>NC_088380.1:134540000-135165000 GCF_037993035.2 Macaca fascicularis | reverse complement strand
AAAAAAAAAAAAAAAGAAAAAAAGAAAAAAGAAAAGAAAAAAAGAAAATTTTCAGATTTAATAAAAATCAATCAGACAGTAAAGAGAGTTTTCATATGTCCCCTACTCCTACCCAGTTCCTCCAATCGTTAACATCTGACATTAATTTGGGACTATTGTTCCAATAGATTAATAAATATTGATGCATTATTTTAACTAAATTCCATAGTTTATTAAGGATTTTCTTAATTCTTACCTAATGTCCTTTTTTGGTTCCAAGACCCCATCCAGGGTACCAAATTACATCTAGTTGTCATTATCTCCTTAGGCACCTCCTGGCTGTGACAATTTCTCTGACCCTCCTCATTTTTTATGATCTTGACAGTTTTGAGGAACATCAGTCAGGCATGTGGTAGGATGCCCTTCTAGTGGAATTTGATGTTTTTCTCATTAAGCTGGGGTTGGTTATGAGTTTGGGGAAGCAGGATGGCAAAGGTAATGCCACATCATTATGGCATTTGGGTTTGGGGAAGCAGGATGGCAAAGGTAAAGCCACATCATGTGACACATTTGTCACATCATATCAAGATTGCATAGTAGCAACATGATTTATGATTTATGAATACTGACTTTGATCATATGGCTGAAATAGTGTCTTTCAGGTTTCTCCACTGTAAAGTTATGATTTTTCTCCCACTTTTTATTCTGCAATCTTTGCAGTTACTATGCATAGCCTACACTTAAAGAGTAGGGAATTATTCTCTTCCTTCTTTAGGTTGGAGTAACTACATAATTTTTTGAAATTTTTCTGCATGAAATAATTGTGTCTTCTCCCTAATATATTAACTTAGTCAATGTATTGATCCATTCTCACGCCGTGATAAAGAACTGCCTGAGACTGGGTAATTTATAAAGGAAAAAGGTTTAATTGACTCACAGTTCCCCAGGGCTGAGGAGGCCTCAGGAAATTTACAATCATGGTGGAAAGGGAAGCAAACATGTCCTTCTTCACATGGTGGCAGGAGAGAGAAATGAGTGCCTAGCAAAGGGGGAAGCCCCTTATAAAACCATCAGATCTCGTGACCACTAACTCACTATCACAAGAACTGGATGGGGAAAACTGTTCCCAAGATTCAATTATCTCCACCTGGTCCCTCCAATGACATGTGGGGATTAAGGGAACTACAATTCAAGATGAGATTTGGGTGGGGATGCAGCCAAACCATATCAGTCAATAATTTATTTATATTAGTATGGATTCTATGGATGGTTGCTTTATATTTTGGCTTACAATTCAACACCATTTATTTATTTTGTTACTCAAATTTTCCTGCTTCAACCATTGGAAGCTCTTTCTGTTGGAGCCTATGCTTTTCACCATATTCCAAAATGTGTGTGTGTGTGTGCGCGCGCGTGTGTGTGTGTGTCTGGGTTAAAAAAAAAAAAAAAAAAAAAACTTGTTAATTTGTTTTTCCTGAGCACTTTATTACTTTTTGGCACTACAAGATGTTTCAGGCCCATCTTGTATATTTCCTGCCCCAGTACTAGAAACAGCCACTTCTCTAAGGAGTACGGGTTCCTTTTTAATAGACAATGACACTAGAAAACAAGATCTGGGCACTAGGAACTAGGTGTGATTGTTGTCACTATGGTGTTGTTTCTTTTAGGCCCTTCCAGGTGGCAGAGCAGAGAAACATATGTATGTATCTAATTCATGTATATATACACATCGATCAATGTTTCTGTATATAACCATCTTCATCTATATCATGTTAAACATGAATTATTACTGATGTCTCCATTGCTGAATTATTACCATGGGAAGTATTCTGGCTTCCTCCCCTTGCTTATCTAAATTCCCACTCCAACAGTGAGAAAACTAGCTATCACCATCTGCCATGCATCTATTATTCTAGAACACATGCACAGAAGTATCAGAATTGCTAACATATATCTCTGATAAAATGGGAAACCACTTTATCAACTAGGGTACAGTCCTTTTCAGCAGTTCTGTCTGTCTTTAGTCTAACAGACTCTATTTATGTCCATAGTTACTTAGGTCAGCACCTTTTACCTGACCCATTTCAATGAGATTGTTTTCGATATTTGTTATACAGTGTAATTATCTTATTATTATCTGTATTCATTCCTGGGATCCCTGAATTCCTAAGCTATTTAAAAGATTTACACATACTAAGGTTCACCCTGGGTCATAAATTTCTAAGGGTTTTGACAAATGATTAATATCATATATCCACCATTACAATATTATACAGAATAGCTTCATCATCCTAAGAATCCCGTGTGCTACATCTATTCTTCTCCACTCATCACAATCTTACCCTGAATCCTGGCAATCACTGATATTTCTACTGCCTTTACGTTTTTGCCTTTTTCAAACTGTTACAAAATTGGAATTATACCGTATGTAGCCTTTTCAAACTGGTTTCTTTTGCAATATGCATTTAAATTCCCGCCGGGCACGGTGGCTCAAGCCTGTAATCCCAGCACTTTGGGAGGCCGAGACGGGCGGATCACGAGGTCAGGAGATCGAGACCATCCTGGCTAACATGGTGAAACCCCGTCTCTACTAAGAAATACAAAAAACTAGCCGGGCGAGGTGGCGGGCGCCTGTAGTCCCAGCTACTTGGGAGGCTGAGGCCGGAGAATGGCGTGAACCCGGGAGGCGGAGCTTGCAGTGAGCTGAGATCAGGCCACTGCACTCCAGCCTGGGCGACAGAGTGAGACTCCGTCTCAAAAATAAATAAATAAATAAATAAATAAATAAATTCCCTCCATATTTTTTTGTGGCCTGAAAGCCCTTTTTAAAAAAATCACTGAGTATTATTCCTTTGCACGGATATACCACCATTTGTTTATTCATTTAACTATTGAAAAACATTTTGACGGTTTCAGTTTTGGGTGATTATTAGCAAAGTTTCCATAAATATTCATGTGCAGTTTTTTCGCATAGATAAAAGTCTTCAACCAATTGGGTAAGTAGGTAGGAGCATGATTGCTGAACCTTATGGTAAGATTGTGTTTAGCTTTGTAAGAAACTGCCAAACTGTCTTTAAAAATGCTGTACCGTGCATTCCCACCAACAATTAATGAGAATGTCTGCTGCTCAATATCCTCACCAACATTTGGTATTGTCAGTATTTTTTTAATTGCAGGCATCTAAGAGGTGTGCAGTTGTATCTTGTTGTTTTACCTTGCGATTCTTCAATGACAAATCATGCTGAACATTTTTATGTCCTTATTTGCCAACTTTATATCTTCTTTGGTGGGGTATCTACTTAGATCTTTTCTGATTTTTCATTGAATTATTATTGAGTTTAAGAATTCATTGTATATTTTGGATATAAGTTGTTCATCAAATATGTCTTTTGCATATATGTTTTCCCAGGCTTTAGTTTTTCTTTTCATTCTGTTAATGGTGATTCTTTTAGTCTTTCCCAGAGTAATTTTTTCCTTTTAATTAAGTTCAATATATCCATTTCTCCTTCCCTGGATTGTGTTTTTCGTGCTGTTTCTAAAAACTACTTACCAAACACAAGGTCACCTAGATTTTCTCCCATGTTATCTTCCAGTTTTGCAGTTTACATTTAAATATATGATCCATTCTGAGTTCGTGTTTGTGAAATGTATAAAGTATGATTACTTCTTTGCATATAGATTTCCAAGTGCTTTAGCACCACCTGTTAAAAGACTATCTTTCTCCATTAAATCATCTTTACGCTGATCATCTTTGCTTTGATCCATTGAATATATTTGTATGGGTCTATCTCTGGGCTCTCTATTCTATTCCATTGATATATGTGTCAATTGTTTTTCCAATAATATACTGTCTTGATTATTATAGTTTTATAGCAAGTTTTAAAGTTGGATTTTGTGTGCCCTCCAACTGTACTATTTCTCAAGACTATTGGTTTTCTGAGTGTTTTGCTTTTCTATATAAACATTAGAATTAGTTTGTCAATATCCACAAAATAGCTTTTAGGCATTTTGACTGACATTGCATTGAATCTACAGATCCAGTTGGGGAAAATAGACATATTAACAATATAGAGTCTTCCAATCCATAATCACATATTTCTCCATATATTTAGAGCTTCTTTGACTTCTTGCATAAGAATTTTATAGATTTCTGTATCTAGGTCCCATGTATATTTTGTTACATTTATACCTGTTTCTCCTTTTTTTTTTTTTTTGGTACTAATGTAAATGATATCATAGATTTCATTTCAGATTCCAATTGTTCATTGCTGGTATATAGGAAAGCAACTGACTTTTCTATATTGACCTTGTACCCTGCTACCTTGCTATAATTTCTTATTCATTCCAGGAGAGTTTTTTTGCTGATTCTTTGGAATCTTCTAGATAGACAACTATGTTATCTATAAACAAAGACAATTTAATTTCTTTCTTCTCAATTCCTTTTCTTGTGTAATTCTAGTGCAATGTTGAATAGGAATGGTGAGAGGAGACATCTGCTTTTTTCCTACTCCTAGGGGAAAAGCACCATTTCTCACCATTAATCATAATGTTAGATGTAGGTTTTTTGTAATGTCTTTTATCAGCTTGAGAAAGTTCCCCAGCACTCTTGTTTGCTGAGAGTTTTTATCATGAATGGGTGTTGGGTTTTATCAAATGCATTTTTTGATATAATATGATTTTTCTTCTTCAGCCTGCTGATATGATGGATTACATTAATTAATTTTTTATGTTGAACTAGCCTTATACACCTGTAATAAATCCCACTTGGGATTTATTGTATAATTGTGTTGGTTGTGTTGTATAATTATATTTATATACAGTCAGATTCAATTTGGAATATTTTGTTGGACATTTTTGCATTTATGTTCATGAGTGATATTGGTCCGCAATTTTCCTTTCTTGTGACTTTGTGTGGTTTTATAATTGGGTAATGCTAGCTCCATAAAATTAGTTATGAAGTGTTACCTGTTTCTATTTTCTGGATGGGATTGTAGTGATTGGTATCATTTATTCTATAAATGTTTGTTAAAATTTACCAGTGAACCCTCTTGATCTGGTGCTTTCGTTTTTGAAGGTTAATTATTGACTATTAGTTTTAACAGACATAGGTCTGGTTGTATTATCTATCTATCCTAGTGTGAGTTTTGGTAGTTGGCATCTTTCAAAGCATGAGTCCATTTCACTTAAGTTACCAAATTTTTGCTTAGAGTAGTTTATAACGTGATTTTATATACTTTTAACGTCCATGGGATCAGAAAAAAAAAAAACCCTGTTTCATATCTGATATTAGTAATGTTTGTCTTCTCTTTTTTTTTTCTTGGTTAGCCAGGGGAGATATTTATCACTTTTATTATTCTTTTCAAGGATTCAGATTTTGCTTTCATTGATTTTCTGTTTTCAATTTTATTAATTTTTACTCCAATTTTTATTATCTTTTCTTCTGCTTGCTTTATAGTTAAGTACTCTTCTTTTGCTCGAAAATTACTTAAGTGGAAACATAAATTATCAATTTTACATCTTTTTTCTTTCCTAATGTATGCATTTTTTTCTTCTTCTTGACTAACTGCCCTTCCTGAGGTCTAGTAAAGTCCTTTCCCATGGACAGTAGGCCTTTACTATAAATAACACTGAACATGTTTCAAAACAGCCAATTTTATTCTCCTCCCTCCAAAAACACAGGAGGATTTTTCTTGAATCTTCATCATGAGAGCCTGGTAGAGTTTCTATAGGTTGAAACCATGGAAGCACAGGAATACACTAAGACTGGACCCCCCTTAGTTTATCACTCTCAAACTAGTCCACACTCAGCCTCCATCATCTGAAAGGCAATGGAGTATCGTGATTTTAAGAGCTGGGCTCTGAAGCCAGATTGAGTGGTTTTATCTGGTGAGTTGTCAGAATAATTAGTTAAACTAATTATTTGGAAACTTTTAAAAATGATTACCATTTAAGTGTTCCTATCAGTTTATGGCTTCAGCAGCTTTTACTCCACATAAGCTGATCTTGACTGCAATTTTCTGTATTCACTTGTCTCTCTAGATTTCACAGCGACAATTTGCCCTGTGACCCCAATTATCTGATGAGTCTAAGGAAAATCACTGGTGTTCAGGTCGTGCAGCACTATTCTTTTGCGGATGGGAGTGACAGCTTCCAAGCTTTTTATATGTCATAGTTGCAATGCCAATGCTGTGACTCTGTGTGCTTTTAAAGTCAAGTCAACTAGTTGGAGGCTAATTCACTTGTGATTCCATCAGATCAGGAGGATTGTTTTACTTTTTCTGTGGATAGAGTGATGATATACAAATGTTGGGGGAAACTTGAGGCTCTGAATCCGTCAGTCAGGGGGCACTGGTGTAGTTGTTGCTTTTTAGGCTGTGTAGCTAGGAAAAATTTGTAAAGATGAAAATATAGGTTAATGTTTTGGAGATGCGAGCCCCATCGGTAGATCTAAGCATGTATGTCACAGAAGTAGACACAAGTGAAACAGCATAATAAAGTTGAAAAATATTTACACAAATAAAAATTTGACTTGTCAGTTGCTCTGACATTAATAACCCTTTTAAAAGATTTCTGAAACTAAGTTACATCACTGCACATGAAAGACCACAACATGATTCTGGAGATACGCTTATTGAACCCCAACAGTTAATAAGGCAGCAACTATAAAGAATGAGTAGGCTCACAAAAATGTAATTAGTAGCATCATCTAGTAAGTCAATACCAGGAACAATGTCCTCTGAACATACTTGAAAAATTAGTCATTAGGCAGAGATATATGAAACTTTTATAGTTTGTGGAAAAATGAGTAAAGATGTTTGCAGATTACATAATCTATTTCCTGGGGTTGATTTATTGCTTCATAAAATATTTGATGTGAAAACTAAAGGAGAGTAGATTCATAATTGTTTAGAACAGTTGTTAACACACCATCAGATAAATTGGCAAAAATATAGAGACATCTGTATCGATGATGAGAAAGCAATGGCAGAAGAAATACAGGAATAGCGGAAAAGCTGTTGTCAAAGTACATCGAAAGACTCACTGTGTTTCACAGACCAGCACTGGCAGTTAAGAAAACTTAACATTAGACATAGTTCTAAATAAAGAGATACTGTCACTTTATTCAGATGCAGCCTCTATGCTGCAGAATTATCAGAGTGAAGCATAATGACATAGGCAAGAAAATCGGACTCCATAACAAAGTCTTCATGAAGACTTGTCCTTTGCTATCCACTCCTGTGTACAAGGAAAGACCTTTCTCTTGTAAACACAGACAGTGAGTTTGCAGGGGTGCTATTATTCTACAGGGGAATGGATGGGGTAGCTGGTGGGTTCTTTGTGTGTCTGGGAAAAGGAAGCCAGGCGGCCTTCCTCGTAGAGAGAAATGTTTCCTCAGACTTCGGCAGGTCTGCAAGTCTGGAAACGGGAAACTCTCCTGTCCGCTTCTGGCTGGAGCCAAAATGGCTAGGCACCATTGGCCTCCATGCTTGTTCAATTCCCCTATCTCCAGGAGGTGGAACAGGAAACACAAGGAGGGGAAACAAAAGAAAGAAAGCGTTCTGCCCCTGAAGAGGGGCATGTTACTCCCCTGCCTTATCTTGTCAGAAGCAAGCACTAGCTTGGATCAAGAACATTTCAATCCATTTATTCATTCACACATTTGCTTATTTCAGTCCAACAAAGTGAGTACCTACTCTGTGAAATGCACCATCTTAGGTGCGCGGCCCAACTGTGAAAGTACTCCAGTTGTGAATCCAAGATTCTCTATAGCCCGTAAGCACAGAGTAATGCTTCGTCTTAATTTTACCAACCACAGGAAGAGAGTTCTAGGATTTTTTTTATTACATTGAGTTTCTTTAATAATACGTCAAAAGTAACTCAATAATGGTAGCCATGGTGTGTGCACTTATCATCCCAGCTACTCAGGAGGCTGAGACAGGAGGATCACTTGATGCCAGGAATTTGAGGTTGCAGCGTACCATGATTACACCTGTGAATGGCCTGTGAACTCCAGCCTGGGTAATACAGAAAGACCTTGTGTATGAAAGAATAATAATAACCTTATTTTATTTTATTTTACTTTTTTTTTTTTTTTTTTGAAACGCAGTCTTGCTCTGTCGCCCAGGCTGGAGCGCAATGGCACGATCTTGGCTCACTCCAACCTCCGTCTCCCAGGTTCAAGCAATTCTTATGCCTCAGCCTCCTGAGTAGCTAAGATTACGAGTGTGTGCCACCACACTGCCTGGCTAATTTTTGTAGTTTTGTAGAGATGAGTTTTTGCCATGTTGGCCAGGTTGGTCTCAAACTCCCGGCCTCAACCGATCTGCCTACCTCAGCCTCTCAAGGTGCTGGGATTACAGGCGTGGGCCACTGTACCCAGTCAATAATCTGATCTTTTTAAATGGGCAAAAGATCTAAACAGACATTTCTTAAAAGAAGACATACATATGGCCAACAGGTATGTGAACAAATGCTCAACATCACTAACCGTTGAAGAAATGCAAATCAAAACTGCAATTATTTATCACCTCAATCCAGTGAAAATGGCTTTTATCAGAAAGACAGGAAATAATAGATGCTGGAGAGGATGTGGAGAAAGGGGAACACTTCTACACTGTTGGTGGGAATGTAATTTAGTACAGTCACTATGGAGAACAGTACAGAGTTTCCTCAAAAAACTAAAATTAGAACTACCATATAATCCAGCAATCCTACTACTGGTATATATCCAAAAAAAGGAAATTAGTATATTGAGGAGGTATCTACACTCCCATGTTTATTGTAGCACTATTCATGAGAGCCAAAATAGAAAGTCAATCTAAGTGTCCATCAATACACGAATGGATAAAGACACCGTGATCCATATACACAATGGAATATTATACAACCACTAAAAAGAATGAAATCCTGTCATTTGCAACAACATGAATGGAACTAGAGGACATTATGTTAAATGGAATAAGCCAGGTACAGAAAGGCAAATGTCGCACGTTCACACTCATATGTGGAGGTTAAAAAATAATTGAACCCATGGAGATACAAAGTAGAATGACGGTTACCAAAGGCAAGGATGTGTATGGGGGAGGTGGGGTAAGAGGAATTGGTTAATGGGCACAAATATACAGTTACATAGAAGGAATAAGATTTAGCATTTGGTAGCAAAATAAGGTGATTATAGTTAACAATAACTTATTCATATTTCAAAAAACCTAAAAGAGTAAAATTGGAATATTCCCAACACAAAGAAATGATAAATGCTTGAGTTGATAGATATCCTATTACCCTGACTTGATCACTACATATTTTATACTTCTATCAAAATATCACACGTGGCTGGGCGTGGTGGCTCATGCCTGTAATTCCAGCACTTTGGGAGGCTGAGGCGGGCGGATCACCTGAAGTCAGGAGTTCAAGACCAGCCTGGCCAACATGACAAAACCCCATCTCTACTAAAACTACAAAAATTAGCTGGCCATGGTGGCAGGCACCTGTAATCCCAGGTACTCAGGAGGCTGAGGCAGGAGAATCGCTTGAACCTGGGAGGTGGAGGTCGCAGTGAGCTGAGACTATGTCATTTCACTCCAGCCTGGGTGACAGAGAGAGACTGTCTCAAAAGAAAAAAAAAGTCACAGATACCCCATAAATATATACAACTATTATGTAATCCAAGAAAAACCTAAAAATTAAAAAAGAGTAAGTTAAAAGGGAAAATAATTCCTTCTTGTTTCTTAAAAAGGAACACTATTAACTAAATATCTCTCAAATATAGGTAACCAATTCAACCAAGATTTGTTGGCTAAACCTCACATGAAACCTGCCTTAAAGTTAACCTCATAAAACCCTTCATCAAGCATCCATACACACACTCACACACATTTACTTCCAAGAAGCACTGATGAATAAGGCTGATTTTTACTGACATTTTCATGGAGTGATGGAATAATAGTGGTTTCCATCCTACATGATACAGCAAAATCTTCTAAACATCCTCTTCAAAATTTGGTGCTGAATATCTTCCATATCCCCTTCAGATCCTATCTCTCTCCACCCTTCTCCACTCTATCTGTGCCTTAGGAGGTTGACCTGCACTGACTACATCACTGGGCTTCCTGTCTGTGGTCAATGGCAAATTATAGCAGGAGCAAGAGCCAGGTGAGAGGTTGAGATACCCTGGCCTGTACCCTGCAGGGTTGTCCTGGGTCATCTTCATCCCACCACAGAGGTTTCATCCCTTGTAGGCAGCCTTCTCATCACAGGCCTTGCTGACTCTAGCTTTTGAACAAGTCCTGCCCTTCAGATCTAGGAATGACAATGATGTCTTTTTCTTATTAGTGCAGAGATTCCACAGTATCTCTTATAGTTTTCCCACGTGCTGCGCCTTCACAGTCCTTTTATTAAACTCTCTTCAAATTACCCTAATTTGGATGTGCCATCTCTTCTTTGCCAGAACTATTGACTGATACAATATCACTATTTCCCCCAAAGCTTGACTGTCTAAAGGACTTGTCACATCTCTGTATCTCTCAGCCTCTCCCATCTCATCCCCATAGAGTTTTTCTCAGAGTGTGTGCCATATACTGACCTCAATCTGCAAGTCCACCTAGAAAATTCAACAAAAATAAAATCTGATTATTAGCTTAAAGTACAACCATAGCCTCTTCCTCAAATATTGTTCTGGGAAGACTCAGTGTATTTGACTGTAGTTTCTTCTGGTTAAGGAGACTGTAATATTTTCTTGCGGCACCTAGGGTCTCCCCGACTCATAATCTGCTCACCCTCCAAATCTCCCACTCTCTTACAGGGTAGAGTGTGTGACTATTTCTGAATGTCTGTTTATTCTACTGTCTAGCCCTGTCTGGCTAGCTTCGGCAAAACCTTCAGAAGTGTCAACTGGGGAAGGTATACCTGCCATGCCGGTACGGTGGACAGCGCCTGACAGCGCCTGGATTCAAGAGGGAGGAGGGGAGCAGAGTTTGGAGCCAGGCTCCCTGTCATGCTTTTTTCATCTGACACTTTAGTGTCTCCCCTGTGTTCCCAACACCTATGTGCAGCATTGAAGGGAACACCTTTCCTCCAGATTTCTAACTCCTGTAAATGTAGAAAGATGGTAATGTAAAGAGACCAGGGCACGCTGTCATAAAATGCATTGCATCCTCACCCTAACCTCTTGCCATAACCAAGACAAATGATAGGATATTTCAAACTCCCGAAGTCCAAAGGAGGCTTAATTTGATTGTGAAGTTGTTCCATCTGTACTCGCTCTTCTAGATATATGTTTTTGATGATTACCAAGGGCTCAGTAACTTCACGTCAAGGATGTGATCTCTGGCAAAGGTCTTGGACTGGCGGTGAAGAGCAAGCCAATTCCAAGTCTCCTCCAGCATCCTGCTCCACAAGAGGTTCAGATGCAAGACGCTGAGCCATATACCCAGGGCCTTTCCTGAGTCAGCCAGGTGGCTACTGATAACTGAGAATTCTGTTGGTCGGTGACATCTGCTAAGGTTTGGAAGCATTGTTGAGCCACACATCACCCCTATACTAACCTGCTTTAGCTGATCTCAACTTTTGAAACTGTGTTGCCCAGCACCTTCTTGCAAGTCTTGCTGCTAATGTTTCTCCAATCTAAACATATGTGCAGAGCAAATCACTGTTTCCTGTTGACAAGCTTCTCAAACAAACTGGAATTGGAACAAGCGCCTCTCTCAGCTTCTGCTGCATTATCTCTAAACATTGTGCTGTAAACACAGTCCCTTTTGCAAGTCCTTAAAACAGAACCTGTAAACTCCGCTTCATTTCTCTGCTTCTAAGACTTGCCATCTACATGTCTCTGAATGTTTTAACCATGACTCAGAGCCATCTGCCCTGCCTACCACCACACCTCTTGAAAACCACAGGAGTTTAGTTTCTGATACCAGGTTCCAGATTCATGGTTCTATTCATGAGTCCAAAGCTACCTTGATGGTTTACCCCACAGCTGAGCATTTCAGCAGAGGATTCCAGGTCTCAGTTGCCTTTGGATATTAGTTGACACATTAATGATTATTAGAGAAATCCCATGTCTCACCACAGGAGCACTGTTGATGTGTAAGTCTTCAGGACTAAATTCAGAGACTCAGATCCCATTCATGCCACTTAATAGCCAAGTGGTCAGTCTGTTTCTGACCAGTCTTTTAGCTTATCTGAGCCTCAGTTCACTCATAAAAAAATGAAAGAGCAGCCAGGCGCAGTGATGGCTCAGGACTGTAATCCCAGCACTCTGGGAGGCCAAGGCAGGCAGATAGCTTGAGCTCAGTAATTTGAGGCAGCCTGGGCCATGGTGAAACCTTGTCTCTACCAAAAATACAATAAAAAGTAATCAGGCTTGGTGGCCTGCTTATAGTCCCAGCTACTCAGGAGGCTGAAGTGAGAGGAACGCTTGAGCCTGGGAGGCGGAGGTTGCAGTGAGCTGTGATCACACCACTGCACTGCACTCCAGCCTGGTTGACAGAGTGAGACCCTGTCTCAAAAAAAAAAATAAAAATTAAAAATTAAAAATAAAATTAGAGAGCTGAACTAAATCAGGGAAGATAAACAATCTTCATCACATGTGGCATTTCTATTTGAGTAGTAATGGTTATCCACAATAATATATTGAGAAAGATTTGAGAGTCAAGTTTAGGCTTGGTGGAGAAGACTATTGGATGGGGAAGGGTCAGCAGCCATACTATGTATTTGCTTCTCTTGGACTAGATGATTTCTAAATCCCCCTTCAAAACAAAAATATGAGGGTACCAAAGATTTCTTCAATAACTGACCCAGAGCCATGAGCCTACTGGTCCATCTACAGATGGGCCTATTAGCTAATAAGCCATTTTGCATTTATTGGCCTGGAGAATTCAGAAATACCAGCCAAGAGATCAGGCAGTGCTATCCTAGTCACTGTGTAATTCCTTCCAGGGATGTTTTTGCCCTTGTCAGTATCTATGAAGAGCAATCTTATCTATCTTCTTGCGGTTACAGTAAACATAACCACAAGACAACTATATCATTTGACATGTTAGAAATGGATACAAACTATACTTTTATATTTGAAATATAGGGATTGATGTCTGCAAAGAGAATGTGTGCTTTCATTTAAAACCGTGATTTTAAATACACTTGTTTTTTAATATTAATGGTAAAATACTAAACCCAAAATAACTACTTCTTAATTTTTGTCCTTTTTTTCCTGCTAGTAAAACATATGTACAATATGTGAAATATTTTACCCTGGGCTGTAAATGGGGAAGGGTGTAACTAACATTTCCTTTTCAGTCTGAAAATTTACAGGAATGCACTAGGACATCTGTATGGAATTAGCAGAGCTGATTCTATAGATTCATGTGACTCACCAGTTCTAGTTTCTGTGCTTCTGAGACCAGCTTTTTTTCTTTTTTATTTAATAAAAATAAGACTTGTCTACATTATGGGTAACATAATTAAACCAGGATAACATAAATTTGTTTAAATATAAACTCCAAACCATCAAGTTGTTTCATATGTTTGTATTCACTTATAAAATATGATCTCCTGAGATATCTTTCATTGGGCTAAACACCAAAACAAGCAAACAGATTCTGAAAATAAAAAGACAGCATTCTGGGATTTCAAAGTTGACAAATGAAGCATTCCTATGTAATAAAATGATTTCATCTTGGAATTATCTTTTGCTATTTAGTTTATGAACTCTACGTGATCCAAGCTTACATTTCATAAAAGTGTAAATATATTTAACATAGATCACTTTTGCTTCATTACTCATGCTATTAGATTTTAAACCTTGAACCATAAGTCCTTGTGTGACTCCACTGGGAAATCCCTCATGGTGTTAACATTTTTTTACACTCAAGTGCTTGTTTACTTCATTTTCTCACTTTTTAACAAATTAAAGTTCCAATGTATTACAGCAGCTTTTACATTTGTCTAGATAAGCCACAGAAAAGACTAACATAATTTAGGAAAGAGGCACAGAAGATAGTGCATGGTATCAGAATTCATGAGAAAGGGAGTACTGGATTGTTTTCTAATTTTCATCCAAAGTGACAGATGATCTCTCTTCCATCATTAAAAAATACAATTAATACACAAGTAAGAAGTCATCTATAAGCAAGTGCAAACTAATTACAGTCTTAAGAAAGGGTTTTTTTTTTTTCTCTTCCTCCAACTCTTTTACTTTTTTGAGCTTAAAAACAACAACAACAAAAAACACAACCAAAAGAACTGACAAGAGGAAGACAAAAACCCAGTATCACCCAGAGACCGAGCGGCATGGGATGAGGCACAAGTGGGGCCTCGCTGGATCTGTGGAGCAAGGTGGTGGAAAGTCCCAAGGCCTTTGGGCATCTGGGGTCTGCAGAAGGCGAGGAAGTCACTTAAAAAAATACATATACAATACACATCTATACAAAGCGTCCCATGTTGGGGGAGTGAAGCGAGGTCATGGGAGCTGGCCCACTTTCTCCTCGGACCAGCCTCCTTACGGGCTCACTAGCTTGGCCAGCACAGCGACCCCTGCAGCTAGCAGTCTTCTTCTGTGGAGTGAGCGGAATGGAACAATTTAGTTCCAGTTCCAACCTATAGTGGGCAGAGGTCGGCGGAAAGGCTTGTTTTTTTTTTTTTTCTAAGTATTTATGATAGTGGGAAAATAGTAAAGAAATTAGCCTATATAGATAATATAGAGTAGATATACTTTTAGATGCATTTTTCTAGAGAAAGAAGAAAAGTTATATTCTAGGTAATGCGACACATACAGAAGTTTGGAGATGGGACAGTAATAGCGTGACTGTAGAGATTCATGTTAGTGATTAATGATGATGATAACGGCTATAATTGAACAGTAATATTCAGGACTATAAAAAATCTGATTTGTTTGACAGAGCAGAAAATCTAAGCCAAAGGAATTCCCAAATACTAGATATGGTAGTCAGTATCTTTAGTATAATCCAAAAAAGTTAGGGCTTTATTTTAGAAGCTGTAAAGCTCATCTCTGAGCTGGGAGTGAAGAATATAACTTGTCTAATCTGGTTCTCTATAAAAATGTATCTATATAAACGTGGGACTTACTATGAAATGAGGTTGCTGAGGAGGCTAGGTAGAGTATCCAGTTTGGGGGAAAGTGAATTTGAAATAAGGCCAAAAAAAAGGAGAGTTAAGAAACTGAAAATTCTGCAAAGCAATGTTTAGGCAAGAGAGAGAAAAACAGAAGCATGATGGTTGTCACTCTAGGGAAATCAATGATAGTCTGTTTTTATATCCGTTCCAAGGTAATTATAAAAAATCATTGCATGAAAGAAGGTCACAATGTTTCAAGATCATTTTTTCAATGACAAAATAAACAAATCTAGTGAACACTAAAGGTTGCAGCCACGTCTATGTTGTTCTTTTGAAACACTAAAAGAATTAAATTTTTAAAATTATTCAATAAAACTTAAAAAAATCAACTTAACCATAATAAAATCACGAAAAAGGTAAAGGTGCAAGTATAAGAAAAATTTACAGAAAAGGATTTTACCTGCTTTATATATTCAGGAAAGACAGACATTCAAGAAACAAGTTCCTTTAGAATGAACACGCTTTAAAAGAATTGCTTACATTTCTCTTCGTAGTGAAAAATGAGTCATTCTACATTTGAAAGGGAAAACCTTCTTATTTATAAAAGGCTTCCTCATCCAAGAATCTTAAATGTACTATGGCAATTGGCTTCAAAATATCTACCCCATAAATTGCTTAATACAGTTTAAAGATGGGAAATTTGAAACTGTAGGATTTTACTTTCCTGAGATTTTCACTATTTCGGAAGGATGAAGGAAAGGAAGACAGAAATAAAATGAAAATGAGAGCTGTGAAAAAGAAATTCAAACAAACCCATAATAAAAAAAATTGTGGAAAAATTAAAGATATAAGTCTTTTACCACTCACATGTATTTTAGTTTTTTCTAAGGAAATACAATTTATTAAATCAACTGAGAAATTCCTTTGGGAGAAGGGGAAAAAAGCAAAAGTCGCTTATTATTCATTTGTCCTTTTTCAGTATATAATGAGGGTTTTTATTATATTTACATGGTTCAGAAAAAAATAAATAAATTTCCTGCATATTGCGCTAGTTTAATAATGAAACACTGGTTTGGAAAAGGCATGCAAAGATAAAAGAATATAAAAGTATAGTATTTTAAAGTTTTCTCATATGACAAAAGGTTTGGCTTCTTTAAATAAATTAGATGACTTAGAAAGTGGAAAATATGCATTTTCTTGATGAATGTTTTAGTAATACCAAAGTTAATGTTATAATATATGCCTATATTGAAGAAGACTAATATATCCTTAAAAAGCTTACCCTTGCTTCTACCAGTTACAGGAAGAGGCTAAAATAGAAATTTCATGTGTTTCCTTTAAAAGCAACATTCAGCAGTTCAATATTTAGAGAGTGATAACAATGACTATATTCATATTTAATGTAATTATTTAAATTCTGGATGGAAGAATTTTTCCACATTAGGAAGTCTTTTCAGACAGTACTTATCAAATATACAAAATTTAAAAGATTATGTCTTTTCATTCAGTGATAACTGCTTATTTTTAAAGTACTCATTTGAAAAAGTGGAAATGCATCCTTAACTACAGTTACAAAATCAGTCAACTTACATTTTTTATTTTGTACTGAAATAACATAAGTAAACTTATTAAATTTTAAATTTTCCATTGGTATAATCAAATAAATAGCAAAACTATCATACCTGCTATATATTGCTCTAGTATTTAGTGGCATTTTAATAACATATGAATGAAAACTTACAAATTGTCTTTTAGAGATAAAAAACAGGGATGGGCACCATGGCTCACACCTGTAATCCCAGCACTTTGGGAGGCCAAGGTGCGCAGATCACCTGAGGTCAGGAGTTTAAGACCAGTCTGGCCAAATGATGAAATTCCATCTCTACTAAAAATACAAATATTAGCTGGGTGTGGTGGCAGGCACCTGTAATCTCAGCTACTTTGGAGGCTGAGATAGAAGAATCGTTTGAATCTGGGAGGCGGAAATTGCAGTGAGCTGAGACCACACCATTGCACTCCAGCCTGGGCAACAAAAACGAAAATCTGTCTCAAAAAAAAAAAAAAGAAATGAAAAACAATGAATTATTGGCAATATCTAAAAATTAAATGTAAAATGTATTTTTCAATGGCAAGATCTTTGATAAACAAGATTTACAAAATTATTTATAATTAAATAAGATTTTTTATTTAAAAAATATAAATTGAAAATATTCAGACATATCAAAAAGGAAATATTCTTAAAAAAGTATAACAATACTAAAACTATTTGATAAAAAATCTTGCTCAAAAATATATTTGAAAGATACCATAAAACTTTCATGAACAATAACAAATAATAACTTAAGTGAAGATATACTTCTCATTCTGGAATGAGAAGAATAAATTTTATAAAGATGCTAATTCTTCCAAAATTATTTGCTGGAATAATGCAATTTCTGTAGAAGTCAATGCAATTCTCGAGTTCATCCAGAATGATAAACAGATAGAATTAGGGCAGTGGATATTTACTCTTTGGGTTCACCCAGCATTCATTTCCTCCCTGTTGTTAGTGTTTTCGCTCCTTCCACACATAACTTATGTACTCCAAGGGAAGCTCACTTCACCCAGGCCAACAGTAGTCCACAGCTCGCTTAAACCAATCAGCTACCCCCACTTGCTTTCCCGAGTGATTGCTTCAGGAAGAGTTCTGTGCTCTAGTTCAGAAGAATGCACATTTTACTAGGTGCTTCAGAGGAAAAAAAAAAAAGAAAAAGTCCTTATCCTTCTTTAGATGTTAGTTAGCTGGGACATTCTCGCTCGACTCTCTGTTTGGCAGAGGTCATCTGCTAGAACAGTGCCTGACACCGAGTAGACTTTCACAAAGGTGTTGTCTCAACCAATTAGAACACTGTTGCCCTTCCAGTGAAGCTATCCAAAAGGAAATATGAGCACACATCAAGAGAAATCATAGAGAAATGAAAAGTCTGTGCAAACAATGCCTTCTAACCAACTCCTCTATAGTGGATGTTTGTCGTTTCTGCCTGCCCAGCATATTTTGAACTCCTTCTTTACATTTTAATAGTCCCCTATGTTACAAATCTTGCCTTGGCAATATAGAAACAAAACTACCTTTCCTAAGTTCCTTTGCCCCAAGCATAAAGAAACATGACTTCATTTCTGCAATCATACACAGCCATAAGATGACTGAGTTGGAACAGAACTACATAAGGAAACAGGAAAGGGTGGGTATCTCTTCAGAGGGTAGCAATAGAGTTAAGTAGAGTAGTTAAACAGAGGTAGCCTGATCTGAAGGTGGCAGTGGTGAAGAAAATCAGTAGCTTTAGAGAATGACTCTGGGAGATTTTTCCTGAGCCTCAGCCTTTGTTCCTCCAGTCCTTCCAATGATTATGTACGCTTTCTCCTATCCTTCCATAAACATCTTATTTGCTTTCTCCTATCCTTCCATAAACATCTTATTATTGAAACAAGTACAGTGAATTATGTTGCCACTGCTTAGAACCATTACCAATACACAACCCTACTTCTGTGTTCTTGTTATTTTTTAACCCACTATTGACTGCAAGTTCTGTTACTTACAGCTTAATTGATTCCAAGATAGCAAAGACAACTTGGAAAAAAAAGATGAAGGAAAGCTAGAACTAGTGCCAGCAGGTATTAAACATATTATAAGTATCTGAAAATATCACCTAGAGAGGGAATACCATCAGAGGAAATCAGTTGCCAGGTCCATTCAAGAGCAAGCAAGAGACCGAGATTGGTAAATAAGGAGATGGGAAGAAAGTAAGAATGCAGTGTTATAAGAACACAGCCAGAAGCATTTTACAAGAAGGAGGGAGTAATTAACTATTTCAAAGGTTGGGACTGAGTTAAATGAAATGATTAAATGGCTATGAGTAAAATGAATGCAGAATCACCTCCACTGGATTTGGCAACTTAGCATTCACTTTTTGACTCAGAAATGAGTACTTTTTGCCTACTGGTCAGGAGAAACTTTGGTTGGCATAGGCTTAAGAAGAAATAGGGGGACTCCGACTTGGTTGCAGCTTCAGCAGAGCTCTGGACCCACAGGATCCTGTGGGTTCACTGCCACTAGTTCTCCCTGAGGAACAAGTCAGTGAGGAAGTGACACTGCAGCCATGGCTTTTGAAGACAGAAGAGACACTTGTGAACTATGGGTGGCAACTCACCAAACTAGAATTATCTAACCAGTGGCATGGCGAAATCCCTGGAGAAGGTTTGTGTTGACTTGATTGGAGGTACACAGGAAAAACTGAAAGTGAAGGGTCAGATCAAAGAATCAAAGAATCGCTACAAGAAAAATTTCTTTCGGTGAATGCTCTAACCATTGGGATGGCTTCAGATGAGAATCCCCAAGCACTCATTAACTTTAACAGTTCCTTGGAAACTAAGCAGATTACTTCATCAGTATTGAACCAGGAGTAGAGGTTGAGGTCGTCATTGCAGGTACTTAAGTCAACTAGCTTAATCAGCTGATATCAGTACCTAAATAAATAAATAGAGGATGAGACAGTAACAGCAGCAAAAGGTCCCAAAGAATTATCACAAAAACTGGAATGAGACACAAAGGCTAAAGAGAATTGTTTATTTAAGATAATAGATAACTTAAGAATGCTGGTGTACTGATAAGGAAAAGAGGGAAGCGTTTGAAGAGTGAATTCATTCGTTAAGCTGGAGGTGATGTGATCCAAAGGATAAAGTGGAGGATTTGGCCTCTGGGTAGAAAGTGGACATTTCTTCCCATTAGCAAGAGGTGAAGTAAAGAAGTTCAAGTGGAGACAGATTACTAGATTGGGTAGTGATTTTGAAAATGAAGGTGCTCTTGTCTTATTTCTTTTATCATTTCAATGAAGTATAAGTGAGATCATCAGCTGATACAAGAAGAAATGTGAAGAGAACAGAGAAAACATTAAATATTTGTGGTGTCAGTGAACTTACACAGCTATAGAACATTTTCATCACTGCAGGAAGTCCCGTTGGGCTGCACTATTCCAGAGCAATGTGTGGCCACGACGTGAGCAGCTGAGGTAGGATGGATGTAATTATGATTGGAAATGAGGAAGGCCAGGAAGCTGGAGGCCAGGGTGTCGAATATATTATTAACATGGATGTTGTTCCAGGAGAATTATGGCAGCAGTAGAACTGGAGAGGAAGAGATTGATTTAGGAGTTCTCAAGACTTCAATAAATGACAGGGGGTGACGAGGAATTAGAAAATCACACTAAGAAGGAACATTGAAAGATACAGTCAAATGGTGTATGAGCATCAAAGGAGCCGTGGGCTTTGAAGACTGAGGTGGAGATGTTTTGATAGTAGCAAGGAGGCACAAGGAGGGCATTTACACACATATTGCCCCGAAGGTTCATGAGGTATGGAAAAAACAAACAAGCGGCCTCTACTGAAGAGGACTGCCAAGAAACTTGTGTCAGAGAAAGTCCCCAGTGATTTTTTTTTAAATCTAAAAAAAAAAAAAAAAAGCCACAGTGTGTAATTGTTATAAAAGTAGACAGAGTAGGCTGGGGTGAGATGGCTCATGCCTGTAATCCCAGCACTTTGGGAGGCTGAGGCAGGTGGATCACCTGAGGTCAGGAGTTCGAGTCCTGTCTGGCCAACATGGCAAAACCCCATCTCTACTAAAAATACAAAAAATTAGCCAGACACTGTGGCATGCGCCTGTAATCCCAGCTACTTGGGAGGCTAAGGCAGAAGAATTGCTTAAACCCAGGAGGTGGAGGTTGTGGTAAACCAACATCATGCCACTGCACTCCAGTCTGGGTGACAGAGTGAGACTCCGTCTCAAAAAAAAAAAAAAGTAGAGTAGTGTACTCCATGTATATAATTCTAAAACAACACACAAATCATTAAGAAAGGGTAGTATATCTAATAATTAGTGCTGGGCACTCAAGTTACTAAGTATCAGAATGATTATTAATTACAAGATGTCAAAATATAGAAGAAAAAACAATTTCTAGTTAGGAAAATGCTTTCTATGTTATGAAAAAATCTGACAGAAAAATTAGCAAAAAACTGACAGATTAAAAAAAAATTTAAGTAAGAAAGAAAACAACTTAAAAATAAAAGATGAATCAAACAAGGAAAAAATTTTCAAACAGAAAAAAAACACCCAGAAAGGAATAAACTCACAACAGTGAAAAGAACAAGAAGAAAGGGTTGATCCAATAAAGTGAAGGGTCAGCAAATTTAAACAAGGAACTCTAGAAGGCACAATATTTGATTACTAGGAGTTTCAGAGATGTGGAAATGAAAAGATAAAGGAAAATGAAATAATCAAAGAACTGAAGAACAACACTGTTCTCGAAAAGAAAGGAGTCCATGAAATGCTTGGTATAATGAATGAAAAAAGACCCTTCCTTAGGAAATATCAGAACCCCAAGGAATAAATAAAGATCATCTCATTTTTAAGAAAGAAAGGAAAAACAAAGAGCCAGCTCACTGGCAAAGGCATGAGAATCAGACTGGTGTTAACCTCATCAGTGCACTAATAGCAAACAAAAAAGCAATTAAAAGGTCGAGGCTAGGGGGGCAGCAAACAAACTAGACATCTTGCCTAGAAAAGTTACCAAACAATTGCAGATCAGAATATATACATTTTCAGAATTTCAGAGCATAGCAGAAAGTTGTTGGCTCATTTAAATTTGTTAGTGTTTTGTTTTGGCTGTTCATCATCCAGCCTTCTTCCGTTTTTACGGAATATTCCTCGTGTATGCAGTATTGGTTGGACTTGATTCAACACCTTCAAATATGGAAGATAAAAGAATAAATCCTCCCCTAGAGGCAATATGGGCTGGGATCTAAATTCTGCCACTGAACGCTGTTATCCAGGATTTTGAATCCAAAGTCAATGTTATAAGAATGAAGGGGCAGAAATAACTTACTAATGGTAGCTACAATAATATCTAGTGGTGACAAAAGGCCTATTCCTGCTAAAAGATAGTGTTCACATTTCCTGCTTGAGTCTGCTTGCTTCTTGAACATTGCTCTATAATTTTTATCACATTTGTGAGCTATCCAAGTTCCTTTCAATAGATTCCTTTCCTGTTTAGGATAGATACTCAGTTTCTTCTGTTTGCAACTAAGCATCTTAGCTTATTCTATAAATAAATCAGATTCCAGGAAACAAACTTTCAGGAATCAGTAAGAAAATCTGGCCTAGCTGGAGATGAAGGTAAACAGCTAATAGTATTGTTTACCTGTAATCCACTGCCCTCAGAGGGCAAGACTTTAAACAGTATGAAGGGTGTGGGGAATTCAAGAACTGCCAGCTGGTGTGGCTACTTCTGAAAGTCTCAGGTATGTTAAAAGAAAGGAATACCTTAATCAGATCCCTAAGTTCTCAGTGAAAGGTAAAAATGCAACTTAAGGAATGCCTATCACTTTGCTAAAATAATCTCTCATCTCTTAAAGCCACAGAGCTATAAAAGCCAATGAACAAATTTGAGATTTAACCATGAAAATAGCTGATATACAATGTCGATTAAAGTCACCACTTAGTCATGTCTTAATAAAGGTTCACGTATCACAGAAATGGAATTTCGTCTTCAGTTTGGAGAGAATATATGTGATTCTAATCGCTTGCTATGCTTATAAACAAACCACAATGGTGGTCCTTGCTAAATAAAGTTCAGATGCCAGAAATCCCTTGGTACATAGCTTAAAGAATGGAAAAAGATATACGACATAAAAATTAATTTTAAGTAATCTAGAGTGGTTTTATTAATCAGGCCAATTAGATTTCAAGACAAGAATTACTACCAGACATAAAAGTGGACACTTAATTTGATTATAGCAAAAGAGAAAAGTTTTAAAAGTCATAAGATTGGAAAGGAAGAAATGAAATTGTCTTTTACCACAGATGATATGGTTAGATAGGTAAAAGGTCATATATTTACCAAAACCTGGCAGAACTATTAAATAAGAGGGTGAAGGATCAACATTAAAAAATCACTTTTATTTTTATATCTTAAGGATCTCAGAGTTAGGGTTGTCCCAGAGAAACAGAACCAGTAGGATATACATAAAGACATTTACTGCAAGAAATTGGCTTACATGATTGTTGAGGTTGGCTAGGTAAATTGGAAATTCACAGGACAGGATCAGTAAGGCAGGCTGAAACACTGTGGCAGGAACTGAAGCTTTGGTCCACAAGAGGCATTTCTTTTTCCTCAAGGAAATCTCAGTCCTACTCTTAAAGCCTTTCAACAGATTGGATCAGGCCTACCCAGATTAGCAAGCATAATCTCCTTTCACTGAAAGTAAACTGATTATAGATGTTAATCAAGTCTACAAAATACCTTTATAGTAACACACGGATTAGTGATTGACTAAGAGCCAAATTGACACACAAAATTGCCCATCACATTAAACAACAAATAATTGGAAAATAAAATGAACAATATCATTTTCAATAGCATCAAAAAATCATAAAATACCTAGGTTAAATTTAACAAAATATATTCAAGACCCCTACACTGAAAATGACATTTACTCAGAAAAGTTAATGAAGAGATAAAGAAATAAATCTCTCATGTCCATGTGTTGTCAGATTCAAAGACTCAATACTGATAAAATGTCTACTCTTCTAAACTTGATCAACAAATTCAGTGCAAGCCCAATCAAAATCCCATCAGATCTTTCTCTAGAATTTGATAAACTGGTTCTAAAATTTACATGAAATGTAACAGATCTAAAATAGCCAAAAGTTTTGAAAGAGAACAAAGCGAACTCTAATTGCTTTCAAACTTACTATAACGCTTCAGTAATCAAGACACTGTGGTACTGATCTTTGACAAAGCTGTCAAAGCCATTCAACAGGGAAAGGAAAGTCCTTTGAACAAACAGTGCTGAAACTGATATATATGGTCAGATATATCTTTAGATGTCTACAGCGATCTATATATATACACATATATATAGCCATTTATAGATATATATATGGACACATATATATGTGTACATATATTTGTATACACACACACATATACATATAAAAATATGAACCTAGACCCATTCCTTACATTCTACACAAAATTAACTTGAAATATATCATAGACCAAATTATAAAAGCAAAAATATTCAGGAAGAAAACATGGGTTAAGTAAAAATTTCTTAACTAGGAATCATTATCCATAAAATAGAAAAGGTAGACTATGAAATATTCATGAAAATATAAGTCTCTTTTATATTCATGAAATATATTTTATATTCATGAAAATATAACCCTCTGCTCATCCAAAGACACCATTAAGAAAACATATGGAAACTGCAGGCTGGGAGAAAATATTTGTAATATCTATATCTGATAAAGACTTGTATCCAGGATATATCAACAATTTCTACAACTAAATAATAGAAAGAAAAACAACCCAATAAAAAAATCAGTCAAAAAACTTGAACAGACATTTTATGTAAAAAGGCACAGAAATGTTTAATAAGCACATGAGAAAGTGATTAACATCAGTCATTAGGGAAATACAAATTAGAATAACAATGGCATATATCACACAGTCGTTAAAATGGCAAAGGTGAAAAAGCCTGACAACACTAAATACTGTTGAGGATGTGAAACAATCAAAACTCTCATACATTGCTGCAGGTACTGTAGAATGGTACAGACAGTGCCGAAATTGTTCTAATAGTTTCTCATAAAGTTAAAAGTACATCTACTTGGCCGGGCGCGGTGGCTCACGCCTGTAATCCCAGCACTTTGGGGGCCGAGGTGGGCAGATCACCTGAGGTCCGGAGTTTGAGACCAGCCTGCCCAACATGGTGAAACCCCGTCTCTACTAAAAATATAAAAATTAGCCGGGCATGTAGTGCGTGCTTGTAATTCCAGCTACTCCTGAAGCTGAGGATGAGAATTGCTTGAATCCAGGAGGTGGAAGTCGCAGTGAGCCAAGCTTGTGCCACTGCACTCCAGCCTGGGCAACAGAGTGAGACTGTGTCCCACCGCCCTCCTCTCCACTAAAAAAATATATCTACTCCATGACTAAAAATTCTACTTTCAGGTATTTACCAAGAAAAATGAAAACGTAAGTACATAGAAAATGTAAAGAAGAATGTTCATAGTAGTTTCATTTTATTCATAATGGCTCAAAAATGAAAAAAATGAAAAATGGCTGAAAAATGAAAACAACTGAAAAAAAAAAAAAACATGAGGAGAATGGATAAAAACAATTGTGATATAAACAGACAATGGAATACTCTTCAGCAACAAAAGGGAACAAACCACTGATACATTCTACAACATGAAAGAACTGCCAGACTTTCATGCTTGGTGAAAGGAGCTAGATACAAGAGTATATACGGTATGATTAAATTGATATGAAGTTCCACAATAGACAAACTAATCTCAGGTGAAAGAAAACCATAGTGATTGCCTGTGGGATGAGGATGAGGTGCGATGGAATTAACTGAGTTATTACATAAGGGATCTTTCTGTGGTGATAAAAATGTTCTATATTTTAATAGACAGGGTTCTAGGGATATTTGCAATTGTCACAACTCATCAAACTTTACATTTAAGATGTGTGGATTTCACAGTATGTAAATTTCTCCTCCATTTACAAAGAAAAAGAAAAAAATGCCTCCAGGGAGTAAGGTTTGGGTTAAGCCACAGTGGAGCTGAGCTCAGTTGCTTCTTATCACAATATTTTTGCAGGATTTGATTTGTAATCATTTGCTTATATTACTTTGATTAAAATTTATTTAAAGTACTTGTACAGACTTCCAACTTAAAATGGTAGAATAAAAACATCTGAGACTTTCCTTTTCTCCAACCGTAATGATAGAATAACAAATAGGACCAAACCAGTCAAAATACCTAGGACTCAATCAAAAGAAAAGGAAGAGATTCATGTGATGCAATTCAAAATGTGCAATCCAAGAGGGAGAGAGAGAAGTTTCCTCGAATATACTTGTCTTGATCCCTTGCAGTAAACGTAATCCATAGTCTGAACTCCCCAACACACACATACACACACACACACACACACACAATGTAATAGATGTGAGAAAAGTTTTTTAAGTTATTCTAAGACTTTCAAACAAAGAAAGGTGAAGCAACACACAAAAGTTGCATCTGCACTAGGAAAAAATGTGGAATATGGGAAAGTTTAATTTAGATGTCCCTATGCCGGCAGGAAACTAAAAGAAAGCCATTAGTCACTGCTAGCTATAAGAATCTGAGAAATGTTGCCCTGAAGCTGGGTACATTACTGTACTGAATAAAATGAGTGTTAAGGAAATAAATAAATAGGGAAGAATGGACACTGGGTAGGCTACTACTAATGTATGTCACAAATGGCAAATTTTATCTAGAGGAAAGATAGCTAAAGAGAAAGAAATATCCATAGGAAGTTTTCATATTGTGGAAGAACATAATGAAAACATGAACCTAATAAAAGCAGAGAACCTGATAAATGAGATGATAAAACTGCAGTGTGAAATGAAAAGGAAAATCGCAGAACTAAGAAATAAGTTGAAGGGAGGGCACGGTGCTCAGGACTGTATTCCTAGCACTTTGGGAGGCGGAGACAGGCTGATTGCTTGAGCCCAGGAGTTAGCGACCAACCTTTTCTCCACAACCTTGGCAGCATTTGTTATTTTTTGACTTTTTAATAGTAGCCATACTGACTGATGTGAGATAGTATCTCATTGTGGTTCTGATTTGGATTTCTCCAATGATTGATTTTGAGTTCAATGTCAGTCCTCTGTATATGGTTAGCCAGTTATCTCAGCATCATTTATTGCATAGGGAATACTTTTCTTATTGCTTGTTTTTCAGGTTTATTGAAGATCAGATAGTTGTAGGTGTGCTGCCTTATTTCTGGGTTCTTTATTCTGTTCCATTGGTTTATGCATCTGTTCTTGTACCAGTATCATGCTGTTTTGGTTACTGTAGTTCTGCAGCATAGTTTGAAGTTGGGTATAATCATGCCTCCAGCTTTGTTCTTTTTGCTTAGGAGAACCTTGACTATTTAGGCTTTTTTTTTTTTTTTTTTTTTTTTGGTTCCATATAATTTTAAAGTAGTTTTTCTAGTTCTTTGAAGGATGTCAATGGTAGTTTAATGGGAATAGCATTTAATCTATAAATCTACAAATTACTTTGGACAGTAGGGTGATTTTAGCAATATTGATTCTTCCTATCCAAGAATATGGGATGTTTTTCCATATGTTTGTATCATCCCTGATTTCTTTGAACAGTGATTTATAGTTCTCCTTGTAAAGAACTTTCACCTCCCTAGTTAGCTGTATTCCTAGGTATTTTATTCTTTTATGGGAGTCGTGAATGGGAGTTTGTTCATGATTTGAATCTTGGCTTGATTGTTGGTGTATAGGAATGCTAGCACTTTTTACACATTAATTTTTTATCATGAGACTTTACTGAAAGTGCTTATCAGCTTAAGAAGCTTTTGGGCTAAGATGATGGGGTGTTCTAGATATAGTTTCATGTCATCTGCAAATAGGGATAGCTTGACTTCCTCTCTTCCTATTTGAATGCCCTTTATTTCTTTCTCTTGCCTGACTGCTCTGACCAGAACTTTGAATACTATATTGAATAGGAGTGATGAGAGAGGGCATCCTTGTCTTGTGCCATTTTTCAAGGGTAATGCTTTCAGTTTTTGCCCATTCAGTATGATGTTGGCTGTGTTTGTCATAGATGGCTCTTATTATTTTGAGGTATGTTCCTTCAATACTGTATTTACTAAAAGTTTTTAACACCAAGAGATGTTGAATTTTATTGAAAGCCTTTTCTGTATCTATAAAGATAACCATGTAGTTTCTGTCTTTAGTTCTGCTTATGTGATGAATCACATTTGTTGATTTGCATATGTTGAACCAGCCTTGCATCCCAGGGATGAAGCTTACTTGATCGTGGTGGATAAGTTTTTTCATGTGCTGCTGGATTCAGTTTGCCAGTATTTTACTGAGGATTTTTGCATTGGTGTTCATCAAGAATATTGGCCTGAAGTTTTTTGTTGTTGTTGTATTTCTGCCAGGTTTTGATATCAGGATGATGCTGGCCCCATAGAATGAGTTAGGGAGGAATCCCTCCTTTTCAATTTTTTGGGAATGTTTTCAGTAAGAATCATAATAGCTCTTTGTACACCTGATAAAAATCAGCTGTGAATCCATCTGGTCCTGGGCTTTTTTGGTTGGTAGGCTATTTATTACTGTCCCAATTTCAGAACTCATTATTGGTCTGTTCAGAGATTCAGTTTCTTTCTGGTTCAATCTTGGGAGGGTGTATGTGTCCAGGAATTTATCCATTTCTTCTAGATTTTCTAGTTTACTTGCATAGAGGTGTGAATAATATTCTCTGATGGTTGTTTGTATTTCTGTGTGGTCAGTGGTAATAGCCCCCTTATCATTTCTGATTGTGCTTATGTAAATCTTCTCTCTTTTCCTCTTTATTAGTCTAGCTAGTGGTCTATTTTATCAGTTTTTTTAAAAAATCAGCTCCTGGATTCACTGATCTTCTGAGTGGTTTTTTGTGTCTCTATATCTTTCAATTCAGCTCTGATTTAGGTTATTTCTTATCTTCTGCTAGCTTTGGGGTTTGTTTGCTATTAGTTCTCTAGTTCTTTTAGTTTTGATGTTAGGTTGTTAGCTTGAGACCTTTCTAATCTTTTGATGTGGGCATTTAGTGCTATGAATTTGCTTCTTATCACTGTCTTAGCTGTGTCCCAAAGATTCTGGTACATTGTATCTTTGTTCTCAATATAACTTCTTGATTTCTACCTTAATTTCATAACTTACCCAAAAGTCATTCAGGAGCAGGTTATTTGATTTCCATTTAATTCTATGGTTTTGAGTGAATTTCTTAATCTGGAATTCTAATTTGATAGTTCTATGGTCTGAGAGACTGTTTGTTAACATTTCAGTTCTTTTGCATTTGCTGAGGAGTGTTTTACTTCCAATTATGAGACTGACTTCAGAGTAAGTGCCATGTGGTGATGAGAAGAATGTATATTCCAGTTCTGTAGATATCTATCAGGTCCATTTGGTTCAGTGCTGAGTTCAGGTCCTAAATACCTTTGTTAATTTTCTGCCTCAGTGATCTAATACTGCCAGTGAGGTGTTGAAGTTTCCCACTATTATTGCGTAGAAGTCTAAGTCTCTTTGAAGGTTTCTAAAAACTTGCTTTATGAATCTGAGTGCTCCTGTGTTGGGTGCATATATATTTTAGATGGTTAGATAATTAGGTCTTCTTATTGAATTGAACCTTTTACCATTATGTAATGCCCTTCTTTGTCTTCTTTGATCTTTGTTGGTTTAAAGACTGCTTGTTTGAAATTAGGATTGCCATCCCTGCTTTGTTCTGCTTTATTTGCTTGGTCAATTTTTCTCCATCCCTTTATTTTGAGTTTATGTGTGTCACTGCATGTGAGATGGGTCTCCTGAAAACAGCATACCAATGGGTCTTGGTTCTTTATCCAGCTTGCCACTCTGAGTCTTTTAATGGAGGCATTTAGCCCATTTACATTTGAGGTTAGTAGTGATATGTGTGGATTTGATCATGTAATCATGATGTTAGCTGCTTATTTTGCAGACTTTTTTAAGTGGTTGCTTTATAACGTCAATGGTCAGTGTACTTCAGTGATTTTTTCTTTTTTCTTGGTTCAAGTGATTCTCCTGCCTCAGCCTCCCAAGTAGCTGGGATTACAGGCGTGGGCCACCACATCTGGCTAATTTTTTTTATTTTTAGTAGAGACGGGGTTTCACCATGTTGGTCAGGCTGGCCTAGGACTCCTAACCTCAAATGATCTACCCACCTTGGCCTTCCAAAATGCTGGGATTATAGGCATGAGCCACCACACCTGGCCTTTAGCAGGTTTTTGTAGTGGCTGTTAACAGTCTTTCCTTTCCATATTTAGTGCTTCCTTCAGGAGCTCTTGTAAGGCAGATCTGGTGGTAATGAATTCCCTCAGCATTAACTTCTCTGAAAAGGATCTTATTTCTCTTTTGCTTGTGAAGTTTAGTTTGACCAGATATGAAATCCTGGGTTGGAATCTTTTAAGAATGTTTAATATTGGTTCGCAATCTTTTCTGACTTTTAGGGTTTCTGCTGAGAGGTTCGCTGTTAGTCTGATGAACTTCCCTTTGTAGGTAACCTGGCCTTTCTCTCTGGCTGCCTTTAACATATTTTCTTTCGTTTTGACCTTGAAGAATCTGATGATTTTGTGTCTTGGGAATGATCTTCTCATGGAGTATCTCACTGGGGTTCTCTACATTTTCTGAATTTGAATGTTGGTCTTTCTATCTAGGTTGGAGAAGTTCTCATGGATGATATCCTGAAATATGTTTTCCAAATTGATTCCATTCTCCCCATCTCTTTAAGTTACACCAATTAGTCATAGATCTGGTCTCTTTACACAATCCCATATTTCTCAGAGGTTTTACTCATTCCTTTTCACTATTTTTTCTCTATTCTTGTCTGCCTGTCTTATTTCAGAAAGACCGTCTTCAAGCTCTGCAATTCTTTCATCCACTTGGTCTATTAGGCTATTAATACTTGAGATTGCTTTATGAAATCCTTGCATAGTGTTCTTCAGCTCTATCAAGCTGGTTACATTCTTTTCTGTACTGGCTATATTGTCTGTCAGCTCCTGCAATGTTAAATCATGACTTTTAGCTTCCTCACACTGAGTTACAACATGCTTCTTTAGCTCAGTGAAGGTTATTTTTATCTGAATCTACTTCTGTCATTTCAGCCCTCTCAGCCTCAGCCCAGTTCTGAACCCTTGCTGGAGAGACAGATGCGGTCATTTGGAGGAAAAAAAGGCACTCTGGCTTCTTGAGTTTTCTGCTATCTGTGCTGATTCTTCTCATCTTTGTGGGCTTATCTACCTTCAACCTTTAAGGCTGTGGACCTTTGCATGGCTTTATTTTATTTTTTTCTTTTAACAGTCTGGCCACTTTTCAGTGAGGCTGGTACAGTTTGCTGAGGGTCTGCTCCAGTACCTAGTCAGCTCAGATTTTCCAGTACCTGGAGGTATCACCAGTGAAGGCTGCAAAACAGCAAAGATGGCAGCCTGCTGCTTCCTCTGAGAGCTCTATCCCAGGGAGGTACAGATGTGTTGCTGGCCTGAACACACCAGTAGGAAGTGGATGGAGATGATGGTTGGGAGGTCTCACCCCAGTTAAGAGTAATGGGATAGTGGATATGCTTAAAGAAGCAGTCTGGCCACACTTTTTAAGAGAAGCTGTGCTGTGCCGGGGTACCACTTCTGCTCAGTTGGCTTGGGTTCTCCAAATACTGGGGGCTAGAATGACTGAGTTGCCCAAACAGCAAAGATGGTGGCCTATCCCTCCCCACTGGGAACTCCATCCCATAGATAATTCAAATCTCTGCTGGCCAGAAAACACCAGTTGGAGGTGGTTGGAGGCTTTAGCTGGGAGGTTCCACCTAGTGAGGAGGAACAGGATCAGGGACCCACTTAAAGAAGCAGTCTAGCCACACTTTAGTGGAGCAGCTATGCTGTGCTGGTGTACCACTTTGGCTCAGATGGTTTGGACTCTCCCAAGACCACAGGCTGGAATGTTTAAGTCACTCAAACAGCAAAGATGGCAGCCCGGCCTACCCCCAGAAACTCCATCCCAGGTAGGCACAACACTGTTGTTGGTGGCTGGCAGGAATTCCAAGCCAGTGAGTCCTATCCTGTCAGGTGTTGTGGAAGTGGGGCCAACAGACCATTGCTGCTTGGCCCCCTGGAATCAGCTGCTTTCCTAGGGGTATGTACAGAATTGTAACTTCCCACTTTGCTGGAGTTGCGGTTACTTTTGCTGGGAAGCCTGGAGCCAGAGTATGTAAAGCAGCTGCTCTGCCAAAACTCCATGTAGCTCTGTGTGTCAGAATGAAGGACCTGGTGGAGTTGGTTCACAAGGGGATCTTCTGACCCAAGGGTTGCAAAGATCTGCAGGAGATGCATAGTTTCCTGGGGTTGCACTACACTCACTGCTTCCCTGGGCAGAGGAGGCTCCGTTGACTTGGCTCTGTGTTGCTTTTAGGTGGACTGCTGTTTTGCCTTGCTTTTCTCCATTGTCCATGGGTCAAGTTGTTTCCTTGATTAGTCCCAGTGTGAGTACCTGGATGTTGCCGTTGAAGATGCTGTATTTACTTGCACCTTTTGTTCCTCTCTGTGAGAGCCACACGCCACAGCTGCTTCCAGTCAGCCATCTTGGCCATGCAGCCCCGTTTTCTTACCTTTCTTAATGAAAAATCAATAACCATTTCAAGATGAATAAATCAACAAATAGTAGTCTAACTTGTATATTGTATGTAGTCATAAGGGAAATCACCAGAACTAAAAATAACACTGCAGCTAACAAATTCAGAAGGTGAGAAGGATAAAAGAGGTAGAAGAAAGTGTAGTGAGCTAATTGTCTAATCTTTTGTAGGAGACATAAACAAAAGCTAAAGCGGCTATAGCAAGAAGTGGTGATTAGATAAAATATATCAACTGACAGATGTTTCCACAGCAACATATAAAAAGAGAATATAAGCCTTACAAATTATAAGAAGGAAAGTGCACACTGCATACACTGAACCAAAGTAATGGTAAGAAATTTCATGAATAAAATACAAAAATAAAAAACAAAGGAAGTATTTAAAACAAAAAACCATAACATTGGATGAAAAAATTAAAACCAATTATATTTTTGACACCTAATGTATATAGGATATATCCACAGAAAGATGACCAGATTGGGTGAAAAATAAATAATATTTCATAGATGAAAAATATGTTGTATATACAAGAAGCATAAAGAGCTAAAAGACTCAGATTGTATAGAAGAAAAAAAGACATAACAAGGAAATAGTAACAAAAAGAAACCTCAGATAGAAATACCAATATCACAAAGACTAAACCAAAGCAAATAATCACAAGATAGTCCATTGTGTAAATATAAGATGTACAATTTACTATGAGAATGTAGTTGCCATAAATATGTACATAAATAGTAAAACATAGAACACATAGGCTACAAACAAAACAAGAGGAAATAGACCGAAATACGATATTAGCAGTGGAATTTAACTTGCCTCTAGGTTCATGACAGATCAGTTACACAGCAAAACAAACACACAGAAGATGTAAATGATATAATTATTATACTTCAGCTAACAGATATGTCTCAAACTCTTTAACATGAAAGAGTATATAACCTCTTTTCAAGCCCCCATATATAATGCCATATAAATAAACAGATAATTTCCAATACATACACAAATGCATGAAGAACAGATCATGATCTCTCAATATATTTCAATATATGTAAAAATTCATACTCATAAAAAGAAAAATATATAATCATAGGCAAATTCTACATCTTTTTTTTTAAATACTTTGAATTCAAAATGAAAATTAAAAAAAATTAAAATAAAGATAATAAACACATCACTTATCAAAAAATTAAGGGCTTATCTAAAGTTGTGCTCAAAGAACAATTCATAGTTTTATACTCTTAAGGAATTAGAAAGGAAGTTAAACAAGTAAATTAAGTGGTAGACTCAAAAAGTTAGAAGTGCTAGAAAATTAAACCATATGTTTTCAAAGAAAACAGAAGGAATAAGAAATTACTGATTTGGGAAGCAGAGAATCAGTGAAATTGATAATCCTTGAGTGTGCATAAAGCTTGTGGTAATTAGGAGAATGGAGAAAACATGGAGAAAAACACAGTTGAAGAAGAGTCTCAAAAACTTTTCATTAAGAAAAAACTCTTTTAAAAAACACAAAAAATGTTATTCATTATGAAAGCCTTCAAATACACACAAAATTAGAAGGAGCAACATGATAAACACCCATGTATCTGATATCACATTGTCTTGAATACTGTACATTTTCTACTAAGTCTTGAAATTGAGTAGTGTCAGTCCTCTGTCTCTACTTTTCTTCAGTGTTGTTGGCTATTCTGTGTCATTTCCCACTTCACAGAAACCTTAGAATCAGTATGTCAATATCTACAAAATAACTTGCTAAGATTTTAACTGTCATGGGGTGAATCTACAGCTAAGTTGAAAGTAACTGACATCTTAACCATATTTAGTGTTCCTATGAATGGGCAGGAAATATTTCTCCACTTATTTGAATCTTCTTTTATCTTTCTCTTCAAAGTTTTGTAGTTTTCTTCATATAGATGTTGTACATGTTTTGTTAGGTTTGCATCTAAGTTTTTTTTTTTTTTTTGCTAATTAATTTTTCGTTGGTGATAGATAGGAAGGCAGTTGACTTTTCCACATTGACATTTTATATTATATCCTGCAAACTTACTATAATTGCTTATTAGTTCCAGGAGTTTTTTGCTGATCTTTCGGATTTTCTACATAGACAAGTCATGTCATTTGCAAACATAGATAGTTCTATTTCTTCCTTATCAATCTGTATAATTATATTTCTTATTCTTGTCTTATTTTAGTAAAATGTGGAATAGGAGTGGTGAGAGGGTATATCCTTGTCTTACTCCCAAATAAATGGTGAGAAAGCATTCAGTTTCTCACCATCAAGTATGACGTTAGCTCTAGGTTTTTTTGTAGATATTCTTTATCATGTTGAGGAAGTTCTTCTCTATTCCTAGTTTGCTCATAGTTTTTATCATGAATGGGTATTGGATGTTGTCAAATGCTTTCTATTATGAATATTAGATTGATATAATCATAATTTTTTTCTGCCTATTGATATGATGGATTACATTTATCTATTTTTAAATACTTAACTAATCTTTCATATGGGGAATAAATGTTCATAGGTCACAGAGTATGTTTCTTTTCATACATTGTTTAATTTGCTACTGTTTTTGAGGGTTTTTGCATCTATGTTCATGACAGATATTGGCCCATAATTTACTCTCCTTGTAATATCTCTGGTTTTGATATGCGGGGAATGCTGGCCTCATAGAATGAATTAGGAAGTGTTTACTCTGCTTAGATATTCTGAAAGATATTGCAGAAATTGGTATCATTGGCTTCATAAATGTTTTGTAAAGCTCCAGTGAATTAGTAGAAAATACCACTGAAACTATGTGAGCCTGGTATTTTCTCTTTTGGAAATTATTAACTCTATTTTTAATGGACATAGGCCTGTTCAAATTATTCATCTTAGTGTGAGTTCTGATAGTCGGTGTCTTTCAAGTCATTAGTCCATTTCATCTTAGTTATCACATTTGTAGCATAGAGTTGTTCATACTATTCCTTTATTATACATTTAATGCCCACAAGATAAGTATGATGGTTCTGTTTTATTTGTAATATTAGTACTTTGTGTCTTCTCTTTTTTTCTTTGGTTAGCTTGGCTAGAGGTTTATCAATTTTATTAATATTTTCAACTAAACAGGCTGCTCTATCTATGGAGTAGCCATTCCTTTCTCTCTTTAATTCTCTATCGAACTTGTTTCACTTTACTCTATGGACTCCCCATGAATTTTTTCTTCTGTCAGATCCAAGAATGCTCTCTTGGGGTCTAGATCTGGACCTCTTTCTGGCAACATCTTCCATGGCAAACCATGAAGGGACCATGCTGAAGAGACCCCTGACTCAAAGGAAATAGACTGCAGCACCAATTGGTTGAATTTGTAGTCAAGAAAACTTTTCTTTTGAGTTATTTACAGCTTTTAGCAATTGAGTAAAATATACTCCTGTAAACAAAATCTGGAGCATATTTCTTTCTACCTGATTTCTCCACAATTTAGAAACGACTTATATCTTTTTTGGGAGGTTGCGGGGACAGCGTCTGGCTCTGTAACCCAAGCTGGAGTGCAGTGGTGCAATAACAGCTCACTGCAACCTCTGCCTCCTGGGCCCAAAGGATCCTTCCACACTACCATGCACAGCTAATTTTTGTATTTTCTATACAGACAGAGTTGTGCTTTGTTGCCCAGACTGGTCTTGAACACCTGAGTTCAAGCAATCTGCCCACCTCAGCCTCCCAAAGTGCTGGAATTACAAGTGTGAGCCACTGCACCTGGCCTTATATCACCTTTTGTTGGGATTCTGAGTTATAAATGGCCCTCACCATACTGATGCTTTCTCACTGAATGCTTCTCTATCCCAAATACAAGAGACCCTAATACTTAGGCAAGAATATCATCACCCATTCAGCCTGAAGAGAATCTTTTAGGATTAAGGGTCCCCTTTTAGAAGGGAGGGGGAAATATGTCAGAGGTGTTTGAATCAGAGCAACTCCATTCTGAATAGATTGGATAAAATGAGGCTAAGACTTGCTGGGTTGTATCCCCAGGAGGTTAGGCATTCTTTGTCATAGGATGAGATAAGAGGTTGGTGGAACTGGTTTCACAAGATACAAGTCACAAAGACCCAGCTGGTAAAACAGGATGCAGTAAAGAAGCCAGCCAAAACTCATCAAAACCAAGAGGAGGAGAAAAGCGACCTCCGATTGTCCTCACTACTCAGTATATGCCAATTATAATGCATTTGCATGCTAAAGGACACGCCCACCAGCACCATGATGGTTTACAAATGCCATGGCAACGTCCTGAAGTTCCCTACATGGTCTGAAAAGTGGAAGAACCCTCAGTTCTGGGAATTCCCTATCCCTTTCTTGAATAACACCTGAACAATCCACCCCTTGTTTAGCAAATAATCAAGAAAGAACCATAAGCATACTAGTTAAGCAGCCCATCCTGAGCTGCTCTTTCATGGAGCAGCCATTCTTTTGTTTCTTTATTTCTCTAATAAATTTGCTTTCACTTAAAAACAAAACCAAATAACCAATATTTTGTCTGTTGATTTTCTCTATTGCTTTCCTGTTTTCAATTTCTTAATGTCTGCTGTAATTTTTATTTCTTTTCTTCAATTTATCTTGTATTAATGTGCTCTTCTTTTTCTTGTTTCCTAATGTGGAAGCTTAGATCATCGATGTTAGATATTCCTTCTTTGCTAATATATGCATTAAATGTTATAAATGTCACTCAAAGCACTGCTTTCTCTGCATCCTGAAAATTTTATTTTATTTTATTTTATTTTTTGAGATGAGTGTCGCTCTGTCACCAGGCTGGAGTGCAGTGGCATGATCTCGGCTCACTGCAACCTCTGCCTCCTAGGTTCAAGTGATTCTCCTGCCTCAGCCTCCTGAATAGCTGGGACTACAGGTGCGTGCCACCATGCCCAGCTAATTTTTGTATTTTTTAGTAGAGATGGGATTTCACCATCTTGGCCAGGATGGGTCTCTATCTCTTGAGCAGATGTCTTGATCTGCCCGCCTCAGCCTCCCAAAGTGTTGGGATTACAGGTGTGAGCCACTGCACCTGGCCCTGAAAATTTTAATAAGCTCTATTTTCATTTTTATTTAGTTTAAAATATTCCTTAATTTCTCTTGGGACTTCTTTTTTGGCATGTTTGTTATTTAGAAGTTTATTGTTTAATCTCCAGATAGTTAGGGATTTTTCCAGCTCTATTCTGTCTTTTTTTCCTAGTTTAATTCTATTGTGATCTGAGAGCACTTTGTATGATTTCTATTCTCTTAGATGTTGTTAAGGTATGTTTTATGGGCAAAGTTGTGGTCTATCTGGGTGAATATTCCATGCAAGCTTGAGAGTGTATTCTGTAGCTATTAAATGAAATATGCTATGGATGTCAACTAGATTCAGCTGATCAGTGGTGGTACTCAGTTCAACTATGCTGAGCTATGCCCTCATTGGTTTTGTCTGCTGGATCTTTCAATTACTGATAGAGTTGTATATACAGTTTTAATAATTATCAACATTTTGCCATTTCATTTCATCTATTAACTGCCTTTTTTAAACTGCATGGGATGAAATATCTCTACATTGACAGAAGATGGGTAAGAATCTCTCAAATTTCTTTAAAATGGTTTTATCATTAACATTTTAAACGTTTTAAAAAGCATAGATTCACAGAGAGTTGCATAGATAGCACAGAGAGATCCTGTTTACCCTTTAACTAGTTTCTCCCAATGGTTATTTCTTATGTACAATATAAAAACCATGAAATTGACACTGGCACAATGTGTATGTATAGTTCTATTCCATTTTTCACATGTGCAGATTTGGGTAAGCACCACCGAGCAGTTAGAGAACTACTTCCTCATCACGAAGGTCTCCCTGTGCTACCCCTTTAATTTATCACAGTATACTAGTATTAGTACTTTACCAGTATAGAAACCTTACCAACTTTTATGTGTCTTTACCTTCCTCTGTTTATAATTTTCTTAAATATTTCTTATATATACCTGAAACAGTGTTATAATTTTATGTGAAACATCAAGCACAAATTAGAAAAATCAAGAGAGATAAAATTTATCAAAACTACTCATACTTTTCCATATATTCCCTTTTTTGTTGTTCTTTCTTCCTTCTTGTTTCAAGAATCCTTTGGTTAACATTTTATTTCTGTTTAAATAATTTCCTTTAGCCATTATTTTAGGGTAGGTCTGATGGAGACAAATTCTTGTTTTCCTTCATCTAAAAGAGTCTTCATGTGTCCTTTATTTCTGAAGGATATTTCCACTGGGTATAGAATTCTGGGTTGACAGTTCTTTACTTTCAGCACTGAAGAAATGGGTGTCACTCCCTTCTGGCTTCCACGGTTTTTGATGTGAAATCTGCTATCACTTTAATTGTTTTTTCCAGAAAGGACAAGTAAAGTGTCCTTTCTTTTGCTGCTTTCATGATTTTTTTCTTTGCCTTTAATTTTCAAAACTTTGACTATGATGAGTCTTGATGTGAATGCCTTTGCATCTATTCTCTTTGGGACTTATTAGGCTTGTTAAATCTGTATATTTATGCATAGTACCAAATTTGAAAATGTTTCACCATTATTTATTCTCCAAGTAATTTTTCAGCAGCTTTATCCTATTTCTCTTCTTTTTAAACTCTGATAATCAAATGTTAGATATTTTGTTATAGTCTCACAGCTCCCTAAGGCTGTTTGATTTTTTAGTGTATATACTCTTCATTGTTCAGTTTGAGTGATTTCTATTTTTCTATCTTCAAGTTCACTGATTCTTTCCTCTGCCCTCTCAATTTTGCTGTGACACCCATCTACTAAGTTTTAACATTTTGATTATTTTATTTTTAAATTCTAAAATTTCCATTTGTTTCTTCTTCATGTCTTCTATTTCTGTGCTGATGCTTTCTACTTTCTTTCTTTTATCACTTGTTTCAAGAGTTTTACAATGGCCAAGTGATGCATTTTTATCATAGTTGCTTTAAGAATATTGTCAGACAATTCTAACATCTGTGTCATCTTAATGTTGATGTGTATTGATTTTCCTTTTCGCATTTAAGTTAAGATCTTCCTGGTTCTTTCAGTGATAAGCGATTTTCAGTTGAATCTTGGAATTAAAAAAAATTGTTGGTAAATAGTAGGTGTATATGAATCTTGGACATTTTTGACTTTATTTTATGAGACTTTGAAGTATATTTACATCCTTTGTTTTAGCAGCCTACTCTGATACTGAAATGGTGGGCAGACAGGGCAACGGATGCCTCGTTACTGCTAGATGATGGTGGAAGTCCAAGATCTACATGCAGCCTCTGTTGACACTCTTGAGGGGAGGAGTAACTTGCTATTATTGGGCAGGGGTGACAGTACAGGGTCACCACTCAAGCTCTTCTGTACCACCCTGGCTAGGAAAGCGGTGTTTCATTACTGCTCCCAATGTAGTTTCCCAAGATATTCCATGACACCTTGGTGGAGGTGGGATGGCCTCATTACGGCTGGGCAGTGAGAAGATTCCTGACTGTCCGCTAGGTCTCTTCTGACACCATCCCAGCAGACAGGGGCATCTCATTACTGTTAGATGGAGGTGGAAGTCCAGCTTCTCCATTGACACCATTGGGAGAAGGTGGCTCATGACTGTGCAGAGAGATGAAAGTCTGAGCTTTCCACTTGGCTTTCTCTGACACTATCCAGGAGAAGGGGAGGGATACCTCATTACACCCTGGTAAGGATGAAAGTCTAGGCTCCTTACTTAGCCATTGTTGGTAAAGGGGACTACAGTTTTTCTCTGTGGTTTGGTTAGGGCAGTTATTGTCTAAAAGTGTTCTGTCTTTCTAGGCTATTCCTTTCTTGTCTTTTGGCTAGAGAAGGGAGGCTTTCTTTGGAGGCTTTCTCTGATCTGCTGTCAATGGCATTTTCAAATTGCCAGCTTTCCTAGCACCCATTCTAGAATACATAAAGCAAAAGGCAACTCAGGAATACCACTATTATGTCATTCCTCAGGTCCCAAGGTCACTAGCAGGGTAACTAGTCTGCCTTCTCCTCCCTACCATTTACAGTCTTCTTATGCATGCATGCTCTCTCCCTCCACATATACTTATTTATGTTTAGTTAAGTATACTTGCCAAGAGGAATAAAGTACATCTAATCCACTCTGCCTTTGTTCTTCTTGCGGTATTTTGAATCAAATCCAGGCATCCTATCATTTCATCTATAAAGACTTTAGTAAGTATAATATTAGCCAGTATATTAAAAATATAACCATGATACCATTGTCACATCTCCCAAAATTAAAAATAAATCTTTTATATCTAGTAACCAGTGTTCAGTTCAGTATTCTATCACTACGTAACAAATTACCCCTAAAGTTATAGGTTTAAAAAATTATTTTGCCTTAGCCTTTTATGGGTCAGGAACTCAGAAGAGTTTGCCTGGGCAGTTCTTACTTGGAGTGTCTCATGCAGTTGCAGTTATATATTGACTATAGCTGCAACCATATAAATAAGACTTACTAGACTGGATGATAGCATCAAAAATGTTATTTTACACTAACATTCATATCAAAATCCCAGAGAAGGGGCAAGCATTGCTTTTGGTGGTTGGGCCATAACAGTTCCCCTCTCTCCTCTACTGATGTCATTTATTTGAAGAACTTGGTCTTGTGGTATATCCCATTCTAGATCTGGTTACCTATATTCTTAAGGCATCATTTAATATATTTCATGGTCCTCTATTGTTCTTAAAAACTGGGAGTTAAATGTGAAGATATGGTTACATTCAGGCTTAGTTTTTTTGACAAAGGTATTTCATAGGTGATCTGTGTTCCTCCTATTGCACCACATAAATAAAAACATAATGTCTGGTTGTCTTACTTTTCAGAAGTTAATAATCAGTAGGTTCTTGTGGTAACAGCTTGACACATTCATTAAAAAGTTCCCAATTGACTTTTCAATGCACGGCTTCTCAAGTACATTTATATTTTGGACCAGATAATGCTTTGTTATGGGAGACTGTCCTGTACATTGTAAAATGTTTACCAGCATCTCTGATACTCTCATCACCACTCCCACACACTGTCTTGTTGTGACAATAAAAAATGTCCCCAATTATTGCCAAATACGCCCCGAGGAGAAAATGGCCACCAGTTGAACATTTCTTAACTAATGGTTTTAGCGGTTGTTGAAAACCGTTGCCTAAGTCCATTATTTTATTAGAGTTTACAAAGTAGTGATTTTTCTAATTCCATCATTCCTGCATTTACAACTGTGATTTTTTTTTTCCAGAAGAAATACTTTCTCTGAGTCTTTCTAGCAAAGGAAGAATAACTGGTTAATAATTTTATTTAGCAATGTGTCTAGAATAGTGAACTGTGCCCTAACAAACTCCAAAAGTGGCCAACTAATTTTTGTTTGGAGTATCATTTGGAAATCTTCAATATTTACACACTTTATTTTTATCTTTTGCTGTCATTTTTTTTTTTTCATGCTCAAGTTTCCCCATCCTTAACCAGTGAGATCTCTTTCAACATAGCTCAGGTTTCCTTTTGACATGACCTTAATAGTCAGATAATTTCTTGCTTTCAGGTATGACAAGACAGATTAGTCCACACTCACTTTATGCATTTCCTTTCCCAGACTTGGAATCCACCACTTACCCAAGGAACCCTGATTCCTTTTACTTTGGAAATGGTATTTAGGACCCGCAGTCTGGTCACAATGACCTTATGCTTTTGGTTTGTCACTATTTCTAGGTCTTTGGAACATAGTTCCAAAGCTAGAACTACAAAACTAAGCATATTTAGAAAGGTTTAGCTTCCATCATTGTTTCTTCCCCCATGGTCTCCCCTTTGCCTACAGATAACCATTTTTTATTAGATTTAGTTTATACTTCTCTTTTGTTCTGTTAAATCTATAACACACACATATTCCTAAAAAGTAGCATACAATATTATACAGCTTTCTTTTAAAAAAATCTTGTAAAAAATAGACATAACATAAAATTTGCCCTTTTAATCATTTTAAAGCATGCAATTCAGTAGCATTAAGTACCTGCACAATGTTGGACAACCATCACCATTTTCCATTTCTAACTTTTTCATCATCCTAAACAGACCACTTTGTACTCATTAAACAATAACTTATCCTTCCCATTTTCCTGGACCTCCTGGTAACCTTTATTCTACTTTCTGTCTCAATGAACTGCCTAGTCTATCTGTACCTCGCTTTTTTTTCTTATTTTAGTAAACTGTATATGCTAGAGATCACTCTCTAAGAGCATACAGAGTTTTTCTTCATTCATATTTGACAGCTGCATAATATTCCACTGAATAGATGAAGTCTTACACAGCAGTTGCTTATTCATGGGAAGTTTGTGTTTCTAGTCTTCCACTATTATAAACAGTGCTGCAATGAACAGTCAAATAAATGAATTCACCATTTCATTTTTTTTTTTTTTGGTCTATGTATCTTTTATATAGATTCCTAAAAGTGGAATTGCTGGATCAAAGGGTGAAGGCATAGGCAATTTTAGAGCATTTAGATTTAATGTGATGGACAGAAATGAACCATGATGCCATGTAAGTGTTAAAAAACGACAACAACAACAGATACAGGATGTTTTAAATGGTATGACTAAAACACTGCTTTAAACCAGGAGATAGTTACGTTGGCTCTTTTAGTTAAAATAATTTTACTTATCTGAAGCAAAGTACACGAAAATAACTCTATTGCTCTTTCTTTGGATTTTAACAAATAGATGTCTCACATGAAATTACGTAACTCTCATCTTTTCTTCTGCTTTATAAGAATATTGTAACAAGGGGTACTACATTAAGACCCTTTGACTACATGGAGAAATAAAGGAGGGAGTTATGCCAATTACTGGAGAATTTTGGCTGTCAAACAGAAGATCTGGGCAATTTGGGCCAGAAATATATATTTAATATAAATGTATATATATGTATGTGTGTATACACATACACACACACCCCTCTATATATATGTACAACATTTTCCCCTTTAAACTAAGGTTTTCTAGGCTTGAATAAACCAGACACTGCTCTCTTGTACTGTTTCGCAAACTGTGCTTGGATGCTCTCTCCTTGTCTTCAGGAGTGTTTTATTTTTAAATTATGATATTCCACTGAATGAGAAATGACCAGCGCTTCACAGAGATTTCATGAAAGGAGGGCCACGAAGGAAGACCCCAGGGCAGGCCGGTGCAGAGGCACTCTAAGAGGTACAGAGGGTTGCACCAATTGCTAGGATTTAATCATTAATCGGAAGGGGTCCAAGCCAGGAACCAAGGGTATGCCCCAAGCCTCATTGACCCGCCTTGTCATCACCCTGTTCGCTAGTACATTTCAGGGTCTCTAACCCTTCCCTGCATGCAAGCCCAGGCAGAGTCCTGCCAGGTCTCACACCAGAGCACACCCCAGTACGAACTCCCCAGGACCGCGGCGCCGGCTGGCTGCCTGGGTCCCCCGCAGCCGCGTGAGCTCCCTCTTGGTGGCGGAGGGCGCATTTCAATCTGGAAACGCCCAGCCCCTAATTTGGTCTCTCAGACTGACGCCGCTCCCGGTGGGGCGGTGTGGGTGGGAGGGCGATGGGGAGGGTCCCTCCTTCTTGGATTGAGGCTGCAACCAACAGCCCAGTGAGCCTCTATTCCTGGCTGACTGCGAATCCCCCCATCCCGGGTCAGGGTCCGGGACCCTACAGAAAGACCCGTTCTCATCCTCAACCTGGCGGCCTCTGTCCGGTGGGGAAGTTCAGCTGCGGGTCAGCTCAGCTGCGGGCCAGTCAAGCCTGGTGCGCTTAGGGACCCTAGTCCCTGGTCCGCGGCCCGGCGAGGCGGAGGGGAAGGGGGAGGGGGAGGGGAAGGGGCTGCCTCCTTTCCCAAATCCGGTCCCTAATCGCCCCATCCCCCGCCGTCTGCTCGCTTTGTACAGGCAGTCAAAACAGAGCTAGCGGCCAATTGACGGGGACGGGAAGCAAAGCCGCCTAGCGCCTCGCCCCCTCCAGCCGGCCCCCCGGGCCCCTCCTCTCGGCGCCCGGACCTTGGCCCTCCCTCCCCTTTCCCACTTCTCTCTTTGCCCTAACCTCGCCCCCATCCCCCGCTCATTTCCTCTCGCACCCGGGCTCGCCAATCCCTCTTTCCAAGTCCCTCTTCCAACCTGGCCTTCCTCTCGGGCTCGCCCCCCTTCTCCCCAATCTCCGTCTTCTCCCCTCCCTTCGCCCTCCCCCCCTTCCTTCCTCTTCCCCTCACCCAACCCTCGCTCCCCTCGTTCCTCGGCCCCTGATCTCTCCCTTATTCTGTCCCCGCCCACTCTGCGCCGGCCTCTCAGTCCGGGTTGAGCCCCACGTGTGGACGGCCGCGCCCCCACTGACAGCCACCGCCCGCCGGCCCGCCCAGCGCCCCGCCGGGCCTCTAAAACCCCCGCGCCGCGCCCTCCACCGCCGCATCTTCTCCAGCGTCCAGCGTCCCGCCCTCTCTCTTGCTGGCCCCACGCCCCGGCCCCGCGCACCTCCGCCCGGCTCCGCAGCCGCTGCCCGCGCTTCGTTGCCCTGTGGGACTCCGAACGAGCCCAGAGGGAACCCTTCTCTTTTTTGGGGACGACTTTTGTTTGCTTGCCTGTTTCTTTCTGGTGACTTTTGCAGCTTTCCAAGATCCGTGCCCGGAGCGCACGGGAATCCGCCGAGCTCTGCGTGCAGGCCCTTTTTTCTTTTGAGGTTCACATTTTTTTAAATTTTACGCCAGGGCTTTTGTAATTTCCTCCCCCGCCCGCTGGCGGTCCTGGAGTCGCTCGGGGCTTTAGGCCGGTTATGCAACGTGTACCGCTCAGGGCTGCGGGCTGCACCTCCGCCGCGCCTCGCCGCCCACTGCGCTAGACCCGGCGCCCCGCGTCTGGCTTCGCGGGCAGCCAGGGGGCCGGTGCTCTGTCGGGGTCTCCAGCTACAGCAGGCAGCCCGAGCCCGAGGGAGTCCCGGGAGCCGACGAAGGGCTTATAAGACCGTGACTTTTTTCTGAGCATCGCAGATTTTGTCTTTGATCACTCCCTCTTCGCGGGTCTACGGCCGCGCGCTTTCAGCGCCGGCGATGGGGAGAAGACGGCGGCTGTGTCTCCAGCCCTACTTCCTGTGGCTGGGCTGTGTGGCGCTCTGGGCGCAGGGCACGGCCGGCCAGCCTCAGCCTCCTCCGCCCAAGCCGCCCCGGCCCCAGCCGCCGCCGCAACAGGTCCGGTCCGCTACAACAGGCTCTGAAGGCGGGTTTCTGGCGCCCGAGTATCGCGAGGAGGGTGCCGCAGTGGCCAGTCGCGTCCGCCGGCGCGGACAGCAGGACGTGCTCAGAGGGTAAGTGGGCAAGCGGCCCCGCACCTAAGGTTCCGGCTTGGGGGAGGGGGGAATCCTCAGTTTGGGGGCTTTCTGGCCCACTCGGTCCCTGACCCTTTTGCTGGAGCCTAGAGCTGCAGCCCCCTTCGCCAGGACATCCAGGAGCCAAAGACCCCCAGGAGCGCATCCCCCTTTTCCTTCCCAAACCCGTAGCTCAGCGGGCGGAAAGCCCTCTCTCCGGGAGTCGGGCGGCGGATGGTTACGGGGCCCGGGGATGCGGTTCGCAGAGCGTGCGTAGAGCCCGCGCAGAGCCCGCGGTGCGGGAACAGGTTCTGAATGTCGGGCGGAAGGCGGGCCTGGGTCCGCCTGCTGCAGGGGCCAGAGGAGCCTGCTTGCTCTCCACCGTCGGGGGCGCAGCTCGTGAGCCTTTTGTTTGAGGACGTGTGCAGGGTTCACAGCTCACCTAATCGTCAACCCGAGCGCTCCACCTTGCGACGCGCTTTCCTTGACACGTCGGGGCCAAAGTAACAGTTGATCAACGAGGAATGGATTCGGAAAGGAGGGCAAGGATTCTTTGGAACGGAATGGTCCCTTTGTTCTCTGCATCTGGAAGCTAGAATAGTAGCAAATTATATGTTTCCATGTCTCTTTTCGCCCTTTAAAAAGGCAGGCAAGGGACGACAGATGAAAGGCAGTGTTTAGACGTTTCTGCCCCTCCTGCATTCCAGCATCTCGCTCTTTTGCTTCCACGTCTGCCTCCCAATCCCCAAGAATTTGAAGTGTAATTTTGATTTGTTTTTTTGTCCTGAAATCTACTCACTCGGGGCATTGCTTACGAAGACCGTTTATATGTTACTGCACCCCTCTCCCTATCTGTGTGTGACCGCGCTTGTCCATCACAGGCCTAACGTATGCGGCTCCAGATTCCACTCCTACTGCTGCCCTGGATGGAAGACGCTCCCTGGAGGAAACCAGTGCATTGTCCGTGAGTGCTTGGCAGGGATCGCAGCTTGGGGCAGCGAGGTCGGCCCTATCTCCAGCCGACCTCTTGCACACAGCCATTTGGACGCACAGTTGCCTTTAAAATCAAGTGATCACATTGCACCGATAATCGGGACGCGGTCCCATTTGAATATTGGGAAGACTCAACCGGTTTGAGTCAGTTGAGACTTCACTTCTAGACTCTGTTGAAGGGCAATAATGATAAAGGTTTCAAAGATAATTAAAATTAATACAAATTGGAAGAGGAGTGGAGCAATTATCGAGATAACTCAAAACCACTTTTTCCGTAAAAAAATCCAGATAAGACCACATGTTATTATGCAAATTATCAAGCTTTTAACTCCGCTTGAGGTTTAGGCCTTATGAAGATCAAGGTTTCTTAGGCATTTATATAAAACCGCTTTCTTATTTCTGGTTTTATCTCAACAACTACAACTATCTCAATAACCTAGATAGGAAAGGAGCATTCTCACGGATTTAGTGTTGACCTAAGTTAACAAACTTTTAACTCCTACAGAGGGGCTTGACTGTTTTTTTTTTTTTTTTTTTTTTTTTTTTACTTTTTGGAAGACATTTGAATTTAGAGTTTCTAGACCCCAAACCTCAATAGTGTGCAGTAGATTTCCAACGTATGAATCTTAGACTTTGAAAAATTCTGTATCTCTGACCTTAAAAGTTTTGATTATTTTATTCTGTTTCCAAAGTGTATAACCAATTCTCCACGTTCTAATTGGAGAGCTCATTAGTTATCAGCCTCATAGCTGTAAATTTGTGACTTTCAGTGTGACTGGCCTTCTCCTGTGTGTTTATGTAGCACAACCACATTTGTCTTGTTGGGAGGAGAGCCAGGTATCATAGACAGCACGTTCATTTAGATCCAGTCTTGACTTCAGTTTGACCTCCATGTTCTCCAGGGAGAAAATAATTATGCAACTGTGAACAGAGAAAAAGGGCAAGCCGCACTAACCAAGGGATAATAAGGATGTAGTGGCATTTCTGACTCTATATTTATTGGTTTTGTGGGTTTGAGATAGATACGTAATGTAATTTCTGGGCAGTTTTTTAAAAAGGGATGAAATCTCAAGTGTCATAAAGACTAATTTCTTCTTATTTTTTCTACCTTAAAATCCCACTATCTCCAATGGCAAAAATAGGAAACAACTGTGTCACTTAAAGTGACTTATAAATATTTTAAACAAATCTTCTGATTATAATAAGCCTTTGCTTTATTTTTTAAAAGAAAAAGTTCTGCATTCTTTTCTTTCCAACACAGAAGTCATATGTGAGGCATTAATGGAGGGTGCATTTACTCTTTCAGGCCAGTAGGGCATTACCATGGCTGCTTTAAACTTACATGGTTTTTTAGAATCCTGAAACAGCTAACGTCACTCATTGCACACCTGCCATACTAGCTGGGAGTGACTTAGGCACTGCGGAAAGTCTGACTCACTAAATGTAATGAATGTGACTGCCATTATTGAGTTGGAGAGCAGCCGAGGAGGAGGGATTGGTTCATGGTACGTGTTGAAAATCTGTAAAGTCAGATTTTATTGGATCAGTGTGGAATGGGAATTCCAGAGAGCACAGCCTTCCAGAGTATTTGCAGTAGAAATATATGTATGGCCCAGTGATCACTGGTAGAAGATCAGCTTTGAAAATATTAGGGTAACAGTGACTATTGTAATCTGCATTTTCCTATACTTGAAATATTTGGATGCTTGTGAGATACATTGGAATTTGCATGTATCAGAAATCTATAAAAAGAGTAAACTTTGAAATGATCTTTATATCTACAAGAAACATTTATAACACTTGTATCAAGAAGTGTCTATGAAAATACTTCTTATAAGCACATCTAAAAATTCTAGTACCTAAGATTATTAAACAGTGCATGAAACAGGAAGAATGTAATACCTTTATATTCTATTGCATGAGTCTCATTTAACGCTAACAGCCTGCATTCAATTCAGTAGTTCATTTAGTCTGACATTTAAAATGATCATATGTAGAGGTAATAAATGAAATGAAACCATTATAAACTCAAAATCAAGAATTTTAATTCCAGGCCTTCCTGATGATAATGAATTAAGTAAATTACTATATTTATTGAACTTATCTGTATCACACCATTTAGCAAAATAATCTGAGACAATTTACAAAAAAGAAAATAAGTAAAATACAAACAGAAAATCAAAACCAAATATTAATTTTCTCATACATTTGTACCTCAGCATTCTTTTAATATAGAAAAATAAAAAATGGTCAACTTTTTTGACTATTTTTTGACCATTAAAAAATGGTCAACAGAATTTTAATGTTTGACTTTGACAGGCTTTATAAGGAGAAGATATTGAAAAGAAACTATAATTCTCCAAGTTCTGGAAACCTAATGCATTTTGATTTGAGTCTCTATGTTTTGCTGGTATTGTTCTTAGTTGTAGCCTAGAAAAATTGCTGAAGTACTTCCAAACTTGCAAATATTCATTTCCAAAAGCACGGAATTGACTTTCTCACCTTTTTAAAAAAAATCTTCTTAGAATGTGAAGCAATGAAAAAATTTGCTTATTAATTTATTTATTGTGAAATTATGCAATGAATAGTATTTTGATCAATATAATAACAGTGGGATGAGGTTGGCTGGATTAATAACATTTGAGACCTGAGGAAATGTCAGAGCATTCCAATATAACTCCCTTACGTTATGCTACCAAATGAAAAAACTGAACTCAGAAAGGCTGTGGATTTTTCTGGAGCTCACAGTGGATCAATGGCAGAGTGACAACTCAACTTCAGACCTTTTGGGTGCTATGTATTCTTTACCTGGCCATGTGACTTCTCACAGCATCACTGAAGTCTCAGCCCCTAGGTCCTGTCTCCCTCTCCCTCTGGCATTTCTAGGTCTCATAGTTCTAGTAATTGTGGGAGGGAGAGATACTCAGTAAGTGTACCATAGTCTGAGGCCTGTGTGGGGCTAAAGGGCCTCAGCATTCTTGCTTCTTATTGGCTCACAGGTACAAAGTATATACCTGTATCCATGACGGATAATTGCCTGAGAACGCTCAGTCTGCAGCCTGTCAAACCTTCATTTGGTTTGGAACCCGGGTGGGGGTACTTTGAGTCTCCTCTCTTAAGCCTAGACTAAATATTGGCCTTCTGGGGGAGGAGGGAAATTTGAAATAAAATAATGTTTTAATGCACATTTGTCATTGGAGAGTTACTGGTGATCAGAAACTGTAGTATATTTTAAGAAGTAAGAGTCGACTCCATGGCAGGAAACATATTCTTACTTAAACGATTTTTATCTTAAATCACAGTATTTGACACTATTCACTTTTTCTTTTTATTAATTTGAGACAGGATCTCGCTGTCACTCAGGCTGGAATGCAGTGGCATGATCACAGCTCACTGCAGCCTTAACCTCTCGGACTCAAGCCACCTTCCGACCTCAGCCTCCTGAGTAGCTGGGACTATGGACACATGCCAATGTGCAAGGCTAATTTTTTAAAAAGAATTTCGTAGCGATGGGGTCTGCCTATGTTTCCCGGGCTGGTCTCCAGCTTCCGGGCTCAAGTGATCCATTTACCTAGGGCTCCCAAGGTGCTGGGATTACAGACATGAGCCACCGTACCCAGCCCACTATTTTCATTGATAAGAAGTACTAACGCTGGTAGTAGTGTATGGATGTCAGAAGGCATCTTGGGGAAGATAAACAGTTAGTTTACTTCTGCAGGAAATGCTCTTTACATTGTTGAGGGTCCCAGACCTCTTTGAAAGTTGTGGGACCTTTTCCCTAGCTACAGCCAGTTTCAGGGCATTTCCAGATTTTCTTCTTGTCTTTATATATCCAGTCATGGCATGAGCATTAAAGTACACAGCCCTTGTGCTGAAAGAGAGAATTCAATTATGGTTATAGAGATAAATCTCTCAGCTCCTAAATGAACTGTCTCTAAATATGGGAGAGACTTCCCATTCGAAGGTACTTGCCTACAAGTTTGGAGTATCTGTGATATGTACTGTGTCAGTGGGCCTAACATTCTTTGCTGTGATGACCCTCATACCTTTCTGTTCATTGGAGGTCACAGATGCAGGAGGCTTTGACTCTCCCCACCATAAAAATGCTACAGAAGCTTTTCTGAGCAGCAGGAGTAAGCTAGGTTGTGGAGAAAATATGGAAGGAGAAAGGCTGTAGGAAGGAGAAAGGGAATTATTGAGGGGACCAAAGATTGATCACAGGGTAGGTCAGATACCAGCCCAGAAGGAATGTGCGTGGAACCCTTGAGGCTTGGCCAAGTCACCAGAGCCTCTGGTTCAGACAATTTCATGTTCTCTGTCTCCTGTGAAGGCTTTTGCATAGTGGGCTGTGGTTTCTCTGTTCCTGCAACTCTCCCAACTACCTAGAATCAAGACTGTTTTCTCTGGGTGAATTCTACATTTTAAACTCCCAGTCTTTAATGAAAGAGACAACCTGTATTGATAAGACAATTAAAGATTTAGGATTATGCAAATTTTTTCCTTATTGCAAAGCTTTAAATGTTTATTGTAAAAATAATAATCCATGCATAAGCCCATCATGCAGTGAGATCCATTGCACTGTTTGGTGAAAGTTCTTTTAGACCTTTTAAGGTCAGTAAATACATACACACACACACACACACACACACACACACACACACACACACGTATGTATTTTAAACTTAAAAGCCTGTACTTTATTTTATTCTATCATGTTTTCATTCTGTAATGTTTACTTACATATGACTTTATTTTTATTTCTATTTTTCCATAAGTTATTGGGGTACAGGTGGTATTTAGTTGCACGAGTAAGTCCTTTAATAGTGATTTGTGAGATTTTGGTGCATCGATCACCTGAGCAGTGTACACTGCACCATATTTGTAGTCATTTATCCCTCACCCCCTCCCACTCTTTCCCCCAAGTCCCCAAAGTCCATTGTATCATTCTTATGCCTTCGTGTCCTCATAGCTTAGCTCCCACATATCAGTGAGAACATACAATGTTTGCTTTTCCATTCCTGAATTACATCACTTAGAATACTAAGTCTCCAGTCACATCCAGGTATCTACAAATGCTGTTAATTCATTCCTTTTTATGGCTGCGTAGTATTCCATTATATATATTATGTATTTCACAGTTACATATATATGTGTGTGTGTGTGTGTGTGTGTGTGTGTATATATATATATATATATATATATGTAACAGTTTCTTTATCCACTTGCTGATTGATGGGCATTTGGGTTGGTTCCACGATTTTTCAATTTTGAACTGTGCTGCTATAAACGTGCATGTGCAAGTATCTTTTCTGAATAATGACTTCTTTTCCTCTGGGTAGATACCCAGTAGTGGGATTGCTGGATCAAATGGTAGTTCTACTTTTTCAGCCACTATGGAAAACAGTGTGGAGATTCCTTAAAGGATTTATGCAATTTGAACCAGCTTCATTTGTTTACATGTTATCATAAGGATACCTATGAGACTTATTCCCAAGTCTACAATGGGTAATTTTATTGCATATCTGAAGTTAGACATTTACATCATATATTTTATCTTAGTTTTTCAGACTTTTTACTTTTAAATACAGCTTTCTTGTTTTGTAAACTATGGTTTATTATATAGTTATTCATTCATTTTCCTATTGTGCTTTCTACAGCGATTTGTAGAAATAGTTGTGGAGATGGATTTTGTTCCCGTCCTAACATGTGTACGTGTTCCAGTGGGCAAATATCACCAACCTGTGGATCAAAATCAAGTATGTTTCTTACTTGTGACCTTTTCATTGCATTTTTCTTGAGCTTTGGAGTAAATGCTAAAGGTCCTTCTCAAAAAGGATATAAATCCATGATTATTTTCCTCACATACTAGGTGTGTATTAATCTTTAGAGTAAAAATCTTCAGTGACTTAATTGTCGCCTTAAGTGGGTGATGGTTTTCAATAAGAAAAAATGCTTTAATTCTGGTGCAGGAGCTGTATGTCTATGCAGAAACAGATTAAGAATTCAGTGAAGAAGTAACTCTTGGTGAATAATAGCTATGACCTAACTAGGTTTTTACTCTGTGCCGGGGAGTTTGAAGTGTTATTATTTTAGTTAATCCTTACATCAACATTATGAGATACTGTTAATACCCCATTTTACAGAATAGCAGAGTAAAGCACACATAATTTAATTAACTGGCCCAAGGAAACACAGACTTGAATCCAAGTATTCTGATGCCTAAATGTGTAGTCTCAAACACTAGGCTATATTTGTTGCCTTTGCTTAACAGATGTTTTGTGGGTTATCTAAGGGGAAAGGAGAAGAGAACTCAAAGGCAGCATACGTTTCTTGAGTACTTACCAGATACGTTACACATATGGACCTATTTTGCTTCACATGTATTAACTGCCAACACCTACGTAAGGTAATTATAACTGTGGACTATGATTGTGTGATTCATGATCCAATTAAAAATTGTTGGGTCCTTAAGGTTGAAGATTAATCTTTTAGCCTAGTATTTAAGATAACATTATAACAAGGCAGAAGCAAGATTGTTTATTTAATTGCTCAATAATTAAATAAATGCTTTTTTAAAGTCTTGCCTCAAACTAGCGTGAAGTCATTATATTTTTAATATGTATTTCTTCAAATTTTCCCTAAAAGAAGGTAATATAGAGTATGTCTGACTCAGGAATAAGATTCAAGATTCATACAACAAATGCCATTGTCGTCTGATGAAACTCCTGATGAAAACTCTCTTAATTTCACTTTCTTTGAATCTGCCATTTCCCCAGCTTTTTAAAATCTACCAAATTCATCATGATTTCTTGACCACTTTAACCAGAACATTTCATCCCCAACTTAACCTGAACCTCTCTCTCGCCTGATTGCCTACAAGATACTGTTGCCCATATATTCATTATCCTATGCTTAGTTTTCTCATATTTGCCTTTGGCAAGAAACCCAATCCTAGAGGAATTTTAAGATTCAGTTTCTTAATTCCTCTACCTGGGAGCTGGGACATTCTCTGGGCCACTCTTTGTTTGTGGTATATAATTTAGCATGGAATCTGTGCATTCATTTGGCCTTGGGCAATGAGTTCCTTCCATTTCATCAGGAACTTTTCTAACCCCGCCCCCGTCATCATCCTGTGGGACCTTGCTAAAGCTTTTGGCACTATTAATCACTATCTTCTTGAAATGCTGTTTTTCATTTTTCTTTGAAACACCTTTGACTTTTATAATTCCAGTGGCCCTCAGTGCTCCTTTTCTTGATCATTACCTTTTATTCTCTTTTCTGTATCTTCATCAGTCTTTCATTCGAGGTTTAGTATTACTGAGTACTGCCCTCCCTGGGTGAACTAATTAACATATATGTTTTCAATGACTACCAGTATGTTGATAACTCATAATACTTATCTACACTGGAGATCCCACCACTGACCTCCACACTCATATGTTCCCTTTCTTTGACATCTCCCCTCAAGAAATAGCAAGCAATTGAAACTTAGTAGCATGTCTAAAAGGAAACTGAATTTATTGCTGACCACAGGCTACTTGAACCACAGTTCCTCCTGCCTCGGCAAATGGCTCTGCCATCCAGCCAGTGCTTAAGTAACTGCTGCTTCTCTTTCTCTATGTCAGCTCTTTGAACAAGTCCTGTAGGCTTTACTGGAAAATAATTATCTCAGATTTATCTTTTCCTTTCCGTCTCCACTGCTACAATGTGGTGCAAGCTGTCCTCATCCTTCTCCCAGACTCTCGCCCTCTTCAAATCCATTCTCTGCAGAGCAGCTAGAGTAATCTTTTAAAAATATAGATTACATCACTTCACTCTCTCATTTAAATCCTTTCAATGATTCCCTGTTGCATTTGGGATATAATGAAAACCCTTCAGTGGCCAAGGATGCCGTGTGTTAGCTGACTGGCCTCTGCCTGGGTCTCCAAGATCTCTTCCCTGTCTGCCTCTTTTTAACCACAGGAATCTCTCTGTTCTTCAGAAGAAAGCTTTTACCATCCTAAGGTCTTTTGATTTGCTGGTTCTTCTCTCTCTGAAGTTCCTCCTTGGTACTTTTAATATCTAGCTCATTCTCATCCTTCATATCTCAGTATAAATGTCTCCTTTGAGTGGTCTTGTCTGGTGCTGGTATCTATGCTCCTTCTTGGCTCCAGGCTAGTCTCCTTCACAACGGTTTACTTCAAACGGTTTATCACAGTCTATAATTACTTCATGGTATTTGTTTACCTGCATTTTCCGTAGCTCCCTATCGGCATTTCAAGCTCTGTGAGGATAGCCTTCAAGTCCATTATGACAGTACTGCACTGAGCTGGAATGATGGGCACTCAGCTCCTGCGTTCTGAATGGAGACAAAAGTACCTTCTGCTTGCCAGAAACTATGCTGCTAGTCACCTTCTGTTTATTTTTTTTTAACATTGAAAGTGTTTTAAATGCATCCTGAATAACATGTTATCACAGATATGCCCATGTGTGCACTTATAAAGAAATAATGAATAAAAATATGTTTGGGTCATAATATTTCCTTCTGTAAGATATAATTGTCATTGAATTGGATAATTGAGTTTATAGTTTTATAACCTCTCACATATACTATAATTTTGGTGACTGATTTTTTACATTTTTTGTTATTGCTCTTTGCAGTTCAGCAGTGCAGCGTGAGATGCATGAATGGTGGGACTTGTGCAGACGACCACTGCCAGTGCCAGAAAGGATATATTGGAGCTTATTGTGGACAACGTAAGGGACATTAGAATCAACTTTATTTATTAGAAATCATTTGATTTGCTGGATATTTCATATTAAGTTATAATTTAAGGTCTCATAAATCCTGTGATCTTTTGAGAAAACAATTTTCTGTAGTAAACCTTACCTTGAAACTGAATTTCTAATTTTTATCCTGTAAGAATTTTTCTAATTCTTTTAGAATTTTGTGCTTTAGAGCAGTGATGTTCTTGAATAGTAACCAGTCAACAACTGGTAACTAGTGCTTTAGCAAATGTGACAATCTCACAGATTTTCTGTGATTTATTTGTTTTCCTTTATCTGGCTCCATAAGACATGTATACTTTCCTGAAAAAAAAATGAGCAAGTTTTCTCTGATGTATCTCTTTTTTACTACTTCTTTCCCTCCCCAGTTCCCTCTTTATACCTATGATTTTTTAGAACTTCTCAAAATTAACTACAGGAGAGCCAATCTGATGAATTATCCTTTGTTCAAATATATTTAATACTAAGATACAGGGTGATGAAATGATTTTTAAAATTCAGATGTTATTGCGAAACAGGGAGCTATAACCCAGCAAAGCTGGTCCCTTCACTGGAGAATGCCCTGTGTGAATCAAGAAATAACCTTTTAGCAAGAGTGTAAGGATTGTAGTTTCTGGATTGTGACACATCACTGGGGAACATTTTGGGTAGTATTCTCTAAACTGTGGGACATTTTTGGGAATTCACATATTTTGAAGTAATGTCACTTTATATGACATTAAAGAAGTGTGATTTATGAAACTGAATCACAAATAGTAAGTCCCTCTTTACTTTATTTGCATTTTTACCTGATTTAGACTGTAGGTTCCGTGCTCATCTTCAAGGCTTCTTTTAAGGATTGCTGGTCTCTTTTTTAAACATAGAAAAACCAAGTCTTAGGTGTAAAAGAATATCTAGCTTGTTTTCAGTTAACATTATTTTATTTTTGTTGCAATAAAAATTTTTTTTAGATTGTAGTAAAATATACCTAACAACATTTACCATTTTAACCACTTTTAAGTGTATAGTTCAGTGGCATTAAGTCCATTCACAGTGTTGTGTAACCATAATCACCATCCATCTCCAGAATTCTTTTCATCTTGGAAAACTGAAACTCTGTACCCATTAAACAATAACCCCCATTTCTCTCTCCCCTGCCCCTGGCAACCATCATTTACTTTTTGTCTCTATGAATTTGACTACTTCAGGTATTTCATAGAAGCGTAAGCATGAAGCATTTGTCCTTTGGTGACTGGTTTATTATACTTAGCATAGTGCCCTCAAGGTTCATCTGTGTTTTAGCATGGGTCATTTTAAAGGCAAAATATTATTTCATTATATGAATATACGACATTTTGTTTATCCAGTCATCTTTTGATGGACATTTGAGTTGCTTTCACCTTTTGGCTATTGTGAATAATGCTGAAGTATCTGTTTGGGCCCTTGCTTTCAGTTCTTTTGGGTGTATACCCAGAAGCGGAATTGCTGGATTACATGATAATTGTATTTTTAATTTTTTGAAATGCTGCCATACTGTTTTCCGCAGAAGCTGCACTGTCTTCCATTCCCACTAGCAGTGCACAAGGGCTCCACTGTACATGCTTGCCAACCCTTGTTATTTTCTTTTTTTTCTTTAAAAAATAATAATCATGCTAATGAATGTGAAGTTGTATCTCATGGTTGTTGCAGTAATTTCCAAGGTTTTCTTCTAGTTAAGGTGATTATGGTGATTATAGCTTTCTATTTGTAAGTGCTATAAAGTTTTCTTTAGAATAATTTTATGTAAAATAGGAGTATCCATTTAAAGAAAAAGCTTCTGTTAAGGTCAGGGGTAGGCCAACTTGTTTTGTAAAGGTCAGAGAGTATATATTTGATACCTTGCTTTCTCCATTGTAAATACTCAACTCTGCCATTGTAGTGCACAAGTGACCATAGATAATATGTAAATGAAAGAGCTAGGGTGTGTTTCAGCAAAATTGTATACTTTATAGATGCTGGAATTTGAATTTCATACAATTTTCACTTGTGACCGAGTATTATTTCTTTGATTTTTCAACTACTTAAAAGTGTCAGAATTCCTCTTAGCTCATGGGAAGTACAAAAGTAAGCAGTGGCCCAGATCCAGCCTTTGGGCCATAGCTTTTAGATTCCTTGTGTGGGTGGTTCTCAAGTATGACAAGAGGAGATTGACTGAAGTTTGAGAAATGGAGGGTGAATAGGAGGCAAGAATAGGAGGGGACCAATGCATTAACTTCTGTCGGCTAGGGTTGGCCAGGGGAGACCAAGAAAGAACTGGACAACAGTGGAACAGATAAATGCAGCAGAGTTTCTTGTTCCATGAATGATACTTCTTCCATATTTTCTTTGTACATTCAGGTGTTTCCTACGTTTTCTACGACAGTCTTCTGTTTATAACCAGAAAAGAAAGACAGAAGTCTATCACAAACACAGTATTCATAAAAGGATAGATTGATATATATATTTAGGCCTTAGAAAAGTGTTAGGAGATCTGATTGTAACTCTGTTTTGCAAAGTTCCATAACCAATGAAGAGACACATCTATCCTTGTTGAAACACATCCTTTTGCTCTGTAGAGGGAAAAATGAAAATTAGAATCACAGCAGAAAGAGCCTTGCCTTACCTCAACTGATCTTTCAGAGTATTTGCTCAAATCTATTCTGAAATTAGCTGTCTTCAGTCTGAATTTAGCTGCTCTCCGTGCCTTGGGCATACCTGTGTACGTATGTATGAGGGTTGTACAGAACACGCTCTAGTGGGTGTGTCTCTTGTTCTTCACACAGGAATGGGAAGGCAGGGGATAGAAAGGACTTTACTCTTCTAAAATGCTTTGATGTTCTTTCACCTCTGTGTCAGATCATATTTATGTTACCACATTTTCCAGTCAGAGGAAAGGCAACGTAGAAAATCAGCATATACTGAACATTTATTCTCTAGATTTCTCTTGGGGTGACATCTTCCTTGTCTGATGTTTATCTCAGGGGTAATAGAACATATGGGGGAAGCAAAATGTGTAACAAGCATAATTTATTTGTCAGCAATTAAGAAGGTAAAGGTCGGTGAAACCCCATCTCTACTAAAAATAACAACAACAAAAAAAATGAGCTGGGCATGGTGGCGGGCGCCTGTAGTCCCAGCTACTTGGGAGGCTGAGGCAGGAGAATGGCGTGAACCCGGGAGGCAGAGCTTGCAGTGAGCCCAGATGGCGCCACTGCACTCCAGCCTGGGCGACAGAGCGATACTCCATCTCAAAAAAAAAGAAAAGAAAAAGAAAAGGAGGTAAAGATATGATAACTAATAGATTATCAGCTCAAGGAATGGTGTAAGGAAGATGTTTTCCAAGTCGTCTTATATGGAAAGAGTGTTACAGTACTGAAAGCAAAGAAGCAGATGGAACATTTTTCAATTTATGAATCCAGAAGAGTCTTGGAAATAGGATACTTGCTAAAATGAACATTATGACACATTTAGACTGCTTAGCTGCTTTCCTGGAAACAGACAGCACTTCTTAGAAAGCATTCTTCCATTTCATCCATTTCATTCAGCAGTGTTGATTGAGTAACTACTGTGAACAGGTAAGATGATACCCTGGCTGCATATTCTGGTAGAAATGACAGTTAATACTAAAAAGGTAAATACATAATCCACATTTAGGTAGTGAGAAGTTTTAGGAGAAGAACAAAGCAGGGTAAGGGGGAAGAGAGTCTGGGTCAGGATTAGCAGTTGTCTGCTATTTTACGTCAGGGATCTCTGAGAAGGTGACATTGAAACACAGACCCGAGTCTGTGCTTTTAAATCCATGGGAAAATTGTTCTGGACAAGGGAAAAGTAAATTTAAAGGACCTGTAGTGGGAACAGACTCCATGTGTTTTGGAAACAGTAAGATCCATGTCCTTGGAGTAAAGTGGGGAAAGGGAAAATGGTAAGAATTGAGTTTGGAGAGGGAGGTGTAGGGCCTTGTAGGCCAAGGAACAAAATTTGGACTATAGCCTAAATATTATGGGAAGACACTGGACCATTTTGAGCAGTGGTGTTCTGTGATCTGGTTGACATTAAAAAAAAAAAAAAAATCACCCTGTCTGCTGTGTTGAGCCTGGATTATAACAGAGAAAAGCAAAGGGCCATGTAGGAGGCTCCCACAGCGGTGCTAGTGAACGATGCTGCAGTTGTAGTTATTGAAGATGTGGTAAGTGGTTGGATTGAGCTTGTATTTTGGAGGTATACTCTGATGGACCAAATGTGGTGGATTAAAAAACATAGAACATAGAAAAAGTAAAGATCAAAAGTGACAAGGAGAGGGTTTTGGTGGAACTCCTGGATTAATAGCGATGTCATTTCCAGATATGGGAAAGATTGTATAGGGAGTGGGTTGGGTAAGGAGTGGTGGGGCTGAGGGCAAGAGTTTTGTTCTGGATTCATTAGATTGAGAAATCTGTCAGACTTATAAGTGCAAAGATCTATGAACTCTGATCTTCGGAGAGAGGCTGGACATAGAGATACAAATTTGGGAGTGTATAGACTGAATTATTATATAGATAATATTTTAATCATAGGCCTAGATAAAGATCGTTAGGAAGTTGTTGTAGCTAAAGAAGAGAGTTGAAAACAGAGACCCGATTCAGTCCAACATTGTGAGATGGAGAAGAGGAAAAGAAGCCAGCAAAGAAGAGTGAGAAAGAATGGACATGAGGATGGAATGAAAACTGAGAGAGTGTGGTATCCCAGAAAACAAAGGAAGAAGGCAGCACCGATAGTAAAGATTTATACCTTCCTATGTCAAACAATAGGCTTTTGTTTCTTTCCTCTTGTTAACGTTTTAACTTGGTTTAGAATGCTATTTTTCTAACACATTTGTGCAGAAATTACAATCATAATTTCAGACTTGACTTATGCCCAAGTGTCTGCATCTCTGCTGAGTTGTAAAGTAGTCTAATAAAAACATGTGTCTGACATGTTACCTAGCACAAAGTAAGTGCTCAGTAAATATCTGTTGAATAAAAATGTTCTCTAAATATCTGAGCTTCTACACTATGCAATCAACCCACACGGGGAAAATAGTGTGTTTTCCCATTCTAAGATTTTGGAGGGCAGCTGAGAAACCAGCTCATATTTCTATCTGCAGTACGTCTTTTGCTCTCTTGCCTTTCACGCCACTGTCATGCTAGGTGTAAGCATAGTTTTCTTCCTGAGTGGTCAGCGTTCCTTCTGTGGTGGAAATTTAGGCATTTTCAAATTTTTTTTCTGACTCCAGTTGAAATGTAAGTTGCTGTTTCCATTCTTTTTTGTTACAAAAAATGTTATTTTGTAAAATACTTTTCATCATAATTTATTTGAAAAAAGGAAATTCACCATTTTTAGTTTTTTCTTCTACTTTTATCTGTATTTCCTGCTTCTCTTTTGCTGTTGCTCTTTAATGTAAACTTCGGCTGCTGCAGACATCTTGTCTTACAGAACATTTTTGTACAAATGTTCTGTAGTTAAAAGAGAAGGGAATTAAGAATGTAGAATACCTTCAGCGTGCAGCCACTGTGCACTTTGTCTCATATGCTATTTTATTTAGTCCTCAAATGTCTGTAGGGGAGGAACTGTTAAGTCTCTTTTTGCAGACCAGGAAGCTAACAATCAGAGAGATGGTGTGGTGAGTGGGTGCTGGGGACAGCAGAGCTCATTATCTGTTCACTGCACCATTCTGCCTCACGAAGTACTTGAAAAAATGCTGTGAAATGTTGACGTGTGAGAGTTTGCTGAGTTTGTGCCGTCTATCAGATACCACAGTAGGTGACGGGGATTCAAAGGCAAACAGATCTGGTCCTTGTCCTGGGGGAGCCCACTCTCACATGAGAGAAATACAAGCAAATGGTTATATCAGTGGCCCTTGATCTTTTTGTTCATAGGATCTCTTTACATTTTTAAAAATTGTTGAGGTCCTCAAATGTCTTTTGTTTATATGAGTTCCATCAATATTTATAACGTTAGAAATTAAAATTGAGAAATTTAAAATATTTATTGATTCATTAAAAGTAACAAGAAACCCATATTACAAGTTAAGATAAATATTTTTTATAAACAATAATTTGCAAACCTCCAAAAATCTTTAGTGAAAAGGGAGGCATTGATAATCTAACCTAGACAGATTAGATTAGGTTTAATTGGTAATGGGCCAGCTCTTTCCAGGAGAAGCTCAAGGTTCATCCAGCCTTGTTCTGCCTGGGAATTGGAAACTCTATTTTGGAAAACCCTTGGAGAAGCCCTTCCTCCATTTACCGGAGGTTGTGTTCTGAGTGTTACAGTTAGTGTGTATGGCTCTTCCCCAAAAGCTGGCATTGTGATGAGTGATGAGAGAACACATGTGGGAAAGTGACTGTAATTTAAATTTCCTACAGCTCAATAGCATTTAAAGAAAATTCCACACATTTTAATTGATCATATTACTTTGGACTTAGTATTTTGCAGTGAATGTTTTTAACAATTGATTTTTTAAATCTTTCTTTTTAAAAAATTTAATTGTGTTTTAATTTCTGGGATACATGTGCAGGACATGCAGGTTTGTTGCATAGGTAAACGTGTGCCATGGTAGTTTGTTGCACCTGTCAGCCCATCACCTAAGTATTAAGCCCTGCATGCATTAGCTATTTATCCTGAAGCTCTCCCTCCCCCTGCACTCCCTAGACAGGCCCCAGTGTGTGTTGTTCCTCTCCCAGTGTCCATGTGTTCTCATCGTTCAGCTCCCGCTTATAAATGAGAACATGCGATGTTTGGTTTTCTGTTCCTGTGTTAGTTTGCTGAGGATAATGGCTTCCACCTCCATCCATGTCCCTGCAAAGGACATTACCTTGTTCCTTTTTTTGGCTGCATAGTATTCCATGGTGTATATGTGCCACATTTTCTTTATCCAGTGTATCATTGATGGGCGTTTGGGTTGATTCCATGTCTTTGCTATTGTGAATAGTGCTGCAATGAACATACACGTGCATGTAGAAATCTTCAAATCCTGACAATTGTTTCTATGGAATTACTGCACAGAATGCTCTGATGGGTTTTGTTTTTTCCCACCTTCCCATCCATCTTTATTTTTTTCATGCTCCTTGTGGCCTTTTTTCCTTTTCCTTTCTGCTTCGTATTTACTTATATTTCAAGTCTGCCCATATTTCAAGGCAGTGATGGGTGGGAAGTGCTGTATAGGACTCAGCTGGAGACAGGTGAAGAAGCAGAAAGGTGTGGTTCCTAGGGAGCTGTACTCGTGCAGTGACACACAGAATCATGCCTTTAATTGAAGTGTAACTATCAACAAATGCCTCTGAGGCCATTGGCACAGTGACTCTTTAAGGTCAAGATCATCTTTCATTTCCAAGTGCGTTTTGGTCTTCTGACCATTATTAGCAGAACAGAAATCACTCCATGCATTCTGGAGATGATAGGCAGTCTATCTGGTTCAACATACCTGATAAGGAAATAGCAGCATTACTGTGCTACTAGATATCAGTATACTTATTGAGTTTCCCATTTTTGATACGTACCTCATGTGAAGTCCTTTCCCCTCCACTTCCCTTTAATTTGAATAATTAGTGTCCTTCATCTCCATTTATGGACACAGGTCATAGAATATAATCCTCTAACTCATTTGTGAGGACAAATGTTTCAATAGGGTGGGTAGATTGGGAGACACACTCTCAGTATCAGTATTTTGTCCTGGAGGAGACGTGATTCTTGAATTCAGTTCTCTTCATTATGGATCACGGGAATACTAAGGTTCCAAGGATTCTAGAGAGTGTGATCTTTTAGACTGAGCCGAGCTGCAGTGCAGGGCAGTGCAGTGCGGAGAGGGGAGTGGTTCAAGTTTACTGGCTCCCTCTGGGCTTATGGAACCCTAACTTCTGATCTCCCAGGTCACAAGGCTAAAGGAGCAAAAGAGAGTGTGTGTTGCGTGTTTGTCAGCATGACTTTGGAAACATTTGGATTGTGAGTTAATTTTATATGAAAGAACATATTATGCTTACACAGTTTTTTTTTTCCCCTTTCTTTTCTTCTATGACCTGCACATAGTCTACACATTGGTTACTTCTTTTGGCATTTTATAGCTAACATTGATGGCATTTTCCCCCCTTTTCTTGGTTTTGCCCTTCCAGCTTTACCTTTTTTCCCCGCTTTGCTTCCTTTTCTTCTCTGAATTTTGCTTTTTCCCTTTATTGCCATATCATTTTTATTTTTTCTTATTACATTTTCCCCTCCTGCTCCTTTCCTGTGCTACCTCAATCAGCCTCTTTCTTCTTTCATTTCTTCATATTTTATTCATTTATTACCAGTGAAAATATAGATTATAGGGTTAGTAGATGGAAATTGAGGGTTGAGTAGTTATATTCTCACTAAATGAGCATGAGAGCCAGTGAATATGATTCTGATTAAAAAAAAAAAAAACCTTTTACCAAACACTTGCTTAACAGTGTGATTTACATGACGTGTGTAAGCTTTTGTCTGAATATACTTAAATATATTTACTTAAATTTAAGATGTGAACTTTAACCTGTGTAATTTACACAAATTGCAGTTTAATTTAATGTAATTTACTGTAATTTAACATAAGATCCTTTATGGGCAGCATCACTGTACTACTATATTGTGCTTGGAGACTGGCTGTATAATGAGCTTCTTGCTGTTTTTGTATGCAGCTGTCTGTGAAAATGGGTGTCAGAATGGTGGACGCTGTATCGGACCCAACCGCTGTGCTTGTGTTTATGGATTCACTGGTCCACAGTGTGAAAGAGGTAAGAAGAGAAATGAGAACCCCACTTTCTGAAGAAGTCTATTTTACTGTAAAAATGTGCAATTTTTTGTTATTCAATGAAGATTCTGCTAACGAAATCGTATTTTTACTCTTCTTTGATTATGTCTCTAAGTTGAATAGTAAGATTTTGAGACATAACTAATAGTGGCAGAAGCATCTCAACTTTTTCCACCAGTGAACTCAGTTTGGGCAACCAACTCTGGGGCTATGGCTCTGGGGTAATTTTGAGTGAGTGGCTGATGGCAAATTCTAATAATGTGCTTAATTCAAATTAGGAGGCATTGTTGAAAGAACTGCTTCTGTTAAAAATGAAATAGTGTCAGGATATCCTTGACTGCAAACCCCACAAAATCTGACATAAATTGTCCTAAGCAATAAGGAAATGTATAACATTTCACAACAAAAAGTCCCAAGCTAGTGGGCCTCAGGTAGGATGTGATAAAGGCTTTTACCCTGTTACTCTGTTTCTCTTGACCCCGCCCTCCTTTATGTTTCACTTTTTATCCTACCATGAAATTCTTTGTGCTTGTAAGATGGCTGTCAGCAGTCACTCAGGAAACATGTTTCCTTTTCACCTCTTGAGACAGAAAACATCACCTCCAACTGTGGACCAGCAATAGCCTCCAGAGATACTTTGTATGCTGCATGGCTTAAGCTTGAGTTTTAAAACGGTTCATGGCAAAGTGGGTGGCGGTGGTGGTAATATGTTTGACGTAGACTTATCAGGACCTGTCCTTGCAGCAGGAGATGATTTAAGCTTCCCCAGATTCACATGGAAGGGATGATTGGGTATCTGAAGCCAATAGAGCTTCCTTTGGGTAAGAGAAAAGGAGTGGAGGGATGGATGCTGGGTAGGCATCCCACATTGTCCAACTTATTCATGTAAATGGTCGGTCAAGCCAATGTGAAACCAATTTACTTTGGTTTGAATAGCAGTTAAACTCATGACTTATAGACTGCTGAAAATCTCTGGCATTGATCCCTCATTATGGATCATGGGAATATTTATGTTTCAAGGGTTCTAGAGAGTGTGATCTCTTAGGTTGAGCTGAGTTGCAGTGCAGGGCAGTGCAGTGGCATGAGGGGAGTGGCTGGAGTTTGCTGGCTCCCTCTAGGCCTGCGGAAGCCTGACTCCTGGTCTCCCAGGTCACAAGTACCAAGGAGCAAAAGAGTGTGTGTGCTGTGTGTAAGCTACCTAAAATAATGTCCTGATGGCAAACAGCTTCATGACATATCAAAGAAGTTAAACTTTATAAAATGTGAGAAGTAACTAGCGCTGATCCATAACAGTACAAACAAGCTTGAGCTTTAAAGTGATATTACATAATCATTCATTGTTATTTACATACTCAGTGCATTTTTCCAGAGCTTGTTGTGGCATCAAGTTGTACAGAACTTTCTTTATTGTGAAACTAGAATATATGAAATTATGTCAATGAAATATTACAGATAAGTAGGGATCAAGGTTTATATATGTATAGAGGCTTTGAGTGGTGAAATAAGCCTTATATTTTAAAAATTATACTCATTACCCTGACAAAACTTCATCTTGCTTTTCAAGTTTAATCTTGAGAAGAAACTGAGAAATTACAATTATATGGTGAAGTTTGAAAAGTAAAATATTTTTTCACATACATTTGGATGTATATATACATCAAAGTATTTTTGTTATTTTTAATGTAATTGAGATTTCTTGGAACTGAAGTACATTCCACAAATGATAGAGTTTAATGTTACACTTAGGATGAATTTAAATGTCTTTACCAGATGCTTTTATTTGGGAAAGAAAAATTAATTATGAAATGTTAGCATAAAAAGATAAATTATTCAGAATGGAATAACACATATTTCTTAGATAACGCTAAGTTTATTTGAACATCATATAATGTAGAATAAATTTAAAATTTCAAACATTAATTGGTAGAGATGATCTTCATTTTTCTGGGAGTCTTGTAAACTTTGTAGCTCTTTCATCCTGAAGCGGATTTCAAAATCAAGTTGTAATTGGCAAAGAAATTGGGTGAGTAGTTTCAACTCAGAGGCTTCCAGGAATTGCGTCATTATTCTTCAACAGTTATTCATTCATTAGATTTGTTAGTCCTCATTAATTTCTGAGAATTCAATAAAGACTTCCATATATTTTACATGTACAGTAGCATGTTTTCAGAAAAAAATATAAGATTAATTAGCTAATGGATTACCCTTAGGGATATTTTTTAAATGTTGGTTTGTTTCTTAAAAGTCTTATTACTTGCTACCCTTCAGATGGAAGTTCTAAAGCTTCGTTTCTTCTAAAGGAGTTAGCAAGTTCCACTCTTAGATAGCAACCATGAACTTTAGTATTTTAAAAAGATGTTTTACATTGAATTTATACATGTATAATAACCCGTTCTACTGAAAATGAAGTTCATAATTTTTTTCAAGAAACATTGTGTCTGTGTAGACGCAAAAAGAGTAACTCACTTATGTTGAAGTTAGTGAGTAAGCTCATGTTTCCTGTTAACGTTTGAAGTTTACATATATATTTTAAAATTACTGAATTTCAAAATATATATTCTTTGTTCTCTTAAAAAAAGACCCTTGTAAAATCAGAGATATTTGTTCCTCCTTAATGTAGAACACACAATTTCCCTTTAAATTGGCCTCCTGGGATCAGTCATATGATAAAACGTGGCTGCTTTTCCAGCTATCTGGGCTTTTGGCAGACTGGTATCTAGACCCAGAGACTGACTAATAACCAATGGCTGGCGTGATTATGGTATTTAACTTGAGTCTGGGTGCTGGGTAACCTGAACTTCTTTGGAGTTCTCTTTTCACACTTGCTAATATGTACAATGACCTTTTATACTTAGCATAAAAAAAAAAAAAAAACAGTTCTTGTGACAACGGGCTAATTGTAAAATGCAGGCAGCTTATTTGTGGCCATGGCATATGAAAGTACTGAATTCTTTATGTATCTCTTTCCAAACAAATGTAATTTGAAAAAAAGATAAATATCTCACTTAATATACGCTTGAGATTAAACAGAAACGGAGTCAGCATTCGATGTTGAGACTCGATAGGTTTTTTCCCCTAATACTTAAAATGTACTTTATGTTTTATCAGTAGAAACTTGGAGGGGTTGGGTAGACAAGAAATACATTTACCTAAGGATTTTCTGAACCAAATAGATGATTACTTGATCACAAATGTGGCCTGTCTAGAGTCCTCCTTTCAACTTTTTTGACTTAAAGGATTGTTGAAATCTTCTTTTGTAATGGAATTTTCCTTAAGGTTTATATAAGGCCCATCTGTTAGAAGTATATCCTAGACCCTTTTAAGTTATATATAAATTACTACTACAAATGGTTTTTATCATGTAAACATGACTTCCTTAAAATAGTATGCAAATTGTGTAAAATTTCAAATAATCTGGTGCTTAGTAACATTTCCTTTAAAGTGTACATTTTTTAGTACAACTTAAAGGAAACAAGGACTAGAAAATTACTTTTTAATTATTGACACTTTAAAGAAAAATGACTTTTGTTAATCTGCATCTTCCATAAAAAAAAAAAGGTGAGATCAAGTTGCAAATGTTAGAGTTCAAAAAATCTAAACTTTCAAGCCTTTATGTAAAATGAACATAGATTGATTTCCATTTAGGTTACCTTTTATGAAATCATCCAGTTATAGAAACTAATGCGTGAACCCAGGTCTAAAAGCGTGCTGAGAAGGAGTCACTCCATCTCTGCCTGAATATCTCTGGTCAGGGGCTCTCACTCACTCACCCCATCACAAAACAGTCCTGCTCATCAGAGTCCTGCTTGCTGGAACTCTGCATTATTCTGCTGCTGTCCAACGAGGACATTTAGCAGATGTGTAAGATCCCATATAGTCTAATTTAGTGGGAAGATGATGATGACAACTTCTCTAAAAGGAGTCAACCACAACCTGCCACTCAGGTGTCCATGCTGGCAACTTGGAGTCTAATTATAAACTCTTCAATTATTGTATACATTTTTATTTACTCACCCACACTTCAGGAAGTAAAGTAACTGTAATAGCCACTAAATCTACTTAGACCTTACCCAAATCCTCCAAGAGTAGTTGTAAACACGGACAAATTTCGGTTTTCCTTAATTCTGGGAATACTGTAGACCCAGACTCAAGTTCGTTTAGAAATAACTGATATACTTGTTAACCCAAAGGACTTGGAATGTATTATAAAGCATGCAGGGTGATTGTACAGCTTATGAACATTCAAGTAACATAGCAAATTAGTAGTATGACCAGGAATATAGGGAATATGGTGAAGAGAACAAGCTGGTATTACATAGAATTCTGTACACAGTGAATTTGATACTTTCAAGAAATGGATAAAGAATGTTTTTAAGAAAATACGTTCCATTGTAGTTTTCTGTTTTAAAATGTAATGCATGTTTATTATAAAATAATTTAGAAATAAAACAAGATGAAAGATGAGAATCAAATTATTCATAACGCCTACATTTAAGATTAATTACCATTAACATCTTGGAGACTGTAACTTGAGTCATTTTTCTACTGCACATGCATGTAGTGTTTACAAAAAATGGGATCTTTCCTTTCTTACTAGAATTTGCTCTTCTGTAACGTGAAATATCCTTATATCTTGCTTCTCCTTTTGTGTTACTAAATATGCTACAGATTGTTATAGTTGTACTGCATGTTGTAATAACACAAAAGGAAAAGCAAGATATAAGAGTAAGATATAAGTGCTTTGGAGTGTTTACTTCCATTTACCTTTTTAACCACAGATTAGAATATTCCAGAGTGTAACTAAACTAATTTTTAAAATAAATATTTAATACTTATTCATCCAATATTTGTTGAGTACTCTTAAAGTATTAGGCTAAGTACTTGGAACTTGAATTATAAGAAAAACCAATATATACTTCTTATTAATGAGAAACAAATTATTGAAAAACTAGTCATCTACTTTACACATGAGGATGCAATAAGACACAGTAAATACCACAATAGGAGTAGGAACAAAAAGTAGGAGAGCTCGAAAATGCTCCCTAATGCAGGACAAGTTACAGAAGTCTTTCTTTCAGTCAAATGAATGTAGAATGGAAAAACATAGCTTACTACAGTGGGAAAAGCAGTATCAGACTAATTCCCGTGATATATCATGATTAAATCTTATACTAACATTGTTTAAACTCCATAATTCATGACCAATTACCTTAATTACTAAGCTGATATTTATTTTGCAGAAATAAAATGTCTCTCTTTTTCTTACACTCTGAAAATTTAGTAGAATGAAAATTACAATAAGCAGAGAGAGAATGTTACCAACTACAGATGTCAGACTCACATGCACCCTCAGGCGCACACACACACACACACATATTTCTGCACTTGTGAGGCCGTTAAGAAGAGCACTTTATAACCTTGCACTCTCTAAGCTAAACTTAGCCTTAAATGGGCATCAGAGAAATAGCAAAAGATCTGTGGGAACTTAACTTTTTGGCACTGGCTCAGATGGTACCCTTATCTTGAATGCCATTAAGAACAGAAGGGAAAGAAAATTAGAGAAGAAAAAGCAGACAGTGGGAAGTGGAAGAAAAAGAGGGGAAGAAGAAAATGAAGATAAGAAAAGAGAGATGTAATGCTAGACGAGAAGTGGAGATGCTTGGTGTTGTATGAAGGAAGGACTTAAATCTGGGAGAAAAATCAATTCACTGATTGATCTATCTGGGAGAGGCCAGGCTTTCACTTCTTAATCCTCGATTTAAGCCTTTGCTGTTTAGATCTGTAAAATAAGATTGAACTTTTGGCAGCCCAGTAGATCCTGATACTTTATTCTCTTTTGAACAAAAGCAATGTGTATTTCATTTATTCCAGCTCTTTCTTTGATTTTGGTTTACCTAGAGGCAGGGAAACCTGCAGTATAAAATACAAAGGCTAGAATATTTTATTTTTATCTCCATAAATATTTTTTCTGTTTTCCTGTTTCAACATCAGATTAAAAGACATTAGAGGTTAATTGGTGTAGAAACAAGGCGAAACTACCAGACACACACAAATTAAATGTAATCAGATGTGATTATATAGAATTTACTCAAAGGTAATTAAATCAGATGTGCATGTATATGGGGGAAGTGATGTAACAAATACCGTATATTTCAGAAGTTACAAATTCTTAAATAACACCTGTCTCCAGCGGTTTCAGATAAACAGTTGTGGACCCATAATCACCTCATAGATTCATTGGAAAGATTAAAAGCAATAATGTGTTAAACACCTGACACACAATAGGCAGTGTGCCTGACACATGGTAAGCTTCCACTAAGTGTTACTTGTATTTTTAGAACGCAGGCTGTAGTCGAAATCAAAGCTTAATATTAAAACCTGTGTAACTTTAGAAATGTGATTGCCCTCTCTGATGCCTGTTTGTACATATATAATGCACATCTATTATGTTAACTTTGAATCATTTTTGTGAAGATTGAATGATATAATGCCTGGCATCCAATGAATAAAATAAATAATGGTCATCAATGCTAATATCTTTTTAAGACGATTCCCCCGTTATCAAAATGATAGATGTGGTGGCTGGTTATTAGAAATAGAATATTCGAAAATGGACTCTCCAGGGGGAGAAAAAAGAATGTTGTGACCTACTTAAGTCGTACAAATAAGGCTTAATGATGTTTTTATTGACAGTGGAAAGACTTGGAATACAGTGGATACTTTAAGAGAAGTTCACAATCCTGAGATGAGATTTAAATGAGAAATGAAGTGCCGTGGCCTGTGTCCAGCACCAAGTTAACTGCTCAATAAATGATCAGCTATGATTTAAAAAGTAAAGCCGAGATCTGATATGCTTTTTTTTTTTTTTTATGGAGTCCCGCTTTGTTGCCCAGGCTGGAGTGCAGTGGCGTGATCTTGGCTTATTGCAACTTCCGCCTCCTGGGTTCAAGCAATTCTCCTGTCTCAGCCTCCTGAGTAGCTGGGATTACAGGCTTGCACCACCACACCTCGCTAATTTTTTTGTTATTTTAGAAGAGATGGGGTTTTGCCATGTTGGCCAGGCCGGTTCCAAACTCCTGACCTCAGGTGATCCACCCGCCTTGGCCTCCAAAAGTGCTGGGATTACAGACGTGAGCCACCGCGCCTGGCCTGATATGCTCTCTTAGATAACATAGTCCTGTTGGGAGAGAGAGAGACTATTTCAGGATCTCTGGGACATCAGTTGTGAACAGCATAAGTTTCACTATATTACCTTTTGTGGGATTTTTGGTAACATTATAGATTGACTGGAAAATATTGTATATCATTATCGCGACCTTGCTTTTTATGCAGTTGAATTAGACCCTACTTGTTTTGACATGTTTTTATTATAAATATCAGTGTTCTTATTAGCAGTTACTCATTACTTAACTGGTCTTTTGAAAATGTCTTAGTTTGCCCTTTTCCTCTACACAAGTTATTATTCTAAGCATTTTACAATGTAACTTACATATATGTAGAGTTTACTTAAGCCAAGTACTTGTAATCTATAGATTTGCATATTGCTGAATCTGAACGAAGAAGTAGGTCAGAGTTTTTCAAACAGTACAGAGATCAGTTCATCTGTGATGCTTTCCTTGACCACCCTACCTTCCTACCCCCATCTTATTTAGCTGGCAAAAATAAGGCAGTCTGTCCTTTTACCTGCCGTATATCCATTCCTCTAGAATAGCCCTCTTCATTGCATTGTGGCTGTGTATTTGCTTGGCTGCAGGCCTCTTAAGAGCAGAGATACTTATCTAAAATTGCCTTTGTGTTTCTTATACTCCACACAGTGCAGCATAATGGAAGACACATCATACATGTGACTGCATAAGCATGGGGGATTCCAAGTAGAAGAAATAGGATAAAAATAAGTATAGAGATAATAAAGGTCCTTGAATGTTCACAGAGACTTAAGGAAAAATAGACACGGACCTTAATTTACAAAGTCTGAAATGCTGGAGTCTAGAGGCTGCCTTCTGTACCCTCAAGTAGACCCTGAGTAGAGGAGCTATGAATGACTTGTATACTTGAAAGCAGTTCTCCACAAACGTCATTCTGGAGTGGCAAACAGAAAAGAATGAAGGGTGGAATCTCTTAGGGGAACTCACTGCATGTCTGCTAGATTAAATTTATATAATATTTCACTGAGATTATGCTTTATGTGTACAAAAATTAGATTTTTAATATAAATTGGAAATTGTATAATTTGGAGGGAAGATAACATTTATTGGACTTTTACTATGATAACTACTTTAGAGGAATTAATATTTTTAACGACCCAAAATATTTTTTAGTATAACACTATGAATAAAAAAATGGAGGCCTAAAGAAGTGAAGCAATTTTCTCATGTTCACTCAGCTAATAAGGGAAGAAAGTAGGATTGGCACACTGGTGGTATAACCTCAGAACCCATATACTTATCCTCAACTTTGATTCTAGTGAAACAGGACATTGCAAAAGTAATGTATTTCCACTCTTTAGAACTATATTGTGTCAGTTCAGTATGAGTACTGGTAACAAGGTACATGATGCCATTGAATTAAAGGGATGGCTTGCCGTTTAGGGATTATTTTCTTATCTAGTCTAGGCAATACACACACATATATGTATATTTCAGACTATGACTCTGAATTCATAGGCTCAGAACTTCTTTATGTATATAACCTAAAATGTTCAAAACTCATAAAGCTTAACACAAAATTCAGACTTCTGTGTTTAGCCAAGATAGACTAACAGGAATAAATTAGCCTTACTGCCTGAAAAGAACAAAATACGGAACAGAACATATGAAAATGTGGTTTTCATGATACTGGACACTAAGCAACAAAAAACAGTGACGTGTGAGAGAAGGGAAACAACAATGTGAACCGTTTTGACTTCCCCAGCTTGCTGCCTGAAAGGGTTTTTCCAGGCTGTGCTATGACCTGGAAGTTTGCCCCACCTGTGGCACACGGCTCATGCAGCCCAGGAGAGCTTTGAATGCAGCCCAACACAAATTCGTAAACTTTCTTAAGCCATTATGAGTTTGTTTTTTGGGTTTTTTTTTCTCTTTTTGGTCATCAGCTATCGTTAGTGTATTTTATGTGTGGCCCAAGGCAATTCTTCTTCCAGTGTGGCCCAGGGAAACCAACTTCTGTGCTATGGAGTGAGAAAATCCAGGCACAGCCTAGCTGACTTCCTAAGTTCTGGGGAGATCAAGATGGCTAGAGTTCTCAGGGCAGAATCCTGGAGAGGAAACAGGTATATAGAGAGAACTTTGGACATCTACAGAGGCTGTCTCTCAAGTTTTCAGCAGAGTACTGACAATCACATTCATGTGAGGAATCTATCTGAGACTGGAGAAGGAACTGCTTGAAAGGAGTGAAAGGAACAATACTCAGAGTGCACGTAAGCCTGGAAATACTGCCTTCCTCTCTAACCAGATTAGAGGGTCGCATAATTGGTGGGGCATTGGTTAGAGTACTCAGAAAGGTGTTGCTTCAATAGTGGAGAACAATTAACTGTAGACTAAATGCTCCTCTGGCTGTGGAGAATACATTTTAAAAGCAACAACTAAAAGGATTAAACATCTATCTAGAAAGTTTAAGAATATTTATAAGAATACAAAAATATTAAGCACTAAAGTAAAAAAAAAAAAAAAATCCCAGTATATGGTATCTAATCAGCTATCTCCAATCAAAAATTTTGCATAAAGAAGCAGGAGAGTGTAATCAAAATAGAAAAATAAAATCAACTAAAATTCACCCCAAACAAAGATGTTAGAATTAACAGATTGGAAGACGAAAGTAGTTATTGTAAGGTATTCCTTATGTCTCTAAAGTTGGAGGAAAGATTAAAAATGTTAAGTAGAGATGCGGAATCCAAATTGAACTTCTACAGATGAAAACTACAATGTCTGAGGTAAAAAATTTTCTCTATGGGATTAATGGGAGATTAGACATTATAGACAAAAAACTAGTGAGCCTGAAAACATAGCAACACAAATTATTCGAAATAAAGCACAAAGAAAAAAAGGCTTAAGAATATAGGAGAGCATAAATGAGCTCTGTGACAACTTTCAGCAAAATGAATACATATAATTAGAGCTAGCAAAATAGTAGATGGCAGAAAAAATATATTTGAAGAAATAATAGTCAAAATTTTTCCAAATTTGATCAATGCTATAAACTGACAGGCCCAAGATCAATGAATCCCCAAACAAAAGAAACTTGAAGAAAATTATATTAAGATACATCATAATCAATCTCTCAATACCAGGGATACAGGGAAAATCTTAAAGTAGCCAGAGAAAAGAGAGACATTTTGTATAGAGGAAAAAAGATAACAATGACAACAAATTATTTGTACAAAACAGTGCAAGTGAAAGAGAGTGGAACAGCATATTTAGAGCACTAAAATTGAAAAAGACAATTCTCTGCCTAGACTTCTATATTTAAGAAAACGTCTTTCAAAAACAAGAGTAAAATAAAGTTTTTTTCCAGTGTGTAAAAGGGCAGAATTCATTTTCCAGTCTCCTGCACAGTAAGAAATATTAAGGCAGTTCTTTAGGCTGAAGAAAAATATTGCCAAATAGTTTTGAATATTCTTTGAAAAATATTGAAAGGAATGAAAAGTATCAAAAAACATAACTATGTGGGTAAATATATAAGACTTTTCCTTAGTATTTTAATTCTCTTTGGGAAACAATTGACTGTTTGAACAAAAATTGATTATAATGTCCTGTGGGGTGTATAGTAGATGTGGTGGTAAAATATATAAAACAATAGCACAGAGGCTGGGATGTGCCTATACTATATGTCCAGAATTATGTTACTTGAAGATAGACATTGATAAGTTAAAGATGTGTAGTGTAAACCTTAGAGTAAGCACTAAAAATACAGAGTAATGATTAAAAAGCCAACAAGAGGTGATAAAATGGAATAATAAAGAAGAAAGCAACAAAAGAAGATAAGGAGAACAAATGATAAATGGGTAGCTAGAAAACAAACAGAAAGTGGTAGATTGAAACCTAGCCATATCAATCATCACAATAAATGTAAACGGTCTCAACACTCCAATTAAAAGATAAAGATTGTTATGTAGGATTTTAAAAATCCAATTATATGCTGCCTATAAGAAATCTATTTTAGATAAAAGACACTAAAAAGTTAAGACCTAAAAGATATAAAAATAAATAATTGGCTAGTAATCAAATTAAAGCTGGAATAACTAAATTAATATCAGACAAAGAAGATTTCAGAGCAAGTAATAGTATCAGGTATAAAGAAGGCCATTTCATAATAATAGAGAGGTCAGTTAATCAAGAAGATGTAATAATTCTAAGTGTTCTCTCAATAGCATAGTTTCAAAATACATGAAATAAAAACAGAACTGCAAGGAGGTGTAGACGGGTCCATAATTAATGGAGATTTCAGTAGCCCCTCTCAATAATTGATAGTAAATAAGAAGTCAATACGGGCACAGAAAACTTTAGCACTGCTGTCAATCTACTTGACTTATTTAATATTTATAGAATACTTTGCCACACAGTAGCAGATAATATACATTCCTTTTTATTTCACATGGAACATGTAGCAAGAAAGATCATATTAATATGAAGTAGATAATGAACAACTCTAAAGCAACAATAAGGTGAATAATATCTTGAAAGACATATATTGCCAAAGCTCAATGAAGAATATAGTTGGCCTTTTGAATTCATGAATTCCGTACATGTGGATTCAGTCATGGATCAAAAATATTTGAAAATAACAATAAAAATAACAATACAACAAAAAAAATATGAACTAAAAAAGTTTAGCAGTAAGATAACCATTTATATAGCATTTGCCTTGTATTATGTACTATAGGTAATCTAGAGATTAAAGTATATGCATGGATGTGTGTATGTTTTATGCAAATACTACATAATTTTTTATCAGCAACTTGAGCCTCTATGAATTTTGGTATTTCTGGGCATCCTGGAACCAATCCCCTGCAGATACTAAGGGACTGCTGTAAATAGCATGAATATCCCTGTATCGGTTACATAAATTGAATGCGTAACTTAAAGCCTTGTCGTGAAAGAAAACTACTGGCCCAAAAAGCTTTACTGGTGAATTCTACCAGACATTTAAGAAAGCAAAAATACCAATTCTATGTAGATTTCTCTAGAAAGTTGAACAGGAGTTAAAACTTCCCAGCTGCTTCTGTGAGGCCAAATTACCTTGATACCAAAACCAGAAAAAGACATATCAAGAAGAAAACAACATATAAATATAGATCATGATATAAAATTTCTCAACAAAATTTTAGCAAATGTATTAATAATATGGTAAAAGCATAATCATAGCCAATTGAGATTTATCCTATGATATTAAAAAACAGCATATTTCACTATATGAACAAATTTTTAAAAATCAGAGTATTCATCTAAATATAGCAGACAAAGCATTTGACAAATTCTGATTCCAAAATCCATTCCCAAAGCTGTCAACATGATAAAGAATTGAATAGAATTTCCTCAACATGAGAAAAGGGCATTTCCAAAAAAACTGTAATACAGTGACAAAGCAAGGATAGTCACTGTCATCACTTCTACTGAACTTTGCACTGTTTGGTCCTAGCAAAGGCCATAGGCAATACAAAGAAATAAAAGTCATATATATTGGAAAGGAGGAAGTAAAATTGGTTTACTTGCAGATGACGTTATTGGTCTATGTAGAAAATCTGATGGACTTTACAAAAATCTACGGGAGCTCATAAGTTCAACAAGGCTGCAGGATACAAACTAGTGTCAGTGGCATTTCTGTACCTAACAATGATCAGTTGAAAGTCTAAGTTGAAAATGATATCATTTACAGCATCATATTTATTATGTAATACTCATGGATAATTCTGCAAAAGATGCACAAGCCCATGTGCTGAAAATTGCAAAACATTGCTGAACAAAATTAAAGAAGACCTAATAATTGAAGAAATACACTGTGTTCAGTAGTTGGAAGACTCAATATTGTGGGGTGTCTCTTCTCCCAAAATTGTTGCATGAACTCAGCATAACACTGATCAAAATCACAGCAGAAGTCTTACCGGCAATGTATGAAGTCCAGTAGAGCAATATCTCATTGTGATTTTCAACATCATTCATCATTAGGGAAATGCAAACTAAAATCACAATGAGATATCACTCAACTGCATGCATTGCTTGTAAGAATGTACATGGTACAACCATTTTTGAAAACTGTGTCAAGTTTCTTAAAAAGTTAAGTATATGCATATTATATTATTAGGCTATTTCACGCTTTATTTGCCCCAGCTAAATGAAAGCTTATATTCATACAAAAACTTGTACTCAAAGGCTTGTAGCAGTCTTATTTGTAATAGTGCCAAACTGCAAACAGCCCAAATGTCCATCAGTGTATATATCAAGAAACAGGTTGTATATTCATACAATGGAATACTTTTGTTCATTGAAAAAGTAATGAATTTTTTATATGTACATTATGGATGAACCTTAAAGTATTTAGGCTGAGCAAAAGAAGACAGTTGAAAAAGAGTAAATACATTATGGTTTCATTTTTATATAATTCTAGATAATTAAAACTATTATGATAACTTGCAGAGTAGTGGTTGCCTAGTGATGCAAAGGTATGGATAGGCAGGATATAACAATGACAAAGGAACTGGTGGAAACTTGAAATAGTGAAGGATATGTTGTTATATAGGTTGTAATGATGATGGGTTTATACATGTGTAAAACCATACATGTACACTTTAAATATATGATGCTGATTGTATGTTAATTATACCTCAGGAAAGCTGTTAAAAAAAATGAATAATGAAAGTAATTGTTTCTCCTTTTGTGTAAGTTGGTTTAGGTTTTGGGATTAATGCCTCTGGCCACATACACTTTTTATGTACTTATGGTTAGGGAAACACAGTGAGGGATGCTTCCAGAATTGTTGTGCACATCTTTTTGGGACTTGTATTTGGGGATATTGAGAAAGCAATGTTACTAATTATTGTCTGCATAATTAGTATGAATTTCTCAAGAAGCAGATGGCCATTGTATTTATCTGTTCTGCCATTGCTAATAAAGACATACTCGAGAATAGGTAACTTATAAAGGAAAGAGGTTTAATTGACACACAGTCCCACATGGCTGGGAGTCCTCACAATCATGGCAGAAGGCAAATGAGGAACAGAATCAGATCTTAAATGGCCTGCGGCTTTTTTAGGCACAAAGTACAAGTTGTTGTTGGTGAATCTACCATTCTGGGGTCTAGAGGATGGTGGCCCTTTTCTCACAGCTCCATTAGACAGTGTCCCAGTGGAGACTGTGTGGGGGCTCCAACCCCACATTTCCCTTCCACACTGCCCTAGCAGAGGTTCTCCATTAGGGTTCTATACCTGCAGAACACCTCTGCCTGAACATCCAGACATTTCCATACATCCTCTAGAATCTAGGTGGAGTTCCCAAACCTCAATTCTTGACTTCTGTGCACCCACAGGCCCAGTACCATGTGGAAGCCGCCAAGGCTTAGGACTTACAGCCTCTGAAGCAATAGCCTGAGCTGTACTTTGGCCCCTTTTAGCCACAGCTGGAGCTGGCACAGCTGAGATACAGGGCACCATGTCCCAAGGCTGCATAGAGCAGGGTTTGAGTGTGGCGGGCCTGGGCACCAGGCCCAGGAAACCATTTTTTCCTCCCAGGCCTCCAGGCCCATGATGGAAGGGGCTGCCATGAAGGTCTCTGACATGCCCTGAAGACATTTTTCCCATTGTCTTGGGGATTCACATTTGGCTGCTCGTTACTTGGGCAAATTTCTGCAACTGGCTGGAATTTCTCCCCAGAAAATGGTGTTTTTATTTTCTATCACATTGCCAGGCTGCAATTTTTTCAAACTTTTATGATCTGCTTCCTCTGGAATGCTTTGCTGCCTAGAAATTTCTTCCACCAGATACCCTATTTCATAGCTCTCAAGTTCAAAGTTCCACAGACCTCTAGGGCAGGGGCAAAATGCTGCCAGTATCTTTGCATATCAAGAGTGGCCTTTACTCCAGTTCCCAAAAAGTTCCTCGTCTCCCTCTGAGACCACCTCAGCCTGGACTTTTTGATCAAATCCATTCAACAAGTCTCCAGGAAGTTCCAAACTTTCCCACATTTTCCTGTCTTCTGAGCCCTCCAAGTCTCTAGGAAGTTCCAAGCTTTCTCACATTTCCCTGTCATCTTCTGAGCCCTCCAAACTATTCCAGCCTCTGCCTGTTACCCAGTTCCATAGTCTCTTCCACATTTTCAGGTGTCTTTACAGCACCACCCCCTATCTGATAACAATTTACTATATTGGTAGTCTGTTCTTATGCCACTAATAAAGACATACTCGAGACTGGGTGATTTATAACGGAAAGAGGTTTAATTGACTCACAGTCCCATGTGGCTGGGAGGCCTCATAATCATGGCAGAAGGTGAATGAGGATCAAAGTCATGTCTTACAGACAGCAGGCAAGAGGGCTTGTGCAGGGGAACTCCCCTTTATAAAACCATCAGATCTACTGAGATTTATTCACTACCATGAGAACAGTATGGGGGAAACTGTCCCTATGATTCAATTATCTCCACCAGGCCCCACCCTTGAAACATGGAGATTATTACAATTCAAGGTGAGATTTGGGTGGGGAACAGCCAAACCACATCAACCAGGAAGTCAGGAAATGTAACTAGAAAAATAGTCGGGGTATAGTTTTTATAATTTCTTGTCCTATCACTTCTTCTCAAAGAGTTAAAAGCTAAATTTATGTTGAACAAAGAAAGTGTCATAGCGTATAAAGGAGAGGAATTTTCTGCCTGCTTATTTTTGTTCATTAAAAGCTTTTGTTCTTACAAAAATTAGTGCTAATTTTTTTAAAAAATTGTTATTTAGTCTTACTTTCAATATTACATAAACCGCTTTCTAATCTTATTTATTTTGTAAAATTTTAAAATCTGATTAAAATACTTAGGCCACCATTTCTTGATTTACCAACATCATACAATCTCTGTTATCTCTCCACCATAAGGGGAGTAAGTATGGTATCTTTAATTGTTGCTTTTTTTCACCTCACCTATAGGTTGATTCAATTTTTGTCAATTGATTTTTCTAGGCTCTGCTTGAGTGTTTTCTTATTGTGTATAATGTTGACTTGTTGCTTTATACTTAAATTCCAACTTGGATAGGTTTAACTTGGGTGTTTACACCTTTTTCCCTTTATATTTCTATATATATGATCCAATTATTTTCTGGCATTGAATGTGCTATGAAGAAGTCTGACTCTAGCCTGATTTTTCTTCTCCTAAGTCACTTGCTGTTTTTTCCTGGATGCTCAAAGAGTTTTTACTTTATAATTATGTATATTTTTTGTTCTGTACAAGTTTTAGTGAAAAGCATGTGATCATTTGATTGGAATGATAGTCTTCTTCCTTAATTTTGGAGAAACGTTCTATTGTTTCTTTGAGCTGTTTGTACCTTTTTCCCTCCATATTTCTATAAATATGATCCAGTTGTTTTCTGGCATTGTATGTGCTATGAAGAAGTCTGAGTCTAGCCTGATTTTTCTTCTCCTAAGTCAATTGCTGTTTTTTCCTGGATACCCAAAGAGTTTTTATAAGCATGTATATATTTTTTTCTGTACAAGTTTTAATGAAAAGCATGTGATCATTTGATTTGGAATGACAGTCTTCTTCCTTAATTTTGGAGAAATGTTCTATTTTGTCTTTGAGTCATTTTTCTCCATTTTTAGGTTCTCTACTTCAAGTATATTGATTTCTTTTTTTAGACTTTTGATCTTTTATTCACTCTTTACTTCTTTTGATCTTTATCAGTAATTCTTTTTAGCTGTGTCTGTTCTGTTGTTTTGGCCAATTAATGGAATGATTTTATAATCATATAAGATATCTTACTTTGTTTTTAGTTTATTTAGAAGTTTCTTTTTTATTTCACTCTTTGGTTTGATCATTTAGACTTCATTTAGCTCTTTTGTTACTGAATTCATTTCCTTATGTATTTATTAACAAATAGTTTTGTAATACAAAGAAATCATGCAGGAAATTATTTTCCTACAGTGGAGTGTTATTTTCTTAATCTGCTTTGTGTATTAGGAAAAAATTATAGTATGTTACATAGTTCCTGACCCATTTATTTTTGTCTTTTGCTTGCTCGAAATGGGCATTTGCATTAATTTGGTAAAGATGAATTTTTCATTTCTTCCTTTCAAAATTACCTAGGGATTGTTTTCCTTCCTTAGCTCCTGTTTGAGAGCCAGGTACTTCAGGTACATTATGTTCTGAGCCCCTATGAGGAAAGGAAGAGCTCAGCTGGGATTTGGGCAGCAGTGATGAAAGGATCTGAGCTCTGTACTTTCTCAGGTTCTTATTCACATGTCTTGGGTCAGGATCACTCCCTCTTGTCATGGAAGTATTTTTTTTCAAAGAGGATTCAGTACCTGATGCACCATTGCTATCAGAAAATCATGCTTGATGTTAGTTTTCTGTATTTGTCTCATCATTCCTCAGCATTAGTGTCGCTCTTCCTTATTGTGATTTTAAGGGGCTTCCCCCCAGCCTGCTGCTCCCTGAGAATCCTTTGTTCTTACGTTCTTTGTGCTTAATGCTGAGGATAACTAACCCTGTGTGATGATGATCTTTCTGTCTTCACTGTCCAGGTTTCTCCCATCTGGTAGAGATCACAATGATTGGGCCTTTCTGTTTTGTTTGTTTGTTTGTTTTTTCTAATGTGATGTTATGTGGGTAGGTGGGGATTTTAGTCCTATAAATTTTTCCTAATTTATCCATAAGCTAAAGATGAACTCAGCTCTCCAGAAAGACTTGTGAGATTTCTCATGATTTTGACTGATCGTCCTCATTCCCCATATCATTTGAGGGAAGAGGGGTTATGACATTCTCTTCTGTTTCATTCCTTGTCTGTTGTTTTTCAAACGTGTCAGGAATTTGGGCCTATTTCTTCTTTAGGTGCTGACAGTAAAAGTGTTGTTACTTTCATTTGACCTTTGTTGTTGTTGATATTAGCTGTGGGAAAGGGAGATTCTGTGATATGGTTTTACTCTACTGTATTTTCCAGGAATTTTTTTTTTTTTAATCACATTTAAACAGTTTTTGACCTGAAATCTATGTAAAGTCACACAGAAAGCCAGAAGGAGGGGCTTCCAATTGTAGATGATATATTTTGTGATGCTGCAGCTGACATTTAAGACTAATATTGTTGCAGTTTAGTAAGTGCATGTTAGTCAATCAAGAAACATTAATTCTCTGGGTGCCTCATCTTCTGCGAATTAAAGACTGTATTTCCCATGACCATACTTAATGTCGTGGTTTAATGCATGCAGACTTCTTCCATATGGGCAAAACTTTATGTTTGTGAATGTCTTCATCTGATTTAGAAATAGCATACAAAGCACATTCCAAATCTTGGACAAGATCATTTTCATCTTAAAAAAAATAAAAAAAAATTACTGAATGTCACAGTAGAGAGTTTAGTTAGAATTTAACAGATTACTGTGTTCTTGAGCATGTCAATTTATAAGTAATTTCACATTTGAAAAATGCAGACATTGGGCTATATCAGTGTTTACTCATCTTTCTTGGTCATAAGAATCACCTGAGTATTTTCATCAACAATATTGATTCCCACATCTGTTTCTTGAGGATTCAAATTCAGTATTCAGATCACTGAATACAGTGATTTGCAACCATTATTGCTTATTATCATCACCAGGGAGTTTTAAAAAATCTTGGCACTTTAGGCTTCATCCCCTAACAATTACATAAGAATCTCTGGAGCAGTAGGACCCATGGCAAAACATTAGCATTTTTTAAAGCCCGCAAAGTAATTCTACTGTAAGGTGAAGTTTGTGAAACGCTGGTATAGCATGAGGCCCTTACAAAGTACCCCAGGGTATTTTTTTATAATTAGCTAGGCTTAAGAAATCATTTATTAAAATATCTCTAATATTTTATTCAATAATTCAATTTTCACATTGAATAGTGCCTAAAATGAAGCCACTCTGGATATAATTTACTACTAGATTATTTTGAAAGATTTATAATGTCTTAAAATTCTACTACCAGAATAGATTTTGCCTCTCTCTGATGAGGCAACATTGGATTTGGAATAGACAACTTTATGTTAAGGTTTTCTCCATATCTCATGCTTTTAAATCCCAATGATCTCAGTAAGAAGTGCATACTCCCTGCAGGGGGCAAAATTGAGCCAACAATGTTTATAATAGCTTCCATTCTTGGCTTGGTTACTATGTGGTAAACTAAGAAATAACCCAAATAAACTTTAAAAATAATATGTAGACTGACTTGTAGATGAATGGGAAGCTTTATCTAGTTTTTTTAAAAAGGAAAATCCTACTCGTTTGAAGGAAATTAATGACAAATCTTGCTAAAACTAAATCTATATCTTAATCAGTTATTACATTATAGATTTGTAGATTATAGTAAGATTGTAGAGATCATAGTGAAATATGTAAAGGAATGTAACCCTGCACACTTTTTTCATACTACTTATATAATGCTTCTCTTTTTTAGAATAATTACTGACATTCATTAAGTATTCATTTCTTACTTCACAGTTATGTATTTTCTATTGTTTATGACTCTACAAAACTATAAATAAGTATAGTTTATTTCCCTGCATTTGAGTGAAGCCAGAGGAACTTGATCTCTCTCTCGTAATTATGTCAGGAATGATTTGTGAAGGAGGTGGTGTCTGAAGAGTTGTTTGATAAAAAGACAGTTTGAGGGCTTGGTTAGTGCTGGGGAATACCAAGGGCCATTTTTTCAGGCACAGAGCACTTGACGATAAAAACCTAGAGCTGAACTAGACAAGATCAAAGAACAACTGAGCAGATAATGGAGAAGAAGTTGGAGGAGTGAGGAAGGTACTTTGGGGAATCCCAGTGGAAAGCGCTGTATTCATTAATTATCCCATGACTGGTGAGATGTTGGGGATTTTTACTTCCATTGGCTGTTATGTATGAACAAAAAAATATGTGAGATTTTGCAAAAGCCCTAGCCAGACTCTTCAGTAACTTCCAGGTCCCTGTGGGGACACGCAGGAATCACTTTGATGGTGTCAACCTCCAGAATGGTTTGGGTTTGAATGGTCATTTCTTTCTGGAGTTCCCAAAGGAAGCAAATGTACCCTGCCTTCTGCATTCCCAGTAATGTGTCTTACACACTACTCCAGCTCTGAATTCTGTCATGCCTCTCTCCTCTCTCCATCTGATGTCTCACAGTCTTCCTCAGGACAGAGGGGTCGGGCTTCCTTTTGCTTTTGCTTTTCCTTTTCCTAGTGTCAGATGGGTGTCAGAGAGGGATAAATTGGTTGAGGCATGAGGGGTTCTAAATTGGGAGTTATTTCACCAAGTATATTCTGGCATATGTATTTGGTACATTGCATGATACAAAGGGCTAATAAACTTTTTTTCTGTTACTTAATAACTAGAATTATGAAACAAACTCACCTAATCATTCAGTTAAAAGTGTTTGGAGATTTTGTGTTAATTATTTTAACTATCACATTACCAGGGATATTGAAATACGTCTCCACCCCTTCCACTAGCTCAGAGACATCACTGTAAAGTAGAAAAAACACCCCCTTTTTAAAACCCTTTACTGCCAGAAATTTGTCATAATAAACATAGTTTTTAAAACCCTTTACTGCCAGAAATTTTTCATAATAAACATAGAAATCTAGATCGACTGTGCTTTGAATCACCTCTACCTGGAGATTGCAGTATGCCTTTCCTTTTACACGCTGGTTCCGGATGGTTCAGGCCATCTTCTTGAGTGTTACGATGGCAATAAAGCAAATCCTTAAAATTACTTAACCACTTTGTACCAGTTTGAAGTGGACTGGTTGACCCCACTGCACATCCATTTGGGATTAGATTTGTGATTATTATTAAACCAGATATTAGAAATTCAGCTCATAGTTCAAAGTGGCCCAAGAAAATGTAATCCACAAATCTCTGAGGATCTAGGACTTTTGGTGTGTACTCATCCATGGCACATCCACATGTGTCGTTGTTAAGTTTTCCTAAGTCTGGTGTTTGGTATTCCAGGTGTTGACATGTTACCAGGCTGCCCTAGAACTCCTGACCATCATGATAACTCAAAACAAGGAACCTATTTCTATACCTCACTCCCAGCTGTTGAAGACACTTAGGAAAGGATATCCCTCAGTCTTAAATCGTTGTTTAATTTGTTCTTTTTCTATTTCTTTCTTTCATGGAATGTCTTTTTATTTATATTTTTAAACATTTATTTCAACAATGTCTTATACATTTCAGAGTATAGTTTTGTACTTCTTTTGTCAAATTTATTTCTATTTTCTTTTTAGTGCTATTGTAATATAATTGTTACAGTTTTATTTTTGAAACATTTATTGCTAGTGTATAGTAATACAGTTGAGTTTTGTGTATTGATGTATCTTGCAGCCTTGCAGAACTTGTTAATTCTAATAGTTTTCAATGGATAATTTAGGATTTTATATGTATTATATATTAAATATTTTTTTCATAATATATTTTTTATAATATATATGAAATGTGTGTGTGTGTGTGTGTATATATATATGGCATGCCATCTACAAATGAAGATAGTTTTACTTCTCTCATTCCAACATGGATGCTTTTTCTTTTCTTTTCTTTCCTGATTTCCACTGGCTGGAACCTCTAGTACAAATGTTGAATAGAAGTGGCATGATCAGATTTCCTTGTCCTATTCTGATCTTAGGGGGAAAGTAACAAGTATTTCACCATTAAATATGATATTATCTATGAGTTTTTTTGTAGAGGCCCTTTATCATACTGAGGAAGTTCCCTTCTACTCCTAGTTTTTGAGTGTTTTTATTGTGAAACTTGTTCTTTTCTGTGTGTGTTGAGATGCTCCTTGTCGTTTATTCTGTTGATATGGTGTTTTACAATGATTGATTTACATATCCTCAAATTCCTTGGATTAATTCCACTTGGTCTTGGTATATAATGTTTTTAATATATTGTTGGAGTTGGTTTGCTAGTATTTTGTTGAAGATTTTTGCTTTTGTATTTACATATAATATTGTCTGTAGTTTTCTTTTCTTTTGATATCTTTGTATGACTTTGGTATCAGTGTAATTGTGACCTCATAGAGTGACTGAAGAAGTGTTCTTCCCTCTTATTGTTTTGGAAAAGTTTGTGAAAAATTGGTATTAATTGTTATTTAAATGTTTGGTAGAATTCACCAGTAAAGCCATCTGGACCTGGGCCTTTCTTTTTGGATAGTTCCTGTATCCCTAAGTGAATCCCTTTACCTACTATAAATTAGTAATTAGAAAATAATTACTAATTAATTGGAAAATCCAATTTTCTAATTACTATAGAGTCACTTTTGATAATTTCTATCTTTCTAGAAATTTGTTCATTTCATATGTCTGATTTGTTGGCAAACTTGTTCACTTCATGTTCAGAGTATTACTTTATTATCATCTTTATTTCTGTAAAGTCAGTAGTAATGTTGCCTCTTTCATTCTTGATGTTAGTATAAATAATTTGAGTCTTCTCTTTTTTGTAGGAGTTGGGTCAGTCTAGCTAAAGGTTTGGCAACTTTATTTGCCAGAGAACCACCTTTTGATTTTGTTGATTTTTCTCTTATTTTCTATTTTCTATTTTATTAGTATCTTCTCTGATCATTATTATTTGCTTCTTTCTGATTGCATTAGGTCAAGTTAGCACTTTTTCCAGAGTCTTAAGGCTTTTTATCCTCAATTGTTCTAATAAAAAGTCAGCTGTTGACAGTTGTCTTTTTGTCTTTAATGTTTTTACTGTGATATGTCTACATTTGGATATCTTTGCATTTTTACTACTTAAACTTTGTTAAACTTCTTGGAGGTATAAATTAATAATGTGTTTCATCAAGTTTGGAAGCTTTCTGCTGTTTCTCTGAGTATCTTTTCCTGTTCTTTTCCTCCTCTTCCTCTGATACTTCCATTATTGTATATTTTTGGTGTACTTAATGGTGTCCCACGTTTCTCTGAAGCGTTGTTAACATTTCTTACTTATTTTTTATTTTTTTCCTCTGCTTTTCAAATTGTATACTCTGTATAGATCTATCACCAGAAAGTTCACTGATCTTTTCTTTTGCGAGTTCCAATCTACTCTTGATTATCTCCAGGGAATTTTTTATTTCAACTATTGTGCTTTCTAACTCCAGAATTTCTACTTGATTCTTTTTACAGTTTGTCTTACCATTGATAATATTCTCACTTTGACGAGACATTGTCAGTAAACCTTGTTTTTTCAGCATGGCTTCCTTTAAGTTTTGGGACATATTAATAATGACTGCTTTGAGGTATTTGTCTGTTAAGGCTGGTCTTATGAGTTCTTTCTAAGGGCATTTCTATTGCCTGCTTTTTTTCCTGTGTACTGTGGACACACTTTTCTGTTTCTTCACATATCATAGTTTTTTGTTGAAAACTCTACATTAAAATAAGATACTGCAGCACTTTTTGATACTGCCCCCACCCCAGGGTCTTGATACTGTTGTTTAATTATTTTGTTTAGTGCCTTGGCTGGACGGTCTTAGTGAAGTCTGTTTCTTCTGCAGTGGAAAGCCTCTCATGCTGCCCCCCAGAGGCACAGTCTTGAACATGTGCCCAGTTACACTGGGATGACAGTGGTTTTAATAGTGCTCTTTTTTAACTGTTCCTGTCCCTGATCTGTCTGTCAAGCTGTTGGCTTCTGTTGGTATCACACCTATCTGTTAGGCCTCACTAATTTCTGACTAATTTCTTAATTTTTTAAATAATGCCCTGGGGCATAAATTGCTCCATAGTCTGATCCAGTTAAATCCAGGACCCTTTGCAGGATAAATTTTTGGGGCCAGTCTTTGAGCCTCTGACTCCAGAAAGACTTCTTAGCTGTCTCTTTGTCTGAACTAACTGGCCATGGCTTAGCTGAATGCCCTCATAAAGCTACCAGCCTCCTTTTAATTGCCTACCATCAAAATCTCCATTTCCAAAGCACTTTCAGATTTGAACTTCCCTACTTTATCTATTTTAAATAAAGTCAGTTCCTTTGGAAAGAGTTTCAAAGGTCTTTCTTCTTATGGCCTGTCTTTCTCTTTGGGCAAAATCTCTGAACCACTCCTCTGGACTGAAGGTGGAGACAATGGTCTGTCTTGGAGTGACACTACTGCTTTATAAATAGGATGCAGGGTAGGGCTGATCACCTCTAGTCTTCTTGGCTTACCTCTTTTCTGAAATATCTGTGTCTCCAGCTTAAACTCTGAGTCACAGACCCATATTTGCTATTGCTTACCTAAACAAAGCTGTCTGTCCCACAGAAACCTTGCATATGACATGTCTTACATTGAACCTGCTGTCATCCCCAGGTTTTCTCTCTGTATTCCTCATGTCAGATAGGGTCATTAGCATTCACCCAGTCATCCAAGCTAAAAATCTCACAGTAATTCCTGACACTTCTCACTCCACCACCATAACAGATCTGTCACCAAATCTTGTTATTCTACCTCTGAAATGTCACACTAATGCATACCCTCCTCTTCAGTACGATGCTAATTTAGCCCTAGTTCAGGTCTTTTTTTCTTTCTTAGACCATGTAGCAGTCATCCTTCCAGTATCACACAGCCTTCAGAGTTTATTTTTTCCTACATCCTTCTCAGTTAAATAATTTTTGAAAGTGCTAACATAAAATGTTTTCATGGATCTCCTGTTAGTATGTAATAAAGTCCACATTTCTTAACTTGATAGAGAAGGCCCCTTATGAAGGATTATACCCCATTAATATTTCTGAACCCTAGATTGTAAGTGAGGATAATATGCATTAGGGAAGTTGTGAGGTTTCGATGGCATGATATATATCAAGTACTTACCCAATGTCTGAAACACTGAGTGCTCAGTAACTGTTAGCTGTTATCATTATTATTATTCTTTCTCTCTCATAACTGAAAATTCCTTCAGCCTCCCCATCCCTAACACATATACCACTCCAGCCACAGTAAACTGATTTTTTGTTTTTTCCCAAATACACCTCTGATTTTCACCCCTTAGCTTTGTACTTGGTGCCATCTCTGCCTGGATTGCCCACTGGAGTGCATCATGGTTGTAACTGAGGATTGAGAGTGAGTCCCTGTCTCAGAATCCCTCATTACACTTACTGTGTACATCTGGCATTCAGTGTTTCTGTATTTGTCACTGTTCTTGCCTTAACAGACTGTGAGTTCATTAACGCCAGTGGTCATGTTTTATTTGCCTTTGTATCCCTAGGTCTTTACTAATTAAGATGGATAAAGCCTTGTAGCACTTGCCTAGGAAATTTTGGTTTAATGTACATTTATTTTTATTGCTAGTCTTTGTATTCTTTTTCATTACATGGTTTTGCACTGAACATTGATTTTGATTTTTTATGCTTTACACTTTAATTTTAATCAAAATAAAGTTTTATCTAATCTGCCAGTTTCCCCCATATACCAATAGGTAAATCAATCTTCCTTCCCTCTTTCTCTTTCTTTCTCTTTCTTTCTCTTTCCTTCCTTCCTTCCTTCCTTCCTTCCTTTCTTTCTTTTTCTCTCTCTCTCTCTTTCCTTTTCTTTCTTTATTTTCTTTTCTTTGTTTCTTTTCTTTTCTTTCTTTCTTGATGGAGTTTTGCTCTTGTTGCCCGGGCTGGAGTGCAATGGCACGATCTCGGCTCACCACAACCTCCGCCTCCCAGGTTCAAGCAATTCTCCTGCCTCAGCTTCCCAAGTAGCTGGGGTTACAGGCATCTGCCAGCACACTCAGCTAATTTTTGTATTTTTAGTAGAGACAGGGTCTCTCCATGTTGGCCAGGCTCATCTTGAACTCCTGACCTCGGGTGATCCACCCACCTCGGCCTCTCAAAGTGCTGGAATTACAGGCGTGAGCCATCATGCCTGGCCAGTATTTCTATATTTTAACAAAACTTTGACCCTGTTTATTAAATGTTGTAAAAGATCTCTGACATCATGGAAATATTCCCATGATAGTTATGTGGCTGCCTCTTTGTATAGAATAGGTGTGCTCTAATTCAGAGGTCTCTTTAATCATATTTATTACCTACATGGCTCATTTCCTTCTGACTTTTAGAAATAGTAGGCTATTGGACAGTGAAAAAGAAAATGATTCTTGGGTCTGGGTGTTTACCCTCTTTTAATGAGGATTATCTTGGGTTACAGTGAGGAATAAAACTATATTCAAGGAAGAACAAGAAGAGTTCTGGGAGAAGAAAATAGATTGAACATATATTAATACTATTTTCATGAAATAATTGCAGAATAATCTGTAAATTATGAAGACACATAAGCACCCTCAGAAAGGCACCGGAATGCCTTTCTAACTTTGACAAAGTGAGAGGGAGGGAAAACTTAACCCTCATTTAGGTATGAATCTCAATATTTGTAACTGATTTTACAAGAGGAGAAACTTTGTTCAAATTATAGTATAACTGAAGAGAATTTATAGATCATAGATCAAAATCATAAAATGGTCATGCTATTTATTAGAAGGAGTACGAAAAAGAGAGAATAGCTCAAAAAAGTATTTTTTAAAAAGGTCTTTCATTAATTGCCCCAAGCGGATATAAATATTTGAATAATTGTGGTTCTGGTTGAAGAAAAATGCCCTTGATTCAAAGATCAGTCATTAAATTTTAATATGGTGGTAGATTTCCTTTATTTATCAAGATAGGCTTTTTGTTGACTTGTTTTTGTCATTGCATTTTTCTTCCTCTTTATGCTTATTAACATGAAAAAATTACCCTCTTCAGATTTTGGAGCAGCTATGGAAGAAATAACGTTAATTCTGTTAAAGAGTAAGGAAGCTTTTCTATCAACTAAATGTCAGCATTGTGTCAAAGCCATAAGCTTACACTGGGTTGTGGTAGTGTGAATGACAAGGCAGCCCTAGCAGTCTTCTGTTGCTCCACTTCCTGTGTGGACAAAATGTGATTACTCCCTAAGCTCAGATACCATCTGACCCTGCAAGGAAGGATACCAGCACTGTTTTTGTCTGTAACCTGCTTTTGTTCTCCGCCAGTCACAGAATCTCTAGGTCTATCACTGCCTAGAGAAAAGTTTACAATGTTCTAAGAAGCTTTTATTGCATTACAGAAAAATTGTCTGATGAGAAAATCCCAATTATACTTTTGAAAGTAAATGGCTTGCTGTCCTTTTCAAAAGTTTTTCATGCTTTTAAAAGCCAGTTTTAAAGCTAGTACAGACTGTGTGTGTTCTCTATTAATTGTAACTCAAAAAAGAAGTTCTTTCCCTTTTTAGAAAATTAATTTTCTAATCTCCCTACCTGAAAATCTGTAACATTAAGTTTTCTCTGTTCACCTCATATTATTTTTCTCTGAACCTAAGATGCTATCCTCACAAGTTAAACATTTGGAAAAATTACATATAATGAAGGCTTTTCTGAGCATTGGATCAAATAACAATTATGGAAATAGATCAGAGCAACTCAGGAGCACTCTGTTCTTGGAAGGAAAAAATGCATTCCAAAAATTCTGCATTACTAGTGGTTAAGAAATTGATGAGTAACCTCTTTGTTTCTCATACAAGCCACTGATCAGTAAAGTAGAAATTTTACTATTTATTATTCATGTATTTGTTACTGCTAATATTAGGAACAAAAAAGAGATGAATTTATTTTTTAGATTTCAACATTTATTAAGAATTTATTGAACATGTACTATGTGCCAGACACTCTGCTAGATGCTCAGTATTTTCCTTGTTCTAAAATTAAATTTTAAAAAATTGTATTACCTGGATGTAAATAGATAGAATTCGAAATAAAATATGTCTCCCCTGGGGACATAAACCTGTACAATCACATATGCATTACTGTATATACTTGATATTACAATGTGAGCATTAGAGTTGATGTTTTCACTTCCTAGTACATAAAACGTTTTCGATTATAGAGGTGTAAACTCTTGTTTTACACTTTTCATTTAAGAGAATAAGTTGTGGAATTTTGAGGAACAGGTTGGCTATTTTTATGATTCAATTATCTTGGTTCGCTTTGCACTTGCTGTGGATTCCTTGATTTATGCCAACAGTCTTGGTTTTGTCTTCAGCAGAAACGCCAGGGGAAGTTCTCATGACCTCTCTCACCATCAGTATGGCTAACATCTGTTAAAACAGAGTTGATATGAAGTTGGATAGTTTTTCTTTTTAATACTTGATCTGAGTATGGCTCTGATCTCAGATTGTTAAAACGATAAAACTACTTTTTATATGATTTATGTTTTTTCTGATTATAAGAATAATACATGTTTGTTGTATACCTTGTGGAAAGTGCTGATCATTAGTGGGAAATGGTTGAATTCTTATCTAAGTACTATGATACCTTTCCTTTAATGAGCACCTTCTATGTTAAGGCTCTTTCCATGAATGATTTCACTGAATTAGTGTCAAGCAGCTAGTAAATGATTGCACTGAGATTTAAACCCAGGTCTGCCTCACTCCTCCATATGTGGTCTTTGTACTGTAGTCTATAGTACATCTGTAGATGTATGCTCCTACATCTGTAGTCTTCATCTGTAGTCTATACAATATTGGCTTCCTGGTTATAAATTATAATGAGTGAATAATCACAAACACACATCCTTTTTCTTTATGTTGCTGTATTGCTTTGGATATAGCATCTAACCTCTGAGGTCTTCTATTTCCTTAGGGGTTGATTGAGTATAATAATTACACTTACTTCCCTGTACGGAGTTAATGAATCATTTTTCACAGAGTGGTTAGAACAGGGTCTGATACATATAAGTATCTTATAATTGTTTCCTAATATTTTTATTATTACAAAGAATCATAATTCCTTTCATTTAAAAAATCATTTTATCATTTCTCACTCATGAATTCAGGATATACTTACAAACACATTTACCAGAAAGCCTGAATACATTACAGATTCTTAAGTAGACTAGAAGGAAAAATGTTTAAGTGACAAAATAGAAAAATAAGACCCTAAGAGCATGTAAAAGAGAAAAACAAATTCGAATAAGAAGAAATAGCTAAATAATTTCTATAAAGACAAAAATTCCAAGTAAAATCTGACCAAAAGTGTTTTGTGGACTGTCATATACTTCTTGATGGGTAGGAATCTAAACTAAATTTGTAACAAGTGTGATTGCCATTATTGACTTCGATCTAGCATGACTGCATAGAAATATTCATTTCTAACAAACTTGTCTTAACTTGCTTCCTAGAACTGGCATTTTGCCTTGTCTAAAGGTAGAACTTGAAATTTTATTAAGCTGAGACCTCCAGTCATGCTAAACTCTACCATAAGATGTATGATAGTTTGAAACTTACTGACAATTCATGGTTGATATATAGTCACTGGCAAAAGGGTGGCAGCTGACCAAGACTGTTAGCACAGCAAACCTTAGTACCTTACACCCTGGCAGTTGGACCAGAAGATTTAGTGTTTCAGTGAATGCCAGCTTAAAATTCATTTTTGTAATAGATTCTTGAGTCTGGGTTTATTGAAGCATGAACTCCCAAGGTTTTATCCTGGCAACAAAAGATACCTGGAAAATGAAATAGTCATAAATATGACTGAAACATTTATTAAATTGCCAGTAGGAAAGTAAGGACCCTAGCTTAGTATATGTGTTCTTTACGACTTCAATAAAATATCATTTTTATAACTCCTATGCCTTTTTATATGTTAGCTAAATTTAAGTCTAAATTCTGTTTACATGAACTGTATATCTGAGTTTATCTGAAATGGATTTTTGTTATAAATCAAGAAATCTCCTTTAATGATCTCTAAATTTAGGGACATATACAGTTATGACTGTACTGTAAAATATATAGTTTATATGTCATATGGATGCTCAAATTTGGAAATTTTACATTTGTTATAAGAAGTTATTGTGCTGGCTAACTTTTTATAATCGTTGGATTTTCTTTGCGTAGGCATGTTGTCTATGTATCAAAATTTATAAAGTACTTAAAGTATTATTTTAAATTAAATAAAGTGAAACATTCATTGATTCTTCAAATTTACTAAGAAGCTATCATCTGCTAGTCACTGTGCTAGGTAATAGAGAAACCACAATAACCACATTTAAAATCCTTTCTATATGTACTTATAGTCTTTTGGGGAAAATTTAAAACAAATATATTTTAAAAATGTATATTGTGATAAGTGCCCAAATAAAAGAGAGAGGTTTTTTGGCCGGGCGCGGTGGCTCAAGCCTGTAATCCCAGCACTTTGGGAGGCCGAGACGGGCGGATCATGAGGTCAGGAGATCGAGACCATCCTGGCTAACACGGTGAAACCCCGTCTCTACTAAAAAAAATACAAGAAAATTAGCCAGGCGAGGTGGCGGGCGCCTGTAGTCCCAGCTACTCGGGAGGCTGAGGCAGGAGAATGGCGTGAACCCGGGGGAGCGGAGCTTGCAGTGAGCCGAGATCGCGCCACTGCACTCCAGCCTGGGGCACAGAGCAAGACTCCGCGTCAAAAAAAAAAAAAAAAAAAAAAGAGAGAGAGAGGTTTTTGAGATACTGATTTAAAGGTATTTCCAGTGATTGTGTAAGAAATTTCACTCTAAAGAGAGACCATTTAATCTGAGACCTTGTATTAGTCAGTATGGCCTAGGTTATGCTATCATAACAACCAACCATAAAAATCTCTGTGGCTTGTTTTACTTAGTAAACAAAGATTAATTTCAGTTCATCTTACATAACCAAGTGTCCAGTGTAAGTTGGCAGGGGAACTTTGATCGTCATAGTTACTAAGGGACTTGGAATGAAGGAGGTTCTATCTCAACACATGCCTACATGGCTACCAAAGCAAAGAGCCAGATGATGACTTGCACATTGGTCCTTAAAGACTTTGGCCTGGAAGTGATACTTCTGTTTTCATATCATTGGCCATAAAAAGTCACATGATGTGGCCATACCTAATTTTAAATGGGGCAGAAATGTACATTTTTCTATGTGCATGAAAAGAGAGGAAAATTGGATTTTGGGAAGAGCACTAATGACTTGTACAGGCCTGAGGAAAGAGAAGGAACTAGCCATTTTAAGAGTTGCATGAGTTCATGTCCTTTGTGGGGAACATGGATGAAGCTGGAAACCATCATTCTGAGCAAACTATCATCAGGACAGAAAACCAAACACCGCGTGTTCTCACTCATTGGTGGGAATTGAACAATGAGAGCACCTGGACCCAGGGTGGGGAACATCGCACACCGGGGCCTGTCTTGGGCTGGGGGATGGGGGAGGGATAGCATTAGTAGAAATACCTAATGTAAATGATGAGTTAATGGGTGCAGCAAACCAACATGGCACATTTTACATATGTAACAAACCTGCACGTTGTGCACATGTACCCTAGAACTTAAAGTATATATATAAAAAAAAAGAGTTTCAGGAATAGAGTTCTTGTAAGAACTCTACTTGGTAAGGGGCCCTGCATAGTCAAAGGTTCTGAGGTAGGAAAGAGGTGTGTTTTGAAGACATACAAGAACAACAGTGAATCTAGACTGTTGTGAACGATAATTTCGTATACAGTTAAATCTTGATTAGGAGAGACATTATTTTGAATATTTTTCTGTCTATCTTCCATTAAAATATTAATATGCTGGAAATATTTTTATAATTATCATTTACTTTAATTTTATGATTAGTTGTCAATGAGGTTATCTTTATAGATTGTGGAAGTTTCTCATATTGTATTCCATTTATGATGGAGGTGCAGTGGTGTGGAATGTCATTATATACTTAGTTTCTAAAGGGCTCTCATTTAATGTTAAGGCTTGTGCATTTATAAGAATTACGTTTTGTTTCTTCTAAGATTTGACTGGTTTATGATAGCCCTGAGAAGAAAAAGAGGTCTAAGGAGTAAAATTTGCAGGGTAAAAAACTATAGGGCAGATAACATAACATTCTAAACATACTTTTATATATGGGCATTAGTGAGATATGTCTGATTTTTTTGCAGTTAAACTCTGAGAAATACCTCCAAATAAATCCTGTACTTAAATGATAAGTTTGATTTAGTCCTGAAAAATAGGACAGAATTCCCCGTAATCACTCAGTTGTTTGGAAGTTCTCTGTTCTTAATTAAGAAAGGGATCTTTTAAAGTATAATACTTTGGATAACTTTAAAAGTCTGGAATATAATAAAGGCCATTTCAAGAAGTCTTTTATGTGCATACCACTCAAATTCAATAAAAACTTTAAAAAATATTGCTTCAGATCACTTCTTGCCCTTCCTCCCTTTCTCTTTTAAAAAGAGTAAAACTTTAGAGATAAAACAGAAATCCCTATGTTCTTTTCAATTCCTCCTTTTCCAGAGGTGTAACCGCTATCATGAACTCATAATGTATTTAGTACATGCTTATACATTTACTGTATCCAGTATTTCCATAAATATTGTATATCATTGTTTTATATTTTTAAGGAACATAAATGCTATCAGTCTCCATGTATTATCCAACTTGCTGTTTTCATTCAACATTGAGTTTGAGATCTTTTCTTGTTCAAACATATTAGAACTAATTTATTCATTTTTAACTACTGTCAAAATTCTATTGCATAAATGATTCTATTGCATAAATGTACAGCAATTTGCATATTCATTCTTTCACTAATAGACATTTAGATTATTTTTCACTTTTCACCATAAGAAAAAATACTACTATGAATATCTTTTTAAGTGTTTCCTTGTGCAGGCCAGTCATGGTGGCTCATACCTGTAACACTTTAGTAGGCCAAGATGGGGGGATTGCTTGATCCCAGGAGTTGGAGACCAACCTGGGCAACATGGCGAGACCCTGTCTCTACAAAAAATAAAAAATTAGCTGTGCATGCTGTTGTGCACCTGTAGTCCCAGATACTTGGGAGGCTGAGGTAGGCGGATCATTTGAGCCCAGGAAGTTGAAGCTGCAGTGATCCCTGTTCATTTCATTGCACTCAGGCCTGGGCAACAGAGCCAGACCCTGTCTCAAAAAAAAAAAAAAAAAGTTTCCATTTGCATTTATGCAAGAGTTTCTTTTAACTAAACATCTAGAATGGAATGTGCCAGGTTATATGCATATGTATCTTCAACTTACTAGGTATTGTCTGTTTGCTCTCCCAGTCACATGCCCATGGGTGTGATCATATTATCACTGAAACTCGGTGTTGTTGGGTTGAGAAAGTGGGCTACAGAGTGCACAAGAGCCTGGACTCTGAGTCTCAGCCCTGTTGCCATCGAATAGTGCATTGACCTTGGACTTTACCATATCTTTCTGTGTCTCAATTTCCTCCACTGTAAACAGTATAAAAATAGTCATGCCTTATAAGGTGTTCTTGAGAACTACATAACATAAAATATATAAAGAGCTTAGACTAGTACTTGCCACATTTTTTGACATGACGGACAGGTGTCTAATGAAATCTCATTGTTGTTTTAATTTTGTTTCTCTGAAGATAAATTTGCACATCTTTTCATATACTTACCAACCATTTGTATTCTCTTCTGTGAATGTCTGTAAATATATTTTTCTTTTTTTCTAAAGGTGTTTGTCTTTCTTGTTGATTTACATGCTTCCTTATGTATTCTTGGCATTAATTTTTTATGGAAAATATTTATATTTGTTTCTATGATTCAGCTATCTGCTCTTAGACTGTTGCTGGCCTTTGAAGTTTTAGTTAAGGTAATTTTCTTATACAAAACATTTTAGCTTTAACTAATTCCCTTTTTACTAATTTCTTCCATTATGACTTTTGCTTAGAAGCAAGTATCTAATTTCTAGGTATGTGAAAATAATTAATATCCTTCATCTAAGGCTTAAGTAATAACTTAGAAGGACTTGATTATCGATATTACTGAGAGAGATACATGAATGAGAATGAATGTATTCAAGTATGGATGATTTGTGAAAAATAGCTGTAATTCTATGAAAATCTATATAAAAATGAAATGGAATTCTGCATTAAATAATTGGTTTTTCTCTCATTCCTGCCTCTTGCCCATTCCATATGTAATTCGCTTTCTGGAAGTCTAATAGACAGCCCAATCCATCATAGACTTCCATCACATATGTGGTGGAAAATGTTACAACACAGCACTCAAGTCAGACACCAGAGTGGGCTTGATATGCTGTTAAGTAGCCTCTACTGGCAACCAGATTTGTCTACTCTATAAAGAGGATTATGCTTTTGAAGAGACTTGCTATATACTTTAAAATTTTTTCCAGCTATTATCACTTAAAATAAAATATTTTAAGAACCATTGATTCATGTGAAATATGAAAATTCCTTGACATTCCACCCCCCACCCCCGACTACCAACCAGACAACTCATTTTCAATGCTTGAAATACTTTTATGGGTTCAGAGTCATTACATTTTATGTGTCCAATGGACTTACGTGTCCTGAATATTTCATTAAGATTTTAACATAGAATTAGTGAAAATTCAGAGCTTGAAAATGGGCAGACTTTAAGCTTTCCTGAGTCTGCTGCCCCCAATCTAACAGTTTGCTTTGGGACTGTCAGCCTCTTCCAAGATTTAAAAAAAAAAAAAAAAAAAACTCAGCCAACCTTTGAGAGTTTTCCAAAAGGCTGTCTGTGATTTTCAGCTGGTATCGTTTCTCTCCGTAACTTGTTGGATGTCACCTTTCATAAACTGCTTTTTGTTCATATCAACCCTAAATCAGTGTGGCCCATCTAATTCCTTGTTCATATCTTTTGTTGCGTTATTATTTATTTTTATAATTTCAGCTTTTATTTTAGATTCAGGGGCTACATGTGCAGGTTTGTTACCAGGGTGTATTGCAAGATGCTGGGGTTTGGGATGCAATTGATCCTGTCACCCAGGTACTGAGCATGGTACCCAATAGTTACTTTTTCAACCCTTCTTCCCTTCCTCCCTCATCTGTTAGTCCCCGGTGTCTATTGTTCCCATCTTTATATCCATGTGTATACAATGTTTAGCTCCCACTTGTAAATGAGAACATGTGGTATTTGGCTTTCTGTTCATTAATTCCCTTAGGATAATGGCCTCTAGCTGCCTTTTTATGGCTGTGTACTATTTCATGATGTGTATGTACCGTATTTTCTTTATCCAGTTGAACATTGATGGCCACCTAGGTTGATTCCATGTCTGTTATTGTGAATAGTACTGTCATAACCTTGTTCATATGTTTTAGAAACCTTGTGGCTGGTCTCACATCTTGGTAAGTTGGTATGAATGAGACCAGAGCAGTTTTTCACATTATAATGATTATAAAAATATCTTTACTAAAATAAGTAGTCATACCTTTGTAAGGGTTAAGCCTCATTTAAACATATTAATTATTAATATTTGCAGGTGACATGGAAAAGATAAAAGATGGGACTCTAGTGGAAAATATTAACATATCAACTCTAAATTGATGTTAATATATCAATTTTAAAATTCTAATCTAAATGCAGACACACATGCAAAAAATGATAGCTCCTCATGAACTCCACCTCCTACCGACAAGTGAACAGACTGAAATAATTAAATTCCTATTGCAAATAATGTGTCACCTGTATCAGTTAAGGGTCTTGCTTGCAAAAAAGACAAAACCCAAATCTGGCTCATTGAATTGAGCCAGAATAATAAAAGAATGCATTGGGTAGATCATCGAATCTTCAGGCAGTCTGGAGAAACAAGCTTAGAGAATAGGTGAGAGTGAGGGGAAGCTGCCAGCAGAAAACACGGGAAGCTAGTCCCTGCTTGGTCCTTTACTGCCTTCATCGTCCTCTTGCTGGTGGGGGGTGGGGGGGGCGGAAATTTCCAAATGTATGTCTTTGCATCAGTTTCTCCTACCAAGACTCAGACAATGGAAACATCCTCCCAATAGGAGGAAGACTTGAATGCAGAACAGAACTGGTAATATCCACATTTCATCTCCATAGCTCATCATATATTTTGACTATGGTTTTTATGAGTTCTATACATCCATTTTTGTTGAGAGTTCAGCTTTAGAAAAGGAAGCAATATTGAGAACAATGTTAGAACAATCCTATGGATCTCAGCTATTCAGACTTCGCAGAAATTGAAGTAGAGCCTTTCTAGTAAGTAACAGTTTGGTTTGCCCCCAAAATGTATAATTACATACGGAAACCCACCATATGAGATTTGCTATTTTCTGTCTCTATATGAAGGCATGCATTCTGTAATTACCTAGGAATGGGATGAATCTGCTTATGGAATAGAAACACGGTAGGTACAACTGTTCTATACCAAAAATGATAAATGTGAAATGTGTGAGATTTATAGAAACTCAAGTAAGGTGTTTTTTTTTTTTTTTTTCCAGTAAACATTTTCTAGTATTTTTTTTTTTGTAACTCATTAGGGACAGAAGATATAAATAGATAATACAAATAATAAGAATCATATTTCTCTAATTTTTGGAGACAAACAGAGACACATACTCAACCTAGCAAACATCTGGTTGGAAATTTAAAAATTTAGTTGAGTATCAGGATGTTTTTCTATATTTGGAATATTAGCGAAGTTTGCAAGCATATGGACGCTCAACTGGGGTTTCTTTTGATGTTTATCAATAGGCAATCAGAGCCTCTCCCATAAGCTCACATACTGACAAACTTGCACTCTGTGCCATAATCCCTTCCTACCTGGGCCTGCTCTCAGTGGCATGAGGCATAGTCTCCTGGCAAAAAGTTAGAGGCTGCAGGTAGATAATCTGAAAAACAGATAATGTCACAGCTGATCAGAAATTGATGACAGCACTCTTGCTGCCAGGTCAGAGCAGTACTGCTGGAATAAAGGCTAACAGTCATGAATCAAAAGGGATCTTTTACAGACCACAGAACTGGATAAACGCTGTGCTTTTGTATTTGTCCATTGTACTTCCTGGCGAGGTAAAAGGGGAATTTTTTTTTTCCCTGAGTAAAAATTATGTGGATCTGGTATTTCTCTTTGCTAAATAATTTATTTCTGGCTGCACAGTATTAATTTTCAGGCTGTGAAACCTGGCTTTGATTCCAAACAGATCTTTGCGAAGTAGGGAGCTTGAATAATAGAGAAAATAACTCCGTGAGGAAGTATATTATTTCTTGGAAGGATCCTGCTATCCATTTAAGTGGTTTCTTCCAGCTTTCACGTCCAAGAAAGTTGTATCCGTATGTAATTATGAGGATCAAAGGCACAGTGAGGTTTATGTAGACTTTTCTGCCTCTCTCATCTTTAGTCTTGCAGTGTCACTATCATGACATAATGAAATAACGCATAAGGAAGTGTTTTGGAAAACCAGAGAGTGCTCCAAAATGTTAGTTTATTAATGGCCACAATAATCACAACTAACAGGTGCTGAGGATTTATTTATTTATTTATTTATTTGGGAAGGAGTCTCTCTGTCGCCCAGGCTGGAGTGCAGTGGTACAATCTTGGCTCACTGTAACCTTCGCCTCCCGGATTCTCCCACCTCAGCCTCCCGAGTAGCTGGGATTACAGGCACCCGCCATCATGCCCGACTAATTTTTGTGTTTTTGTAAAAGCCAGGCATTGTGCTCATTACCTGAGAGTTTTATCTCATGATACGCACACGTCTACATCATACACTATAAGTAAAGCTCTCCTGTTATATCCATATTACAAATGAGGAAACCTACTTAGCCTATTCAAGACTATAGGCATGTAGCTGGTGAAGCTAGAATTCTGGCTGTGAATCCAGAGCTCTCTGACTACAGCCCTGTGCTCTTAGTTACTGTGTTAAGTGCATATGTCTATAATGGCAGAGACACAAAATATGACACCTTAACTGTTGAGATTCCTAGATAGAAGATAAACTGCTTGAAAGGTTTAATACCATGTGGAGTAAACATAGATGCTTCACTTCATTGTGAGATATATATACACACACACATATATATACACATACATATACACATATATACACATACACACAGATACATATATATATGCATATATACATACATATATACATTATATATATATTTATATATATATATATAGAGAGAGAGAGAGAGACAAGGTCTTGTTCTGTTGCCCAGGCTAGAATGCAGTGGCATGAATATAGCTCACTGCAGCCTTGAACATTTTGGCTCATGCAATCCTCCTGCTTCAGCCTCCTAAGTGGTTGGGATGACAGGCACATTCTACCATGCCAGTTAATTTTTTAATGTTTTATAGAGATGGAGTCTTGCTGTGTTGCCCAGGTTGACTTTAAACTCCTTGCCTGAGGCTATCCTCCTGTCGCAACATCCCAAAGCACTGAGATTACAGACATAAGCCTCCAGGTCTAGACCATTAGTAGCTTTTAAGAAGAAACTTATGTGAATCTTTATCATGTATTTTCACCTGGTTCAGCCATTTATTAGATTTATAGTCTTAGGCAAGTTACCTTATCTCACTGTGCCTGAGTTTCCTCGTCTCTAAAGTGGGCATAAGGATAGTACTTATTTCATAGTGTCGTGATGATTAGAAAAGTAAAAATACAAAAGTGTTCCTATTTCTCCACATCCTCTCCAGCACCTGTTGTTTCCTGACTTTTTAATGATTGCCATTCTAACTGGTGTGAGATAGTATCTCATTGTGGTTTTGATTTGCATTTCTCTGATGGCCAGTGATGATGAGCATTTTTTTGTGTGTCTGTTGGCTGTATGCCTGTCTTCTTTTGAGAAATGTCTGTTCATATCCTTTGCCCACTTTTTGATGGGGTTGTTTGTTTTTCTGTTGTAAATTTGTTTGAGTTCTTTGTAGGTTCTGGATATTAGCCCTTTGTCAGATGAGTAGATTGCAAAAATTGTCTCCCATTCTGTAGGTTGCCTGTTCACTCTGATGGTAGTTTCTTTTGCTGTGCAGAAGCTCTTTAGTTTAATTAGATCCTATTTGTCAATTTTGGCTTTTGTTGCCGTTGCTTTTGATGTTTCAGACATGAAGTCCTTGCCCATGCCTATGTCCTGAATGGTATTACCTAGGTTTTCTTCTAGGGTTTTTATGGTATTAGGTCTAACATTTAAGTCTCTAATCCATCTTGAATTAATTTTCGTATAAGGAGTAAGGAAAGGATCCAGTTTCAGCTTTCTACTTATGGCTAGCCAATTTTCCCAGCACCATTTATTAAATAGGGAATCCTTTTCCCATTTCCTGTTTTTCTCAGGTTTGTCAAAGATCAGATTGCTGTAGATGTGTGTTATTATTTCTGAGGACTCTGTTCTGTTGGTGGGATTGTAAACTAATTCAACCATTATGGAAAACAGTATGGCGATTCCTCAAGGATCTAGAAGTAGAAGTCCCACATGACCCAGCCATCCCATTACTGGGTATATACCCAAAGGATTATAAATCATGCTGCTATAAAGACACATGCACACGTATGTTCATTGCGGCACTATTCACAAGAGCAAAGACTTGGAATCAACCCGAATGTCCATCAGTGACAGACTGGATTAAGAAAATGTGGCACATATACACCATGGAATACTATGCAGCCATAAAAAAGGATGAATTTGTGTCCTTTGTAGGGACATGGATGCAGCTAGAAACCATCATTCTCAGCAAACTATCTCAAGAACAGAAAACCAAACACCGCATGTTCTCACTCATAGGTGGGAACTGAACAATGAGATCACTTGGACTTGAGAAGGGGAACATCACACACTGGGGCCTATTGTGGGCAGGGGGAGGGATTGCATTGGGAGTTATACTTGATGTAAATGACAAGTTGATGGGTGCTGACGAGTTGATGGGTGCAGCACACTAACATGGCAAAAGTATACATGTGTAACAAACCTGCACGTTATGCACATGTACCCCAGAACTTAAAGTATAATAATAATAATAATAATAAAAAGAAAAACCAGAAGGGGGTGGAAAGAGCCTTTTGGTTTATAAGCCATTTGGAAAATTCTATTCATGAATACTAATTAAGGTAATAGCAAATTACATATATAATAAAAATTAAATATGAATAACAGAATAAAACTGCATATATATTATAGTTACAAATTTATTAATATGCACAAAATATACAAAAAATAATATGCCAAAATATTAGCAGTAGTTAGCCCTAGGTGATGTGATTAAGAGTAATTTACTTTTCCATTCTTTATATTTCTTACTATTTCCAACTTTTGTGCCATGCTTCTGTAATCAGGAAAAATTACTTCATAAAATAGCAAAACCAAAGTCATGTTAAAATAAACCTGATCATTGCTCACTTGTGTAAAAAAAAAAAAAAAAAAAAGAAACCAAAAGAATTTAGCCTCCATATACCCTTAGTTTTCCTCATTGATAAAATGAAATCCCATAGGAAAACACAAAGGAATTGGGCATAGAATTGCTGAGAAATACACATACATTAAATACACATACATACATAGATGGGTAAAAATCATAAAGTTTATAGTGAATAGTCATATGAAGTCTTCCTGGTGTAATAGAAAGAACCCTTAGAAATCAGAAGAATTTTGAGCTTTTAGGCAAGCAATTTAGCCTCTATTAACCCTTCGTTTTTCTCATTTTTAAAATGCAACCCCATAGGAAAACACAAAGGAAATGGGCATAGAATTGCTGAGAGATACACATACGTTAAATTTACATTCATATAAAAGTAGTTTTTCAAACACCTTTTATTTTGAGGATCAGATACAAATATTTTTATTTTTTCTTGCCAGTTAAAGTGTCTTGGTCTCTTTCGAACGCTTCATATTTGTGGTTTTGATTCAGTAATTTAAAAGAGATGGGAACTTCCATACCAAAGACACATTGAAGTTGCCATGATGAAAACTGATACTTACTCGCTTAATAACTTTGATAAGTAATCTAGCACTATTGTCCTTTTCTACTTGGGTGGAAAATAGACATCACCTAAAAAAGAAGATTCTTCTCTCCCTTCTTTGAAGTCCCATCAGTTCTCATGATAAGTCATTTAATTATTTGGGGGAACACTGATTTGAAATGATCCATACTCTTAATATAAACACAGGACCTCTAGGAGGTAGGTTTGGTTGGTTATCACATTTCTATATTATTGCAGTGTTGCATGCTATTTTAAGCATGCTTAAATGAGGCAGACTTTTAATTTAAGAAAAATATGATATAAAAATAATAGAGCCCTTGACTTTGGGAAACCTATCTTTATGTTTTCATTGTCCCTACATTATTATGAAAATACCAAGCATCAAGTAATAATATGCACTGGTCCAATGTTATGGAAAATTGAAAGTACCAAAATACAAAACAATATAAGAAGACTTGATATATTTAATTACCTTATATGGAATTTAGATTAGAAATTTTCAAGCAACATAGCAGCACTGAACCTCACTCTATATACGGATATTCATATTTTGTGTCAGATACTTGAGGAAAAATCCAAAATTTAAAATTTAATATATGATCACTCTAAGAAATACTTTTCTTTTTAAATAAAAAAATTGTAGAACAAAAAAAAGTAAAAATATGTAATGTATTTAGAGTAGTGATATAATATTACTATATACATAGATATATGTGTGTATATACATATGTATATGCATACACAAGTGTCACTATTTCCTCTACCCTGCATTGCTGACAAAGGCCTACACAGGAATATAAGACCATGTGCTTTTTATCATCAGTTATAAGACATCAGATTTTGGGTTCTTTGTGACCTTTGGTATAAAGAAGAACAATGCAAAGAAAAAAAGCAAAGTACCTTTGGGACTGTAATCATGTACAAATAGTTTCAATACTATTATCCATTTAAGCAATTGTTTGGCAACTGCTCGGAAAGTTTGAGTGCTACGGTCATGTCACAAGATTCCAAAGTTATCCAAGGTATTTATGGTAGTAGTGATGTCATCTGGAGGAAAGCCAGTTACACAAAAGATACTGTTTTATGAAATCTATTTCAGGCAGCCGTGTTTGAGGATAACAGCAAGGGACCTGATAAAGTTAGATAAGTGTTTGCCAAAGTGTGTTGCATCCCACACTTGTCTTCAGGAATGTTACTAAATAAAACTATTTTATGAGCAAATAAATTTTGAAGGCTGCCTACTATAACCTCCTCTTGGCAGTTAAGAATGCACAAGAGTACATTAAGGGCCCCTGAAAGTCATGTAGTTTCACCCAATTCGGTCTTTTTTCAACTTCTAGTATATCTGACCACAGAATCCTGTTTTGGCATAGTTCTCCTAGTATTCTGTAGAACTGATAGTCCATTGACCACATTTTAGGAAATACTGAGTTAGACTATATTTCTGGATCTAAACTCAGCAGGTGCATTTTGTCCTGAAAAGACCTTGACAATCTGAGTTAGACCATATTTCTGGATCGAAACTCAGCAGGTGCATTTTGTCCTGAAAAGACCTTGACATATCAGATTCATCAGTTGTAGGCATTTAATTACCATTTTATGTTGTGTGCTACAGGAGAATTAGTCAAGAACCCTAAGCAGTTATGTCAACTCGTTTTGACTTGGGGCCAGTTGCTGAAACTTTCTGGATTTTATTTCCTTATCTGTTAAATCACATAATCAGATCAAACAATTTCTAAGGTGGTCCACGTCTAAAGGTTACTAACAGAAAAGCTTACATAATACTTTACATTTCTGAAAATGCTTGTATACATGCCTCATCTAGGATGAGCTGGATGACTTTTTAAAAGCTGATAACAAAGCCCAATGCCTACCCAGCACTGCAGATTATATTGGAACTTTGCTGAACAATTAGAGTTTACCTTCCATAGGTAGTGTGTGTCTAGCTTCTTAGACACTTGTCCAGTATTGTCTTAAGTCCAACAGCACCACTGCAACCTCCTTCAGCATTGCAGGAACACTTATTCATAGTTCATCCACTCAGAGAAGAGAAGCTAAATGCTGATAAGATTTGAAGTGGCTTGGGCTGTAATGCCATGAGTACCTACTGAAGAGAATTTCCATAGCTGAGAAGTACTTGCACACAAGAAGTGAAAGGTCTGAATCCAGGAAAACATTCAGCAATCTGAGATGTTGTGGTTCTATTTAGAGGTTATATCAAAGTGGCCAGCAAAGCATTGAATAGACCAGGCTAATTTATGAACTGAATAAAAGGGTTGCAGTCTTAAAACAAGAGAAGGGATAAATGAGTACAGAAAAGAACATTTAATTCAGTGCAAGAACTATTGATCAAACACGGATAAACTCCCCCAAGCCCCCTCACACCATGATGATCCATGCCGCTGGGAGATGGCAGAGCGAGATGGTTAAGAGCATGGATTTTGGTGTCAGATACACTTGTACTTCAGACTCTGGGTCTGTTATGCATCATCTGTGTGACTTTGAACAATTTTATTTAACCTGTCTAAGCCTACTGTCATCATTGTGGAGGAAAGCTATTCATGCTGACCAAATACAGTTATTGTACAGATTAAGTAAAATGATGGATATAAAGTACTACACAAACTTCATGGTTGGTATATATGTGTATATAACAAATAATAATAAAAGAAGTTATTATAGCAGATTAATTGTCTCTAAAACTTTTATCTTTAAGTGTTTTATGGTGCTAGCCAACTTGTAATTCCAGAATGCCTTTTAATTGTATTGCAGTTTCTGTCCAAATCTACCCAGTTTCAAACATAACTCCTTAAAGAATCATTGCCTCTACACCAAATGCTGTGATATTCTCCATTTCTCTGTGGCATTGGGAGACAACTGCTCCAATATGCATTGAAAGAACTTTCTGGGATGATGGAAGTGCTCTTTGTGCCGTCCAGAACAGTAGCCACTAACCACATGTGGCTCTTGACCACTTAACATGTGGCTAGTGTGACTGGGAAACTGAATGTTTACTTTATGGAATTTAAATTTTAAGTTTAAATTTAGAAAACCACATGTGACTAGTGGCTACTGTTTTGGATCACACAGCTACTATATATGATAAAAAAAAAAAACCCACATTAGTGTGAGATTTTATAACTGCTACAATTGTCAATGTCATGCCACATATTCTGCAGTTGAAAAGCTGTTTTTGATGCTTTTTAAAAAGAGAGCACAGGGTGTTCTTTTCTGGTGATAAGTCATCAACCACATTAGTTAAAACCTTTCTATGCATAGACTGGAAAGTTTCCCATTTTCACACTGAAAGACAAAATATTCTGTAGACACCTCAGGGATCTATTGAATCTCATTGTAATGATGGTGTGCTGTGACTAAGGACTTGATCCCCTGTGAAGCTAAAGGTTCCATGAAAACAGAAGTAGAATATACATTCTCTGTTTATATGGTACAAAGTTGTAAACCTGTCTATTAAGACACGCTTTTTAATTGTGTTCTTTTTTTTTTTTTTTTGTCTACTTGCTCTGTCAAATTTGACTTGTATTTCTAAAAGTTTTTGCTCTTTTTATTTCACTCTGTTTTTTAGTTAGATAAATCTTACATCCTCTTAATGGATTTTAATTTTAATCCCTATAATACTCTTTCTTGACTCAGTTTAATACTTTTGGAATTACCTTTGGAATTCCATTCTGATGTTGATTATTGCTACTTCCACTTTCTTTTGTATTTTCTTTGGTTTTTCTTCGCCCTTCTGTTTATTTTCCACTCATTTTATTCTGATGGTTTTAATATAGACAGGATAGGGCTGAGTTTTGTTATTTTAGTCAGATCTATTGATGACTTCATTGTTTGATTAAAAGCTAACCTTATTCATATTTATTGTGATTTCAGTACATTTTATTTTATTCCCCTCATTGTAAGTATATAAATCACAAAGTTACAACTTTTGTATAATGTCTAAATTGTACAAAATGCCACCCCAAGACATTTTACTTATTCACTTATCCTGGTTCCAAATTGAGATTGTAGGAATAATTTACTAACGAGTCTTCATATGGCAGATACTTTTCCTATCTCTCAGTTCCTGTCGTTATCATTTCAGGCTATTATTAAGTTTTATCTTATCACATGGCTCTTTTGTTTCAAGAATCTGTTCTCAGAAGTTAAAAATGTATAGCCTGTGAATGTTACTTCACCGTATTTTAACTCTCAGGATACACAGGAGAAAACGAATGCTAGCCTATTTAATCTTTGTACGTAGATTGTTCTTTCTGGAAATGGAAGGATTTTTCTTTTTTACTTTTTTACTTTTATTTTCAGAGTTGAGAAATTCAGAGATCTCATAAAGCTTTTTCCTTCAGTATATCTTTTTTATTATCATCATTTCTGTCTAGGATGCCATGAGCCATTCTAACCTGAAAGTGTGAAGTTAATTTTCATTTAAACTTAGGATATTTTTTCCAATTACATCTTTATTACTTCTCTACTTGTTTTTTAAATCTTAGTTTGGAATTCATATTATTTATATTCCAGTTTCTAGGCTCTATGTCGTGACCTATTTATTCCTACTGACTGCCAGACAACTAATTTAGCTTAAAGCAGTGACCATCCCTTTTTCTGCACTTCTGTTGAGTCTAAATATTGAGAGGATTCACTCTCCTGAACTTAAGGGAGACTTTCGTCTTTTAATTTTTGTCTGTGACATGAATTTTCTCACTAGCAATACTAGTAGGTTATATGGGTTTCCTTGACAATAACACATTTTCAGCTGTATAAAGTAAGGTCATTTTTATTTTGCAAAGCAGGTAACACAGTACTAGGACCTTTCTGTTGAGATGAGACCGGGGGATGTCCTTGCTCTTGTGCCTCTCCTGGTGCTAATGAATAAGAGACAGGTATGGCATAAGGTTCTAATTCCAGGAGCCAGGAATGCTTCACTTCCTTACAGACCACTGCCACCACTACCACTGGGCCATCAGTGCCAGCAGGGCCACTTGATCATTACTGTTCCTCATGCAGCAAATAACTGGGAAAGGGCATAAATGGATTTATGGATAGATGCTACCTGTGTCCTCTTAGAATGTCCTAAGGTCTAATGGTCTTCTAACTTGTTCTTCAGCATTTCCCTAGACTCTCAAGTAACAACAACTCCAGTAATGAATCACATGGCATTTGCTGGCTTACCAGGAGAATCTCAGCACATTTGCTTAGATGTTGTACTGGAAATTACATGTCAGGACAGAATCATAGAGAGAGATTTTTGTTTTCCCATTACACATTAGTTTCCTCGGAAGGGTGTCATTTACTAGGTTTGATTGACTCAGTAGCATGTACTTGGCTGCTTACATCATTCAGGAGGCATTGATTTGGGCAGACATTTCAGTAAGAAAATAGTACATGGAATCCATGGGCTTTGTCAGCAAAGTGTGTGTAACATTTTCATGGCAGCCACCATAATCCAGTCTTGTGACCTCATTATTTTTGGACCAAAGATATATAAGATCTGTTCAAGCACCTTGTTTCTATTGGTTCTATTTCTGACTTTATTGATAATGGGTAAATGTTTTCTGAGTTCGTGTCACTTTTCCCTGAAATACATTTGGGCCTACCTAATGATAGTACAGATTTTTCTTAGATACCATAAAAGATGGTACTTTTAAATTTGACTTGCTTATGATCCATCTTTTTGTGTTAATCATTTATATCTCTGGCCCCCTTATTACATGTCAAAATATTTTCATCTCTTTAACTTTCTTCTTCAAAAGTGACAATATCCTTCTGCTTAACTAATCTTACTAGTTTTTAATCTTCAGCAATTTTTGTTGTCCTGAAAGTAAGTTAATTGGTTTTGCTCTTGGGAGAGTGCACTTTTAGGTTTATAGGCCGTGAATTTGAGGACCACATCTTTGATGGCCTTCACCCTTATGAAATGTGACATCAAAGATAGCAATTTTGTTTGCATCATTGGCCAGCACCTAATTATCATTACGATCTCTTCATTCTTAAAGTGCCCTTTGATGTCAGCAGTAGCCTTGTGCTTTGAAAGACTGCAGAGAAAGGTGAAAGCAGTCCTTCTTTGCCAAACCCATATTCCACTGAAATATTACATGATGGTATTAAGTTAGAAATAAAATGCAAAACAACTGTGGTAATTAAAGTAATTACTCATTTATTTGCAGAAACGAAAGTCTTTGATGTTTCTCTCAATGCACAGAGATAATTTCTCCCTGATGTAACATGGCTAGATGGAGACTCATCTTTGGGAGAAACCAGAGGAAAAGCAAACCTGGGCACGCTAATTGGGAGTTAGGAAATTATCCATGGGAGGCAGGAGGAGGCATCTGTGGGGTTGTGACAATACTCATTAGCATGGTGAAGGCAAAGTTATCAAAACCTAAGAATGCAGATAACCCATGTGTTGGGGTGAAGGAACACAGTGTAGGGGTAAAAGCACACAAGCACTTAGAGTGAAATGGATCTCAAAGTTGAATCTCACTTTCACTTTTCTTTAGCTTTGGGATTCTCCGTATATTACTTAATCTGTGACTTTTAATTTATTTGTAAAAATGACAGAAGTACTTTTAGCATGTAGGATAAAAGGATATAGTATATTAAAAGGGCCACTACAAAGTAATATGTACCACATTGTTAATTTTTCTAGTTTTCAATAAATGGGGACAATGAGTTGCTGTCACAATTTAACAACAAGATAGTGTTTTTACCCATTAAATGAATAAAAATTAAACTCTTTGCCTCTACTCTGCATTGGAGAGGGCATGAGGGTACAGATGTCCTTGGGCACTACTGATGACAGTGTAAATTGGTGCCATCTAATTAGAGAGCACTTCTGCAGTAGTTTTCAAGCTGGACAGTTGACCCAGCAGTTCCAGTGTCAGGAATTAGATTACAGAAAAACTTGCCAAAGTCTAGTCAATAAGTATGTTCAAGAGTGCCTATGTAGCACTGTGTGCACTTGAAATCAATTGAAAACAATATAAATATCCATCACAAGGGGCGTGGTCAGTGTCACACGTGACTGTTTCCACGCCCTCCATGATGACTCTGCATCCACAAAATACTCAAAGTTTATTTTTGTGTTAAATATTCAGGCTTGCTTTATTTAAATATAGTTTCAAAAGTCTCCTTACTCACAGAGCTTTTTAAATATTTATTTTTAAAATGCGGTAAAACACACATTGCATAAAATTTGCTGTCTTAATCATTTTTTTTCTTTTTCTTTTGAGATGGAGTTTTGCTCTTGTTGCCCAGGCTGGAGTACAATGGTGCGATCTCTGCTCACTCCAACCTTCGCCTCCTGGGTTCAAGCAATTCTCCTGCCTCAGCCTCCTGAGTAGCTGGGATTACAGGCATGTGCCACTATGCCTGGATAATTTTGTATTTTTAGTAGAGATGGGATTTCTCCGTGTTGGTCAGGCTGGTCTCAAACTCCCAACCTCAGGTGATCTGCCCGCCTCGGCCTCCCAAAATGCTGGAATTACAGGCGTGAGCCACCGCGCCTGGCCTGTCTTAATCATTTTTAAGTTCAGGGCATGAAGTACATTCACATTTTTGCGCACCCATTGCCCTCATCCATCCACAGAAGTGTTTTTATCTTGTAAAACAGAAATCTCCTTACCTCTTAAACAAACAGCAAGCACTTCCTCCCACCCCAAACCCCTGCCAACCACCATTCTACTTTCTGTCTTTATGAATTTGACTACTCTGGATACCTCGTGTAAGTGAAATCATACAGTATTTCCCCTTTTGTGACTGGCTTATTTCGCTCAGCACAATATGCACAAAGTTCATACATGTTGCAACATGTGTCAGAATTTTCTTCCTTTCCAAGGCTGAATAATAGTTTTTGGTATGTATATACCATATTTTGTTATCTATTCATCTGTCAGTGGACGCTTGAGTTGATTCTATCTTTGGTTATTGCAAATAGTGCGCTGTGAACCTGAGTAGATAAATATCTCTTCAAGTGCCTATAGTCTTAAACAGATTTTAGTAATCACTTTAAGAGATTTTAAATAATATTTGGTTCTATTTTCATACCTAGTTTATGAAACACTTCCATGCCCTTTGAACTGTTTTATTTATTAAATACATCGGATATCTTTCTTAAATACTTTCTTAGGTACTTCAGTTGTGCACCTTAAAATGTACTCAACTCCTAAAAGCTAATAAATTAAAAACTACATGTATAAATACTCGAACTTATAATTTTGTAAGACCTGAAGCTTACTTAAATGATCCAATTATATATATAAGCATAGTGACAATCATCATAACTCTAGATAAGTTACTCAATAATTTATTTAAAATTGTGGTTAAAATTTAAAATTGTGGTTAAAAGGCAGTCTCTCGTGCATTAAAAAGAGTTTTGTTTTGTTTTGTTTTTTTTAAAAGACAGTTTCATGGAATAAGCCAAATGTTTTCAAGCATTACAGGTACATAATATTTGCACAGATTTCTTAAAATAAAAATATTAATTTAGTGGCTTTGATTCTCTTAAACATTTTTGTACTTAATTCTAAAATTTCTGAGGTTAAAACATTCTTAACCTCAAGGAAGGCAATTATATCAGTCATTTGAGTTTATTTAATCTAAAGATTTAGACCCTGCATGAAGTCTGGAGCTGTAGACACCCAGGGCAAATCTTACTGAAATGAAGGAAATGTTTTTATTACCCCGTATAATTTTGGGTACTGCCTTCTTTGCTTGCTCTGTTTATATCTGTGATTAGAGATTTTAGATTCTCATTATAACCTTATCATTGAAATATATGGAACCTCATTTATAACAAGAACAGAACTGCTGTGTCAAAAACTCCACTACTCGAAGAAATTAGTCTCCTAGCCAGGATCCTCAGATTAAGTTACACATATTGCACAATTCTTTATTTTACATATTTACGTCTCTTAACTCCCATACAAGATGATCACTTTATTGCATGTTGCATTTCTTGAGTTACCAAGAACATAAATACCTTCTTGCCTAAGTTGAAAAACCATGCAAATTGATAGGAAATCCTACATTTTTAAATGTACTTTCCAAGATCAGATAATTCCTTTCTGTACCAAAGTGATAATGGTACCTTATGGCGTTATCTGACTTGCAGTTACAGCATAGAAGGTCTCTAATATTGTCATTCCATTGCACAACTCCAGGGAATTACGTTTACATTAAAGTATGTGGGAAGCTTCTAAGTTACGCAGGGCACAATCTATGCAGTGGTACACTGTAACTGCATTCCACTGACAGTCACATAAATGATATTGTAGCCACATGGGCAGCTGATGTATTGTTGTCCCGCTGGCTGTTTTCCCATCTCAAATAGGGCCTCATGGGGACATCTAGTCCATTGATCTCACTGCTTTCTTTCATTTCTTTATCTGGCAGTCCTTTTCTTACTTTCCGCCTTGTCCAGCATAGATTTCATGGTCTATAATTTCAAAATATGCTAACATTCTACCCTGAGCTTCTTTGCCATTCTGTTTTTTCCCCCCACATCTGACAGATAAAAGCAAAACCTTGGATGAACCCTAATCTCTGAATGAGCTCAGCTGCCTAGAGTTGCTGGAAAAAGTCACAATAAAAATCTTCTTTCTTAACCCCAAACCCCTTACCAGACTCTGTCTGTCTTTACCTTGAGGAAACTTCTCCAAAGGTTGTCTGGTTGTACTCACTGTCTTATTTCTTCATCTCTGGTCACTTCCTTAACTCTCTCCAACGTGACTGCAACTTCCATCACTTCACCAGAAGATCTCTTGCTAAGATCACCAATGACTTGCAGATACATGGAACCAGCCTCCTGCTATTTGGTTGCTCAGCAGCATTCAGTACTGTTGAGCCTCCTTTCTACAGCATATGCTTACTTTGTCCTGTTGGAGTATAATCTCCTGTTGCTCTCCCATCTCTCTGGCTATCCATTTCCTGTTTCCTCAGTGGCCTCATCCTCTTCCAACCCACCAGCATATGCTGAAATTCCTCAAGGCTCTATCCTAGACTCGTTTCTGTTTTAACTATATTCTCTCACTCCAAGGGATTTTATCCACACCCATTACTTTGAAAACTACCCAACTCACATGACTCATTAGTGTGCATCTTCAATCCATATATTCTAAGTTGTATAACTGCACTGGATGTCTCCTATTGGGTAGCTAAAAGCACCTCAGGGTAACATGTTGAAAAATGAACCTAAAATCCTGATTGTCTTCTATTATCAGTATATCAGGAAATGACACCATCAGCCATCCTCATAAGTGAACTAAAATCCTGATCCTACTTTTGGTATCTCTTTCTTCCTCGTCTTCCACATTAACACATTCACCCATTTATTTTTTGAATTCAGGAATTTTTATTCCAAGCTCTGTTCACCTGTACAATTTCTGGTTCCACTGTATCTTGTGTCTTGATCATGGATTTCTAAAAGATTTCCTAGCATCCTTAACACTTTCTGTCTGTTCTTTACACATAAGCCAGATTGATCTTTTTCAGAATACAAATATAAGCATGTCATTCCATGCCAGAAAGAACTGTCTCTCCATTGATTTTTTTTTTTTTTTTTTTGAGACAGAGTCTTTCTCTGTCACCCAGGCTCGAGTGCAGTGGCGCGATCTTGGCTCACTGCAAGCTCTGCTTCCTGGGTTCACACCATTCTCCTGCCTCAGCCTCCCAAGTTACTGGGACTACAGGCGCCCACCACCATGCCCAGCTAATTTTTTTTGTATTTTTAGTAGAGACTGGGCTTCACCGTGTTAGCCAGGATGGTCTTGATCTTCTCTCCAGCCTCATCCTTCACCGAGCTCCTCTCTTATATGAGCCACACACTACCCTGGGTGCACCTTGCTTCCACCCTTTCATAGGGCCTTTGTACTTTATGCCCTGTTGGCCTTTTCCGTTTCCCCCAACAAACTGTAAATTAACTCTAAAAGGTCAAAGATGTTGGTGCTCCCTTCCCTCACTTTCTTCTGTATGTCTCCTTTCCCCTTTCTTTCTCATTCACCGTTTTCCCCTCACTGTTACAGCCCCAGAGCCCAGAACAATATCTAGTATATACTAGTCACTCAATAAATTCAGTTGTAGACTTAATTTCCAAGCTATACAATTAAGAGAACACTCAAGCTTCAGAACACTGTATATAAATAATTCAAAAAGGTAAATGTAAGAGATGGTTAATTGTGGTTTTATTTAGAAAAAAGTATCACAAATCTCAGCATGTTATGAAAAGGGCATTTTATTTTTTCTGTATGGTTTGGATTTTAGCAAGTGTATTATATTTTAAGAATGTCTAATTTTCTAAACTTACATTTTCTATAAACAATAATGCTCAACTTTGGTTTTCTAGCATGATTTATCATCTCTATATAAAAAGGACTTGTGAAATTACAGCAAAATTCCCAAGCAAATGTGTTTATTTAATGTAAAATGTGAACATAGATTATAATAAAAAAGAAAACAGCAAATATTAACAAAGATGTGGAAGAACTAGAACCCTCATACATTGCTGAGGATAATACAAAATGGTGCCGCTATTCTGGAAAATAATTTGGCAGTTTCATAGACAGTTAAATGTATATTTGTCAAATAACAGTTTCTTAGAAAGTTAAATGTATATTTGTCAAATAAGTAGCTTCACTCTTAAGTAACTACCAAGAGAAATAAAAACATGTATCCACACCAAGACTTTCATGCAAATGTTCATTGCAGCATTATTTATAATATCCCAAAAGTAAAAACAACCCAGATGGCCACAGACTAGTTAACAGATGTGGTATAGCCATACAATGGAAATTTACTCAGCAATTAGAAGAAATGAAGTACTGATCCATGCCTACTGTATGGTCCTGATGAACTATGCTAGGTGAAAGACGCAAGACAAAAAAAGACCACGCGTTGTATGATTTCACTTACATTAATTGTCCAGAGAAATAAAATTTATAGTTACAGAAACTAGATTAGTGGCTCACGGAGGCTGGAATGGGGAATGGACACAAGTTCTTTTTGGGTGATGAAAATGTTCTAAAACTGGATTGTGGTGATGGTTGCTTAATTCAATAAATTTACTAAAAACCACTGAATTTCACACTTAAAACAGATGAATTATGTAAGTAAATTACACTTTCCTATAGTTATTTGAAAAAGCAAAACAGCCGGGCGCGGTGGCTCAAGCCTGTAATCCCAGCACTTTGGGAGGCCGAGACGGGCGGATCACAAGGTCAGGAGATCGAGACCATCCTGGCTAACATGGTGAAACCCCGTCTCTACTAAAAAATACAAAAAACTAGCCGGGCGAGGTGGCGGGTGCCTGTAGTCCCAGCTACTAGGGAGGCTGAGGCAGGAGAATGGTGTGAACCTGGCAGGCGGAGCTTGCAGTGAGCTGAGATCCGGCCACTGCACTCCAGCTTGGGCGACAGAGCGAGACTCCGTCTCAAAAAAAAAAAAAAAAAAAAGAAAAAGAAAAACAATGGCAGCCAAAGTTTTTGATGAGTTTGCTAACTGCACTAATTGTTTAATGTGGATGAAAAGGGAAATTGCATAAGCAAATTAACATGCCTTGTTGCACTTAGATATTAGAAAGTCAAACTAGCAACATTTGTGTTTCACAGCTTAATTTTTAACAGAATTTTCTTGGTCACATCATAATGTGGAACATAACTGTTTATAGGTCACTAGTTCCAACATACTAAGTGATAAGCAATTTTTCCCTTTTACACTTGGTTAACACGCTGCAAATATGCATGTGACTATGAATGGTTAGCATGATATACATCAGTATTTTTCCCACAGTGCAACTTTTATGAAGAGAATGCATGGCCAATCAAAATTAATTAAGGTCTTTTAAGGACTCTTTTGTCCATAATTAAACTGCAGGTAGAGTTTGGGACAGGATGTTTTAACCCTATCAGGAAATTTAAATGCTACTACAGTATCTAGTATTTGTTCTTATTTTACATGATAGTAATTCTTGAATTAGTAGATAAGATTGTAAGTTTAAATTTTAAAGTATTTAGTTACTAACCAGAAAGCAAATTGTCATCATACACAAACATAAGTTCACCATCCTGACTAACACGGTGAAACCCCGGCTCCACTAAAAATACAAAAAATTAGCCGGGCGAGGTGGTGGAAGCCTGTAGTCCCAGCTACTCAGGAGGCTAAGGCAGGAGAATGGCATGAACCTGGGAGGTGGAGCTTGTAGTGAGCCAAGATCGCGCCACTGCACTCCAGCCTGGGCGACAGAGCAAGACTCCCTCTCAAAAACAACAACAACAACAACAACAAACAAGCACAGGTTCAACATATTTTGTAAGGAGTAAAATGTAAGCAAAACAAATAAGAAATGGTCAACTCTATTCCTGCCAAGGGGAAGGCTGCCTTAATTAGTGACTTCAACAAGAAAGGTCACTTGCAGAGGACAAACAGCTGTCCTTGTCCAGATATTCCCCTTCTCCACAGAGACCGTACTGAGAGGACATAATTTTAAGGTGTAGTTAAGGGAATGAATCTACTGACAAGTTGGTTTATTTATGGATTTGGTTATGAGGGAGATTCTGCAGACTTTGTTCTGGGAATCCTAAAAGTGCATAGAATGTGAACATGGGTATTCGCACATCAATCTAAAAACAATATGTGTTTTTATATTTTTTTTGCAAAAAAAATAAACTTTTCTCCACGTGTTCAGGACTTGATATAACTTATAATTAGGAATTTAATATTTGTTTAAAATGGTAAAATATTTATGTCTGAAGGACAACAGGATAGATTTTAAAAGTTTGCAACCTGACAATTTGCAGTATAGGAAGTGTGCGTATTTATAAGGTTGACGTATCTTCACATATACTCCAAAGATCTTTTTCAAAAATGAGACTTGCAGCCAGCACATCTGTTGTTCTTATGCAAGGGATTAAAATGAGCTATTTTTGTTGAAGTTCAGCTGCAGAGTAACAATGTTAAAATGGCTTGCCAAAAAATTACCTATTCTCGATTTTGTTTCTTTGTATTGAACTTTTAAACTGTTCTTTGCTTCTATCGGAGACAGCCTCATTCTTCTTGAAAGAAAATGGAAGTTTTTCGTGGTTATAAGGGTTTGGTTGTTGTACTGCAGCATTTATATGGTATCTAAGGCTTCCTAGCTTAGCATTTTGAATGTTAAATTATATCCAAGTTTGATTTTCCTAGAAACAGCTTTTCATGAAAATTATACCAACATTATTGACTCTTCCTTCTTTAAATGTCAGATAGTTTTGTTCTCATAAATCTCTGAATTAAATCTGTGTAGCTTTCCCCTTGGAGTCGAATAATATCATTTGTGTTAGACCTTATCAAGAAGCCTGAATGGTATTTTGTATTCCCAAGGATTAATAAACTGCATTGATATAATCCCTGTGTGTAAGGAAAAACACACAACTTTTTCACGTATTTCTGTTGTATTTTATAGCAAATGAGAATAATTGCATTGGTCAATCCTCAGAAAACACCTTTCTCTGATTTCTTGTATCTCTCAAAACAGCAACAACAAAAAAGCTGAAATTTAAAATTATTTAGTTCATGATTCCTTTCTGTTTTATCCAAAATTCACTGAAGTAAGTCCTAGAAGAAAGCAGGATAGAGTAGAAATACCCAGTACTAACTTTCAAACTGCCTACAGTCTAAATCAGCCCCTCTGAAACTCCCAGGTGCATATTAATGCCCTGTCTTGTTGAAAATGCAGAACCCGGGTTAGTGAGTCAGGGGTAGGGCTTGAGTCTGCATTTTTACCCAGTCCCAAAGCGATACTGATGCTGCTGGTCCATAGAAACCTTGAGAGGCAGGGATCTAAATTGACTTAATATTCGTAGAAGAATTTGCCTATGTATCACACATGCCATACATTTGCTAAGGCTTTTGTTATCACCGTAACAGAGTTGGACAATGTACAATCACCTGCTAGAGAGGAGCGATCATATAATATTAACTTACCCATAAAGAATGCATGACTATGTGCCTATTCATGAGGTCTGCCTAACTTGGCCACTCGTAGAACTAAACTGACTGACACGGAAACAGAAATCAGATTGTTAGAACTGAATATTTATAGGCAGTTTAGACTGCCCAAATATACGTGATATGGAAGAAGCATATCTTCATTGATTCATTTTAATTTGCTAAACTCTTGTTCACCTCATCAGAAAAGAAAATCTCTGCTAAGTGAAGAGGAGTCATTAATGCTGATGCCTTCAGGGCCCAGAAAGGGAACATCAGTGAATGTACTGAGCTGGGACTTAGTGGGTGACTGGGGCTGTGGTGTCCTGGAGAAAACACACTTCATCCCACCAGTGCCGTGTGGCATGGCAGGTCTAGCATGATCAGAACTTCCAATTTTTCAAGAAAAGCCAGAAATACAAATTTCATGTGGAATTTCCCAAGTTTACAATGTTGACTACTAATTTAAATTCTGTAAAAGCATTATTCAGGCCAAGAAGACACAGCTGTATCCCAGACACAGCCCTGAGCCACCCATTTACAGTGTCTAGTGTGGAACACATTGAAATCTCTTAAGGTACTTTTCATGATTGGAAAATTATGAATTTTTAACATGAAACTCTCTAGCCTTTTGTCTTTGGACACTTTGGTCAGAAGAAATAGTCTCTGTTTTATGCATTTGGAGGCACTAGTATAAGATTAGTATATGAACGTAAAACCTGTCTTTCTTTCTTCTCTCACATTCCAGATTACAGGACAGGCCCGTGTTTCACTCAGGTCAACAACCAGATGTGCCAAGGGCAGCTGACAGGCATTGTCTGCACGAAGACTCTGTGCTGCGCCACCATTGGACGGGCGTGGGGCCATCCCTGTGAGATGTGTCCAGCCCAGCCTCAGCCCTGCCGGCGGGGTTTCATCCCCAACATCCGTACTGGAGCTTGCCAAGGTGAGTCAGCTGTCTGCCTGTGAACACCATCGCAGACATGCCACTTCTCTTTTTACTGGAGTTGGAGAATCTGGCACTGTGGATGGTAGCTTTTAACAGAGTACCGATTTCCAAGAGTGGCCTCGTTAACAAGCCTGACCAGAGAAGGTTTGTCTTTTAGCCACCTAATAAATAATTGTTTCAACTCTTGATATTCATGGAGAAGAGAAAGAGATGAAGAATTGGGGGAAATGTAATAATACAGTGTAAAATATTTAATACAATCAGAGGATGAACCACTCTATTTTCATCTAGATGGCATGACTCCTCCCTGAACTATACACATGCTATACCCAGGAAAAACCTATTTTTTCTCTCTTTGTCTCATTCAAGTTATGAGAACCTGAACCCAAGTAACCAGGAGAAGAAAACCACCTAATATTTGCCCTCTGTCATTATGAATAGTGTCTTCAAAGACAAAATGTGAACTCTGTCCATGATTGCAGTTATTACAGAGTTTGTAACCTGGATTGATCGTAATCTCTGGGTTTTGACACTCCCTAACTACATTCATGACACTGATTTCTATATTAGGGCCAGATTGAGGCCCTGAGGATGCTACCTTAGTAGACTACGATCCAAGTAGCCAAACATTGTTACCTATTTGCTGGTTAATTATTTTAATTTTCAGCTGCCGCAATTCTTACCTTTTTCTAGCAACTTCTCTGATATCGTATGTCTTAAATCCATTTTTAGAGCTCGGAAATGTTCTCTCTAATGACTTCTCAAATGGTGGTTGCCTTCATATTGCATAGCAGTAAGATCACAGGAAAATATAAATGATTTTTGTATCATTCACAGAAATAATATTCATATTTGATACTTGGAGAGTTAGAGTTATTTTCTATAATTAAAACATGTACAAACTTAGATCCAAAGTCTTTCAATTTGATGTTAGTAAGCTGTGTCACAAGTGAAGATGTTATCTATTGGGCCTGTGCAAATCTTATATTGTAGAAAGTCTGTCCAGTGTCCTAAATCTCAAACGAGAATTATAGCTTGGGGAGCGCATACGTAACTTTAGTTCGTTGAATAATAAAATGTGAGTGTTCTGCAAAATTTTGTACATGTGTCCCTGACAGCAGCATCCACAGAGTTTTGCTAGTGTTGTAGTTTTATAAAAGGTGTATTTTTAAAATGGTCTATTTCTAAAATTGTTTTGAATCAGAACTACGGAGATACCCAGGGGATGACTATATAACTCAAAAATTTACCAACTTTATATTTAATCACATATGAAAACTCACTTATGTAGGCTGTGGACTTAGAATAGTTCTTTTTAGTGATGAACACAGTTCAGGCCTTAATGATGAAGATTGAGTCAAATGCCATTTTTAATCTGTTGTTTACTATGGATAGTAAAATTCTATATGTTTTGGTATGAATATTAGACTGATTATATAGAGTTCCTGATAGTGCAGCAATTTCTTCTATCGGAAGATATTCTATATTATATTCTATCTGTCTTTACTGTGCTCCATATAGTCTTTACTAAATCTTAGCATGTAGATTACCATGTAATTTACATAGTGGATATAGATTATTACTAAAAATAAAATACTATATTGATTTGCTAGTTTAATAATGACTGGATTTACTGTAGTACTAATTTTTGTTTATTACCTTCTAACATACTAACTGATTTTCTTTGTTGTTTTTAATTCTCTTTTGGCTAGAATGTAAGCAGTATGAGTGCAGAAATCTTTTTCACTTATTCACTGATGTCTCAGACATCTAGAACAGTGTGTAATATATAGTAGAAGCTCAGCAAATACCTTTTGAATTAATAAATGACATTAAGATTGAAATACTTCTAAAACCCACTATTTCAGAGAAAGAAACAGTTCAGGGTAAGAAAAGCCTTTAACTTCAACCAAAACATTCCAAATTATTGACTTTCCTCATGTTCTGTATTTATACTTATGCTTTTTTACTTTCATACTTTGTCAGAGGCCTAGTTTTTTCCTAAACACAATTATAAAAAATGTGTCATCTGATCTCAAACTTTCTGAATGTCCTTTAGGCTGTAGTAATGTCTGAAGGATTACTTATTTGATTTTGTTTATGCAGCAAAGATAAGTTTCAGGCTCCATTTGCCTAAAAATCTAAGGAATTAACAAAGTAACAGGAACAAAATGAAATTTGCCACATGATTAAAATGTCTGGAAAAGCACGTTGAAAAGTTCTGCTTTATTTCAAAATCGTGGCATAGTCAGAAAGTTCTCAATTAAATACTAATCCATAGTTCAGGCTATTTTAAGACATCTTACTGTGATTTCATTTTTTCCCTTTAAATTCCTAGACTGTTTCCTGAATACTTATGCCAAATTAATTTGGAAGAGATGGGGCATGAAAAAATAACACATTAAAACATGGTATATATATGTCATTAAAAATAATAGTGGTCTTTTATATAGGATAATTGCAAAGTTTTATAGAGTTAAAAATAAATTTCAAGTATGTGGATAACTGTAAATAGCTTAACACTAGCTCTAAATCATGGTTCCTTTGAAATTCTGAGGATAATGATATCCTGTAACTGATGCAATTAGTTGTGAATGAAACATGCTCTTGTAATAAACAGGGTAGCTGTGGAAAATGAGGGACAACAGGAAATTAAGATAATACTTAAAGAATTAAGCTGTGAGAAAATCAGTAATTTTATTTTATTTTTTTGTTTTTTCTTTATTTCTTATTAAAAAAAAGAAAAGAATAGATGTGCAGAATGTGCAGGTTTGTTACAGGAGTATATGTGTGCCATGGTGGTTGCCACACCGATTGACCCATCCACTAAGTTCCCTCCCCACACCCCACAATAGGCCCTAGTGTGTGTTATTCCCCTCTCTGTGTCCACATGTGTTCAATGTTCAACTTCCACTTTTGAGTGAGAACATGTGGTGTTTGGTTTTCTGTTCCTGTGTTAGATTGCAGAGGATGATGGCTTCCAGCTTCATCCATGTCCCAGCAAAGGACATGAAATCATCCTTTTTTATGACTGCATCATATTCCATGGTGTATATGTACCACATTTACTTTATCCAGTCTGTCATTGGTGGGCATTTGGGTTGGTTCCATGTCTTTTCTATTGTAAATAGTGCTGCAGTAAACATATGTGGGCATGTGTCTTTATAGTAGAATGATTTATAATTCACTAGGTATACACCCACTAATGGGATTGCTGGGTCAAATGGTATTGCTGGTTCAAGACCCTTGAGGAATCGCCATACTGTCTTCCACAATGGTTGAACTAATTTATATTTCCACCAACAGTGTAAAAGCATTCCTATTTCTCTACAGCCTTGCCAGCGTCTTCTGTTTCCTGACTTTTTAATAATCATCATTCTGAACAGTGTGAGATGGAGTCTCATTGTGGTTTTGATTTGCATTTATCTGATGATCAGTGATGATGAACTTTTTTCATATGTTTGTTGGCCACATAAATGCCTTCTTTTGAGAAGTGTCTGTTGATATCCTTTGCCCACTTTTTGAGGAGGTTGTTTGTCTTTTTCTTGTAAATATGTTTAAGTTCCTTATAAATTCCAGTATTAGACCTTTGTCAGATAGGTAGATTGCAAAAATTTTCTCCCATTCTGTAGATTACCTGTTCACTCTCATCATAGTTACTTTTGCTGTGCCAAAGCTCTTTAGTCTAATTCAATCACGTTTGTCAATTTTGGCTTTTGTTGCAATTGGCATTTTTGTCATGAAGTCTCTCCCCATGCCTATGTCCTGAATGGTATTACTTAGGTTTTCTTCTAGGGTTATTATGGTTTTGGATTGTACATTTAAGTCTTTAATCCATCTTGATTTTTGTATAAGGTGTAAGGAAGGAGTCCAGTTTCAGTTTTCTGCATATGGCTAGCCAGTTTTCTCAGCACCTTTTACTGATTAGGAGATCCTTTCCCCATTGCTTGTTTTTGTCAGGTTTGTTGAAGATCAGATGGTTCTAGGCGTGTAGTGTTATTTCTGAGGTTTCTATTCTGCTCCATTGGTCTATATGTCTATTTTGGTTCCGGTACTATGCTGTTTTGGTTACTGTAGCCTTGTAGTATAGTTTGAAGTCAGGTAGCGTGATGCATCCAGCTTTGTTCTTTTTGCTTAGGATTGTCTTGGCTATACTGGGTCTTCTTTGATTCCATGTGAAATTTAAAGTAGTTTTTTTCTAATTCTGTGAAGAATGTCAATGGTAGTTCAATGGGAATAGTACTGAATCTATAAATTACTTTGGATAGTATGGCCATTTTCACAATATTGATTCTTCCTATCCATGAGGACTGAATGTTTTTCCATTGTTTGTGTCCTCTGTTATTTCCTTGAGCAGTGGTTTGTAATTTTCCTTTAAGAGGCCTTTCACATCCCTCGTAAGTTGTATTCCTAGGTATTTTATTCTCTTTGTAGCAATTGTGAATGGGATTTCACTCATGATTTGACTCTCTGTTTGTCTATTATTGGTGTATAGGAATGCTTATGATTTTTGCACACCGATTTTGTATCCTGAGACAGCTTAAGGAGATTTGAGGCTGAGACAGTGCAGTTTTCTAAATATACAATCATGTCATTTGCAAACAGATACAATTTGACTTCCTCTCTTCCTATTTGAATCCCCTTTATTTCTTTCTCTTGCCTGATTGCCCTGGCCAGAACTTCCAATACTATGTTGAATAGGAGTGGTGAGAGAGGGGATCCTTGTCTTGTGCCGGTTTTCAAAGGGAGTGCTTCCAGCTTTTGCCCATTCACTATGATATTGGCTGTGGGTTTGCCATAACTAGCTCTTACTATTTTGAGATATGTTCCATCAATACCTGGTTTACTGAGAGTTTTTAACATGAAGGGATGTTGAATTTTATCGAAAATCTTTTCTGCATCTATTAAGATAATCATGTGGTTTTTGTCTTTGATTCTGTTTATGTGATGGATTACATTTATTGATTTGTGTATGTTGAACCATTGAACCAGCTTTGCATCATGAAGCTGACTTGATGGTGGTGGATAACTTTTTTGATGTGCTGCTGGATTCAGTTTGCCAATATTTTATTGAATATTTTCACAATTTGTTGTTGTTGTTGTTTTAGCAAGTTTGTTGTTATTGTTGTTGTGTCTCTGCTAGGTTGTGGTATCAGGATGATTCTGGCTTCATAAAATGAGTTAGGGAGGAGTCCCTTATTTTCAATTGTTTGGAACAGTTTCAGAAGGAATGGTACTAGCTCTTTGTATTTCTTGTAGAATTCAGCTTGAATCCGTCTGGTCCTGAGCTTTTTTTGGTTGGGAAGCTATTAGTTACTGCCTCCATTTCAGAGTTTGTTAGTGGTGTATTCAGGGTTTCAACTTCTTCCTGGTTTAGTCTTGGTAGGGTGTATGCATCCAGGAATTTATCCATTTCTACTAGATTTTCTAGTTTATTTATGTAGAGATGTTTATAGTATTCTCTGATGGTAGTTTGTATTTCTTTGGGGTCAGTGGTGATATCCCCTGTATCATTTTTTATTGTGTCTATTTGATTCTTCTCTCTCTTTTTCTTTATTAGTCTAGTTAGCAGTCTGTCAATTTCATTAATTTTTTCAAAACACCAGCTCCTTTTTTTGGAGAGTTTTTCTTGTCTCTAACTCCTTCAATTCTTCTCTAATCTTAGTTATTTCTTGTCTTCTGCTAGCTTTTGAATTAGTTTGCTCTTGCCTTTCTAGCTCTTTTAATTGTGATGTTAGGGTGTCAATTTGAGATCTTTCTAGCTTTCTGATGTGGGCATTCAGTAATATAAATTTTGTTCTTAACACTGCTTTAGCTGTGTCCCAGAGATTCTGATACGTTGTCTCTTTGTTCTCATTAGTTTCAAAGAACTTCTTGATTTCTGCCTTACTTTCAATATTTGCCCAGGAGTCATTCAGGAGCAGGTTGTTCAATTTCCATGACCTTGTGTGGTTTTGACTGAGTTTCTTAATCCTGAGTTCTAATTTGATTGCACTGTGGTCTGAGAGACTGTTTGTTATTATTTCTGTTCTTTTGCATTTGCTGAGGAGTGTTTTACTTCCAATTACGTGGTCAATTTTAGAATAAGTGGCACTGAGAAGAATGTATATTCTGTTGATTTGGGGCAGAGAGTTCTGTAGGTATCTAGTAGGTCCACTTGATCCAGAGCTGAGTCCAAGTACTGAATATTTTTGTTAATTTCTTGTCTCATTTATCTGTCTAATACTGACAGTGGGGTGTTAAAAGTCTCCCACTATTATTGTGTGGAAGTCTAAGTCTCTTTGTAGGCCTCTAATAACTTGTTTTATGAATCTGGGTGCTCTTGTATTGGGTGCGTATATATTCAGAAGAGTTAGTTCTTTTTGTTGAATTGTTCCCTTTATCTTTACATAATGCCCTTTTTTGTCTTTTTTGATCTTTGCTGCTTTAAAATCTGTTTTGTCAGAGACCAGGATTGCAACCCCTGCATTTTTTTTGTTTTCCATTTGCTTGGTAAATATTCCTCCATCCCTTTATTTTGAGCCTGTGTGTGCCTTTGCATGTAAGATGGATTTCCTCAATACAGCACACCCACACCGATGGGTCTTGACAGCTTATCCAATTTGCCAATGTATGTCTTTTAATTGGGGCATTTAGCCCGTTTACATTTAAGGTTAGTATTGTCATGTGTGAATTTGATCCTGTTATCAAAATGCTATTTGGTTATTTTGCACACTAGTTCATGCAGTTTCTTCACAGTGTCATTGGTCTTTATATTTTGGTGTGTTTTTGCAGCGTCTGGTCCTGGTTTTTCCTTTCCATATTTAGTGATTCTTTCATGAACTCTTGTGGAGCAGGCCTGGTGGTAACAAAATCCCTCAGCATTTGCTTTTCTGGAAAATATTTTATTTCTCCTTTGCTAATGAAGCTTAGCTTGGCTGGATATGAAATTCTGGGTTGAAAATTCTTTTCTTGAGAATGTTGAGTATTGGCCCCCAATCTTTTCTGGCTTGTAGAGTTTCTGCTGAGAGGTCCACTGTTAGTCTGATGGGCTTCCCTTTGTGGGTGACCTGGCCTTTCTCTCTGACTGCCCTTAACAGTTTTTCGTTCATTTCAACCTTGAAGAATCTGATATTATGTGTCTTGGGGTTGATCTTCTTATGGAGTATCTTAATGGTGTTCTCTGTATTTTCTGAATTTGCATGTTGGCCTGTCTTACTAGGTTGGGGAAGTTCTTCTGGATAATATCCAGAAGTATGTTTTCCAGCTTGTTTCCATTCTCCCTATCTCCTCCTGGTACTCCAATCAGTCATAGGTTCGGTCGTTTCATGAAGTCCCATGTTTCTTGGAGGCTTTGTTCATTCCTTTTCATTCTTTTTTCTCTATTCTTGTCTGCATATCTTATTTCTGTAAGGTGGTCTGAAGGCTCTGATGTCCTTTCTTCTACTTGGTCGATTCGGCTGTTGATACTTGTGTATGCTTCATGAAAGTTCTCATGCTGTGTTTTTCAGCTCCCTTAGGTCGTTTATGTTCCTCTCTAAACTGGTTATTCTAGTTAGCAATTCCTCTCACCTTTTATCAAAGTTCTTAGCTTCTTTGCATTGGCTTAGAACATACTCCTTTGACTCATCGTAGTTTTTTATTTCCCATCTTGTGAAGCCTACTTCTGTCAGTTCGTCCATCTGATCCTTCGTTTAGCTCTGCACCCTTGATGGAGAGATGTTGCAGTCATTTGAAGGAGAAGAGGCACTCTGGCCTTTTGTGTTTTCAGCATTTTTTCATTGATTCTTTCTCGTCTTCGTGAGTTTGTCTAGTTTCCATCTCTGTAGCTGCTGACCCTTAGATGGGGTTTTTATGAGGGCCTTTTTATTGTTGATGATGCTGTTGTTGTCATTTTCTGCTTGTTTGTCTTTTTATCAGTAGTCAAGTCCCTTTTCTGTAGGGCTGCTGCAGTTTGTTGGGGGTTCACTTCAGGCCTTACTCATCTGATTTGCCCCCATGCCTGGAGATGTCACTCAAGGAGGCTGGAGAGCCACAAAGATGGGTGCCTGCTCCCTCTGGGACCTCTGACCTCTACGGGCACCTACCTGATGCCAGTAGGATCTCTTCTCTGTAGAGTATCTGACAACCCCTTTTGGAGGATCTCACCCAGTTGGGTGGCACTGGGAGCAGGATCCGTTTAATGAAGCAGTTTGTCCTTTGGTGGAGTGTATTTCACTGGGAAGAAACCCACTCGCCCAGGCTGCCCAGATTCCTCAGAACTTCCAGGAGGCGAGGCTAAATCTGCTGATCCCCAGAGACTGCAGCCACCCCTCCTGCTAGGGTCTCAGGCCCAGGGAGATCCAAATTCTGTTGCTGAGCCTCTGGCTGGAGTTATTGGAGATCCTGCAAGGGAGGCTTCACCCGCTGAGGAAGGATGGGTCAGGGTTAGACCTGAAGAGGCACTCTGGTCTCAGACTGCCGCAGCCAGTGTGGTGGGCTGTGAGGACGAGTCTTGGGACCAAGCCATCCAGCCTCCCTGGCTCCAGCAAGGGAAGAGCACAAGTGGGAGCTATAGAAATGGGTGCAGCCCTTCCCCCTACCCAGGGAGCTTAGTGTGTTCAGCAGTTGCTTTTTTTTTTTTTTGCTGCCCCTCCCCCAAGGAGCTCAAAAGGCTTAGCCAGCAGACAGCCGCAGCTGGTGCTGGTTGCCACAACCCTCTGGGGAGCTCCACAGGCTTAAGCAGATTCCTGCTGAGAGGCCGTAATAAGCTGTACGTTCCCGGGTTGAGACGGTAGGCCCCTGTGGCGTGAGTTTGCGAAGTGGTATCCTCCGATTCGTGGGTTGCACAGTTCCGTGGCAAAAACAGTTTCCCAGGCTGGGTAGCACACTCACTCATGGCTTCCCTTGGCTGCAGGGAGGGGTTCCCCATCCCCGTGTGACTCTCAGGTGGGCCACCACACCACACTACTCATCCTTCTCTCTGGATCACGCCAGCCTTCTAGTCATCTTTGATGAAAGAACCTGGATACCTTGGTTGCCGCTGAAGGATTCACACGCTTAGTATGTTTTTTCTGATGGGAGCCTCTGAGCGGCGCTACTTCTAGTCAGCCATCTTGGCCCCACATTTTATTTTAAACTGTTGTCATGCTAACGTTCTGGACTTAAGCAGTGTCAGAAAAGTGTGCCCTCCTAGGATACTGTGAAGTCATATCAATTCTTGATGGCTTTAATATTGAGAGCCATTTGAGTTTTAGCCCTTGTGTGTAATCCGCATTTAATCTCCTACTTTCTTCCATTTTATACACTGAAGGACCAAAGTTAACTCATATAGGACTTAAAATTTAAGCTATCATAAAACGAGTGAATTAAAAATGTTAAAAGTATCATTAAGCCCTTTTCCAATAATATTTATGAACTTTAAATATATCACAAATTGCCATGTGCATATGATGTATAATTTTCTTACAAAGTTTCTTCTTTTTTTTGTCTTTAGTCTCATGAACCTACCCTAATTAGGAGTGACATTTTGCTTAAGATTAGTACTTGGCTTTGGATCTTTTAGGTTTTCAAATGAACAGGGTGCTCCTGAAATTTTAAAAAATATATTAAAATTAAACTGGCATAATTATTAATTTGTGCCATGTGATATTTAGGGATTAGGCTTTTAAACTACTTTAAATGCTTCAAAACTGAAGATATGGCAGAAGAAAATCGCTTGTCATCTCTTGCTTTATCATTGATGGTAGTAACATTGATGCCAAGCCCCTGCTCCATTCCAGGTAACGTGAAATGCACAGGAATTCACATATTTGACACGGGCCCTAGCTAGGACACAGGATAAGGTCATGAATAAATAAATAACAAGACAGACCCTAAATCAATTTCTGCAAAACAAATGCTGGTGTGTGTTCTTTTCGTACAGCGTTAGTGTACCAGAAACATAATTTCTTTAGTCTGACTGCATGTAAGAAGAGTAGAGGAGTTTAGTTTAATCTCGGCTGAAATCAGGCATATGTTGCTAGCTCCTCAAATGTCGAATGAGCAGAAGACGCCCTGAGTAGAAAGTTATTTCCAAGCCTTCTACATAGCCAAAGTAAAAAGGAAATTGGCTATTATCTGATTTATTTGTTTAGAATAAATTATTAAAGATAGTTACAGCCAAAACAAATTCATCTTGGCTGCCTACATTAACCAAGTTAACGAGATCATTATAAAGTCTAACTTTAACTCATGCTGTATTAACACAAGCTATTCCTATACAATTAAAAAACTTTACTTAAAGCAAATTCAATTATAGAAACTCCTATTTAAAGATAGCAGAATATTCATCTTCTAACCTCACAAAAAACTAACATGAAAATGAATAATAAAGAACAACACATCATTCTGAAATAAAATCCTGGAACAAAAACAATGATGAGCATATGCAGCTGTTGGGAAGTCACTGGGACAGGGAGGGTTTTCTAAGCATTTACTCTGAGTATCATAATCCTGAAAGGTGTTTGAACCTACTACGAGCAGAGAGCTAGGGTTGTGGATGTTCTATTGGAGAGGAGGAGATGTTCCCATAATAGACAGATCTACTTCAGACCCTCACAGTAACAGAGGGTAATGGAAGGAGAAAGTGTGGGGGCAAGCCATTTCTGAATATTCTCCACCCAGTCTTCCAGACACTGCTTGAGTGAAGTACAGGAGGGTGGAAGGACAAAGAGGAAGTATGGACCACTAGCATGCAATCTGTAAATATAAGTGTCACACCACAAACTGACAGTTGAAAATTGATGCTCAAGGGAAGAAAAAAGTTGGGGGAGGAGTTTGGTGACAAACTGAGGACTATGCCTTGCAGAAGTTTCAAACCAATGCATTTCCTTTGAGCCTTCCCCACTCTGCATTTCAGCAGGAAATGGCTGCATTGAGAGATGAATAATAAAGAGAAAGGCCTGCATATAAAAACTGAAAAAAAAAAAAAAAACAACCATAAGCAAAAGGCAGGTATGAACATGCTTCAGAGAATTACTACCCAAATAAATGCAAAGTTTATATACTTCTCTCTGATCTCAAGGAAATTAAAAACAATGATGCTCTGTGGAACATCAATAGGGAGGCCAGAGTGGATGCCAAGAAGCCAGTTACAAAGTTCCTGCAGTAGTCCAGGTGCTATTTGATGGAGGCTGAGACTGGGTAGTAGCAAAGGAAAGATTTGAGATATTCTTGGAAAGTAAGCAGTTGTTGCTGATAGGGTGATATGACATAAGTGAGAGGAACATGCCAAGTTTCTCTCTTAGGCTTCTGATTTTAACAGCTGGAACATGATGGTAGCATTTGTTGAGATAAGATCGAGATAGAACCATGGTCTATTCTTATTACAATTTCAGGGTCCAGCAGATATCAAGTTACCAATATATACTTGTTTTGATGATCATTTTAACGTTTGAATTTTGTGTATCATACATGAGTAGATATTCAGCCAGAATCAAGCCATATTAAATGATTGCCAGGACACCCCATATGTCTCAGATTCCAAATAGAAATAGACCTATTCTTTAGTTGTGCTGTCCTTAAAGTTAGAGATTTGTTTTCATAGAAATAAAATATTATGTGTTAATATCTACAGAGTATATAAATAAGAATTTCTGTTTACTAATGGAAATAATAGGCATTGGGGACTCCAAATGTAGGGAGGCTGAGAGGAGGGATGAGGTCTGAAAAATTACTTACTGAGTACCTATTGAGTTTTCACTATTTGGATAATGGGTTAAGTAGAAGCCCAAACCTTACCATTATGCAATATATTCACTTAACAAACCCGCACTTGTATCCCTGAAACTATAAAAATTAAAAAGAAAAAACAAATTCAATGTAAAAAAATTAAAATTAGAAATGGATCTAATTTGGTAACAAGAAAAGTTAAAAAACACACTATGAAATACAGTAGTAATTTCTATGTCTCCTGGTTCCTACACATATAAATTAAATGAACCATTTTTATATGCCTATAGTACTGCATGCACATAGTTTCCATATTTGGACATGAACTAAAAATAATATATCATCTAATAATTTATGTAATAAAATAAGTTTAATTTTTTAGAACAAATTTGCTTGGAGAATTTGGAGAATAAATGAAGTTATAAACTAGAATTATTTCTGCTTTGTTACATTGTTTTTAACCTTAATAGACATGGACTGACGTTATTGCATAAAGTATAAGTTTCAAAATATATAATTGTGTTCTCTAAAATTGTTACATGTGATTTGGAATAATTCAAAATTTAAAGAAATAGTAAGTTTTTGCCTGAATCAAAGGAATAAACCAAGATACATCTGTACAGTCTGGTCACTGGAGAATTAATCAATCATTAGTAGTTGCTTGTGATAGGACTTTGCAGATGTAGAAATTCTTGCATAGTTTGAAGGCTAGAGGCTTGCTTTTTTATAAAGAGCATATCTAGTTCCAAATTGGTTATTTCTTGGTTATTTCTATATGATTTCTTTTAAATTTTCTTTTTTATTTTAACTGCTAACTTGATCTAACTAAAAGAAGTTAATTCTACGTAACTGCAGAGTCTAGGAGACTTCAAAAATAAGGGTTTCGTTCTCCTTCTAAAAAAAATACTTTTCAGGCAGTTACAAAATAAATCCTATGATGTTGGATTGTTTTTCTTTTTGAAAAATCACTGAATCTACTACAGTCTGTATGCAGCATACAATTTTATGAATAATATTAAGGTTTTATAGACTTGGTCTCATTTTTCAGCTTTTCCCATGATATTTTTTCTCTGATTTATCTGCCAGGAGAACAAGTTTCTAGAGCTCTTTTATACCACACTGTAATGAGAGTGGGAGTGTAGTACATTTAAAAATGAGGTTTAAGGCTGTGCGCAGTGGCTCACTCCTGTAATCCCAGCACTTTGGGAGGCCAAGGCGGGTGGATCACCTGAGGTCAGGAGTTCGAGGCCAACCTGACCAACATTGTGAAACCCTATCTCTACTATAAGTACAACATTAGCTGGGTGAGGTGTCTCATACCTGTAATCCCAGCTACAGGCAGGAGAATCACTTGAACTGAGGAGGTGGAGGTTGCAGTGAGCCAAGATCGTGCCACTGCACTCCAACCTGGGCAACAAGAGCAAATATAATAATAATGTCTCAAAAAATAATACTAATAACAATAATAATGAGGTTTAAAATGTGCTGAATTAGAATGTTCAGTATATAGATTTCTTGCCATATATTGTATTCATAGTTGATTTTTTGTTTACATCATGTATCCTTTAATAAGATACTGAAATCTACTTTAATTCAGTAAAAAATACTTTGGACTATTGTAATTGGCTCAATAGATATAGCTAATAGGAGGAAGAAATAGTTTGTAGGCTTGAATTCACTAATTTACACACTGAGATACACAGAACTTTTGAGCTTACCAAAAATTAATAGGGCAAATTGATATGTACGGACACAGAGATGTGCTCACGAAATATTTTATAATGAAGAAAAACAAGATGCAGAAAAACACATAGAATGTGGTTTCATTCTTGTTAAATAAACAGACCACCATTCTGAATATGTGTGTGAATAAAAGTGAAAAGACAGAAGCAAATTTATATCAATGGTTATTTAATTTTCTATTTTCTGTATCTTTAACATTTGTTGCAATGAGATATGTTATTTCATAATTAAGTATATAGCATTAATAAATCTATTATGTAAGCTTGTAAGTTTGAATAGATTGTAACAAATTTGTGTAAATTTACATATTTATTTTCATATATGGTGTTTATTATAAAAATCGACTGGTTTTTTACTTGTATTTCCAAAAGCCAAGTTTTATAGTAATTGATTATCTCTATTGTTTGTTTTGTATTTTTTCATCATTATTTTATTGATTCCATTTACTTTGGGTTTAATTTGCTCTTCTTTTTAAAATATCTTAATATGGAAACTTAAATCACTGATTTAAGAAGTTTCTCTTTTTATACTATAAGCATTTTAATGCTATACATTTACCTCTAAGCACCATTTTAGCTGCGTCCTACAAATTTTGATATGGTGTATCTTCATTTTAAGTTAATTCAAAATATGTTCTAGTTTTCCATGTGATTTCTTCTTTGACCCGTGCATTATTTCAAAGTATGTTGCTTAAATTTCAGGTATTTGAGGTTGTTCCAGATTTTTTTCCTTTATTACCTTCCAGTTTAACTCTGTTGTGTTTGGGGAACATGTTTTGGATTATTTTAACTTTCTTTTACATTTAATGAACCTTTTGCATGGCCTCAGAATATAGTCTTTCTTGATAAATATTCCATGTGCACTTGATAAGAATGTGTGTTCTGCCTAAGTGAGGTGGAATATTTTATAAATATCAACTAGGACAAGTTGGTTGAAAGTATGGTTCAAGTCTAATGTATCCCTGATGATTTTCAGTCTACTTATTCTTTAGTTAAGAGAAGAATGTGGAAATTCCACATACTTGCAGGTTATTTATTTCTGTTTTCAATTTTATCTGCTGAAATTACCCTTGCTCCAGGTGTTTAATGCTTTATAATCATGCATAGACAGCATTATCATATCTTCTTGATGAAATGACCCCTTTGTCATTATGCAATGTGCATTTTTATCCACACACAATATTATTTGTTGTGATGAGTACTACTTGTAGTATTAACATAGCTATTCCAGATTTTTTTTTGATTGAGTTCTTAACATATCTTTTTCATCCCTTTACTTTTTAAGATATCAAAGCAGTTTTCTTGTAGGCAACCTAAAATGGGTCTTGCTTTTTAAAAATCTGACAGTCAGACTTTTTAATGGGATTTTTCCTACCACTGACATCTCATACAGTTAGCAATTTCATTGTGTTTAAATCTGTCATTTATTATCTCATGTCTGTCTCACCTATTCTTTGTTACTCTTTTTCTGTTTGCCTGACTCTTAGATTAATAGTGTATATTCTTGTATTGCAATTTATCACCACAATTGGATTATTAACTATACTTCTGCTTATTTTTTTAGTGTTTATACGTATTTAACTTACTACATTCAAATAATATAATGCCACTTCACTTATAATGTAATAACTTTACAATAGTACCATTTATCTCTTCAATTTTTCGTGTTATTGTTATGTTTTTTACTTCCATGTGTTATGACATCCAAAATTCATTATTGTTGTTGTTGCTTGGAAAAATCAATTCTGTTAAGGTTAATTAAAAAATTAGAAAATATACTTTATCAACACATTACCATTTCTACTGCTTTTCATTTTTTGTGTGTAAGTTAGAATTTTAATCTCACTTTTATTTTGCCTGAAGAACTTCCTTTTACATTTAAAGTCTGAAAATTCTTTATTAACGCTTCATGAATTTTATTATGTCAATACTAAGGATTTTTGTTCCTACGTGGATGAAATTAATAGGCAGTTTAAAGGATAGGATGATAATTTCAATGTCTAAAACTGAAATTTTAAATTTAGAGTAAGAGGACAACAATTCCAATATAAGAGTGTTCAAGGAATATAAATAGACAACTTTCACACGAGGAAATGAAACAGCTAATAAGCATAGGAGCTAGTAATTAGAGAAATGAAAAGTAAAGTAATAATATTCCTGTACAATATTAGGCCAAAGAAAATTAGGATATTGGAGACCGGGCATGGTGGCTCACGCCTGTAATCCCAGCATTTTGGGAGGCCAAGGTGGGCAGATCATCTGAGGTCGGGAGTTCGAGACCAGCCTGATCAACATGGAGAAACCCCGTCTCTACTAAAAACACAAAATTAGCCAGGCATGATGGTGCATGCCTGTATTCCCAGCGACTCAGGAAGGCTGCGGAGGTGGAGGTAGCAGTGAGTCGAGATCGTGCCACTGCACTCCAGTCTGGGCAATAAGAGCAAAACTCAGTCTAAAAAAAAAAAAAGAAAATATCATGTATTGGCAGGAAAGAAGAAATACAGGTGTCTTCACGAACAGTAGAGTTGTATAGACTGCTAGTGGTGTGAAGACTCCTGCAGGCATTCTGAAGGACCACTGAACACTATTCGTATTAGTTACATGTATACCCTATGATCTAGTAATTCTGCTCTGGCTCTGCAGCAAAATGGTAAAGAGTCTCCTTGAGTCCTCAAGGTCCATAGTCATTCAGCTCCACAAAAAAATGTAGTGGAGACATTCACTGTACCATTCACTGAGGTTTTGAGAAGTTAAACTAAGTGCCCATGATCAGGAGAGGAAACATATTAAGAAGTGTTCTGCAGTCACCTGAAGGAACAGATTGTCCATATAACAGTATGGATGGATCTTAAAAACAAAATTCTAAAAGGAAAATTAAGAAACAAACTAAGATATATAACTTGATACCATTTACATGAATTAAAACATATGCATACAAAGGTATTTTACTTCTCTAACCCCACTCTCTTGAGAAAAACTGAGTTTCTTAGAAGGAAGTTTATATAAGTTTTTATAGTAAAAAAAAAAAAAGTATAGATATTCTCAAAACCAGTGTCATCTGTGTTTAAATTGTTTTCTTCTTGCAGATGTTGATGAATGCCAGGCTATCCCAGGGATATGCCAAGGAGGAAACTGTATCAATACAGTGGGCTCTTTTGAATGCAGATGCCCTGCTGGTCACAAGCAGAGTGAAACTACTCAGAAATGTGAAGGTGAGTCTCTCTACTTTGGGAAACATGCCTAATTGTTGACTTTAATGCAAGAAAAACATGACTTCATTTGAAATTTTGAAGACTATTGGTCACAGTTAAAATTCTTGATCTACTATGAAAGCATAGGTTTAACCCTAGAGTAGTTTTGTATTTGTGTATTACAGCCTTAGTGGGTTTGATTTGAAAAGAGTCGATGAGCATTTGCATCTCCTTTGTTATCTCAGTTGTGTTGCAGTGAGAATGGGAGTAATCCAACCATTTATGTTTCTCCTTAATGAAGTAGTTTTCCATTTCACTTATGAAGTTATTTCAAAAACGAAAATTGAGATAGAGATAAGAAGTCCAAGTGAAATACAGTATCATGTGTAAATGATGTGTTAGTAGTTGGCACCATGTCATATATTATAAAATGAAATATTCTAATTGGTATACTGAATATTGTTTGGCCACCAAATTTTTTAAAATGGATTATTGATTCAGGAATGGTTTGGGAATTACCACCACAAATATCTTAATAAAGAATAACTTGCTCAAATAAAGATATCAAAAAACCTAATACTTTTCTGCAATATTAAATATGGATTATAATATTGAAATGTAAGTTACATTATCAGTCCTTAAATAGAATAAATTTACTTGTTATCTATATCTGTGATCAAAACCTGTATCATTTTTATCAAATTCAGTAAGTTTCTAAGTGCATGTAGCTTCAATGATCATGGATATTTAGAATAGTTTTGATGATTCTAGTAGTTTTGATATAATGTTTATCTTTTCAGTTACGTTACTTAAATAAATTTATTTCATCTAAGGTGGTTTTCTAAAGGCAATAGTGTGTAACTGTTCTCATTTTTTTGTGAAAAGCATTATCGTCAACTCAAATTAAGTCTTTTGCTCTTCCTCTTTCTAAAAGTAGTTTGAGTTACTGTTTGTTGATTGGTTGTAACCAGCTGCATTCATCTTTGTAAAAAAGAAAATGGGAAGAGGCAAAATCTAAAGTTTAATTGTGGAAGATAAACAGTAATATGAACTATATTATTTCATAGGAGGTAGAATGTGGGTACATATGCCATTGTTTCAACGCCAGAAACCGTAATCTTATAAATCCTTGGGACGTGTATTATCCTATGCTTTTTTTTTTTTCATTTGCCCTGGTTCATGTATACTAAGCTCCAAATTAATTGTTATAGTTATATACATTTTACATAATTACAGATTAATTTCATGCTCCCTCTAAGAAGAAAGTTTTAAAAAAGTAGTTGATTATTTTAAGGACCAAATAAATTCTCTGTGAAATTGTTTACAGGAATGCCCAAGTATCTTATACCACTTAAATACACTGTTGATAGTCAAAGTCAGCCTGTAGTGGGAAAGGTGAAAGTAACATTTGGAAGACGTGAAAAAATATCTGAATTACCTGAAGAAGCACAAACATTAGACCAAAAACTCAGGAATCTGCAGAAATTCTGGGTTATGCCACTTTTTCCTGGCCACTTTTGTATTTTTTTCTCCTGGCTTTTTATGACTTGATTGTGTTGCTTAAAATTTTCTCACTCCCTTTCACTTTTTACTTCTAGACTAATATCTAAACTAGATGTACTTGGAAACAAAGTTTGATTATAGATGAGAAGGCACAGCCACTGACTGATTATAGTAGTTGTGACATTTCTAGTGCACATCAAACCATGTATTTCTTCTTAGTTAAAAATGGAATGAGGCTTTTCTATGTTACATTTCATCAAAGCAACATACAGAGCCAAGCCAGACATGGGAGAAAGACAGTGCAAGTCTTTATTCACCACTTGCCTATGTTCTTTAGGAAAGAGAGACATTGATAGCATGTAGGCACCACCCAAAGCCCTGAATCCAGTCGTGCCTTTTTACTTCCTGCCCAGGCAGCCAAATCCATTTAACCATTGCCCAGAAATAATTATGTGATTTAATATTTGGGATTGGTGGGGAATAGCAGAATTGGAAGAAGTAGTGATTAGAATTTGAAATATAAAGGTTTTATGAAGGCCTGACTTGTGTATAAGTCATATTTATTTAAATATCTCTTAAAAATGGCTATTTTCAATTTTCTTTGGGTAATACTGTTTCTTTATATAAAACAAGTGGTATTTGCTTATATAAAACTATTTAATGTAATCAGTAGTATAATACATCAGGAAAAACTGTAAACAGTTGCCACACTTAGTGGCGGGTTTTGAATTGTAGTCAGTTTTATGGATAATGTAGTATCTGTAAAAATCTTGCCATAAATGTAATGTTTGCTTTAAATAAAAATGTAACTATTACAATTACTTTTGATCAGCTATCAAAGGTAAAATATTTTAATTTATTATGTGAATTACAGTACGAATATAAAACATAGTACTATTGGCAGATTTAAGATGATGTTCTTCCTGTTTTTACTGTAGCATGTTTCATACTTCTGTTCACACAGCAATGAAATTATCTTAAAAAACCTTTTTTGGTCTTTAAGTTACTAGGTCTGTTCAGAAATACGAAAAGTAAGTTCAGTATTTTGGATCTGAGTGATTAGGAAAATGGTGATATCCTTAACAAGAAACTGCAATTAGCTTATTAATCATTAAACATTATGTTATTGATATTGTGTGTGTGTGTTTGTTAACTATCTCACTCCAACCCTTGAATAAGATCCTTGAGGGCAGAGCCTCTGTCTTTAGTGCTGTATCCCAGAGCCTAGAACAGTTTAGTTGGCTCCAAATATATGTTTTAATTGGGAGTAGGATATATAATAAGTTAATTTATTTGACTTGGGCTGAAAGTCCAAATGCGAGGTAAAATTTGGGCCCAGAGTTAAAACTGAATTTGGAAAGAAGCTACTGGTCTTCCCCAAAGGAATTTTTGCTTCATCTTACCATTTTTCATTTTGTTAGTAATTTACTTTTGCTTTGGTTGCCATTGAAAGACCAAGAGCACATAAACATTTAAATGCAGTTTGAAATGTTTAGATCTTCTGTGTCATGGTTCCTCTTTGGTCACCTGCAGGTAATGCTTCTGAGGTCGGGGACCTTTGCTTTTTAGCTGAAAGAAAGAAATGTTTTCTGCTCATTCACTGGGATGTCTTCTTAACAGAAATCTTATTCTGAAAGGCTTGTTCTGCCAAAAAAGTTAAGTTTGAGTATATATAGTTTTTATTAAAAATGTCATAATACTGGGGGCAGCATTCATCTCCTGACTTAATGTTTGAAACATATCTGTCATTATCTATCATGGAGGCTTATGTTGTTTCATTCTCCTGCGACTCTTTTTTTCCCCCCATATTCAGATATAGACAACTAGGTAAGCTGTAAATCTGAACTCAAAGCAGAAGGAAATACACACTTCTCCCTTTTCCTCTCTCTCTGTGTGTGTATGTGTGTATGTGGTGTGTTTGTGTGTGTGTGTGTGTGTGTGTGTGCTTTAAGGAGAACCAGTTATTTTCCCCCTTTGCTCAATTAGGGTCCCGAATCTCAAAAACACCTCTCATGATGCTCCCTGCAGCCATGTTTCTTTCTGCTGTGCCAGTTTGGTTCCCAAATCTAATTTCCTAATTCTGTATTACAGCGGGTAAAATGATTCTTTGGTGGAATAAACCATTTCTTCACATGCAAAGAGAAGGTTGTTTCAGTTAACTTCCTCTGTTCAAATATCCATTAATTTAAATATCCATTTAATTTAGATGAAGGGAAGGAGAACACATCAGTATAATATGAAATGGTACATTAGAAGACGGCTCAGCGTTTTCCTTTTGTACAATAAATTATTTTCGTTTGAATTTCAGTCCATGTGGATAAAGCACAAGCAGGAGCCAGATGTCCTTGCGTGATCCCCCCTTCCAGACTATACCTTCGTTAACATTCCTTGAGCTAGTTATTCTTTCCTGGCTTACATGGGAGGCAGAAAAAGAGCATCATTGTATTGGAAAGTTTCCCTTCAATGGCTCTTTATGTGGCAGAGGGTTGTTTGCAATTTATTTTGAAGAGTTTTCAGCTTTGTTCCATTAACACAGCATTTTGTTGTTTGAGATTTGTGACAACATATATATTTATTTATGCTCATGAAACTCATAAAAGTTGTTGGCACAGTCTCCTCTGCTGCTCTTCCAACTCTGCTTAGATAAACCATGGAAAATAAACTTTCTGTACTAAACTGAAAAGTACTTGCTCTTATTCATATTACGTAAAGTATATTAATTTTAAAATAAATAAAAAATAAATCCATTAACATTCTCAAGGGGAAAACTACACATTAAAATGGAGAGTGAAGCAAGGGGATTGCTAACACTGGAAACAGATAAGACTTTTTGGGTCATACATTTATATACCATGAAAATCATCTTAGCTTAATTTATAACACTGTAGTTAAAACATACGTATTCCCTGTCTCTTGAATAAGAAAGTTAGGGTGGCTACACTCAGACCTGCTTTCTGCCCCCATCACAAATAATTTATTCCTCACTTATATAATATCTGAACAATTTTTTTTTTGCCTGACTCTGCCAGCAGGATATATGTACCAAAATAAAATTAATAAAAGCTGTATTAATTGAACATTTACTACAGTCTAGACAATATTTAAACTACTTTACATGGGTTATCTTATTAAATCTTCACCACAGAGCTGTGAGGTTAGTTACTATTATTAACTCACCTTAGAGATGAAAAAACTGAGGCACAAAAAGGCCAAGTAACTTTCTTAGGATTATATGGATGTGAAACAGCAGGGCCAGGATTCCAGTGTGCTAGGTTGACTCCAGAGCTTTTGCTCCTAGCCAGTGCTATTCAGCAAATAAAGGTGTTGGATGACCAGAACAAAGATACTGCTAACGTTTCCATAGTTGTTTTTTTTGTTGTTGTTGTTGTTTTGTTTTTTAACTGGAGCTACTGGGTTTAAGAATCAAAGCCTTTTTTGACTTTTTCTTACTTGTGCTAAGCAGAAATGACACCACTCAGGGTTACCGTTTTCCTCTCTTCATGTAAATAGACAATTACTTGTAATCCGATGAAAGTTCTTTGCACTAAGGAATCGCTTTTTATGATACATTTATGTTGGGAGGCAGAGCATAGAGTAGTTTGGAAATTTAGTGCAGAGTCATTTGGAGAATATATATTAAGAGTTAAAATATGAAATGGAAATTTGAAGTATTTATGCTTTTATAAACTATTTGGAAAGGGCATACTAGCAGTGATATTTTTAGTCTGACTTTTAGAAGCCCATGCTGTGTTTCACAAATGGAAACGTCGCATCCAAGAAAGTGAGACCAGCAGGGAAGAGTGATAGGAACTCCAGAGGGGCAGCCAAACAGCAGCTCAGAGCTGACATACGAGGCAAAATGAGCACTTAGCAGCTCCTAACATATTTATCAGAAGTTGCCAATCTAAACTATTTCAGTTTCTTCCCACAAATGGCGTGCACTAGTAAAACACATGTGTTAAGCAACTTGGACAGCACCTTAAAGTATTAGTTAACTAACAGCAATATTTCATGGGGAATTACTGAAGTGACATCACTCCTTTAATTTCAACCTAAACAAAGTGGTTTACATGGAAAGTGGCACGCATAGGTTTCTGTAAAAGTCTAGACCAGAAAGAGATCTTTATTTGAGGCACAGTGGGTAACATCATTGTCATGAACAAGAAATCTGTGAAAAAATACATATTCCTAAAGAAAATTATTCAGCAAAAGGTAATCTTTGGCATGTGAAGACTGGCTTTGATTTGGATTGTGAATCTGGAGCAAAGTTTGAAATATTCAGATGACATTTTAACTTTTTAAAAATCAATTGTATTTTCAAACATGTTTATCCCAGTAACAAGAGGAAAATTATAGAGAAAAATTGCAATTTAAGTTTTCAGTAAAATTCAGGAAATAAATTTGGGGAGGGAAGAGAACATAGTGGCCAGCAATCTGAGATTTGGGACCCAAATGTCCATCTGTGCTCCTGCTGCACCCCATAAGAATTGTGTCATCTCAAGGAAATTAATGCCTGCATCTTTACAATAGGGATAATAACGGTCTTTTCTCCTTAAGGTTTTTATGCATAACGTATAAAGCATTTGACACTTTGGGTCTTTGTTAAAGACAAGGATAGCAAACATTAATTGTGGAAGAGTTCTGATGTGTCATTTCAATGACGACTTTTAGTACAGTTTCTAATGTGGAACTAGGGTATCCATTAATTCCTGACTGGTCTCAACCTGTCTTTATTCCCCTGCTCCAGTTCCACCTAAATTATAGCAATGGGCTTGATTTATTTAACATAAGACAGTGGTCAGGAAATTGCACTTTGATGGATTCAGGAAAAAAATCCCAAATGTTGAGAACCAATGTTGTTTCCCCATTGCCATTGTATGTTTAAATTCTTTTTTAAAAATTATGAAAAAGAAAAGCATGGTAAAGTAATTCACATGATTCTTGCAATTCAGTGTCTGCTAAAGATGACTGGAAAAATTGAGAGCCTCCAAAACATCTTTCTCAGAGACATAAAATTAGATGTGTGTTAATGATAGGAAAACCTATTCTACCCTGAATGAAAGGATCAGATGAACATTTTGCTGAACTTTGCCATTAGAGGAAAAAGGTATCTGCAGTGTTACCTCCCTTTCACTTACTAAATAATTTCTCAATACATTTTTGTTTTGCTTAACATATAACAGCCATTTCACAGTGGAAATGAAAAAACAATAATTCAGGCCAAAATAAAATGCAAGTTCTATAATATTCATATGTATCTTTATATTCTGTTGACAAAATGAGGAAGAAAGAAGGAGAGGGACAGGGAAGAAGGGTAGGAGGAAGAGAGAGAAGGAGAGAGAGAGAGAGAGAACCTTTCTCCGTCTCACAAACTACCTTGGCTCAATGCCTGAAAGAAATTAGTCTACTCTAAAGAAATTCTGCTATAGTCAAATAAAACTGTAACAAAACTTGAAATGTAATACCTAGATCCAAGACTGCAATTCTTGCCAGTGCTGTCACTTACTGCCCATATATATATATATATGTATATATATGTGTGTGTGTATATATATATACACACACACATACACACACACTTTATTCACTGCCAGGCATTGAAAAATGTATGAAGGTCTGTAGAAAAATGTTATGGGCTGTCATTTCTTTTAGATTCATCCTTGGGAGTATATTATGACAGGATGTAAATAAACAAAGCTGTGATAATCCTTGAATTGCCTTTCTTTCTTAGTCCCAGACTAAATCTCCTTATCTTAATGCAAACTTTTCTTATTTTAATATAGTGTTTCTCATCCATACTTTGCCTTTACTTGATTTTAGTACAAATAATTATATTTTAAGAATAATATGAAGGATTCTGAGAATTTTAGTTCTAGTCACCTGCTGTATTGGTCACAAGGTTAGGTAAATGGTTTCTCCATGTGCCAGTAGTTGTTTTACCTGCTTCCACAAGACAGCTATTTAAAAGAGCCCTTATTTCAGAAGACATAAAATCAATATAAATAAACAAACTTAGTTATAGTATGAGACAGTTTCTTTTAATGTCATTTGGTTATTGAGTTTCTATGCTTTTATGTAAGCTTTAGTTTTCCTAGAGGGCTGTGGTTTCATAGTTTACATATTACTGTGTATTTTCCAGTTTAATGATAAAACTATCTGCGGTATATTTTTGTCCCAGTCTAGCAGCAGCTAACATAGGACAAATGAAGGGTTGGGTTGCAGGTTTGTGCCTTTTGGTGAATGGCAGAGGAGAATTTGGGCATTATTAACCAACAGCTGTATGCTATCAAATTAAATTTGCATGACTTGATTTAACTAGCCATATAGCTGGTGCTAATCTGAAGCATAAACATATTCTTCAGCTATAGGTTTCATCTTCCAAATTCTCAGAAATGCTACTGGGACTATGTGACTATAAACCAAAGCTTCGCTTTTCCCATTAGTAATAGAGTGTTATAATAATCTATTATGTCTTATTACATGGAAGAAAATTGCTTTTTGTGTTGTTCTTAACTGTTTTAAGGATTATGGTAAAATCCTCTTATGTTGCAAAATCAATATTAAGTATTTGAACGTTATAACAAGTTTGTAAAAGAGAGGGTCGTAAAAATGATTTATCTTTTAGTACTGCAGTCTAACTTCAAACTTGCATGCTGACCATTATTTTCCAATCCTCTGATAGAGGAAGTAGGCCTTCTTTTAGAAAGTGGTTTCCCAGATAAGATCCTGACCTACGTTTGTTGTGTAAACCTCACCCAAATGCTCTGATTTCCAGTGTCATTTCTTTAAATTGGAGCAAACCCCTAACGTCTTTTTTTTGAGGCACCTGATATGGTTTGACTGTGTGTCCACCCAAATCTCATCATGAATTTTAATCCCCATAATCTCCACATGTTGAAGGAGGGACTTGGTGGAAGGTGATTGGATCTTGGGGGTGGTTTCCTCCATGCTGTTCTCATGATAGTGAATGAGTTCTCACAAGACCTGGTGACTTTATAAGGCAGTTTTCCGTGCTCTTGCTCAGTCTCAGGCTTACTCGCCTGCTGCCATATAAAATGTGCCTCTTCTCCTTCCACCATGGTTGTAAGTTTCCTGAGGTCTTCCCAGCAGTGCAGAACTAGGAGTCAATTAAACCTCTTTATAAATTACCTAGTCTCAGGCAGCTCTTTATAGCAGTGTGAAAACAGACTAATATAGCACCCTAAATGCAGGTCAAAATAAAATACTAGTTTTATTAAAACTTTTTTTTTTACTTATTACTATTAAAATAAAATTTATTTGTCCACAGACCACCTAAAATCATCTAGCCAGTCACTAAATGCAGTCTTTCTAGATCCAAACACTAAATGCAGTCCTTCTAGATCAGGGCTCGCAAACTTTTCTCTGAAGAGCCAGATAGTAAATATTGTAGACTTTTCAGGTCATACTGTCTTTGTCACAAATAGACAACTCTGCCAGTGTAGTGCAAAATCAACCATAGACAATACAATGAATGAGTGACACTGTGTTCCAGTAAAACTTTACTGACAAAAACAGGCAGTGGGCTGTAGTTTTTCAATTCCTGTTCTTGATTTCGCTATTCTTACTCTGTATTTCAAATGGTCTCCATTTTACTTAATTTTACCACTATTTTCTCAATGACTGGCTAGTTGATTTTAAGTGGCCCATGGACCAATAGGTTTCATTTTAATAGTAATAAGCTATAAGAAAAAATTTTAAGAAAAAATATAACCAGTGTATCAAAACTATGTGTTTTTGAATGTTATTCCTGAAAATATTCTTGATTAGCCCAAAGTTCATGTTAAATTTTTTAAATGAGTATATGTGTAGAAATATATTAAGAGGGATGTAATTTAAGTGATTCAGGGTATCACAATAGGTATGGAGGTGAAGTTTTTAAATGATTGGAGTTTGGGACATATCATTGTAAGATTTATGATTATCATTATTATTACAGTAGTCCCCCTCATCTGCAGTTTCACTTTCTACAGTTTCAGATACCTGCTGTCAACCACAGTCCAAAAACCTTAACGGCGAATTCCAGAAATAATCCATATGTTTTAATGCATGCCATTCTCAGTAAGGTAATAACATCTTGTGCTGGAAACATATATCTTCCATTTGTCCAGCATGTCCATGCTGCAGACACTCCTTGCCTAGGAGTCACTCAGTAGCTACCTCAGTTATCAGATTCACTGACACAGTATCTTAGTGCTTGTATTCAAGTGACCCTTATTTTACTTAATAATGCCCCAAAGTGCTAGAGTAGTGATGGTAATGATTCAGATATACCAAAGAGAGAGTGTAAAGTGCCCCCTTTTAAATGAAAAGATGAAAGCTCTTGACTTAATGAGGCAAAAAAATCATATGCTAAAGTTACTAAGCTCTACAGTAAGAACAGATTTTTTTATCTGTGTAATTGCAAAGAGGGAAGAAGAAATTTGTGCTGGTTTTGATGTTGTACCTCTAACTGCAAAAGTTATGGCCACAGTACATGTTAAGCACTTATTTAAAAATGGAAAAAGCACTAAATTTGGGGTAGAAGACATGAACAGAAATGTGTTCCTGATTGACAGCAGTCAGGTTCAGTACCATGCATGGCTTCAGCCATCCATTGAGGGTCATGGAACATATCTCCTAGAGAAGGAGAGACTGCTGTATTAGAAAGCAATTGTAATTCTCAAAGTAAGTGTTGTCAAGCAGGAACTCAGGATCTTGTTATTTTTTCCAGAAAGTTCCAAAGGGAAAGGAATGACCCGCTAAGATAACAATAAATTTGGCTCTACTGTTTTACTTTGTATATCTACCTTACTTATTCCCAATTATCACCTCCTATTTTTTCTACTCTTCATTATATTACTTCTCTTTCTAATCTTCTCTACTATTGTCTATACTGCTGTTAAAACCTGGGCATTCCTAAAATCAGAAGACATGAAATTCTCTCAACATTATCAAAATCATTTCAGATTGTTCTATATTTATGAGTTTGTCTACCTGTATACTTCATAGGATATGAGTCAGTGTGGCACTTGAAGAGAAGTTCGTGCTATTGCAATCAGTATTTTGTTTTATTTATTTATTTATTTATTTTTGAGACAGGGTTTCACTCTGTCGCCTAGACCTGGAGTGCAGTGGCGGGATCTCAGCTCACTGCAACCTCCACCTCCCAGACTCAAGCGATTTTCCTGCCTCAGCCTCCCGAGTAGCTGGGAATATAGACCTGTGCCTCTACACCCAGCTAGTTCTTGTGATTTTAGTAGAGACGGGGTTTCACCATGTTGGCCATGCTGGCCTTGAACTCCTGACCTCAAATGATCCACTCACCTTGGCCTCCCAAAGTGCTGGGATTACAAGTGTGAGCCACCGCGCTGGCCTGTATTTTATTTTTTCAATATGATTTTGCAAGAGAAAACATTTAAGCAACTACTGCTATAGGCTTAGACATAAATAGGTTCTGTTTTAGACATGAACGTGAACAAGAAAGGAAGTGCTTTAAACATAGTGCTATGTTTGTGATGTGAATGTAAAACATAATAATGAAGTAAGCCAAATATAACTAAAAAGTAAAGACTTAAATTTTAAAAAGATAGAATAATAAATGTACAATAATACAGCATAAGGGAATTCTTTTATGTTCAAAATCCAGAAATTATAAAAGAAAATAACTGATATATTCAACTATATAAAAGTTTAAAAAAAATGAAAAATGAAAAAACTTCTACTGGCAAAGACATCAGAAAGAATATCTAAAGAAAAATGCCAAAGAGAAAATATTTGCAAGTAACATTGAAGGCAAAGGGCTAAATTAAAGGCAAACACCTAGGAATAGGTAAGAAAATGGCTAACACCTAATAGAAAAATGACCGAAATATTAGAAGGTAACACACAGGAAAGGAAATATAATAATTTTAAAAAGTGCTTTAAATGATATGTGAAAAAAGTCTCAGAGGTTGCTTTCTTGTTTTGTTGAATTCTAAGTACAACAGATTTGTAGTCCTTGAAGATGTTTTGTATAGAAAACTTGAAATTTGCAAAAGAAAAAAAGTTCTCATTTATGCTTTAGTGAAACAATACTGTAAAATTTAATTGTAGGCTTAGAAATTAATTCAGCTTAATAAACTCATAGCATATCACCTTTCACAAATTATCATAATTTTTCTCCCACATGGAATGCTTTTCTTAATTTACTATGATAGAAAAAACATTTCTCATAATTAACAAGTAAAGCAAAACAGGAAGTGTAGTATCCTGGCATTAATGTGATATTAGATTATACATTTTAAAATATTTCTTCAATATCTTTATTTTCCTTGCAGTTTCAAGATGGAAGATTGTTATTTTGATGTTTTGTTCCATAAAGTATAATGTTGCATTGTGTATAGATCCTTTATGCTAGTATATGTGAACACTATTAGTAGTGGCTAGTTATTAATATTTCTATCTGGAATTAAAAAATGGTGTGGATTTCATGAATACAATATATTCTCAAATCTGTTCCTCTTTAAGAAGATAATTAAAATTTCATTTGCATTTTTTTTTTTAGGAATACTACTATACTGTAAACCATTGTCTTTAGTATTTGTATAGCCAGTGGGCAGTAGGAGTGGGAGGAGGGAGAACGGAAATGATGAAAGGAATGGGAAGACTATTTTGCCTTTAGTAGCCCATCGCTCACCTCCAAGCTGTGTAAAAAGAGAATCCTTAAGGAGATTGAAGAGAATGGTATTGGGGATCTTTTTTGAAAAGTGTCATCCATGAACTAGAGTGTGGGAGAGGGAGAAAGTAGGGAGTACAGCCTGACTCACACCTGGAAAGGCTGTTCTGTGTTTCCAGAGTTTGAAAGGCAGCAGGCATGTGACTTTCCCATCTGCCAGGTGAGGGCCTCACAGAAAAGAGATGAGTTGAATTGTCCCGAGAGGAGCTCTGTCCATGACACTACCTGGAGGGTGGCTGATCCCAGCATGAGGATGAGCTGTCAGGAACCTGGGGTCGATGAGAGTGGCCAGGTAGAGGAGTTGTTATCCCTAGAATCATCTGTGAGAGGTGAGAGACCTGAGGATTGGGAGGATTCTCAAAATATTAATAAAGTGGCAGGGAAGCTTTGGACCTGCCACACCCAGACAGCACTGATACCAGAATCATTCATACAAAAATATATTTATGGAGTTCTGGCACTCTTCTAGACCCTGGGAACAGAGTAATGAACAAAATAAATCAAAGTCTTTGCTCTTAAAAGGCTACATTATAGAGACAAGAGACAGTCAGTAAACAACTAAAGTCTGTACTATGTCAGAAAGAAAATAAAACAGGATGAGAGCCTATAAAATGCTAATGTGGTGTGGAATTTTAAACAGGCAACCAGGGAAAGTCACTGACATAGCCTTATTTCAGCAAAGATCTGAAGGAAGTAAAGTGATAAGCCAGGGCTGAATTCCTAATGGGGGCCAGCAAGCACAGTGCCCCTGAGGTAGAGGTACCCGTGAAGTGTCTAGGGCACGCCATTAGGAGCTCCGCCAGTGTGACTGGAGCTGAGCACTAAGGAGGAGACTATTTAGTAAGAGATGGTTTTAGAGATGTAGTCCAGGGCCACATGGGGAGGGGCTTTGCCAGCCATGGTGCATACTTTGGACTTCAGTTTGAATTCTCAAGGATGGGAGCCATTAGAGGTTTTCAGTTAAGAAGTAGAATATTCTGACCTTCATTTTGGAAGGTTTACTCCAGCTGCTGGATGGTAACAAGATAATAAGGGAACAAGTGGGGAAGCATGGAACCACTTGGGAGGCTCCTGCAATAATCTAAGTGAGAGTTGATGGTAGCTTGGACCAGGGGTTTTTGTGGTAAAAGTGATGAGAAGTGGTTGAATTCCAGATGTATTTTGAAGGCTGAGCCAGCAGAATTTGTTGACAGATCAGTTGTGGGGTAGGAGAGGAAAAGAATTGAGTAATTTCAAAGCTTGTAGAACTGAAGGTTGAAATTACCATTAACTGAGATGGAGAACATCTGTGGGGAGAACATAGCGAAGGGGAAAGTTATCAGGAATGTTTACCAAACCAAACTTGAGTTCACCTGCCCAGTGCAGCTAAGCCAAACACTGGCATCAAGATTGCAGCAAAAGAAAATGAGGCATTTATTGCAGGGTGCCCAGCAGGGAGAATCAGGCAGCTCGTGCTTCAGACCTGAACTCTCCAACGGCTTTTAGGTAAGGATTTCTAAAGGCAGGGAAGCAGAAGTTACAGGCAAAGTCATAAATCAATACATGGAGCATATACATTGGTTTGACTGAAAGAGGCTGGGTATCTTGAAACAGGGGCTACAAAACCATAGGTAGAGTCAAATATTTTCCAATTTGCGATTGGTTAATAAAGAGCAGCTTTATTTAAAATTTTGAAATCAGCAGAAAACAATGTTAGCTCTGGCATGCGGGTATGGCTTTCTCCAGGTCCCTCAAGAAGAACTTTAGAACAAACAATGGCGGTCAGAGTTCAGTCCTCAGTTCCCTTTGATCTGAGGTCTGTGTGCCAGCAGATCCTTTTGGTGGGGGTCTGGGTTTCTGAAAAACAACACAGGGATATAATGCTAAGGTACTATATTTAGTTTCTATAGAGAACAAAAATCTCATTTTTCTAACTTCTTTTGTTATTGTTTTAAGCTACGATAACGTTCTTTCTTATTAAGTGGCTCATTTACTTCTCAGGACTAGCTATGTGCATGGACTTTCTCTAGAAGGAACTAAAGATTGTCTTTTATTTCCGTGCTTGGTGGGGCAGTGGTGGGGGGCAGGGGTGGCAGAAGCTCAGGCCCCTACAAGGGGTCCCTGCTCCGTCTCAGGAGCTCAGTTTTACAGGGTTAATTTGAGACATCTGTTAGACATTTAGATAGATATTTGTAATTGCATGTATGAGTCAAATTCAAGGGCAAGGGCAAGGTTGGCAATATAAATTTGGAAGTCTTCAACTTAGAGTTGGTCTTTAAAGCCATGAGACTAGATAAAGTCAGTCAGGGGAGGCATTTTGATAGACAAGTCCAAGTGCTGAGCCCTAGAACATTTCAACATTTAGAGGTGCAAGAGATGAGAAAGCACCAGCAATGGAAACTGGGAAGGAAAAGTCCAGGAGATTATAGCTCCATAATCAAGAAAGATCTTTGTTCCTGGTACCTGTCCTCTCACTTCCTTACTGCAACCTCGAAAGTGCTCATAGTAGTTACCAGCTAGAAAGAAAGGACTGGAAAGATGGAAGAAAGAAGAAGCCATGCCCCTTCATTACTGAGGGCTTCTGAGCCTGGGGGATGCTCACCCTAGGAAGAAGGGAAGCTTTAACTGAATGAAAGATTAGGCTGTTAGATTTCAGTGGACATTTTGTTTATCTGAAGGGGATGGGAAAACCTGTGTGAATTGCATGAGATTTCCTAGGGTCAAGAGAGAATATGCAAAATGACTGTGGGAGAGATAGTTGCTTTCTGCTTGCACTCTAGCAGATTCAGATACCCATTACCATATATTCTCTCAGTTGACATGAAACTATTCAAAACACTTTCAGCTTCATGACTTACCATCCTAAGTCTACAGGCAGAAGTTTAACTTTTGCATAAATCATCAAACAGCAGGTGCTCTTAGTAACTTAAGGAAAAGGGAATTTCAAATATGAAGGTTTTTGAAGTCTCAGTGAAGACCTCTGAAGTGTTTGGGTGTACTTGAGAATCGTCCAGATGTGTAATGTGAATGTGTCTGTGCTGTTAGAGCACAGTTAGAGTGTGGTCCTAATGAGGGTCAGCCACAGAATTGGTAGTCTCCCCGTTCAGCTATTTTGATCATTTTTGCACAGAGAATGCTAGCGAATGACTTGTTGGATTTATGCAATTCCATCACCCCACTGAGAAGATCAAAGTATGTGGTTTACACACAAAGCATTAGGAGTGACTTCTCTCTGCTCATGCCTTCGCACGTACACAACCTACTTTGTGCATATATACAGATAGGTCTGTGTAGTTCAGTATGTGCAGCTACTTTTTAAATTTAGATAGGGTACATATGAATGTAACCTGTCAAGAGAATAAGGAAATCAATCAATAGTAAGAAAATTTAACTCTATGAATTTGAAGATTAACATTCTTTATAAAAATTGCACATGTATGTGTTTCAGTGAATGAGGGTACCATTTTCATTGAGTTTATTTCTTTTTATGGTAATAAGCATGAAAAACACAGAGGCTCATGCTCATTTATATGCTAATTCTATGGTGGAATGTAGGACGGATTTCTTTTTCATTTGGTGCCATTTATTTAGAAGATACAAAATAAATGATTTTTAGATGCATCGTTAGAGTAATGATAACAGACCAAGACTTCTTAAATTAATGTTCTTACTGCATTATGCCAAAATTCATTTTAAAATCCTCAGGATTTTATGATTATACCTTCATGTACTGATACTTAATGGGAAAATATTAAATTTTACCTATTAAATACTACATTCCAAGTTCTAAATTCTTGCAGCTTTGCCAAGTTCAAATAAGTATAGTAAATTTAACTTTGGAATTTCCTGACTTTTGCGTTGCTGAATTTTTAGATTTTGCCCAACATTAAGGGAGTCTTTCAATTTAACTTCCCTTTATTTAAAATGTTTAGGGCAATTGTGAAAAGTGAGGAAGATTGGAGGAAAGAAATACTCTGGAGGACGTGATTTTCACAGCTTGCCGCAATATATTGTTAAAATATATTCCCCTGCAGAAGCTTAGTGTCATTATGTTAAGTCTTCAGTATTTTAAAACATAAATAACTTGATCTCACTTGTCTTAAAGGTCTGTGTTTTATGTTTGAAGTTTGTCCTAATGTGTCTTAAATTTGGACTAACAAAGGGTGACAAAATACTTCTACTTGAGCAAATTACCTCCCCGCAAAAAAGAGAGAGGGACAGAGAGAGAAAAAAAGAAAAAGAAAAAGAGAGAAAGAAAAACTACTGCTGGCAAATGGCTATGCTTTCCAAGAAATATTTGCTTTGGAATGCATACCAAATACTTAAACTCATATTGTTTGATTATGTTACTAGTAACTTTTATGTATTTTGAAATAGAGATAGCTTTCAGACTGTTAAATGTTAAAAATCACTGTGATGGAGCTGCCTCTTGCCACCATTATTACTTCATGCCTGAGTTACTGCAAATTAGTGTTTAGAAAGATGCAGTATTGATTTCAGGCCAAAAGGGAACCATTCATTACTTTGCTGCAGTAGTAGCCTTTCAAAAATGCAATTATTCAGCCTAAGTGAACAAAAAACTCTTAATTAAAAAGTTCCCTTAGTTCCCATTAATGTTAACAAAGACTATTTTCAATGTATTTCCTTAGACTAATAACAATAGAAAAGAGGGACAAGAAAGAATATGTATTGTACTATAGTAAAATCCTGAAATAATGCAAAAATAATGATATAATGTGACAGACCACAGGCTTTTATCCTCTGCACAACCCTTGGTGTTTTCCATCATTCTAAAAAATACCCTTCCCTTTCTATCTTCTCCTTGGGTAACTGCCCTCGCTCTTCCTTCTTGTTCACATCAAACTTTGGAATTATCCCTAATCATTCTCTGTGTTCTTTCTTCTGATTTACTCCCGAACCCATTCTAATCTAGGGATCATTCTCACCAGTCAAGTGAAACTAATTTCATCAATGTCACTGGATGGACCTTTTGCATTTTTTATCTTACTACAACATCCCTGCGGAACAATCATGTATAAGCAGTTGGCTCCCAAAACTATAATGCAGCTCTCTCTTCTGAGTTACCTACGTTTGTATGCCAGACACATATACTTTAAACATCCCATAATTATCTCAAACTCAACATACACAGACCGAGTCTTCAGCCCCACTACACCCACCCCACATGTATCTTATCATTATTTCTCATCTTCATCATGACAGTAATTGGCACAATTATTCATTCCCTTTCCCAAGTTACAAACCTGGGTAAAAATCACCCATTTTATCACCAAGACATTTAAATGGAGTCTAAATATATTTCCTAAATATATTTTGAATTCATCCACTTCCCTGCCTTTGTCACTATTGTCTCTCTTCTAGATTTCTGAAACAGTTTTTCTTCAGGACTCCTATCTCCTACATGTTCCACTGCAATCCTTTCTCTACACTGCAGCGCAACTACCTTTCTAGATCACAAGTTTAGTCATGTCACTTTCCTACATGGATCTCCTGTTTAAAGTTCCTGCCTGATCATTCTGTTCACCTCTCTAGCCTAACTTTTTTCCACTCATTCTGATTCAGACACAGGTAGATTTATTTAGTTCCTTCAATAAATTATGCTCTCTCTTGCCTTGTGATATGGTTTGGCTGTGTCCCCACCCAAATCTCATGTTGAGTTGCAATAATCCCCGTGTGTCATGGGAGGGACCTGGTGGGAGGTAATTGAATCATGGTGGTGGGTTTTCTCAAGCTGTTCTTCTGAGAGTCAATAAGTCTTATGAGATCTGGTGGTTTAATAAAGGGGAATTCCCTTACACATGCTCTCTTGGCTGCTACCATGTAAGATGAGACTTTGCTCCTCCTTTGTCTTCTGCCATAATTGTGAGGCCTCCCCAGCCATGTGGAACTGTGAGTTCACTAAGCTTCTTTTCTTTATAAATTACCCAGTCTCGGGTATGTCTTTGTTAGCAGTGTGAGAATGGACTAATACATCTTGCCTTTGTGAGTGCTCTTCCCTCTGCCTGGAGAAGAATATTCGATTTGATTTTCATGGCCTGTTTATCTGTTTCAATTTAACTGTCACTTTCCCAGGGAAGTCTTTCCTGGCCCCTTTCTCTTCTGCATTCTCTCACTATCTTGTACTATTTTGGCTGTAGAATTTATCTCACCATGTTGTCATCAGGAATAATCCCAGTCTCTTGACCACCACTGATGGCTTCTGGAGAAGGAGTCCAAGTAGTTTCAGCTTAGCTCACTGTTTTTCAATAGTATTTGTGGGCCAAAGAAATATTTATATTTTATTTTGAAACCAGCTGCATCTTTTTTTTGTTTTCTCTTGTTATATGTCATCTGTCAGTGCTGTGTGTTTGGGTAAAAAGGATAGTACTAAAGCTTTTTGACGGGAAGTCAAAATCTACATGTTTAATAAGCTTTCCATGTGATTTTTACACACAGTAAAGTTTGGTAACATCTGTACTCTATTTTACTCTCTTGAGAAGAGTAAAAGATATCTGACATGAACTTACTCAACCTCAGTTCTATTACTACATACTCATTTTCCATTTCCCCTGTCTTTGATGAAGTGTCTTCACATTTTTCCAGAGCAGAATGTTCCAGCTCTGCACATTAATTCCATCACCTTTCTGTACTCCTTTTAACTCTTGCCATTAGTTAGTTCATTTTCTAGTAGGGATCTCTTCTCTTTCCTGACTCTTCCTCTTTACCTACAAAGCCATCCTAAAACACATTAACCACAAAACCACTCTTTCATCTCTTTAGTCACTTTTCACTATACTATTTCTCGCTGCCTTTCTTCACTGCAAATTTTCCCAAATGCTTAGTGTATACCAGTTAGCTCAAGTTTCTACTTATTTCTTATCCTTTTGTAAAATTGCTTGTATTCCCTAGAATCCCTCATTGCATTTGGTGTTCTTGCTTATTCTGTTTCTTCTTAAATATTTTTTCTTAACATACTAGTTTCCTTTTGCTGCTGTAACACATTGCCACAAACTTTGTGGCTTAAAACAACCGGTTTATTGTCTTACAATTCTAGAGATCAGAAGTCAGAATGGCCTAATCAAGCCCAAATCAAGGTGTTGGCAGGATTCATTCCTTTTGAAGTGTCTAGGGCACAATCCGTTTTTGTTTTTTTTTTTTTTTTGCCTTTTCAAGTTTCTAGAGGCTGCCCTCATTCTTTGGCTTGTGACCTCTACTATCTTTAAAGCCAGTAGTGTAGCATCTTCAAATCTGTCTCTGAATCTGACACTCTATTTCCTTGTTCTACTGATAAGGATTCTTGTAATTAAATTGGACAGAGGACCAGATAATCTAGGATTATCTCTGCATCTCAAGATCAGCTGATTAACAACCATAATTCTCTTTGTCATGTAAGCTCACATACTGATAGGTTCTAAATATGGTATCATTGGGTGCCTATTATGCTGCCTACTGCTATTGACTTCCTTAAAATGTAATAGCTTTTCAGTAATACTGGTGATGCTGTTTTAACTTTTCTTTATCTTCACTTGCTTCTCTTCTTTCATATGAATATGTCCCCTTAGGACTTATCTTTAACATTTTTCTTCTCGTGTGATCTCTTCATTTTATATTATTCATCTCAACTGATTTTATCCACGTTGATGGTTTCAACTGTCTATATATACCCATAGATTCCAATCACCTTGCAAAGACCTCCTCTAGACAGTCAACAGTTTTTAGATATTAGTAACTCAAATTGTTGATCATGAAGCTGTTAATTTTCCCAGAATATATTTTTTAATTTATTGATTTTACTAATATTAGCTCAATAATGAAAGTTACTGCTGTTTTCCCCTATTCTTGCTTTTACTTTCAGGATATTTTTTCATGTATTCTTTTCTTTCCCAGTCCCACCTTCATTAGCTGGAATTGAGACCATGCCATCATCCCTACTGTCCCTGACTTATCAGTCCTGATCATCTTTATTGACCCTAGTAGATATCTTTGCCTAAAGTGAAGTTCTGATCACTCTCCTTGCCTGCTTAATGATTCGGTCACTCCTCTTTGCCTATAATGCAAGGACAGATTAAGGAAAATGGCATTCTAGGCCTGTCACTTAACTTTCTGGTTTTATTGTTTTCTAAGTAAATGCCCTCAGGTCTTGGGAAACTGCCCATTTCTCATCCATGCCTGTAATTGGCTACCTCTGCACTTTAGCTATAGTATTTCCACTGTCTGGAAGAACTCCACCCTCCTGTCTTTCCTGCATGCCAAAGTTCCACCCCATTCTTTAGGGGCCTTTATCAATCAGTTACTATGTCTGCCAGGAACTTTTGCTGATTCTCGTGATTGAATTGAGATAGCATGTTGTTAGTCTTCTTTGATGGAATAAATCATATTGTGCCTTGTTTTACATTTAGGTATTTGGTATGTGGCAAATCAAAGGCCTTATTAATGAGCAATTACTTAATGAGTTCATGAATGAATACTATATACCCAATCAATATCTGTTTATTTGATTTCTTTAAAGAAGAGAAGTTGAGAGTTTTAAACAATGAATAACATCATTTCCATTAACTATTGTTTCTTTTTATTTCAAACAAAATATTTATTTGAGAGATATACCCTTTTATGGCCATTTAATTAACATCAGTAAGTTAAATTTTCAGTGTGTTTAAATTTCAGTCTGATTCAACCCTTTTTTATAAAAATATCTTTGATCAGTGATTGTACTATAGGTAAAACTAACATTTGCTTATCGAAGCTGAAGGTAAAACAACGATAATTCAAAAATTTCATAACTATCCTTGCCACCTTGATGTATACTCTTAGGCTGTATGGGAAAAAAATCAAAAGAAGATCCTGGGGATTACGTTTGCCCCCTTTCCCACAAACAAATTCTGTATTAGAGGAAAAAGTTTTTATGTTAAGTGGCTGGTCTGGAAAAGTTAGTATGTCAGCTTTCTTGGTTATAATAAGAATGTAATAAGTAAGATCTCTCCCAATGGCTAGTGGTTCATATTAAATTAGAAAACCTGAATTCAGTTAAAAAGAACATGGAATGGGAGGACAAGGCTTCCAGAATGGTGATATACGCATCTTGGTAGACTCTCTCCCAAGTAAAATGAGAATTTAACTCATGAAATACATTTTTTAAAAAATACCAACAATATAAAGTCTCTGAACAATCAAGAAAAAAATCCAGCCCCATATAGAAAAGACTATACATCATTGTCAATTATCAAATTTAGTCCCATATAAAAAGAATTGTACCTTGGCTGGGCGTGGTGGCTCATGCCTGTAATCCCAGCACTTTGGGAGGCCAAGGTGGGCGGATCACCTGAGGCTGAGAGTTCGAGACCAACCTGACCAACATGAAGAAACCTCGTCTCTACTAAAAACACAAAATTAGCCAGGCGTGGTGGTGCATGGCTGTAATCTAAGCTACCTGGGAGGCTGAGGCAGGAGAATTGCTTGAACCCAGGAAGCGGAGGTTGTGGTGAGCCAAGATCATGCCATTGCACTCCAGCCTGCGCAACAAGAGCAAAACTCCATCTCAAAAGAAAAAAAAAATTATTATACATAATTATCAATTGAGAATTATCTCAGGAATGCCAGATTGGTTCATCATCTGAAAATTAAGTCATGTAATATATTATTTAAGTAAAAGACAAAAGCCATGGTCACCTCAATATATGCAAAAAACCAAAAACATTTGGAAAAAAACCCAATACCTTTGTATTATAACAATGAACAGAAAATTAAGAATAGAAAGGAAAAAAGTAAGAATAGAAAGGAACTTTCTCCACTTGATAGAGGGCATCTATGAAAAACTACAACTAACAACATAGTTAATGGCGAAAGAATTAATGCTTTCCCTAAGATTGGGCACAAGATGGATGTCTACTCTCACCATTTCTTTTCAACACTGTACTACACGTTCTAGCCAAGGCAATTATGCAATTAGGTAAATAACAGGTAACCAGACTGGAAAAAAAGAAGTAAAACTATCTCTATTTGTAGATAACACATGTTTAGTGGACAAGGTAACAACTGAAGTGAATAAGGTATCCACTAAAGTGGCTATGGTGTTCTCTAAAAACTGTTAGAACCAATGAATGATTTAAACAAAGTTGCAATTGTACAAGATCAATATACAAAAATGAATGCTATTTTCATACTGGCAGTGAATATTCTGAAAATGAAATTAAGAAAAGGATTTTATTAATAATAGGATTAAAAAAATAAATGGATTAGGAATAAATTTAGCAGAGAAAGTGATAGATTTGTACACTGAAAACTGTAAAGCCTTGTTAAATTAAGAATGATCTAAATAAATAGAAATATACACCATGCTTAAGATTGAAAGACTTAATACTCTTAAGATGGCAGTACTCTCCAAATCAATCTATAAATGCAACACAATCTCTGTCAAAATTGAAGCTTGCTTTTTTGCAGAAATTGAAGAACTAATCCTAAAGTTCATATGGATCCAAAATACACATTTTTCATACCAGCACATGGAATATTCTCCAGGATAGAGACCATATGTTAGGCCACAAAACAAGTCTCAATGAATGTTTTAAAAGTCAAAATCATACCACATATCTTCTCAGATCACAATAGAATAAAACAAGAAATCAATAAGAAGAAAAACATTGAAAAATTTACAAATACATGGAAATTCAACAACACGCTCGTAAATGACCATTGAAGAATGAAATCAATGGGTCAATGAAGAAATGAATAAGGAAATTTTAAAAATTTCTTGAAACAAATGAAAATGGAAACACAACATACCAAAACCTATGTTACACAACAAAAGTAATGCTAAGAGGGAAGTTTGTAGCAATAAGTACCTGGGTCAGAAAAAGTACAAAGATTTTAAATAAAACAATTAATGATGCACCTCAAGGAACTAGAAAAGCAAGAACAATCCAAACCCCAAATTAGTGGAAGGAAAGAAATAAAGATCAGAGCAAAACTAAGCAAAACAGAGACTGAAAAAACAATACAAAGGATCAACAAAATGAGAAGTTGGTTTTCCTGAAAAGATAAACATTATCAATAAACTGCTAGTTAGACTAATCAATAAAAAGGAGAGATGACTAACAAAATTAGTTAAGATGACTAAACAAAATTAGAAATGAAAAAGGAGACGTAACAACTGATACCACAGAAATGCAAAAGATTATTAAAGACTATTATGATCAATTATATACTAACAAACTGGAAAGTCTAGAAGAAATAGATAAATCTGTGGACACATACAACCACCAAGATTGAATCAGGAAGAAATTGAAAACGGGAACAAGCCAATATAAGCAACGAGACTGAATCAGTACTAAAACATCTTCCAACAAAGAAAAGCCCAGGATTGGATGGATTCACTGCCAAATTCTACCAAACTTATAAAGAAGAACTGACTCCAATTCTCCTCAAACTATTTCCAAAAAATTTTAAGAAGGGAGTATTGTCCTTAATGTATTCTACAAAACCAGACAAAGACACAACAGTGACCAAAAAAAACTACAGGCCAATATTCCTGATGAACATGATGTAAAAATCCTCAACAAAATAGTAGCAAAATGAATCCAACAGCACACAAAAAAGATAACACAACACAATCAAATGAGATTTATACCAGAGATGCAGGGATAGTTCAACATATGCAGATCCATAAACATTATACATGACATCAACAGAATGAAGGACAAAAACCGTATTATCATCTCAATAGATGCAGAAAAAGCATTTGATAAAATCCATCATCCCTTCATGAAAAATCCCTCCACAAACTGCATAGAGGGAACATAACCTCAACGTTATAAAGGCCATGTATGACACACTCACAGATAGCACCATACTGAATGGGGAAAAGCTGAAAGCCTTTCCTCCAAGAATTGGAATAAGACAATGATGACTACGTTCACCACTTATATTAAACAGATTACAGAAGTCCTAGTCAGAGCAATCAGATAAGAGAAAGAAAAAGCATACAAATTAGAAAAGAGGAAGTCAGATAGTCTCTCTTTGCAGATGACATGATCTTATATTTAGAAATCCTAAAAATTGCACCAAAAACTCTTAGATCTGATAAATTCAGTAAATTTTCAGAATAAAAAAATCAACATACAAAATCAGTAGCATTTCTATACACCAATAATGAAATAGCTTAAAAAAAGAACTCAAGAAGGTAATTCTGTTTACCATAGCTGCAAAAACAATGACAAAATACCTAAGAATAAATTTAACTGAGGAGGTGAATTCTTCCATAAGGAAAACTGCAAAACACTTATGAAATAAATTGAAGAGGACACAAACGAATGGAAAGACATCCCATGCTTATAGATCAGAAGAATTAATATTATTAAAATGATCATGTTACCCAAAACAATCTTCAGATTCAGTGCAATTGCTATCAAAATATGAATGTCATTTTTCACAGAATTAGAACAAGCAATCCTAAAATTCCTATAGAATCAATGGAGGCATCACACTCACCTGACTTCAAAAATATATTACAAGGCTGTAGTAACCAAAACAGCATAGTACTTGCATAAAAACAGATACTAGACCAGTGAAACAGAATAGAGAACCCAGAAATAAATCCACCTATTTTCAGTCAACTGATTTTTACCAAAGGTACCAAAAACACATTGAGGAATGGACATCCTTTTCAATAAACGGTGCTGGGAAAACTGGATATCCGAATGCAGTAGAATGGAACTAGACCCCTATCTCTCACCATATACAAAAATTAACTCAAGATGGATTAAAACCTAAACATAAGACCTGAAACGGTAAAACTACTAGAAGAAGGCATATGGGAAAAACTCCAGGACGTTGTCTTGGCAAGGATTTTATGACTACGACTCAAAAGCACAGGCAACAAAAACAAAAATTGACAAATGGGACTCTGTTAAACTGAAAAGCTTCTGCACAGCAAAGAAATAATCCACAGAGTGAAGAGTCAGTCCTGTTAAATTGAATAAAATATTTGCAAACTATGGGGCTGGGCTCAGTGGCTCACGCCTGTAATCCCAACACTTTGGGAGGCTGAGGCAGGCAGATCACCTGAGTTCGGGAATTTGAGACCAGCCTGATCAACATGGAGAAACCCCATCTCTACTAAAAATACAAAATTAGCTGGATGTGGTGGCACATGCCTATAATCCCAGTTACTTGGGAGACTGAGGCAGGAGAATTGCTTGAGCTGGGAGATGGAGGTTGTGCTGAGCCGAGATCATCCCATTGCACTCCAGCCTGGGCAACAAGAGCAAAACTCCGTCTAAAAAAAAAAAGTGCAAACTATGAACATTTTCAGAAGAAGTCATACAAATGAAAAAATGCTCAGTATTACTAATCACGAGAGACATGCAAATCAAAATTACAATGAGATATCATCTTATTCCAGTTAAAATCACTATTATTAAAAAGACAGAAAATAACAGATGCTGGTGAGGATGTGGAGAAAAGGGAGCTCTTATACCCTGTTGGTGGTAATGTAAATTGGTACAACGAATATGGAAAACAGTATGGATATTTCTCAGAAAATTACAAATAAAACTCCCATGTGATTCAGCAATTCCACTACAGAGCATTTATTCAAAGGAAATTATTATATCAAAGGGACACCTGCACCATCATGTTTATAGCAGCACTTTTCACCAGAGCAAAGATACGGAATCAACCTAAGCATTCATCACTGGATGAATGGATTTAAAAATGTGATTATATATACACAATGAAATACTACTTGGTTATTAAAAAAGAATAAAATACTGTCAACTGCAGCAACATGGGTAGAACTGGAGGGTATTTTTGTTAAGTGACATGAGTTAGCTATGTAAAGAAAGTATTTCATGATCTCACTCAGATGTTGATAAAAATTGATCTCATGGAGTGAGAGAGTAGAATAAGAGTTGCCAAAGGCTGGGAAGGATGTTTGACCATAGTGGAGGATGAAGAGAAGTTACTTAATGGGTACAAACATACAGTTAGATAGAAGGAATAAGTTCCAATGTTTGATAACAGAGTAGAGTGACTATAGTTAACAACAAGGTATTTTATATTTCAAAATAACTAGAAGAAAGGACTTGAAATATTTTTAACACATAAAAATGATAGTCAAGATGTGAGGGATACCGTAAATGCCCTGACTTGATCATTATGCATTCTGTGCATGTAACTAAATGTCACATGTCCCATAAAACTGTGCAAATATTATATATTAATGAAAACTTTTTTTAAAAGTTCACATGAAAATTCAGAGGCAAATCATATAACGTGGGACATATGTGAAGAATTTTTGTAACTCATTAGTTAAAAACATAAGTAACTTAATTAAAAACTGGGCAAAGGAATTGAACAGATATTTCTCCAAAGTCAATATGCAAAAGGCAAATAAGCACATGAAAATGTGCTCATCATTATTAACCATTAGGAAAATGCAAACTAAGTTATAATGTGATACCACTTCAGACCTACAAGCAAAAAGAAAGCAGATAATAATGAATGAAGGTAAGGATGTGGTGTGTATGAGGAAAACCCTCATACATTGCTAGTGGGGATGTAAATTATTACAGCTGCTTTGAAAAACAATTTGTCAGTTCCTCAGCAAGTTAAACAGAATTACTATAGGACTCAGCAATTCCACTTCTAGGTATATATCTAAGAGAAATGAAAACATATGTCTACACAAAATGAATACCTGAATGTTCATGGCAACTTTATTTATAATAGCCAAAAATTAAAAAATGGAAATAACCCAGGTATTCATTGACTGATGAATGGATAAACTGTGGTATATCCATACAACAGAATATTATTTAGCAATTAAAAGGAATGAAGTGCTGATACATGCCCCAACATGAATGAACCTTGAAAACATAAACTAAGTGAAAGAACCCAGACACAAAGGACCACATATTTTATGATTCTATTTATATGAAATGTCCAGAATAAACAAATGTGTAGAAACAGAAATGAGATCGGTGGTTGCCTAGGGCTTCGAGAGGAATAGGAAGAATGATTGCTAATAGGCTGGAATTTCCTTCGGGGGGATGAAAATATTCTGAAATCAGATTGTAGTTATGGCTGCACAGCCTTGTGACTATACTAAAATCATTTGAGTTTTACACTTTAAATGTGTGAATTGTGTGGCATTTGAATCATATCTCAGTAAAGCTGTTTATAAATATACAATGAAATTCTGAATACAGTTGATACACACCATGCTTTTGAAATCTGAAAAGAGGAAAGCAGACATCAATTTTCCATTGCAATTTATAATATTGATATTGCCTGTTGTCTTTAGAAAAGCTGGAAATAGGTAGCAAATTACTGCACTTAACACTTCAACCATGAATTTTCCTAATGTCAAACAGTATACGAATAAGTAGAAGTTTAGTGTATGCAAAAATATGCTTCCTTTTTTTCTGTATCAAAAATATATTTTACAGAATATTCCAAATATGTATAGTTCTTGGTATCAATGGAAACAAAATGTTCTAAGAACACGTTTTTAAAACAAAATTTCTTGTTTTATTTATACTAAGTTTCTGTAACGTAATTGTTACATGGACAGCTTTTTTCTGTGACATGTACCTATAAGAATGGACATTCTCTCTAGGGAGTTCTTAGAATTCAGTGATATCTGAGATCACGTTATCACTACTTATCAAATTATTCATTATATTCTGTTTAGTGTAAGATTTACAGGAAATATCGGTTGGCAAATATGAGGTTATGTGGTTTGGCAGTCAGAAATCTGTCAGATGGTTTTGTTTAGATTGGATTTCGTTTTTTAAAAAAAAACCTGTGTTCGGAGTCTTCACATTACCAAAGACTTCCCAGTCTTTCTTTTTTTTTGCCTTTGAAGTCACACTTGACAATCCCCCTGTTTCCACAGTGATCTTCCTCCGCCTCCATTCTTCACATTCTTCCTCCTTCCTCCATGATCCTTCCTTCCCAGACTCCTGTTCTGCTTTTCTTCCTCTGACTTTTTCTTAGATGTTGATGAGTATCATGGTTCCCTCCTTCAATTCCGGTCTTTTCATTTGTCTTCTTTGGAAATCTCATATGTTGCCATAACTTCAAAGGCAATCTTTATACTTGGTGATAAACCACAAATGTCCATCTTTATAACTTACCTCTTTGCTAAGTTTCATACCCAAATTTTTAGCTCTGTAGATTAGAATTTTTACTGGTTTCTTTCAAATATCTCAGGATCAAAATGTCCAAAGCTCAACTTAACTGTAAAATGTGTTCTTCCATTTGTGTTCCATTCTTTGTTAATAGCACTATGTCATCATCCTTGTCAATCAAAATAGTAGCATGAGATTTCTTTCTGGTGGCAAAGTCCTTCCTGTCGATTTTTCCTTCAAATTATCTCCGAATATATGTTCCCTTCCTCATCATAAAGCCTTACTTCAAGCTCTCAACATTTATCCCTGGACTATTATATCATCTGTCCACATTAACCACAAGGACTGTCTTTCTAAAATACTGATTTGCTTATGTAATTCTTTTGTTTAAACTCCTTCATAGACACTATTCATCACCTTCAGAATAAAAGCCACAGTCCTTGGCTTGGCTCTTTAGGATTTAGTATAAGCCTAACTAGCTAAGCTTATTGTCCATCCATTTCCCAGCTATTCTGGTACACTCTGCATTCTTCAACTGTGGTGTATTTTCAGACCCAGTTGCCCATGCTGTTTGTTGTTGTTGTTGTTGTTTATTAGTTGGAAGCTAACTTCACTCCACTGGCCACACAAATTGGTTCAGGACTCCAGGCCTGTACCAATCAGAACATTTTCCTGTCCAGAGGAATCATTCAAAAATTAGCATGTGACCCAATTCAAGACATTAGGACAAAAGGGATGATTTTCTGGGGGCTTCAGGAAAAAGTTTTCTTCCTCTCAGGACAGAGCACTAGAAAAGACACTGTCTTCCACTAGATGTCCCAGTCAAAGGAATAGCCTAAACCTGCTGTATCCATTTTGCTCCCATCAGGGAAGGCAGCTCAAGTCAAAATACAGAGGAAGGCCTAGCTGAACATATCTCACAGAAACTGAGGCAGACACATTGGTTGAAACCACTTCCGGACTTCAGATATGACAGCTATTAAATTTCTGACTTATATCAGTTTAAATCAGTTTTTCTGATATTTGCAGACCAAAGCTGCAAACTGATATAGTTTCAAAAAAAGGTCAAGGAGAGATGGGTGGCAGTATATTCAGTGTACAGAACATGGATGAAACCAATTCCCATTGTTAAGACTCTGCTTTTTCCCATGAGCAGACTTGTCATCTTTAGGCACACTTGTTTATACATAGGTAACATACGCTTTATATTTTTGGAGATGCTACTTCCAAATCTGATTATGACATACAGTATTGAAGAAGTAATATTCAAAAGAGCTAAATGCATGTATCCTTCTGAACATAAATGTTAATGCTAAACTTAAATTGATGGATAAACACTGTGATACAGACAGGAGGCAGGGAAATCCTGAGTCAAAGACAGGGGTGGGAGTCCCTGGCAAGGGCTCCACCCTCAAGCCTGGACCTGTGACCCTAAATGAGAACATGAATTCCTGTTTTCCTGCCCGAATGTTGCCTTTTCCAAAACCACCCTGGTCTGCCACACCCCCTACCCTGTATCCATAAAAACCCCAAGCTCCACTGGCAAAGGAGCAGAGCACTATGGCAAGGTAGGAGAGAAGAAGCGTCTGAATGTTAAGAGGAGAAGAGGCAGCTGGACATCAGAGACTGCGGTTGGAGAGGAGTTCAGGTGTGGATGGCCAAACGCCAGGGGAAGGTGATCTTCCCACTCTATCCCCTTTCCAGCTCCCCATCCCACTGAAAGCCACTTCCATTGCTCAATAAAATCCTCTGCATACACCATCCTTCAGTTCCTTCACTTGACCTGATTCTCCCTGGATGGCAGACAAGAATTTGGGACACACTAGGCACTGAGCTTTTTAACATTTAAGCCATCTGTGAATGGCAAAGCTAAAAGAGCATTGTTTGTAACAGACACCTTCTGGGGCTCCAGAGGTCGCCAGCAACACCTAGACACTGCCTTGGGCTGGTACAGGATATGTTCTGCCAGCATCCAGAAACACTCACCCTGGCTCTTGTACCTGCTCACTTATGTGCTCCCCTCCCGCAAAGGGTTTGAGGATGGCAGCCAAGTAAACAAGCCACCCCTGTCTCAAGTCCCGCGAGGGGCTCAAGGGAACTCTCCCGCCTTAACAGGGCATCACTGTATTAAAATGCAGGGGTTTTGGTCAGTATTTTGGGATTTTGTTGTTGTTGTTGTTGTTTTAAAAAAGCACCTTATTTTTTAATTTTTAAAATATGGTAGATGTCTAGCCCAAAAATAAAAGAATTTCTATTTTTTATACAAAAATGGAGAGCCTTTTATATATAATTATTTTGAAGCTAACCTTTTAGGCTTCCTACTCAATTATAAGGAGAATTGTGAAACACAAAGGTTTTTTTTTTTTTTTTTTTTTTTGCACAATAAAACTTTTAACACAAAACCCACAAATTTAATGTCATTCCACATGTTCTTCTGTGTCCCAGATTTTTTTCTCCAAAAAAAGAAAATGCCAAACATCTTTTAATTTTCTATTCTTTTTATTGTCAGGAAGAGTTTTAAGACTAGGGTTTAGGGAAGTTCTTTATTATGAAAGGAAATGCCTAGAATAAAAGCCAATGTTTAAATGAAGAAGTTGAGTCTCTTAATGTTTAATATTTTGCATAAATCCTGGGCTCCATAAGCACCTCGATAATTCATATAATTTTAGATGTTAAGAGAGTGAGAAGGCAAGTTTTAGTTCTTCACTTTTTTAATGCTTGCTTTACCTTGTATCCATCTTTTCTTTCTTTTTTTTTTTCTCTTATCCAGAGGTGATGATAAGTTTATGTTGTAATTAAAGTACAGCTGTTTAGTTTCATCTCTCTTCTGAATCCATGCTCAGTTGTATTAAGATGCACTGCACTAAGATAGCAACACAGGATGCAACAGGTCCTAATTTTGCACACATGGTTTTATTTTGTTGGATTAAGTCTGATGGCAGTTCTTTGACCACATTTTGTATTTACTCTCATGTAGTCAATTCATGTTAGAATTCTGATCTCTCTTGGGAAATTGGTAGATTTTTGATTTGTACCTCTGTGCTTTCAGTGGCTAAGTGTTAAGCCTCAAATGAAGATACTATTTCAGAGAATGTCTGAATCTGGTAACTTTTTTTTATAAGAACATACCAAGAAAACACAGATGTTTTTTATTTCATGATAAAGTTATTTATCATGATAGAAGCTTCTATCATGATAGAGTTATTTCATGATAAAGCTTGTAGGCAAGAGTGACTTGTCAGAATAAATGGAAAAAAATAATGAATAGACCAATAAAAGAATGTAAGAAAGGCATTGGCAACCTTTTTCTTTTTAAGTGTGGGGTTAAAAATATTTTGTGTGTTTATAATAAGAATATAATTATTTTTCCTTTTTTATTGGACATTTTAAAAGAACAAATGCAACTGAAAAAAGAGAAACTAAAGTCAGCTTACTTTGACTTTTCAGTAATTATCTATATGTATGGCTTTTATTGTTGTTTGTTCTAGTTACTGGCTTTTGCTACCTCTGTTCCTTAAAAAAGACAGCCACCTCCCAGGATTTTGGCTGAATTTTTCTCACAATGACTCATTTCCTTTTTAAATGTATTAGCAATTAGCTCCCAGTTATCCCTAATTGCAGCTTTGTTAGACTTTCCACCTCTCTCTGCTTACTGAACTAGAAGAGAAGTACATTAAAAGTTTATATAAATGACTGGGTTTTCTGCTTTAGGGATAATTTTAAAGAAAGCAGAGTTTTCATTAATGGGAAAGGAAATAGACTATTTCCAGCATTGAGTATGCTGAATGGATAAATGTAGGGAGGTACAATAGGAAAACTGGACACTTCCCAAAGCCTCCCAAGTTTTTGCCCTTTACCATGTTTCTGTATTATTTTAGATTAAAGTTATTCCCAGAATGTCAAATACACCCATATTCAAATGTAAGTACAAAAACATATCCTGAAGCCAAGTTTAAAAAAAAAATATTTGCCACTCTTCATTGCTTCAAATAGTGTGAAAATTAGTTATACATTTTCAAATACAGTTATTCTATATTTTAAAATGTAATCCATTTATGTGTGTTTTTAAGCCTCTAGTAGGATAATTCCCTAGTTGATGTAGAATGGAAACTAAAACATTGACATCTTTACTTATTTCCAATTTAAATTGCATTTTTAAAAAAGGATATAGAGTTCTGCTTTAGTTGGCCTTGTTTTAACTGCCATGGGAGTTTACTTTCATCTCAGTTCCCATAGATATGTGTGAGAAATTCTTTGGGGCCTAAAACAAGAGTATCTTCAGGGTTATATGATCTGACCTAATCAACCATGAATGCTCTCAGACTCTTAAAAAAAAAAAAAATCTCTTTTAAAAGCTTTTTAATGAAGGCCTTTCTCAATCATCTTCTCCTTCTTCCCTTGATTAGACATTGATGAGTGCAGCATCATTCCTGGGATATGTGAAACTGGCGAATGTTCCAACACCGTGGGAAGCTATTTTTGTGTTTGTCCACGTGGATATGTAACCTCAACAGATGGCTCTCGGTGCATCGGTAAGCCTCGCATTTTGAAGGCTCAATACACTGGGTCTTTATAATGACAAAACAGCCCAAACAGGCATTAAGATGGCAATGATTATAAAATATTGAGGAAATGGCTGAATGAGTTGTTTAATGTAAACCGTACCAGCATTGGGGGATTGATAGACCAAGTACTCTTTGCAAAGACTTCAGTTTCAGAAGCCGAGTTTGTTTTATGTTGTCCAAGTCATTTTGGGAATAAAAAAAGACACAAAGGCATGAGAAAAATTTTTTAAAGTCTGCATTGGGAGACAGAATGCAGTAATTAAAGGTTCTTTTGTTGCTATGAATCATGAATGTAGTCAACATCTTATTTACTTAGAACTTGTTTATTCTATTGAAAATAGTTACTATGCAAAAAAGACACCTTTAATTTTGTGTTTAAATATATTCAAATTAAAACCATTGTATACTCTCCCTTGTTTATTTAGAAAGATGAAATAGTGCTTCACAGTCATGGCGAAGGTAATCTGTTATTGAGCAAGGCTTAGACATTTGTCTTATTGTAAGCATAGAGATTATGAAGTGTGTTTTGATACATAATCACAGCACAGTGAGCTACCCTCACATTTCTCTTCCTGAGCATTTAACCTAGTCTGTTACAATTTTAAGCTGACAATAGGTAGAAAGAGAGGAAAAAAGATGCACTGTTACCTTTACTGGCACTAAAGATTCATGTAGTGCAGGAATTAGGGCAATTAATCTGATACTTAAAGAATGGTTTTGTTTGGTCTACTAGAGGGTGGCAGTTTGGGCAGTGTCTCTCTCTCTCCCAAAACCAGGCAATTAGTATGTCAGCAAGCTAACTGCCAGAATCTCTGTAGGTCTTGATGATTCCCTAATGATTCTTATGCGCCCAAGAGAAATGGGTTGATGAGATGGAAATACAGAGTCAAGGATGTAAGCTAGAAGTCCTAGGCCACCAATAAAAGGACTATGGCCTGAATTCATTTGATTAAATGTACTGATATATCAGGTCATCCAACAGTGAACATAAGAGATACAAATCCTGCCTTCAGAATGCCATATTGTCATCATAAATAACAGTAGAAGCCTAGTAATAGAAGAAACAGTGCTAGTAGTAAAAATAACAGCTATCATTTAAGATACTACACACACCATGTGTAAGGCACTGGGCTTCTCCACTACCTCATTATCTCATAGCTGTGAAGAGTCAGGCAAGCTACCATCTTCTCTACGCTTCAGTTTCTTCTAATAAGTGTCCAGTAAAATATTCTTCATTGTTATTCTTATTAAGAGGAGCAGGAGGATATGCCTGCTCTGGACCTATATAATATGTCATATGGTCCTTATCATAGCCCTGTGAGATAAGTATGGTTACTCCAAATTTACAGATAAAAGAAATATGGTTTAGAGAGGTTAAGTGACTTACCCAGTGTTTTTCAGCCAATGAATGGCACCAGGATTCAAATCCTGACCTGTCTGACTCCAACCTCTGTGCTAGTGTGACACTAAACTGCCACTTACCCACTTTAAGGCTGTGGAGATGCTGTGGCTAGATGTCAGGGCCTCCAGCATGAGTGGTTTCTTCACTGTCATGCTAACAGCCTGCTTTGAGAAGTAACATGTCTATTGGAAGCCTCATGTCATGTCTTTGAATGAGAATTATTTGTATTTTACAGATGAATCAGAGTTCCTATCTTGCATTAGGTAAATCATTTTTTGTGAAATATTAAGTCTGTACAATTGAGCAAATAAACTATTTTAGGGTCACTGTTGCCAGCTGGCTCACTGCATAGTAAGTTTGATTCATTTAATACCCTAGTTCCCCCTTATCCACGGTTTGACTTTCCATGGTTTTGTTTTCTACAATTCCCACTGTTATTCAAAAATATTAGATGGAACATTCCAGAAATAAACAATTCATAAATTTTAAATTGTGCACTGTTCTGATTAGCACGGTGGACTTTCACATCAGCCCATCCAGAATGTGACTCCTCCTTTGTCCAGCATGTCCATGCTGTATAGGCTCCACACCCACTAGTCACTTAGTAGCCATCTCAGATTTCACACCGGCTAACAGTATCGCAGTGCTTGTGTGCAGGTGACTTTATTATACTTCATCATGGCCCCTGAACTCAAGAGTATTCATGCTAGCAATTCGGATATATATAAAATGAGAAGCCATAAAGTACTTCTTTTAAGTGAAAAGGTGGAAGTTCTCTACTTAGCAAGGAAAGAAATCGTATGCTGAGGTTGCTAAGATCCATGGTAAGAACAAATCTACCCATGAAATTGCGAAGGAAGAGAAAGAATTTCATGTTAGTTTTGCTGTTGTACCTCACACTGCAAAAGTTACAGCCACAATGTGTGATAAGTGTAGTTAAGAAGGAAAAGGAATTAAATTTGTGGGTGGAAGATATGAACAGAAGCGTGTTCAAATTGAAAGCAGTTGGATTCAGCACCACTCAAGGTTTCAGGCATCCACTGGAGATCTTAAAACGTACTCCCCGCAGATAAGGGAGGACTACTGTATAATTTGGCTGTCAGCTTTCTATTAAGGTTGAAAATTACTGCCACTACCTACACTTGACTTGATTTTCTTGAACTCTATAGGAAAATAATATATTTATGCACACATGCATATGCGAACACAAAATTATCAGCTTGGAATAGGTATAGATTCAACTCTGTAGGAGAAATGTCACCGTGGGAGTCGTCATTGAACACTATTGTCTGGGTGCTGTAGAACCTGGCTTCAGGAAACTTGTCTCCTAGAATATCACTAGAAGAAATATGACTGGAGAAGGAAGTGAGGTTATTATTGTGAAGTTCGGGAAATACCAAATACGGCACATCTATTTTATTTCGTAGTCAATGTGGAGTAATTGAAGGCCTTTGAGAACAAATTGGAATGCGGGGTTGGGGGCTTGAGAATGGAGAGAAATGAAACTAGTTATGAGGCAGAATTTGCCAAAACAAGTTTCAGTGTTTTACTTCCCATTTCTAAATTGCTTCTTTTTATTTATTCACTTACATTTCAAAATCTTTCTCTAGTCAAACAAAACTTGCATTCATATTTTTGTTTTGCATTGGAAAAGAAGCATGAATCCTCATTTTATTCAGATAAGACCAGTGTACCTAATGATTTACTAAGGTCGTTTTTCTTCAATGCAAGTTTTGATTTACCATGAAATTAAGATAAACTCTTTTTATCTCTTGCCTCCTTATGTTATAAAGTCCTAAGTCTCTACCCAGACATCCAGAGCCCTTTACAACCTGACCTAACTTGTATTCCGGACTCATCTCTAACCACTTGCCTCCTCATACGCATATTTCCCTCATTGCTGTACACGACCACACTGCCATACCTTTGCTGACAGTACCCCCTCTGCCTGAAGCATCTTGATTTTCCCCTTCTATGCTCATTAAAATCCGGCTCATCCTTTAAGTCCCAAATTAGGTATCACTTTTCTTTCTTTTTTTTTTTTTTTTTGAGATGGAGTCTAGCTGTGTCATCCAGTGGCGCCATCTCAGCTCACTGCAACCTCTGCCTCCTGGGTTCAAGTGATTGTCCCACCTGAGCCTCCTGAGTAACTGGTTTTACAGGCATCCACCACTACGCCGGCTAATTTTTGTGTTTTTAGTAGAGACAGGGTTTTCCCATGTGAGCCAGGCTGGTCTCGAACTCCTAACCTCAGGTAATCCACCTGCCTCAGCCTCCCAGAGTGCTGGAATTTTTAAAGGCATGAGCCATGACCTCTGGCCAGTATCGCTTTTCCTTTTAGCCATTTCACCTAACCTGCATTTTCTTCTTGGGCAAAATTAATCAGCCCCACCCATAATATGTTTCCATTTGCTTCATTTTAGGGTTTACTGCATTGTCACAGGTACTTGTGCGTTATTCACTGGCTAGACTGTGGGCTATGTTAGGCCCTGTCTTATGAAGCTTCATGGACCCTGGACTTTATGTAATAAGCATCTTGCATAAAAGTTTGTGCTCTGTAAATATTTTGTGAACAAACAGAAAAAAACAATGAATGAATGAGATGATATTGATGTAAGAACTTCGTTGATTATGGCGGCCTTGCAGCCTTTGGCATCTCTTTGGACATGATGTTGTGCCACTGAATTACGGTCCTGGATGCTCATAAGGCATGAGCTAACTTGGGGTTCGGAAAGCTAAGTCTTGCGCTAACCAGAAGTCCCATTCATTTCACTATCAACATCCTGAACACTAGGAACAAAGGGGATTCTCTAGGGAAGGGAGAATGGCTCTCCAGAATTACAAAACCAGGTTATAATTAAGTAAGCAGCTTAGAAATGTTTTGAATAACTGTACTATATTTGGAATATGTATGTGTTTTCCATACATGAGAAAAAATTAATCTAACATTTTAATGTGAATGAGATCTTTGATTTTTAAAATTCTGAGTCTGTATTTTCTCAGATTGAATTTATTTGGTTGAATTATATATGGTGGAGATATTCCCACGCTCTTTATTTTCTAACCACATGTATGCTAATGATAAAGAGTTGGATGACTTAGAGCTTTTTTTATACTAAATTGTGTGTAATCTGCAGCTTTATTCTGAGAGCTCACATGTGCTGAAAGTAACATTTGCTGAACGTTGCCTTAATTCCTTATTCTAGTTAACATGGACATTCTGAGTGTATACCACATGATAAAGCATCAATAAACTTGATCCTGTTTCTTTTGTGTGCCAGAAAACAGTTTCACTTGGCAGGAGAGTTTAACTGGGCAATTTAATTATAAGACATGATAATTTTCTGCTTTCATTGTATACTAAATATAAAAGTCAAATTTCTGATTTGTTTATCTATCTAGTGTGTTTCATCATCTTTTTAAGTGTCCAGGAAAGAACTTTTTTTTTAGCATAGAGCACTAACATATGCCAGTTCCAAAAAAAAAAAAAAGGAGTTAAAACGTACCTAATAATATTTCTCTAAAAAGCGTTTTAAATAGCACTACTTAATGAGCCTTAAGTAATTTTGGAAGTAACTGTCATGGTCATGTCCAAGGAATGATTAATACCTAATTTCCACATTGTTATATAGGCACAGAAGAATGGCTGGCAGCCAGCAATAAATAACGCATTGGCAAAGAGCAGTGAGCAACTTCTGTGTGCAGGATGTGTCTGCTGCTATTGTGTACAGAGAGTGAGAAAGGACCTTAAGCACAGGACCCAAAAGTGCCAGTTAAGTTCAGAAAATGGATTTAAGCATTTAGAAATTCTTCCAGTAATATGATGGTGCCGCAGCATGCTAAGGCATTTCCTCAAGCCTTCCAAAAGTGTTAGTGCACAATACTGCTGTGGAGTATTCTTGAAAAAACAAAACCTGGCCAGGCACGGTGGCTCATGTCTGTAATCTCAGCACTTTGGGAGGCCGAGGCGGGCGGATCATGAGGTCAGGAGATCGAGACCATCCTGGCTAACACGGTGAAACCCCATCTCTACTAAAAATACAAAGAAATCAGTCGCACGTGGTGGCGGGCGCCTATGGTCCCAGCTAGGCGGGAGGCTGAGGCGGGAGAATGGCGTGAACCCGGGAGGCGGAGCTTGCAGTGAGTGGAGGTGGCACCACTGCACTCCAGCCTGGGCGACAGAGTGAGACTCCGTCTCCAAAAAAAAAAAAAAAAAAAAAACCTGAAAACATAATGTGAAAAAATATAATACTAATATAAGAGGAAGTTTGAGGCAGAAGTGATGACTAGTGTATGTTTTGTTTTGTTTTGTTTTTTTCATTTTTCAAGAAAAGAGCAAGGTACACAATTATTTATGTATTACACAGCACTTTATGTAATGCTGGGTGTTGATTCCACATGCATGTGTGCATTTGAAACAAAACACCTGGAGAACCCAAAATTCCTAAAATTATTTAACTAAAGGGGGAACCAGAAATGAAAGAGTATACTAAATAGTGCTTTAGTTTTAGCTTCAGAATTATATAAAAGCTATTGGTGGGAACGAGGATATTAGTTTTAATTAAGAAAGGAATAAGTGTCTTAGAAGGAGAAGTTTTCCTTACAGTTAGGAAGAAGCATGTCATTCACTATTTTAAAGGAAGAAATAAACCTGGGATACACAGTGGTTCCTTTTCATTGCTCCGAGTTCTGTAGTTACTCTTGAACAATGTAAACATGAAAGTATTTTCGGAATAGTAAGAATCCACAGAATCAGTCAAGGGGAACCCAGGCGGGAACCAGACCATCAAAGGGCTGAGTGCAGGCATCCAGTCTCAGGAGACAAAGCATGAGACAGTGGCTGCTATTTACCGAACACCTACTGTCTATCACTATTTTTCTGACCTGGGCTTACCTCATTGGTGTTTTCTGGCTGAACCCTTCATTTTTTAATGAGCAAACCTCATTCCACAGGAGACATTTATTTCAAGGTACAATCCCCAATTTTTGCCAAGTTTTCATCACATTGTATAATTAACCATTAGTTCTCTTAAATCAAGTTTACACTAAATGTCAAGCCATGAAACAAACTCTGATAAGTGTACCTTTATTACATTTCAAGATAGATTTATATTTTAATCAGAGGTGATGAATTACTTCCTTTTTCTCAGTGTGACTGTAAATATGACTGCTTATAAGCCTTGTTCAGGAAATGTAGTAAGGACGATAGAAAATGATTAGAGGAATAGACTTGTTTTCGTTACTTAGGACACGTCAGTTCTACAGTTAAACATATAGCAAGCATTAGATGTTAAACATATAGCAAGTTAAACATATAGCAAGCATTAGAAGAATTTTGTTTTTACAGCTTTTCATCTGCCTTTGCCCCTAATGATTCCCTGTTTCGAGGGATAGTGTACCTGGACAGCTCTTATTTCTGTCAGGTGACTTTTTTATTTCTAATATTCTTCCACATGATACAGTTTTTAATACAGTGCTTTCTAAGGGCCATGAAATCTCATACAAAGGAAATAGGGGTAATTCTTAGGCTCTGATTTGCTTTGTAATATGCCTTTTTGGAGACCTTAACTATGAGACGCTACACCAGTGTGTGTCTCATCCTGGTAGGTTTTGGCTGAAGGAATGAGAAGTAGGTTGCTTGCCTCCTTGTTGTTACTAGAAAAGGCTAATTGTGGAATTTATGAAAAAAAGTTACAATTTACTTTGCAATCCTCTGTTGCTGCCTCTCCATTCTCTCACCTATGGCTTAGTTTCCTTCAGTATATATATTATAGGACTGACCAGAGGTTTCCAAACTGTGTAGAACAATGGTTATTATTATTATTATTATTATTATTATTATTTGAGATGGATACTTGCTCTGTCGCCAGGCTGGAGTGCAGTGGTGTGATCTCAGCTCACTGCAACCTCCACCTCCTGGGTTCAAGTGATTACCCTGCCTCAGCCTCCCATGTAGCTGGGACTACAGCAACGTGCCACCACGGTGGGCTGATTTTTTGTATTTCAATAGTGACAGAGTTTCACCATGTTAGCCAGGATGGTCTCTATCTCCTGACCTCGTGATCCGCCTGCCTCGGTCTCCCAAAGTGCTGGGATTACAGGTGTGAGCCACTGTGCCCAGCCAATTATGAATTTTTTTTATTTAAAGACCTCTCTTTAACATAAAAAATGTACTTCAGATCCCCACATTATGATAATTTAATATTTGTGAGAGCATACATAATGAAAATGTTCTTCGGTATTTAGTAATAATTGTAAATGAATTTGGATTTTATTAGCCACAGTGGCATATTCATAAATGTGAATCATGGTAGTGCCAATAAACTGCAAAGTATTACTCAACGTTGCAGTGTTCAATGTAAATATGCATTTGTGAACCCCTCTCAAGATCATTGCATACTCACAAAGTCTTGGGACTGGTATAGAATGGATTCCTGATAAGTACTTGCAACACTGTGCTTGACATTTGTATTAGTCTGTTATCTTGCTGCTGAGAAAGCCATACCAGAGACTGGGAAGAAAAAGAGGTTTAATTGGACTTACAGTTCCACATGGCTGGGAAGGCCTCAGAATCAGGGCAGGAGGCAAAAGGCACTTCTTACATGGCAGCAGCAAGAGAAAATGAGGAAGAAGCAAAAGCAGAAACCCCTGATAAACCCACCAGATCTTGTGAGACTTAGTCACTATCATGAGAATAGCATGAGAAAGACCAGCCCCCATTATTCAGTTACCTCCCTCTGGGTCCCTCCCACAACATGTGGGAATTCTGGGAGATACAATTCAAGTTGAGATTTGGGTGGGGACACAACCAAACCGTATCAACATTTTTATACATATTACCTTATTTTCAATGTGATACTGTATTTGGTCCATGAGTTGTTTAGAACTATAGGATGTTTTCTTGTTTATTTTGTTATTGATTTCCAACTTCATTTCATACATTGTGGTCCAAGAATATTATCAGTTGATACCAATTCTTAGAAATATTCTGGTACAGTATTTGCTTCATGGTTTAGCAAATGATTTATTTTTATAAATCTTCCCTATGGACTCAAAAAAGATGGGTATTCTCCAACTGATGGATGCTAGATTGTAGATATATCCATTAGATCAAACTTAATTGTACTATTCAATTTTTCTTTGTACCTACAGAATTTTGTCTACTATATCTATTACCGAAAAAGTCATGTAAATTTTCCACTATGGAGGTAGATTTCTCAGTTTCTCCATGTAGTCTTGTAAATTTTTATTTTACATAGCTTGATGCTATGCTATAGGTGATAAATGTTTAAAAGTATCTCTCATATTTTCCTGGTGAATTGAACCATTTTAAAATTATGTATTGACTCTAATTTTTTCTTTATTCTTGGTCTATTTCTAACTATTTTCTTTGGGTTTATTTTGTATCACATTTTGTGAGTGGTATCAAAAGCGGTAAGTATATACCTACTATGTATTTTTCCTCTCAATCTTTCCTCTTCCTTATGTTTTTAATGCATTTCTTTTAAACAGTCTGTATCTATTTGTTGTTTTATTTTTACAGTCTGTAAATCTTTGTCTTTTCAACTGAGATTTAAATCCATGTGTATTTATTATAGTACTGATATATTTGTTTTTATTTTTACCATAGTCATTGTGCTTCCTATTTATCTTGCTTTTTTTGTATATTTTCTCCTTTCTTGGTTTCTTTTAGATTTATTCAGGATCCCCCGACCTGCTGCCGTGAACTCGATTCTCTTTCTCCTATTTGTTAAGAAGTTATATACTTTATTTCTGTGGCTTCAGTGGCTATCCTAGCTGTTTTAAGATGCATATTTAAAGTCTAAAATTAACCTATATGTTTACCTATATATAAACAATAAAAGAATATTTAAGTGATTAAACTTTGATCTTCCCCTCGCAACTTTTAAAAATCTAGTATATTGCCATTCCCTATATGTGACAACTTAATCATTATTGTTTAATATGTTAGTACTTACTTATATTTACCCATACAAAATATTAAAAATTTTAATATTTTTTGCTCATCATTTCTTCCTATATCTCAAACCTTCCATTGGGATCTTTTTTCTTTTGCCTGAAGTACCTCTTTCAACATTTTCTTTATCAAAAAACTCTTGGTAGAAAACTCTGGTTTTGTTTTCTTGAAAATGACCGTAATTTGCCCCCTGAAAACATGATTTATCACAGTACAGAATTTTCAGTTGACAGTTATTTTATCAGAGTATACTAAGATATTATTTCATTGTGTTCTGGCATCCATTGGTGCTGTTAAGAAGTCAGCCATTTCTTAGCAGGTGATCTGTCTTGTTTTTCCACCTATTTTTAAGATCTTTACTTTTTTAGTTCTGCAGTTTCACAGTGGTATGTCTAATTGTGGATCTCTATTTATCCTACTTTGAATGTATTGGACTTCTTAAATCTGAGGTTTTACCACATTGCTAGAAAGTTCTAAGTATCCATTAAATACTGCTTCTTTCCCATTCTGCTTATTACTCTTCCTAGTACTCTTATTAGATGTTGTATTAGTCTGTTTTCATGCTGCTGATAAAGACATACCTGAGACTGGGCAATTTACAGAAGAAAGAGGTTTATTGGACTTACAGTCCCACTTGGCTGGGGAGGCCTCACAATCATGATGCAGGGTGAAAGGCATGACTCACGTGGTGGCGGACAAGAGAAGAGCTTGTGCAGGGAAACTCCCGTTTTTAAAACCATCAGATCTCTTGAGACTTATTCACTATCACAAGAACAGCACAGGAAAGACCTGCCCCCATCATTCAATTACCTCCCACCAGGTCCCTCTCACAACATGTGGGAATTCAAGATGAGATTTGGGTGGGGATACAGACAAAGCATATGAGATGTACACAGGTGTACATCTAATTAGCTTTTCATTCTCACCTTCATATTTCTTGACCTCTTTTTAATATTTCAAATTCTTTGTCTCTATATGCTAATTGAAAATAATATATTCGTTTGTATCTGCCAACTTAGTAATTCTCTCTTTATCCATGTGCAATACACTTGTGTAATATATTCATCAGATACTTCATTTCATTTATAGAAGTTTGAGCTCTTCTAAGTCTGTTCCTATTCATTGTTTATGGACCTTTTCCTCTTGTTCATATCTTTGGACTTGAATTGCTTTAAACCTATTAAATATAATTGTTATTAATTATTTAATTATTAATAATTTAAAATAATAATTGACAGAATTGGTCTGACCATTTCAATATCAAAACTATGCTGGTTACTTAACTAGTTTTTGTTTCTTAGTGTGTTATAGTGTATTTTCCTGTTAGCAGCTCTTTTTTTCTTGGAACTTTATGAGAATTTTTTGAGACTTTTCATTAATATTAAGTCCTCTAATTGTGTTGGCTTTTGTGAGTTGCTTGGAGTATCTCTACCTGAGAACCTCTTTACGTTATATTCTTCCTTTGAAGTTCTTCAGACCAAAAAACCTACTATGAATTGAGCCATCAAAGCTATTGATGTGAGGAAGACCTTGTGGTTACTGATTCTTAGGAGAGATCTTTCTTTTTCCTCCACACAGCATCAAAGTAGAGACAAGCAAGTTTCTTAGTTGCCTCCATTACCTTATCCATATACTATATCCTGAAACTAAGGATATGGCTCTTTGGAACCCTACCTTACGAGGGAGTTTTCTGTTATGTATTGGGGAGATTGGAATCTGGGCTTTTTATATCTTATGCCCTGGGCCCTGTGAAACTATCAGAGTTGAAATTCACCGTCTCCAGAGTTTAAAAGTAGCCTAAAGGTGCAATTAGTTGTTCAGATACTTCCTAAGATTCTCATTTCACCTCATTTGGGGACTCTGTTTTATCCTTCATTCCATGCGAGCTGGATGATGTATTTTTCAGTATTTTTTCACATTTTATCCAGGATATTTTAATTGAGAGGAACATTCAGAGTAGCTAATTCACCATGAAAGCCGCAAGAAACAGAGCATATGTTGTTTTATTTCATTCTCCCACCAACCATGTTCTGTACAGAAGAAGAGTTAAATATGGTTGAAAATCAAACAATTAATAATATTTGAATGTAAAACTAGGACTCTTGACTCAAGGCTAGGGTTTTGTTTTGTTTTGTTTTCAAATTCTATATTACAACCTCCTTCTTGTAGAAGCCTTGAAGAGATAAATATATTCATCCTAACTTGTAGGACTGATTGTGTTTTATAATGTTAGTGGTTGTTGTTAAGAGTTTGGAACTTTCTTATCTTAATTTACATCCTGGTCTTGAGGGGGTAGTGTATGATACTTTGGGTTCATAAAATGAATATTCCAAAAACTGTTTCCTTTGATTATTCTTAGGAATAGAAACTTAGCTGTGAAATTATTCCTAATGACAGCCTGTCCAAATCCAACTCAAGTTTTTGAAATTTCTGCAGTGCCTTTAAGTATGTGTGCATACATCACATTTAATGCTCGGCTTTGGGTCATACTGGGACTTTGGGGGAGAAATAGAAGGAACTGTTCCATTCTTATACAGAGTATATTAAAGGTAATTCAATTATTTTATGATAGTTTAAAAGCGACCTGAGGCATGCTATATATGGGCCATTAGAGGACATAATGTGCTTACTTTAAACTCTGTATCCAGTGCTAAAAATTTTAACTTTACCTGTTAATGGAATTATAAGCAATTAACAGTTTCATCTTCATTATTGATATGCAGATCCTGATTGCTGTGGTACATCTTTCTTCTTGTGACCATAGACAAAACAACTTTGAAAGCATCTTGATAGGGTTGAATAATATGTTGTTAATTAAGCTCACATGTTTTTCCATTGGTTACTGTAAAGGCAGTTTCAGTTAAAACCTGTAGAGTTTACAGATGATATTGATAATTTATCCCTATGCAACTTTGCATTTTATGCAGTCTTTTGCAATCATCAAACCTGTCTTCTAGGCTTTATCTGATCATTTTGATCCATTGTGTATCCTGCTGTCAGAGTGACATTATTATAGTCGTATTTGATCATGTCACTTCCTTACATCAAATCCTACTGGATAATGCACAGACTCTTTACCATAGTAGCCCTGCCAAACTGTGCGTACCTCTGAATGGTCACCTTATTTTGCCTCTCAATACCTAGTTTGGCACAATCAGTTTTCCCTAGTTCTTGAAACTGTCTCATCCAGCTCTGGCTTAGAATGACATATATACACTGACAATTCACAGATATGTATGTTCAGCGTGACTATGCTTCTTCATTCCAGGCTCATTTATTTAACATTCCAAATGTAACATGTTTTAAAGAGGAGCCTTGTCTTGTGTTCTCTAATCCTGTTTCTTCCCTCGCCATCCCCATTTCAGCTGTATAAGTCAAAAACTTAGGAAATGACTAAGACTCTCTTTCTTCTGTACCCCACACCCAAGCAAGTTCCTATTGGCTGTACCTTCAAAACATGTCTGCCCTCTGCTCAGCCTCATCATCTCCACTGCTGCCACCCTCATCAAAGCCACCATCGTCTCTCACCTGAATGTCTTTAGTGTCCTCCTTACTGTTCTCTGTGCTCTCACTACAGTCAGTTCTCATAGCAGCCAAAGAGATCTTCTTGAAAATGTAAACCATTGTCTTCTCTCATTGTAACCATCCAGGAAATCTCCAAACCCTCCACTCAAAATCCAAATGAAATCCCAAGGTCCTTTCCTAATGGCCTATAGGACTATCCGTGCTAGCCTCTGCTGTCTCTCTGAGCTCATGCTCTTGCACTTTCCTTTCCGCATGCTGTTCCCTAGTCTTAGTGGCCCATCGTTCTTCACACACATGAAGCACATTCTCTTCTTCCTCAGAAGCTGCTCTTTCCTCAGATACTTCTATGGCTCATGCCCTCATTTTAGTCAGCTGCCTTCTCAAATGTCACTGTTTCATGTTGCTTCTGATCAACTTGTATAAAATCATCAGTCAGATATTGCTGCATTACAGACAACCACAATATCACAGTGACATAAGACAGTGCGCATCTCCAGGCTGAGGATTAGGACTGGGTGGTTGCTTTCCTTCAAGCTTCAGAATTGCCCGACTTTAGCTCTTACTGTGGTCTGTCCTCCCATCTGCTCCACCTCTTTCCTTGTTCTGTCCCTGGCTCAATCAATGTTTGCTGGCCAAATGAGCAAAGGAAGGAATAAATGGACAGAAATTAAGAGAGTGAAGAAAGGAATAGATAATAGAGATTAAGTAGTATGAGTCACTTCACCTACATTCATCTCATGTGCAGTGATTGTTGTAAGAACCTGAGGTAATTCTGCCATGTCTTCTGTTTTATTTTTACATGCACAGATCAGAGAACAGGCATGTGTTTCTCGGGCCTGGTGAATGGTCGCTGTGCACAAGAGCTCCCAGGGAGAATGACGAAAATGCAGTGCTGCTGTGAGCCTGGCCGCTGCTGGGGCATTGGAACCATTCCTGAAGCCTGTCCTGTCAGAGGTTCTGGTATGTGGCTGGCTGTCAGTCTCCTCGGCACAGACACTGTTAGGAAAATTAGTAACAGTAATGTATTTTGCGCTCTGGGAGGCCAAGGCAGGTGGATCGCTTGAGTCCAGAAGTTCAAGACCAGCCTGGGCAACATGGCAAAATCTCATCTCTACAAAACATACAAAAATTAGCCGGGCATGGTGGTGCATGCCTGTAATCCCAGATACTTGCAGGGCTTAGGTGGGAGAATCACATGAGCTTGGGCAGTTGAGGCTATAGCCATCCATGGTCATGTCACTGCACTCCAGCCTATGTGACAGAGTGAGACCCTGTCTCAAAAATATATATGTATATATTTTGCTCTTTTCCTTGAAGTCAAGTCATATTTGTCTTCCTTTGTGTGTTTTCAATATGACTTGAGTGTTTTTGTGGGGAATGAGATAGCATTGTTATTTACGATCAGTTTTGATAATACCTAATGTAGTAACATCAGACAGATACCTGGAAGCTGTTTGACTTATTTTTGTCCAAGTGTTGTTTTTTAAATTATTTTGAATGTTAGTATTTCAATTCAGTTTTTAAACCTCCTGATCTTTCACCCAGAGCTCAAATATCTTTGCTTTTGTTATGCAGAAAGACATTCACCTGTGCTTAACGTCAAGTTTCTTTTCTTCTAGAGGAATATCGCAGACTTTGCATGGATGGCCTTCCAATGGGAGGGATTCCAGGGAGTGCTGGTTCCAGACCTGGAGGCACTGGGGGAAATGGCTTTGCCCCAAGTGGCAATGGCAATGGCTATGGCCCAGGAGGGACAGGCTTCATCCCCATCCCTGGAGGCAATGGCTTTTCTCCTGGCGTTGGGGGAGCCGGCGTGGGGGCCGGGGGACAGGGACCTATCATCACTGGACTAAGTAAGTGGTCAGTTTTCCTGTGGACTCTTTAGTTTGCTGCCTCAAGTGATATTATAATATCTAACATAATTTTAATCTTTCAGAAGGGTTGTGTGGACATACTTGCACGTGTGTGTATGTGTTTGTGTGTGTGAGAGAGAGAGAGAGAGACAGAGGGAAACCTATTTCAGGGTCTGATACGTAGTAACACTAAATTTGGGAAAATGTAATAGGAAAATGTTACTTTTCTGTTGTGTAAACTTTCTGTTAAATTAGAGAAAAGAATGTGTGACCCATGTCTTTGAAAATACATATGAGAGCCCAGTAATACTCCAGTCCAGTTGACACCACCAAAAAGCATGTTTTTGGTTCCAGTGAATTTCATTTGGCTATTTAAAGCTGCCCTGTTCATTCACTCCTTGACTTATTTTCCAGAACCATTTCTCAACTGAGATAAACTGAATGTCTTGCTCTGTGCCGATCCAAATATTGTAATGTACATATCTTTCCTTTCCTCACCCTTTTTTGTGAAATTGCTTAAGAAATTGAAAACCGTGGGCTTCAGACCAGAGTTGGCATTTGTGTACTTGACATTTAACTTCATTCTTTTTAAAAGCACCCTCTTGCTAATAATATTTAAGGATGTCCTACAGTGTTATGTTTATTCTTTTTGGCATATTGCCAATTTGCTATGTCTGAATATTCAGCAGAGTTACAAAGGAGAAATGGAAAGCACTCAAGTGTATGGTAGAACATACCTGTAATTTTAAAAAGACATCCTTATGGGCAGTATTTTCAGATCTGTCACTTAACAAATACAAGTTGCAAGCATGTGTCTCAGTAATATTTTTTAGATTCTTCACATTAAAGTTTTAATAAAATATAAAATAACATGAGCTTATGATATACACATAATTAATTTACTATTAAATGTCCTTTAAAAATCAATTCAGGAAAGTAATGCATGTTGTAATGATTAAATATAATTGTGCTTTAATTTTCCATAGCAATTCTGAACCAGACAATAGATATCTGTAAGCATCATGCTAACCTTTGTTTAAATGGACGCTGTATACCTACTGTCTCAAGCTACCGATGTGAATGCAACATGGGTTATAAGCAGGATGCAAATGGAGATTGTATAGGTAAGTTTGTGATTCTTTAATAATCCTTCTTAGTTTTTTTAGTAGCTATTAGATTACAGGATCAAATTGGAGTGAATATGATTTTTTTAAGTGTCTTGAAATAAAGCTAATTTCCAAACTGTCTCTTCTGTGTGTATGCTATTCAGTGTGCCCCCTTAACCTACGCTGAGCTAGATCAGTTCAAGAATTTCCTACCCTTTTTAAGTCCTAAATATTGTGATTTCTGTCTCTGACTCTCCCTTTCCTTCTGCTTTAGAATTGCTTACTCTTAATATAAACTAAAAATAAAAAGAAATCTATATAACAATGAATATATTTTGAAAACAATTCATCGAGCATGAATCCATTTTTAAAAGATGACAAGACACCAATGGACTAAAATCTGATACGTCAGGGCAGTAGTTTTCAAATACGTTGATCTCAGACCCATTTAAACTCTTAAAATCATTGATTATCTCTACTTTGATAATAACCTAATTAGAAATTAAAGATGAAAATATTAAGACATTTATTGACTTATTCAAAAATAACAACAATGAATCCATTGCATGTTAATATAAGTAACACTTTTGTGAAAAACTACAGTTTTGAAAACAAAATGTGCGGAAACAAGTGTCGTTGTTTTACATTTTTGCAAACCTTTTTGATGTCTGCCTTAATAGAAGCCAGTTGGATTCTCATAGCTGCTTCTGTATTTAAGTTGTGGTGATGTTTTGTTTTGTTTTGTTGAGGAATGAAAATCTATCCTCAAACAGATACATAGATGGAAAAGAAGAGGAATATCACATAGACTTTTCAGATAATTGTGATTATTCTTTGATATTGCACTAAAACTTATAAGGAGTAATTCTTAAAGTTTAGTTAACCATGTAGAATCTGAAACCATATTAGTACACTTTTTGTACTCTGTTACATAAAGTCCATTGGTTTGTCTAAAGCTTTGAATGGATTTTGTAACATGCATTAGTCATTTGAAATATGTTGATGTACCGTATTATGCACATCTTTCCAAAGTTGACATATTTTACTATGTATGATCAAAAAATCATATTTGAAAATATCACCATCAGACTCATACAAATGCCTTCAAATTGCTGGGAAACTATCAAGCATACAGTGTTGAATAATCTTTCTGAATTATGTTATTTTTAAGCTTGGATTTTTAACATTAGCATCAAATATACAGTCTGTGGCTTTTCTTAAAGTGACAGGCTCACTGCATTATTTTCAAAAAAATGTCTGCCAGATTAATAACCCTGAATAGCTATAATTTGTCAGTCATTCTTCAAGTAAAAATAGTATTCTGAGTAAAAGCTGCTAATGGAGTGCACAACTCACACAACTACACAGAAACTTTTCCTTGAGACGTGCACTCATGGTGCTTCAGTCAGCAACAATGTATAATGCACATTTTGTCACAGAAATATTTTAAAAATGTATATTCAAGGGCCAAGATTATTATTAATTTTATGGCTTCACCAATTATATTCTTCAGTGAAAATGGCTTTTTCAAATACCCTGTGAGTTCATGGCGTTGACTGCTAGGACAGTTTGGTGCCATTGCCTTAATCTGCGCTAAGCAACCATCATTACTCTTGTGCCATCGGAGCAAGTGTTAACATGATTTAAAAAAAAAAAAAAAAAGTAAATAGCATCTTAATACGATTGTGAAAATAGTTTTGAATCAAACTCACTCTGAAAGGATCTCAATGGTCTCCCAGAGGCCACACCTTGAGAACAGCTGCTATAAAGAGTCCCCAACTTTCTTGTAGGTCATATACAAAAAGTTTAGCAGTGAGAGAGTTGGTAATGGTGGGCTTGGAAGTTCTGATTCCTTAAATGCCATTTAAATTGATTTGTGCTCAGTAACCATGATCTGTATGCTAGCAATGTGGTGAAAAAAGAGACCATCAGGAGCATCCAATCTAGCAGCAGGATCTGCAGTAGTTAGGGATTACCTTAGTGTCTGTGAAGGATAAGGAATTTCCCCATGGAGTTAAAAAAAAAAAAAAAAAACTCAATAGAGAAGGGCCAAGATGGCTGAGTAGACATAGCCAGGAAGAGCATTTCCTACTGACAGATCAGACCATTAAGAAGACTGGCATACTCTGAGAGGATCTTCAGAAGGAAGGCATTAAGAGTGTATGGAAGGAGTACACAGACTGGGACTGAAGTAGGAGGAAACTAGGAAGCCTTCACGGGGATGCCAAGCACCGGGACTCTTCCTGACCCCGAGCAGATCCTGGGGAAGGAGTGAGTTAAATAGGTGAGGAGTGGCCCACTCTTAGCAGGGGTCTCTGGAATCTTACATGCAGGAGATCCCACAACCTCCATGGATATTTGAGCTGATAGGGAGAGCTGATTGGATAGGTGGCAGGGACAGGATTCCAGCCTGTGCAGAGCCCAGAGGATTGGCACCAGAGTGGCTATGATGCCCATACCCCAAGGCTTGCCATCCTCCTTTATGGGGCTTTGGCCTTGGTTGGCTATTGGACCTGGACAGAGCAGAGCAGTCTTGCCCATGGGACAGGGCCAGTCTGATCTGAGTGTCCCCCATCTGCCAGTCTCCCAGTGTCCCTGCATGGCTTTGTCCACTTGGAGCACAGCCTTAGATGCCCATCTGGGGCTCTTCCCAGGGGTCACCTCCATAGCTCCTTTGCCAGCAAACCCTGCCTAACCACTGGAGAACTTCAGCAGATGGGCCTCTGCCAACATTCTACCACCTGCAGCCTCTCCCCACAACTTTGTTGGCATGCACTTGTCCACAGCCTTCCCCCACTGCTTTGCTGACACACGTGCACATAGTCCTCATCACCCCATGACCACTGGCATGTTCTTAAGAAAGAAGCAGACTCATCTGATAGAGCTGAAAAACTCACTACAAGAATTTCATAATACAATCAGAAATATTAACAGCAAAATAGACCAGGCTGAGGAAAGAATCTCAGAGCTCAAAGACTGTTCTTTAATCAACTCAGTCAGATGAAAATAAAGAAAAAATAATTAGAAAGATTGAACAAAACCCCGGAGAAATATGAGATTATGTAAAGAAACCAAACTTACAACTCATTGGCATCCCTGAAACAGGAGAAAGAGCAAGCAACTTGGAAAACATATTTGAGGATACTGCCCACGAAAAATTCTCCAACCTTGCTAGAGAAGTCAACATTCAAATTCAGGAAGCCTGGAGTACCCCTGTGAAATACTATACAAGATGACAAACTTCAAGTCATACAATCATCAGATTCTCCAAGGTCAACAAGAAATAAAAAATTTTTAAAGGCAACTAAAGAAAAGAAGCAGGTCACCTACAAAGGCAACCCCATCGGGATAACAGTGGACCTTTCAACAGGAACCCTACAAGCCAGAAGAGTTTGGTGCCTATATTCAGCATTCTTAAAGAAAAGAAATCCCAACCAAGAATTTTATATTCAGCCAAACAAGCTTCATACGTGAAGGGAAAATAAAATATTGTTCAGACAAGCAAATGTTGAAGGAATTTGCCACCAGACCTGCCTTATCAAGAGGTCCTTGAGGAAGTGTTAAACATAGAAATGAAAGACTGTTATCAGCCACCAGAAAAACAGACTTAAGTACATAGACCATTGACACTGTAAAGCAACTACACGATCAAATCTGCATAACAACCTGCAAAACGCAATGACAGGATCAAATCAGCATATACCAATATTATCATTGGAAATGAGCAGGCTAAATGCCCCACTGAAAAGGCACAGAGCAGCAAGAGAGATAAAGAAACAAGATTCAACTATACGCTGTCTTCAAGAGACCCATCTCACATGCAGTGACATCCATAGACTCAAAGTAAATGGATGGAGAAAAAGCTACCAAGCAAATGGAAAACAAAAACAGTGGGAGTTTTGCTATTCTAATTTAAGACAAAACAGACTTGAAACCAACAATGATCAAAAAAAGACAAAGAGGGCCATTACATAATAATAAAGGTTCAATGCAACAAAAGATTTCCCTATCCTAAACATACATGCAGCCAACACTGGAGCATCCAGATTCATAAAACAAGTTTTTAGAGACCTACAAAGAGATGTAGATAACAACACAATAAGAGCGGGAGGCTTTAACACCCCACTGACAGTATTAGACAGATCATTAAGGCAGGAAACTAACAAAGATATTCAAGACTTAAACTCAACACTTGGCCGAATGGACTTAACAGATATCTGCAGAACAGTCCACCCAACAACAACAAAATATACATTCTTCTCATCTGTAATACAGCACATACTCTAGATTAACCACACACTCAATACATTAAAGAAAAGTGAAATTATACCAACCAAACTCTCAGACCACAGCATAATAAGATATTTAATAACTAATAAAAGCAAAGATACAACATAACAGACTCTCTAGGACACAGCTAAAGCAGTGTTAAGAGTAAAGTTTATAGCACTAAAATCCTACATCAAAAAGTTAGAAAGATCTTAAATTAACAACTTAACCTCACACCTGGAGGAACTAGAAAAATTAGAGCAAACCAACCCCAGAGCTAACAAAAGAAAAGAAATAAACAAATTCAGAGCTGAACCGAATGAAGTTCAGATGTGAAAAAACATTCAAAGCATCAATAAAACCTAAAGTTGGGTCTTTGAGAGAATAAATAAGATTGATAGACTGCTATCTAGACTAATAAAGAATAAAAGAGAAAAGATGGAGATAAACACAATCTGAAATGACAAAGGGGACATTACAAGCAACCCCAAAGAAATACCAAAATCCTCAGAGACACCTCTATGCACACAAACTAGAAAATCTTAAAAATACCTCTGTACACACAAACTAGAAAACTTAAAGAAATTATAAATTCCTGGAAGCATAACATCTCCCAAGATTGAGTCAGGAAGAAATTGAATCTCTGAACAGACAAATAATGAGTTTCGAAATTGAATCTGTAATGAAAAGCCTACCAACCAGAAAAAGCACGGGACCAGAAGGATTCACAGACAAATTCCACCAGATGAATAAAGAAGAACTGGTATCATTCCTATTGAAACTATTCCAAAAACTTGAAGAGGAGGGACTCTTTCCTAACTCATTCTATGAAGGCTGAATTATTCTTATACCAAAACCTGGCAGAGATACAACAAAAAAGGAGAAAACTTTAGGCCAATATCCTTGATGAACATAGATGCAAAAGTCCTCAACAAAATGCTAGAAAACAGAATCCAGCAGCACATCAAAAAACTAATTCGTCACAATCAAGTAAGCTTTATCCCTAGGATGCAAGGTGAGTTCAGCATATGCAAATCAGTAAGTGTATTTTATTAGAGATTTTATCTCGGATTTCTTTCAGAGACAAAGAAATCAGAGACAACACAAACAAATGGAAAAACATTCCATGCTCATGGATAGGAAGAATCGATATTGTTAAAATGACCATAGTGCTCAAAGCAATTTACAGATTCTAGCTATTCCTATCAAACTATCAACATTTTTCACAGAATTGGGAAAAACCTATTTTAAAATTCATATGGAACAAAACAAAACAAAACAAAAAAAAACCAGCCTGAATAGCCAAATCAATCCTAAGCAAAAAGAATAAAGCTAGAGGCATCACACTACCTGACTTTAAACTATACTACAAGGCAACAGCTACCAAAACAGTATGCTACTACTGGTACAAAAACAGACATATAGATCAATAGAACAGGTTAGAGAACCTAGAAATAAGGCCACATACCTACAACCATTTAATCTTTGACAAAGTCAACAAAAACAAGCAACCAAGAAAGGACTCCCTATTCAATAAATGGTGCTGCAATAGCTGGCTAGGCATATGCAGAAGATTCAAACTGAATCCCTTCTTTTCATCGTATACAAAAATTAACTTAAGATCAGTTAAAGACTTAAATGTAAAACCTAAAATGATAAAAATTCTAGATGAAAACCTAGGAAATGCCATTTTGGACATAGGCTCTGGCAAAGATTTTATGACAATGACTCCAAAAGCAATTGCAGCAAAAACAAAAATTGACAAATGAGACCCAATTAAAGAGCTTCTGCACATCAAAAGAAACTATCAGAGTAAACAAACTACAGAGTAGGAGAAAATATTTGCAAACTACGCCTCTAACAGTGTTCTAATACCCAGAATCTATAAGTAACTTAACAAGCAAAAAAAACCTCATTAAATAATGGGTAAAGGACATGAGCAGACACTTGTCAAAAGAAGACGTATGTGCAGACAAAAAGCATATGAAATGCTCAGCACCACCTCTCATTAGAGAAATATAAATGAAAACCACAATAAGATACCATATTATACCAGTCAAAATGGCTGTTACTAAAAAGTAGATGCTGGTAAGGTTGTGAAGAAAGGAATGCTTATCTACTGCTGGTGGGAATGTAAATTAGCTCAGCCACTATGGAAAGCAGTTTGGAGATTTCTCAAAGAATTTAAAACAGAGCTACCATTCGACCCAGCAATACTGGGTATATACCCAAGGAATATAAAATGTTCTACCATAAAGACACATGCACACATACGTTCATCACAGCACTATTCACGATATAAAGACATGGAAGCAGCCTAAATGCCCGTCAATGGTGGACTGAATAAAGAAAATGTGGTACACAGACACCATGGAATACTATGTAGCCATAAAAAAAGAATGAGACCATGTCCTTTGCAGCAACATGGATGGAGTTGGAGGCCATTGTTCTAAATGAATTAACACAGAAACAGAAAACCAAATACCGTATGTTCTCATTTGTAAGTGGGAGCTGAACATTCAGTACATGTGAACACAAGGGAACAAGAGACACTGGGGCCTACTTGAGAGTGGAAAGTGGGAGGAGGGTGAGGATCAAAAAACTTATCAGGCACTAGGCTTATTACATGAGTGATGAAATAATCTTCACAACAAACCCGTTGACATGCAATTTTCCCATGTAATAAACCTGCACTTGTACTCCCTGAATGTAAAATAAAAGTTGGAAAGAAAAAATATGTATGTGTGTATATATAAAACATATCTTTCTCCCTGGCTGAGTTCTGAGCCAATTGAGGGATAGCTAAAGAACCCATTTCATATGGAGTTCTAAAATTTTTGAAAATTAAAGCTGTGTGTACTGGCTAGACTTGCTTAGTTCAAAGTCTTAAAGAAGTTGGTCCTGATCCTAAGATGTACTCCATGTTTGCACACGCTAGTCAGAGCTGGGATTAATACTCTCAACTTTGGATCCATGTCAAAAAATCCAACTATAATTTCATCTAGAGCCTTGGTTTTTCCAAGTAGATTTTTGGTCCCCAGGTGCCACTTGAATATTTTCTCAAGTTTTTCCAGCCCATGTACCCTGTGTTGAAGAATAGAAGGATTCTAAGCACTTATTTCTAAAAGACAAGGAGGACAATAAAGCTCTTAAAGATATGCTGTAAAACGGCCACAGAGTTCCTCAAACAATACCTTATATCATAGGTTTTCGTGACTCCTAAAAGTCTGTAAGCCCAAGAAGACAAGGCTATATCTTTTTCTTGGTTAATCATGATGGATGTGTTGTGCAGATTTTTAAACTAGCTTTATTGTGGTTTAATTGACATATATACATATGTAAAGATTTTTCATGTAAAGATTATTTCATCACCCATGTAATAATACATGCTCCATATGTATACATTTGAAGCATATAGCTTGATAAGTTTTGATGTGTGTATACCAATAAAATGACCACGATCAGATAATGAACATATCCATCAGCCTCATAAAGCTTACTTTTGCCCATTATAATCTCTCCATCTTGCTCCTCCTTTCGTCCATTCCCAGCCCCCATCCTGTCCCCAGGCAATCTCTGATCAGTCACTGTACATTAGTTTGCATTGTGTAGAATTTTATATAAATGAAATCATACTGTTACATATATGCCTTTTGTCTGATTTCTTTTACTCAGCATAATTATTCTGTGATTCATCTGTGTTATGATGGGAATAAGTCATTTATTCCTTTTTTTGTGGAATAATATTGTATGGACATAGCACAGTTTATTTATATATTCCCATGTTGATGGGCACTTACTTTGTTTCCAGTTTCTAGCTATTACAGATAAAGCTCTTATGAACATTCATGTACAAGTGTTTGTATAAGCATTTTAGTTTTGGTGTATATCTAGGCGTGGAGTGGCTGGATTATGTGAGAGGAATATATTTAATTACTTACAAAACTGCCAAAATGTACTATTTTACATTTCTAGCAGCAGTGTATGAGAGTATCAGTTACTCCATAACCAAGCCAGCTCTTCGTATAGTCAGATTTTTCCATTTTAGCCATTGTAATAGGTATGCAGGGGTTTCTCACTGTGGTTTTAATTTACATTCTCTAATGATTCACATAAAAAAATGTTGACCATCTTTTCATGTCTTTATTTGATCTGACACTTTTTTGGTAAAGGGTCAGTTCAAATCTTGGTCCATTTGAAAATTATTTTCTTATTGAGTTTGGAGGGTTCTTTGTTTATTCTGGATATAAGTCCTCATCAAATATATGATTTACGCATGTTTTCTCCTAGCCTGTGGCTTGCCTTTTCTTCTTGTAACATATCTTTTGAAGTGCTGAAATTTGTAACTCTGACAAAGCTTTATTTATTAAATTTGTTGTTTTATGGATCATGCTTTTGATGTTGTGTCTAGGAAATCTTTGCCAAATCTAAGGTCACAAGGGTTTTCTTCAGTGTTTGCTTCTAGAAGTTATCTAGCTTTAGGCCTATGACCCATTTTGAATTAGTTTTTTAATATTGTATGAAGTTTATTTTTTGTAGTATATTAATAACCATCACCCTTTGTTGAAAAGACTGCATTCTGTCTATTGAATTGCCTTTGCATGTTGTTGAAAATCAGTTGCTCCTATATATTGGGTCTGTTTCTGGACTCTCAGCTCTGACTCACCCACTTAGGGGCTTGCTGCATCCTGCTGGGGTTCCCCCTGTCTGCACCATGGTCTGAAAACCCTCCTAAAAGCCATAAGCTGAAATAGTCATGATATTCACTGTGTTTGTTTTCCATCTCTTAGGAATCTATATTTTTTGTTGCCTGACGTCAAGTTTCTTGAAAATCATGATTTCTTATACTTTGTCCATTTGTTTGTGTATTTGAGGAAGGAGAATAAATCTGTCTTGGCTGGGAACAGAAGTGTCCCCTATTTTCTTAGTGCAAAGATTGTGGAATGAAAAAATGGGAACAATAACGCCAGCTGGTAAATTTTTATATAAGTCTAGGCAAGAAATTATGACAATAATGATGTAGGACTATAGAAGAAAGGATTCAACAAGTGCTTGGGAGGTTAATCAGTGGAATCTGATGACAGATTAGTTGTGGGGAGTCAAAGAGTAGAAAACTACAGTGATACACAAGTTTCTGGCTGAGCAAAACTGGACATAGAGTGGTGGTGTTAACATGTATAGGAAGGTGCAGATTGGGAGAAAATAGTTATTGAGTCTTTCTTGGACATGCTGAGTTTTAGGTGTCTTGGGTATTTAATTATAGAGCTCTAATGCTAAGAGGAATGTCCAGGGTAGAGTTAGAGATTTAGGAGTCAACAACACACAGGTGGCCCTTAGAGCCATGAGGATGAATACTGTGTCCCAGGCTGAACAACAGGACGAGTGAAAAGATAACAGGAATACTACAGCTGGAATCCTATGGAACAGCCACATTGAAGGCCCTTAGTCTAGCTCAGCTCAGATGCACCTTGTTCTAGCTCACAGTGTTAGAGAGATAGCAAAAGAGAGAATTATATTCCTGAAGTTAGGGAAGGGCACACTTTCAAGAGAAAAGTAGTGTCAGGTGTTAAATGCAGTAGAAAAATCAAAGGCAGTGAGGAAAAAAAATCTGTTTGATTTGGTAATTAAGGGGGTTTTATTAACTTTGAAGAGTGGTTTTAGGATGGTAATTGAGTCATTTTGAGGTTATTTTATTTATTCATAATATTAACATACATATGTTTCATTAACTAGCTTAACCCTAGATATCAGATTTGAGTTCAGGTCTTCCATTAAACAATATAGATGAGAGGCCAGGTATAGAGAGAGTTAGTATCATAATTTTGCCAAAAAGTCTAAGTACACTATGATTATAAAAGAAAATATGGGCCAAATACGATGTTTTGGAAAAAACAATCATTTTCAACTAGGTACAGGGCTACAAGGTCAGAGTTATTAAATTAGGCTTAGCTCAAATTTTGACTGCACACACCTAGAGGGTATCATTCAAAGAATCGATATGAATGGTATGCCCTATGGTTGTACACTATATAACCATATGCAGCCTACCTAGCTTAGCTGATACCACCTGATGTTTCTTTAAGTGATAGACATATCTCATCATTTAGCCCTGCAAAGTTAAAGCCCCAGCAGCAGACTTGTCTTTCTGACTACTGTAATTCATAGAAACATAACTTAGTAATGGAGCACATTTTCAGAAAATGAGTTTTAATATTTTTAATCCTATAATGTCAATTTTTGATCACTTTGAATTTATAAACAAATTGAATTTGTAAACAACACATCAGAAAAAGTGAAGAGGATATTAATTAACTAACGCTTTAAATTATAAGAGCCCAAAATAACACTAGTAGCTATGTCAACTGCACTAACGTTTTGAGGAATAACAAACTGCCATTGCTATTTGGGAACTTTTATGAGATACCTAATGAAGCAGTATAACTTGAAAGGCAGTAGATTTATTAAGGGATCAGTGACAAAGAAAATAGAATTGGATCTATGTTGCTGTTATGAGAATTGCTCCTGATGCCTGAAAACAGTTATATGTCCCCATTATGTTTTTCTCTCTTTTTCTTGAGAATTCTACTTCAAAATTAAAATTTGTAACTCTCCTAGTGTCTGTATAAGTCAAACTGCTATTAGCAATGGTTTTAATTCAGTTCACTCTATTTTGTAGTAGTAAAAATTAATTTAAATTTCTTTTGGACTACAGGTAATCTTCGAGCCCTTGCAAATATATATATATATTTTAAAAAACCTTTTCTAAGTTGGCATATAAAGTATTTTTCAAGGGAAAATGTTTCTTAACCATATAGCAGTATTTGAGAAATTAACAATTTTGATAATCAACATTCTCCATAATTTTAAAATTTATTTTAGGAGGTTAAATCCCATGAATTTTGCTTAAAAATACACATCCCCGCAGTGAAAACATAGTAAGAAGTCAAAATGTACAGACCGTAGTATTTAAGTACTTTCTGTTCCTGTAAACAAGACAAAACGAACATGATCAGTTGGAGGTCCAGGACTGTGAGACTCAGAATAAAGAGGAGACATGAAATGTTCATTTCAGAAGTTGGCAGTGGTCATTTGTGATTAGTCTAAAACTGAAAATCCCAGAAAACAAACAAAAAACAACAAATGGGTTTTAAAGTTATATGGAATTGTAAAGTCACTAATTGTTTTTTTGGTGATTGTTTTCACCAAAATTAAGTGAATGATTACATCTTCTCTGTGCACTAGACTCTTGATGAGTCCCTAAGGAGCTTAGGAGACAGAAGTGAATTATGGCTGTAATGGCAGAATAGCTGGCAGAGCTGCCATAGTAACAAGGAGCCTTAGGAGCAGACTCTCCAGGGGAGAAAACAGTCCTGCAAAGTGACGTGACTTTCCTGAAACTACCTAAAGAGAGGGGAGTGGATGTGTGGTGTCTCATGTTCTTCAAACAGAGCTTTATGTTGAGGCTTCTGTAAAGATACCAACTACAGGACGTTTTTAATGGTTGCATTTCAATTGTGTAACACAAAATTGAAGTGATCTTCAACACTGCTAACTGAAGGTGGTATTTCGTATTGGAAAGTCTATTTATTATACTTGATATGCTTGCTAATGCTCTCTCTCTTTTCTCATTTTGCTTCGTTCCTTTGGCTCAGTAGAATTGATGGTATCAACCAAAACTTTAAATGTAAGTGAGTCTTTTTGGACTGAAGGGGTCCTCGGATGGATGGAAAAGGATTTAGTCCTGTTATTCTTTGTTGTTTTTATTTTATTTGCTATGAAGTTTATTTCCATTACCAGAAAGGGCTTAATTGCGTTCAGTCTGAGTGTTTACATAAATGAAGTTGGTGGGTTTGATACAGTACAGTTCCTCTTTTAAGAACATCTGTGAAAGTAGGAATCTGCTTATTAAAATGGTAAACCTGTGAACTGATTTTATTGTTATGTTCTCCAATTTAGCTGAAATTGTATATGTTAATGGCTTCTACACGTATATGAAATGACAAATCATTATGCCCTCACCAACTAGCCAGGCTTTTAATTTGCAGGGATTGAAAATAATATTTAGTGGGCATTGCTGATGAATTAAACTTCTTATACTGGCACACGTGATTTCTCTGAGATTTAACTAGTCCAGACTGTTCAGTCTGTCATTTGGTTTTTCAGCCCCTGAATTCTGCAATGGGTTTGCATTTAATTAGGCTTTAGGAGACCTTGAAAGGAAAGCATGACTTTCTCACTTTTTGGTCACAACTAGTAGTTGCATAAAACTTCATTTTATGCAACAAATTGCTGTGCCAATTTTAGGATCCTGAAGAAAACTGAAACTGCTGAAAAAAAATAGGCTTTGTTTTAATGTTTTCATTTTCTACTCTCTCATGTTTTTTTACTTCAAAATATTATCCACGCTTTAGTGTATATGTAGTTTTATACATAGATGAGTTCACCAAAAAAAAGTTATACCAAAGACATTCCATAATCCATCAATCTCTTTCTTTAAAACTAATAGCAATGACAACATGTAACATAAATATGTATCTTCAGAATCCTTTCATTGTTCTTCTGACACTTTACTAAGCCTTAGAGAGGTTATTAACTTGCCCACAGTGGTGTAAGCAATAAGCATTATAGCCTATTTCTCTTTTCAGGGCCCATCCTTTTAATCATTGGCCATTACTCCAACTGAAAAATCTTTAATTTTTGATTAAAGCAAATTCCCATGGTACTCTCTAAAAGGTGATATTTTTGTAAATCTTCAGAGTGGCCTCTGAGTGTATTTGAAGAAAGGAATTTTCATTCATTTATAAATACTTTGCTATTTAGACTATTACCACTGACTGGCCTTCTCTCAAATTTTAGAGGGCTAAATGTACTTTAAACAAACCTTTCTACAAATGGAGTGAAGTCTATAATGGTTTCTTTTGCTGCTCACAGATGTTGATGAATGCACATCAAATCCCTGCACTAATGGAGATTGTGTTAACACACCTGGTTCCTATTATTGTAAATGTCATGCTGGATTCCAGAGGACTCCTACCAAGCAAGCATGCATTGGTAAGGCAGTTTGCTTTCACATATGAAAATGTTCCATGAAATATAGTGACCAAGGCTGTTGAGGTTAAAAGCAAATTTATTAAAACATGGAATAAAATAAATGTTGTTACCTTATTACAGATTTATTTATAGTACCCTCAGAGATTCTCCTTTTAAACATAAACACTGTTTGCATATGTAACCCAGGCAACATGGTATCTGGCTTCACAAAAATTCAGTTTATCTTCCTTCCTTAGATCAGAGCTTCCTTTCTCCAAATAACATCAGTAACCTTCTCTGATTAACTGAGTTTAAGATTTATAGTCATTTTCAACTACTGTTTTCTTTGAATCCCACACATAGTCCAACACCAAGTCATGCCTGGTCTTTATTCATAGCTTCAGTGCTACACCCACCACCCTGGTCCAAACGCGCTACCTCATTGCTGATTCAGCTCAGAATTCTTTTACCAGATGACTGCCTGTCTTCTTTTTCATTTCCTATTCATCCACAGGTAGTTGCTTGAATCAACTTCCCAGCAGTTTTCATTGTATTACTCTTAATCTAGAAATTCTGTAGTTACTTTACACTTATCCAACATCGTGTTCTGACTTTTAAGGCCTTCATCCACTATGTCAAAAACAGCCGTAACCAGTAATTCCAGCTGTCTTGCCCACCCTTTCTTAGGCTTACTGGAGACCCTCTTTTTTTTTTTTTTTTTCCTTTCTCTCTTCAGCTACTATAAGAGCTGTAAAATTGCTTGCACCTACCTATCCAAAAAAATTTAAAAAAAAAACAAAAACTGCTGAGAGACAGAAATTTTGCTAAAGAAACAACATGATTTTGAATATTTAAAATTCCATTTCTTATCTTACTGTGTTTATCTGTAGGTATTGTAAAAGAATAATGTTTGGCCATTCTCAATCTTCCTAGATATTGATGAGTGCATCCAGAATGGGGTTCTTTGTAAAAACGGTCGATGCGTGAACACAGATGGAAGTTTCCAGTGCATTTGCAATGCCGGCTTTGAATTAACTACAGATGGAAAAAACTGTGTTGGTATGGAAATTGCCTGCTCCCTTGCAAAAGATTTTAAAAGGATATACATTTTTATTTAGAACCATATACTATTTCCATGAAAGCTCACACACCACGTATGTGAGATCTTCAGGTAACTTAGGTAAAATGTAAATGCATTTAATATAAGACTGTTAAAGCAAAAGGACAGGTTTTTTTTGTTGTTGTTGGGGGGACACGGTCGGGAGAGAAATGTTGTAACAATGAATAATTTACTGCTTCTGAAATTTTCCTGTGTGTTACATGTTAAATTGTAAGTAACAGTTGTTCTTCATAAGTTTAGATGATTACTAGTCCCTACTCTATTTCAGGTATTTGGGTTACAACACTGACAAAATAGAAAAGGTTTTCCCATCCTCCACTAACTAGAGGAATATAAAAATGCTTGACATATGCAGTACACAAATCTCTAAAATTGTGGCCTGTGATGTCTAGCAATGCAATGGATACCAATACACTACAGAAATATTGTTTACAAAGCAACACATCATATTCATCTACTAATGAAAGTCCAAATCATTCCATTTGCAGTGAGGTCTGCCATTGCCTTATTTTCTTATAAAATAAACACTAAATTATATTATCTTTTTGGTATACAAAGTAACACACTACTCATGGTTTTTGTGGTTTTAACAGGAACTAAGCACAAAATTTATTTAATTCTTTTTCTTTATATCCGTATACTAAAGGTCCTTTCCACTCTCCACACTATTTTCTCTCATTCAGTTGGCGTTCTTTTTTTACAAAAACTAAAAACCATGAGCACATGGCTCATTTATGTAGTGGAATTTGACTGGGGGTTGTTTGTGGAAGAAGAAGGAATTAGTTCCCTCAAGGCCAGTGTTCAAAGTCACTCTCTCCTCTTCCGCAGATCATGATGAATGTACAACTACCAACATGTGTTTGAATGGAATGTGCATCAATGAAGATGGCAGCTTCAAGTGCATCTGCAAACCAGGATTTGTCTTGGCTCCAAATGGACGTTACTGTACTGGTATGTGTGGCTTTCAGATAGGAAAGTGACCATGATTGAAACCACCTTTTTTATTTGAATGAACCATGGAAGAATTACTTCAGCTTCCTCGTGTGGCTTTCATATTATTCACATTTCTTGCTAATTCAATAAGGCAGGTGTCTAAAGCTTTCTAGAAAAACATACATTGTGGTCTAGGGAACAGTAATATCTTAACAAAAATAATAATGGTATAGGAAAAATTAAGGGACTGACAGATTGGTTTTAGCAAGTCATGTGGAAAACAATGTAGAAATAATTTCTCTCAACTGCTTGGCTGAATAAAAAAGAAGAAGAAAAAATCTTGAAAGGTTTTTGTTTTGTATGCATTCTCAGAAGTAGATTTTCCACTGTCATTCATTATGGGTTTAGTATTACATCTTTTCCATAAAGCTAATATACAGATCATTTGTAACTGTATCATTATCTAAAAATCTTACATTGATTTAGTGAAGACATCTTAATATTGCAATTAATTATTTTGTTTATGAAGCCATTTTGAAGACCAACCTCTAGTGATAACCTTAATAAGCTAAAGATGTGCCTCTTGGAAATAAATGAGACCTTATTATGTTTGTACTCACAATTGGAATTTAATAAAATGGAATACATTTTGCAGCTTCTACTTAGAAGCAAATTTTTCTTTCTCTTTTTTAAATTTATTTATTTTTGAGACAGGCTTTTGCTCTGTCACCTAGGCTGGAGTGTAGTGGCACAATCTCAGCTCACTGCACCTTTGACTCCTGGGCTCAAGCATCCTCCCACGTCAGCCTTCCAGGTAGCTGAGACTACAGGCACGTGTTCCCATGCCTAGCTAATTTTGTTTTATTTTTTGTAGAAATGAGGTCTCACTATGTTGCTCAGGCTGGTCTCAAACTCATGGGCTCAAGCAGTCCTCCTGCCTCAGCCTCCCAAAGTTCTGGGATTACAGGCATGAGCCACCGCACCTGGCCAAATTTTTGTTTTTCTTTGTTTCCTTCTTTAAAACAAAATTAACTCCATAAATGATGTTTTGCCTTCAATTGCACAAACTTAATCTAAGTACCAGATAAGGATCATGCTCAATTCCTATAATTTCAATGAATTACAATGAAATTCTAGGGACAGTAGAAATTAAAAAATTGAGACTGAATTCTTATGTTTCTGAATAACAGATAGATTTTTGACTGTCCAAGGAGGAAGAGTACTGTAGTTCTGATGGTTGAACTCATGACTGGGATGTCATCTCAGGGTTAGCTGATTTGGATTTAACACAAGATAGAAAATTGCCATTATGCTGCAGTGTGTAGAATTATGTTACAGTATGTGACTTTATTTCAGCCTTTTTAAAGAAACTTCAGTATACATCTAAAGATGAGTTTGACCTCACCAGTTTCTGCGTTCTGGAAATTAGTTCTTATTAATTATTTAATTACAAATGTTGTGAAGATTTTCAGTATTCCTGAGTTGGCAGCTCTGTGTTTGAAGTCTCCTTCATCTTTTGGGGAAGTCATTTAATGCTGGGTTACATTTGATAAATTCAAGTGGATTGAAAATTAAAAGAGATACCTCAAGTTATTTTGTTATTGTGAAATGATCAAATAAATATCAGCATAGGATCTACTTATAGTTAAAGTGTCTGTGTGTGAAAAAAATTACAGAAATTTACCTTAATTTTTAAAGAATTTGTTTTACTTAACTAATTTGAATTATTTAACATTAAATGGGATCACCAAATAAATAATGAAAAAGAAGATTGTGAGGCTTTTTTTTCCTCAATGGGTAAAGTAAAGCAACTTTTACTGTCTTTCTGAAATGTGTTGAAAGGATTGCATTTGCATATAATATCTGTTACCACACTTATTTGTTCTTCACAAATTATAAAGTTATAAACAAAAGGTTGGTAGTATTGAGCAGTGGCAGCAAGTAAACCCTGTAGTAAAGTTATATTTACCCAGTAACTACTTGACTTCTGTCACCCACTGCGCAGATGTTGATGAATGCCAGACTCCAGGAATCTGCATGAATGGGCACTGCATCAACAATGAAGGGTCCTTCCGCTGTGACTGTCCCCCAGGCCTGGCTGTGGGCATGGATGGACGTGTGTGTGTTGGTAAGTGAAACATTTTACAATGGCCCCACTGTGCAAAATCATCTTTGAAAAGCCGACAGAGATATTTCTATACAATGGAATAATATTCACTATAAAAAGAGTACATACTAAAACATGGATAAACCTTGGAAAGATTACACTAAGTGAAAGAAGCCAGTCACAAAACACCATACTGTATATGATTCCATCCATGTGAAATCTCCAGAATCGGCAAGTCTGTTGAGACAAAGTAGATTCGTGTTAGGACAGAGAGGATGGGGGTGGTGGGAGAATGGGGTGGGAGCTAAAAGATATTTTTGAGGTGATAAAAATGTTCTAAAATCACCTGTAGTGATGGATAAACACATCAGTAAATATGCAAAAACTATTAAATCATACACTTTAAAGTGATGTATTCTATGATATGTAAATTATATATTAACAAAACTATTTTTTTAATGGGCAGGAACCCCCAGATAGCCCCCTTCAGAACCTTCAGAAGTCTCTGATGACATGCAAGTCAAAAATGCTGGAGAAGAAAAAAATATATTTTTAAACCAGCATACTTGATAGTATTAGATAACTGAATCCTAAACACAGTGCATTTCAGTTTTATAATTAATAACAAATAAGATATGTAATGGGAATTATAGTTATAGATAAGTAAACTCTTGGTTTTGCCCTAACAAAACTTAAAATATAAATATTGGACTTACATCAAAAACTCGAAATGTTTTTAGTTACTCCTCATCACCATGCAACTAGCTGCAGAAGCAAGAGAATAAAAAGTATGAGCAAGAATATATATTTTATTCTAAGCCTTTCAGATTTCTCCAGGATACTTTTGTCAAATTGATCCCATGAAAATCAGTCAGAAGTACCAGGCCCAGCTTTGAAGAGGCAGGCAAAACAGAAGTGTCACTGGTGTTTGGGAACCCCAACAGTATATCCCAAAGATAAGGATAGCAGAATGAGTGGTAAAAATACATTTAATGCAGTTTTCTCTCCAAAAATGCTTTCATGAGGTGTCTAGGGTGAATTAGCCATTGTATACCCTCTGTTTTTCATGTTGTACAGTAAAACATAGAAATAGGATTTCAAAGTATATTTGAGAGATACAACATTCTTAGACATAGTTAATACTTTACTCCTACTGATGAGAATCAAAACATTTGGATCCCAAAGGTGGAGGAGAAACAGTAGAGAATTCGCAGATGGAAATAATCTGTTCACTCAAATTTATCCAGTCTATCCAGTCAAAGATTTATTTCACCCTACAAAGTGTCAGCACTTTGTTCAGGGATATTTCAAATATAGCAACTGGAAGAATATAGCTTCTTCCTGTGTACAGAGCTAAAATATTTTCAGTTGCTTTAATATATTTACTTGCTTTTTTCCTTAACCTAAATGATTCTGTTGAGATCTACCGTGAGTACAAAGCCAGTTTTGGAGGGAGAAATTATTTTTCTCTTAAGTAACCAACATGTGATTTGTTGCTAGGAATTCAGTAAAACATAAAATTTCATTCTTTTGTTCACATCCAGGAAACACATTGGAAATTGTCGTAAAGCCTCCTCCAGTTTTTCGTCATTGTGGTCATTTAAACTTTTTAAAATAAAAACATTATTTGTCATGTGTATAAAATTATATATTGTTTCTATAATGTGCTAGATGTTTTCTTCACATCTTTTGACTTGATGTCACTTTTTAGACCCATTGATTCTTTAAGTTTGAGATGAGGCCTGGCGCAGTGGCTCATGCCTGTAATCTCAACATTTTGGGATTCCATGGTGGGCAGATCACTGGAGCCCAGGAGTTCAAGACCAGTCTGGGCATCATGGTAAAACCATATCTCTGCAAAAAGTACAAAAATTCACCAGGTGTGGTGCCTATAATCCCAGCACTTTGGGATTCTGAGGTGGGCAGATTGCTTGAGCTCAGGAGTTCAAAACCAGTCTGGGCTTCATGGTGAAATCTTATGTCTGCAAAAAAATACAAAAATTAGCCTGGCATGGTTGCACATGCGTGTAATTCCAGCTACTTGGGAGGCTGAGGCAGGAGGATTGCCTGAGCCCTGGAGGTGGAGGTTACAGTGAGCTATGATTGTGCCACTGCACTCCAGCCTAGATGACAGAGTGAGACCCTGTCTCAAAAAAAAAAAAAAAGAAAAAGAAAAAATAAATGAATCACTGTTATGAAAAACTATTAGGATAAGCATTTTAATTTTAAATCTCTTTTTTGTTTGTTCATTTTTCTTCTGTAGATATTAAAGATGTGTTTGGGTTTTGTTTTGTTTTTTTCAGTTTCAGGTAATTAGGCTACGATTTTAACTAGTATGTTAAAATACAACTCACCAGCAAGTTTATAAACAAAAGACAACCATATCTTTATCTTTCCCATTCATTCAAAATTTATTTTTAAGTTTATTCAATGATGCAGTTTAGTAAATAAGGAAGAAAACTCAGTCCACATGATAACTACTGAATATTCTTAAGTGACAAAAAAATTCTAAGATGACAGCAAGATACAGGACCTCTCTGTTCCTCCTTTCCTCTTTTGTTGTTTTGAGAATTAAATAAAGCTTTGAATGGTGTGTAGCACATAATGAATGCCCACTAAGTTAACTACTATTGATATTATTGTTATTAAATTAGAATAGTGGCACCATGTCTAGGTCATAGTCTTAAGAGTTGCTGCTTTAAGTTATAAATAAAAGTTGATATTAAAGAAAGAAGAATAAAATAAAGTTAGCATTTTGCATCCATACATATTTTACTCATGGTATGTAGAATCTGCTAATTACCTGAGGAAATTTTAAATCTTTCCATTTTTTAAGAAAGAAAAGGCGCTGGGTATGGTGGCTCACACCTGTAATCCCAACACTTTGGGAGGCCGAAGCAGGCGGATCACCTGAGGTCAGGAATTTGAGACCAGCATGGTCAACATGGCTAAACCCCGTCTGTACTAAAAATACAAAATTAGCCGGTCGTGGGGTGTGCACCTGTAATCCCAGCTACTCGGGAGGCTGAGGCAGGAGAATCACTTGAACCCAGGAGGTGGAGGTTGTAGTGAGTCAAGATCATGCTAGTCAAGATCACTCCAGCCTGAGTGACAGAGCAAGACTGTCAAAAAAAAAAAAAAAAGGAAGAAAGAAAAGGAAGGGAGGGAGGGAGGGAGGGAGAAAGGAAGGGCATGCAGAAATCTGCTAACATATGGAAAAGGTGCATTTAGGTCCAGTCTGTCGCCAGAGCATTCTTGTGAGCATATTCTGATGGTGCTACTGGTATTGTTCCTCTTATCCTATCCTGTGTACAGTGGTTCAGTTACATTTGAATAGTATACTATGAGCTAGGTTGCCAGTTTGGGGTCTTTGAACGGGAAAAGGTCAGTAGGGAGATAATGAGTTATCTCAATTGATTGTTCACAGTATCAGTTACGGATAGAACTCCTTGTTCTGCTTTTCCTGCCTTCTCACTGCTGCAATCTACTAGTCTTAGAAAAAAAATAGAAGAGGGAAATAAAGTGGTCACCACTTTTTTTTAAGTACTTCAGGGGTGTCCTAGGCACTGTGCTTAGTGCGCAACAAATATACTTTCATTTACTATGCAAACTGTATCCTTATTTAATGAATAAGGAAGATGTTAAGTAATTTATGTAAGATCATCTTGTGGGGATCTGAACCTTGGGAAGTTTATGTCCCTAACACCCACGCATAAGTTATGCTACTTTCTTTGTCATGAAACTTCTGGTGTTGGGCACTCTAAAGAGATTAGTTCACCTGTAATGCAAACTACCATATATAACATGTCTCACCCTTCCAGTGAGCTCAATGGGCCTTTTATCTGCTTGCTTCTAAAAATTCTGCATGGCATATGCTCTAAACCCAAAAGCAGAAATAACTTTGCCTGTTCATGAATGCCTTCCAAGATCATCAGTAATGCCCAAAGAACTCACAGAAATCATAATGGAAATCATGAACCATGTTGTATTTGTGCAAATTTGCCTTCAAGTGAAATCTGTGCTTGTGTGTATCTCAGAGGATACACTGCCAAACTCAGCCACAGCACAGGCAGCACAGGGTTCTCTTGAGTTGACTCCTTAGGGATGGGGTTGGTGAATCCCATGGCCTCCTTCCATTTAAGCACACACGTATCTCATTTTTAATGCAGCCATAAATCACTGTTTTAATCAAAAATGCCCCCAGGTCATAAGAAATTACTGGATGACCATTTTGCATAACAAGCAGATAAAATTTTTTTCCAACAAGTTGTGAATAGTTACAGGTATTTATAATAGAGGTGATCTCTGGTAAAATTGCCAGGTCAGTATACTGCTTAAAAATTGTACTGGTTCTTTGCCCTTTATGATCTGAGTTTTTTATAGTTCACCGTTTACTGTCTCATAAAGTTGTAGGATATTTTATGAGAATTAAGAGAGAACTAAGCAGAATATGCTTCTTTGGGGTATAGCATTACTTTCTACAAAGAGGAAGAGTTTTGGAAGTCACATAAACCTTGTCTGAACCCCAGCTCAGGCACTGGATATTCAAGGACTTCAAACTACATAGGTAGCTGTGAACCTCGTCTTCCTCATCTATAAAGTGTATGTAATGACCACTCCTATAGAGCTATTGACCTGACTGTTCAATGAGATAATGTCTGTGAAGCAATGAGCACAATGCCAAGAGCACATATGGTAGTTAACTATTTTTATAACTGGATTTACTGAGTTTCTGAGGTTAAAACAGTCACAAGCAGTATCCTGGGGATTGAAAAGAAAGGCCTCCTAACTCGGAAAGTGGGAGTAAGAAATCTCATGCCCAAGCAGTATCACCTTAAGGTAGATTAACTTCATTGCACTTCATTGTTCATGAGAACTTCCAAAATTGAAATAAGAAGTGTCATTTTGAATATAGCATAGGCAGTGATTAGAGCTCCAAGTATTCTTTATAATTGTGGAAATATCCTAGGTTCCATGAAAGGTTTGTAAGGATACGTTGGACAATGGATACTGTGTAGCTCATAAAACTTACTAAAGAAAACAAACTAGAGTCGGTGATATGCATCCGTTCTTTTCCTCACTCAGAAAACATTTGTTGATTTCCTAACACTATTAGATGCCAAAGATGCACAATAAAAGTCTCAGATGCCCTTGAAAAGCTTCCAATCTAGTGGCCACTTAGGTTAAAAGAAGCCTTCTGTTTCGAAATCTCTTTGTCTCTATCACTGCCTCAAGTCATTGTTTTTGTATATTCTTTAGATACTCACATGCGCAGTACCTGCTATGGAGGAATCAAGAAAGGAGTATGTGTGCGTCCTTTCCCCGGTGCAGTGACCAAGTCCGAATGCTGCTGTGCCAATCCGGACTATGGTTTTGGAGAACCCTGCCAGCCATGCCCTGCAAAAAATTCAGGTAGTCATATGTGCCATTTTCAGAGTTGATAAAGAATCAAGAAATGCAACCTTAGATGTTTGGCCAAAGAGAACATCAGCTCTTAAGTGTTTCATCATTAATTTTAACTGAAGAAAAGAAAACCAATCCTGTATTGATATGTGAGGCATATAATAAGGAGATTTGGCTTGTGTTTATGTATGATTTCTAGGCCGACAGAACACAGTGAATAAAAAAATCTATTTGCTGGCTGAGTGTGGAGGCTCACACCTGTAATCCCAGCACTTTGGGAGGCTGAGGCAGGGAGATCACTTGAAGCCAGGATGAGACCCTGTCTTGGCAGAAAAAACAAAAAATTCTTAATTAGCTAGGTGTGGTGGCACACAACCTGTAGTCCCACCTACTAGGGAGGCTGAGGTGCGGGGCATCACTTGAGCCCAAGGGTTTGAGGCTGCACTGAGCCATCATTGTGCCACTCCACTCCAGCCTGGGTAACAGAGTGAGATGCTGACTCTTTAAAAAAACAAACAAAAATCTATTTACTTACATATTTGTGATTATTATAAGAGGTTTTTTTTACTTGAACATGATAGCCTCAGTTTCCTTGATCTGTGCTGTCACAGTGAAGACAAATAGCATAAAATTTACTTACCACTTTCAAGGTTATAAACACAACAAGAACTCAATTTGATTTTATATATATATGTGTGTGTGTATATATATATAAAGATCTCTCTCTATATATATATATCTTGACACCAAGTGGTCTCAAGTCACAGTCTCAGACAGTAATTCCAAACTCTTAGGTCAATAAGATTGACTCTTGTCTAGTCATACTTTAACTAAACCCGTATTGAATGTATATTGAATATATGTGAGTACAGTAGGGATTCTAACATAAACACAGTCTGTGTTTTTCCTTAAAGTTTTGAGTAGTTGAGAATATAGGCAGGCAAATGTATAAATTACAATTTAGTGTAATTAGCACCTTAAAAGTTTCATAAACAAGTTTGGAGAGAGCACAGAGGAAGGAGCAATTAGTAGCCCAGGGAAACTGGGAAAGACCTCACAGAAGGGGCACGTTTAGTTTGGTCTTGAAAAAAATGAGTAAGAACTTTCCATGTGGAGGGTACAGGAAAGCATTCCTGCAACGGAAATGTCTTGTAATTCTCCTAAACATCCCAAATGGAGTCTTCATACATGGAAATAATGATTTGATGCATCTAGAAGAATTACTGAGTGTGACCTTTTTTTTTTAAAAGAAAGATAGTGAGGAGAACCTAGCTCTAAAATGTACCACACTGAATTATGCATATTATCAAAGAAGTTCAAAAATTGGTATAAGACTAGACAAAAAGCTAAGTGAACTAATGAAATGAATCTAGAAACCTGAGTATGAATATGAATTAGGATATAGCAAAGCATTTTGGAGCAGCAAGGAAAAAGATTAAATAATAACTATCGTTGATAACTTTTGGAAAAAAATAAGAAGTTAGGTCCCTACATAAAACATTAAAACATAATTTTCTTATAGAATATAAATTCTTTTTTATTTTGTAATGGTAGAAGACTTTGAAAGCAGGCCTAAATAGTAAAATACACAAGTAAACTGGAAAAATATTTTTACGTATCATTTCTTAATCTTTATAGAATTTACATTAATAAGGAAAGTTGAAATCCTCTATAGAAAAAAGAGCAGTGTACACAAGCAGGATTTCAGAAAGTAGAAATTCAAAAGGAAGAATACCATGTAAAAAGATGCCCACTCTCCATAAAATTAAAATTAAATACAGTGCCATTTTTGTTTAGCAGATTGGTATACTTGATTGATTCTTCCCAGTGATAATGAGGGTATTAAAAAAATGAATACTGTCTTATACTGCTGATAGAAGGGTAATTTGGGGGCATTTTAGGAGGGGAAGAACTATCTAAAACCTTAAAAGGGGCATAAACTTTGAGAGTTTTACTTATAAGAGATTATCCTAGTGATATAATTAAACTTCATATTATTTATGATAGTTGCTAGAAGTTGGACAAACCTAATTTCACCAGTAAGAGATTGATCGAATAAATGTGGTACCTCTACGTAACTGAGAAAACAATATTAAATGGCCTATTCAGTGGGACATTGACATGATATGTCTGTGATAGAGTACCCAGCAACCAAGTCTGCTTCTCCACTTACAACTTCTGTGACCTTGGTCAAGTTACTGCACTTTTCTGTGTTCCTCTTTTTCTCACTTGTAAAAAAGAAAATACAGTAGTATTGAGTTTGTGGTATTGGGAAGATTAACTAAATTGTTGGGTGTAAAAGGTAGAACAATACCAGGCACTTGGTAAGTACTATGACCTACATTTTGGCTGCTATTATTTTATTATTGAGGAAAAAGTTAAATATCAAGCTCTGTAAGACCATTTATATTTTTCTTAAAGTTTCTTTATGTAGAAAATATTAGTAACATTTATATATATTAATAATATTCAGGATGATTATTACAAGTGATTTTTACTCTTTTATGCTTTTTTATGAGTTCAGAATTTTATAATAATCGCGTGCTAGAAAATGGTAATTTTTTTCACTTTAAAAACTAATGCACAAATAATTCTTCCTAATGGGTAGTTTTGGGGTTATGAAATGATTTGTATATGGAATAGGTATAGTTAAGTTTTTAATTCTTCTATTTCTTTTTGTCATACAGCTGAATTCCATGGCCTTTGTAGTAGTGGAGTAGGTATCACTGTGGATGGAAGAGGTAACTCTAGTTAATCTCAATTTTATAATAATCATATGACATAATTGTATAGATTTATAATTATAATATTAATATGATTATATTTAATATGAAAATGTAATATTATAAAATAATAAGATTATCTCCTAGAGCAGTGGTTATAAGCTAGATGATATTAAGTGATACGTAGATGCACATTTTCATCTTGGATAAATATTTATCTGTTAAATATACATTGTTAAAAATGTCACTAACAAACTACCCTCCTGATTTCATGCAATCATTGCTTAAGAATAGATGTGACATTTAAGTTAAAAAAAAAAAAGAGTGAGTCAATTTTATGAGAAAATATTAAGTACTGGTGCAGATAGGGTTAGAAAAATAAATAGTATTCAAGAGATATTGGATATGGATCAAGTTTGAGATATACTGGCTGAAATAATTTGTTAAGACTATGTATACCTAAGAATAATAAAATATTTCTCTCCAAGTAAAGAAGTAAGATTCACTAAAATTTTTCTTGCTTTCAATTTTGTATTATGGTTAACAAAACTCCAGTATGGAATCTTGAACACTTAAGTACATATGTGTTTATAATTTTCAAATTCTTTTATATTTTAGTATACATATAGATTCATTTATACATTAATAAAATGGGTGTTATTAATCTTCTATATCTATGAATATGTATATATAAGAAGAATATATATATAACCATATATATATATGTATTCTTCTACCCTTGTGTTTGAGAAGGCTTTAGTCAAGTTATAGATGGTAGGCAGTAATGTTGAATCTTTATAATAAACATCTAAACCAGAGTAAAAAGTAAACTTTTACAAGGATGTTTTTCCCAAGTATAAAATGAAAGACATTTCCAAAGTATTTAAGGTCTTCCAAATTATTGAAAACAATAGCATCAAAATTTGAGCTTGGTGACCAAAATTTGATTTTGGGCTTACTCTTTCATTATATTCCCTGACAATATAGCCTCTCCAGCAGAGCCAGTCACTATTGGAAACTACTTGATCATTCATACAAGCACATCAGTGCACAAGTTCCACTTCCCCTCGGTGATACAGTAGTAGTAGTCATGTTCGTGGCTCGTTATAAAATATCATGTTCTGAAGCATCCACATTTAAAGTGTCCTCTCCGTTAATTTCACATATCAGCAATGAAAAACACTAAATATTACTTGACCACAGAAAAAGTAATAAAATAGAAATATCCTGTACCTTTGGGGACCATAAAATTATGTGGGCCACCCTAATAAATCCCTGTCCTTTAATTAGATAGGTACAATATCTATCAAATTAAGTTTTCCTTTGGATTTTGAGCCAACTGCCTTTAAATTGTCTTTATTAATTTTAATTTTATTAATTTTATCATAAATGCTGGCATATTTCATGATTTAACTCTTTGAATTTCTGCCAGCTTCTTTCATTTTTCTTTTGATTTACCAGTGAAGTGTCCTATGTCTCTCAGTTTTATTTTCTTACTCCTTGTTTTCAGTTCCTTTTCCTTTCTGAAAGGCAGGCAAATTGTGAGTTTGCAGAGTTAAACACTTCATATGTTGAATGGTCTTTATTAGACCTGCATTTATCAATAAACAATAACGTGTAGGAGCATTAAACTTTCAATATTTAATGCAGATATCAATGAGTGTGCTTTGGATCCTGATATATGTGCCAATGGGATTTGTGAAAACTTACGTGGTAGTTACCGTTGTAATTGCAACAGTGGCTATGAACCAGATGCCTCTGGAAGAAACTGTATTGGTAAGTTATTTGTTATATTTATGCAAGAACCTTTCATATAGTTTAATCCCATGGATTATACTAGCAGTAAAAACACAAATAAATGTTAAAACTAAAAACCAGACAGTTTTTCTTGTTTTCTTCGTATTATACATTGATAGGAAAATATCAGAATCAAACAAATTTTGTTACATAGTAACAAACTTCTTGGTGGTACCTATTTGTTTTTAAAATATTCTTTTCCCAAATTAACATACTCAGTTATTAGCCTGTTGTTTTCCTGAATGTACCTTAATCCTGTAATTTTTTACTAAGAATTTGACTTCAAAAATTAACAGGTCAGTATGGATAAAAGTAAGTCAAGAAAATAAAGTGTTACAGGTTGAGAGAATTTTGACTTCATAAAGAAACAACCAGTTGCCACAATATGCCTAAACATGACAACTAAGACAAAGGTATTTCCTTTTCTAATTATAAGAGAATGATTGACGAAACTCAAGTATGTAATTTATGTTTAACAAAAGGAAGAGGAGGAGGATGAAAAGGTTTGACAGTCTTTTATTGTTTTCTGTTAGTGCAAGATTTTCCCACAAAGCATTTAGGTGGACTTTTATAAAATAAATGTTACTCAATCCGTCATTGTGCATGATAGTTTTACAACTATTCACTGATGGCTTTTACAACCAAGTGTTAATGATTATAATTAGGAAAGGAACAGATTTTTCTGTGTTTCTGGTAGTGGCTTTTATTATTGAACATATTTGTTTGATTTGGAGTTGAAGACATACATACTGATGGATGTAAAAGCTCTATTTATATTATGTGCTATAATAGTACCAAGCAAAGATTATTGACCACTTCTAACAATATGTAAACTATGCCAGCTTTTACTCTCCAGAAGTGAAGTCCAAACTTCCCCTTTTTACATGGATACCAGTCATGTGGTTAGGTGAATCACAACCTACCCTAACAACCTCTTTATAACTTGATTATTTCTATAAAAATCCTATTTTCAAATAAAGTCACATTCTGAGATACCGGGTTTTAGGATTTCACCATATCTTTTTTAAAGGACACAGTTCAATCCATAGCTTAGAAAAATGGGTTAAAAAATTGTGATGCAGGCTAAGTGCAGTGGCTCACTCCTGTAATCCTAGTACTTTGGGAGGCTGAGGTGGGCAGATCACCTGAGGTTAGGGGTAGACCAGCCTGGCCAACATAGTGAAACCCCCCTCTAGTAAAAATACAAAAATTAACCGGGCATGGTGGCACGTGCCTGTAATCTCAGCACCCAGAGGCTGAAGCAGGAGAATCACTGTAACCCGGGATGTGGAGGCTGCAGTGAGTGGAGATCATGCCACTGCACTCCAGCCGGGGTGACAGATCGAGATTCCATCTCAAAAAAAAAAGAAATAAGAAAAGAGAAAAGAAAAGGAAGGGAAGGGAAGAGAGAGTAGAGAAAGAAAGCAAGCCAGCAAGAAAGAAAATTGTGATACAGTCACAATTTGTACACGTATTAGACTATTATGGGAAAAGCTATGGTAGTCCAGTGCCTAAAATATAATGTTAATTTTTAAAGTATCAAGATTCACAGTTGGAGCAAAAACAAGATCAAGAAGGCAAAAGATCAGATAATACACAAAAGAATATTATCAGTGATGATGGAATTACAGATGTTTTTCTGATCTGTTTTCAAAATCTCCACAGTATCAGTATATTATTTAATAAGGGAAAATTATTATTTGCAAGACTAGAAATGTAACTTTAAGTAAAAGAGCTCTTCACTCTAAACTACAGTGTTTATTGCTTTTTGTCACTACACTTGCAAAAATGGAAGGATAGGAAGGTTAAAATGTGAGGCCAGGTGCGGTAGCTTATGCCTGTAATCCCTGCACTTTGGGAGGACAAGCTGGGAGAATCGCCTGAGGCCAGAAGTTCCAGAACAACCTGGGCAACATAGTGAGATACCATCTCTAAAAAAAATTATTTTAAGTTGGCCAGGCATGGTGGCACATGCCTGTAGTCTCAGCTACTTTTGGAAGGCTGTGACAGGAGGATTGCTTAAGCCAAAAAGTTCAAAGCTTCAGCGAGCTGTGATTGCACCACTGCACTACAACCAGGGCAACAGAGTGAGATCCTGTCTCAAAAACAAACAAAAAACTCATTGTGAGCTGCTTAAACTGGAGGTTTAGATGATATTCTCTAGGCTGTTCTGGACTGCTAAAAGAGTATGCAAAATACATCATTTTCATTAATAACTAGCTTTCTGAGATAAAAACATAATGGAAAAAGATTAATGAATATCTTTTTTTTAACTACTGTTTAATGCATTTTTTAACCATCTGGGACATGAAGACATAAGGCATTCTTTTGAAAAATTTTAATCATAAAAAATGCCTTCTGTTACTTTTATTATACATAAGCAAGTATACAGGCAAATGAATTTAACCTTTTGATATATTTTATGAATGCTTTAAAAATGTATCTAATATATCATTACAGGACTAAAAGCAAGTGAAGTAGAGATGTGCCTTTCCAAGCTAGCACATACTTTCCAGGGATTTAAAAGCATCTTAAAATTAGCCACTAGCATAAGAATATCCCATTTGAATAAGACTAAATATATTTTGCTTAGGATGAAGAGTGTGCTGTGATACAGACTATGTCACAGAGAAGAAAGAGGGAAATAAAACAAATAACAAAATTAAACATTGCTGCCCACTATAATACATGCTTAAATATGCGTATCTCCTGTCTTCCAATGGTTGCTTTCAGACATCGATGAATGTTTAGTAAACAGACTACTTTGTGATAACGGATTGTGCCGAAACACGCCAGGAAGTTACAGCTGTACGTGCCCACCAGGGTATGTGTTCAGGACTGAGACAGAGACCTGTGAAGGTAAGAGCTGTCTTCCTTGCCTTATTCGTGAATAGTGAGTACCTGGAGTTGTATAAACATCAATTACAGTGATGAAGCAATGTAGTGAAAGGAATATTGTTTGAATATTTTATTTTATAATCTCGTTTAGCTAATCTGTCAGTTTTTGAAATAGTAAGGACCTAACACAGTTTACAAACACCATCAGTTTTGTTCCACTCAGACAAAATATCAACACACATTTGGAACAAACATTTTAAAGTGGATAAAAAAGAAACCAACTGAAAGAAGCCAGATTGTTTTACTTGCTGAAATAGAATGTCAGATAGTTGTTTACTGTGTTTTCCCCTTTTCAGAACCACTCTGATCCATTAATGTAGGAACCTGAATTATAATGGAAAAGTTAACTCTTAGATGAAATGATTGATATACCCAAGAGGTTGGCCCACAAAATATTTGAGGTCTAAGTAAAAATGATAACTTTAATGTGTTTTTAGTCTAAGAGAATTGTCCTTTCCATTTGATAATTTAAAAGTTGTCATTTGGGTTTGTAGACCATAAACTAGTGTTTAAAAGCTTCTTTGTTTTCTTCTAATCACATATTTTTGCAGTGAAAGTTACTTAAATGAGTTAAATGGTTAGAGAAGTCTTCATTTTCAGTGAGATACTGGCTAAGCAGTGAGTACACTGAATTATGGTTTTGTATCTTGATCAAAGTACTGTATATTTCAGAAAAATCTGTGGTATGAATACTAGTCATTGTTCCTGTTTAAATCTCACTGTGTGGGCCTACAGAAGGGTCGCATAACAGTCTCAAATCCAAAAGTTACTACTTTGGAATAGTAACTTTTAAGAAAAGATTTCATCTTTGATGATTGTGGAATAGCCCCCTCCCTTTTTTTTTTTAATCTGTTAAAGTATTTGTTTTTTTCATGGTGCCACAGCCAAGAAAACTGCCATAGTAATATTATTGAAAAAGATGTTAACATTCTCTCTTCATCTTACTGTTTAACTTCAAAGCATTCTTGTGAACAGAAACCAGTTAGGACTATAGAACAAGATGTCAAAACACAAATGACTCTGCTGAAGTCAATGAAATGCAATTACAAAGTGTAGTGCTAACTTTGAATTGAATCGGAGGGGCCACTAGAAAACAATAATTAGCCTAAAGAAAAAAAAAAAAAAGAAAACTTCAGCATAAAATCCCCTTTTTCTAAACTTACTTCTGGTGACAGTTTCCCCTGTTGTCCAACATCTTTGCAGGAACTCCTCAAAGAGGAGTGCTCATTCCATTCCCACTGAAAATACTTGAAGGTTCGTCTTCTCCGTAGATGAGAAGGGGACACACTTAAGAGTTTGGAATATCTTTCAATAGGTTATGAGAGCCCTCTTTTTAAACCAGCTCAGGCTTCTCAAATGTATTCAACTACGGAGTCTCTATTTTCTAGATCCCACTCCCATCTCTAACACCAGTTCTTCAAAATGCTCTGAGAAACGTACTTTATGAAAAAGTATCCTAGCCATATTTCCTCTATGATTTCTTTGGAAAGATAGAAGAAGGGATTTTAAAGGTTTTTGTTTTTCTTGATTTTCTACACTTCCTTCCTACAGTCTTTTTTCAGTTTTGTCTGTTGTCTGTTGTCTGTTGGAGGATAAGCTTCCGTTAAATCTCAGGAAACTTAGAAAGCAAGAACAGGGTGGGACGTCATCTTGATTTAACTAGGAAACTGATGATTTTTAGAACTGGTTTCCCTGTCTAGGAAAATACTTTCTGGTGCTATCGTGTCTCTCACATGATTTAGTTCCTAATGCGGAACTAAATGGATAGTGTCTTGTTCTATTTGCTATGTACACTGAATTATCAATGATTATTTATGGACCAGTAAGATAGAGTACAAAGGTTCTGAGAGTTGAAATACCAAAGAAGTTAAAATCAGAGACTCTCCTGCTTACAGGAACAGTTAAGAAGAGTAGGAGCTGGTGGTGTTTAATAGTGTAACATAAGGTGATTATGTAAATATTAAGGCACTTTCATACCAAATTAGGCAACAGTGAGTGTTAGAAAGAGTAATCTTCACTTATTACAAGCATACTTATTCTTAAGCTGAGAGATTTATTTAATGAAAAAACAATTTTATGTCTGTCATTCATAGGAAAGAAGTTCATGTTATGTAAATAGAGAAGAAATGATAGACAACTCTTTTGGCTCCAGCCTTATGACATTGAAGGAAATAAAAATGATTTATCATGGGAAAACTAACCAAATAACTGTTATTTCTACACTTTCTTCCCACTGTTACTTGCATTTCATTAAGAGTTTTGCAAAGAATAGACTTGAAGGCTACTAATCTCTTTTTCCGTTGAGTTGCTTTCTTATTTCTACCGTTGCATTCAAACAGTAAATGTTTCTGTCTGAAGCAGTTCTCTTCATTCTCTTCTTTCTGAATTAATTTCCAAAGACTAGACAGGGAATTATTAGCAGATTCATTGCAAATCTTAGCTTTTTCTTGTGTATTTGTCTTGTGCACTGATTTTGTCATTCATGTTTTCAACAGACTATTTTAAATATATAACAAATAGCACTAATAATAGAGTAAAGTTCTTCTATATTTCAGAATGAAGTTACAGAAACTTTGTTTCTTTTTTTGTTTGAGCTCTGAGAGTCTGTGAAAGTTAAAATTTTTACAGCAAGCACTGTGGTTTAGATTGTGTTTCCAGTGACATAACTAGTTAAATGTAAACCAGATGTGCTTTGAAGTTTATTTCCAGGAATGTACAGTGAACTGTTTCAATTCCTGGTTCCATGACATTTATAACATAACAACATATTATTTAAAGGAAAACTAAATAGTTGATATTTGTAGTTGTCAGTGCATATGTTTATAGTTTCTGAATTCATAATTGCTTAATTTAAAATAGAGATTTTAAAAACACACAGTATTGAAATTCTTCTTTTTTCAGGCTTCTTACAAATGAAATTAATAGCTTTATATGTGGTATATCCTTAGATTAGTTATCTGCTTCTTTTATGGTTAACTGGTTTCTTTTTTACATTGTGTTTTTATGAAAGAGTTTTTATACTCTGGGATTGATGTTTTCATTAGAAATCTGTACTATATTTACAAAATCTCTTCTTTTATTTTTAAGAGGTTTTCTCACTATTAACAACCTGAAAGCAAAATACATTCATATTTCTTCAAACAATTTATATATCAAGAATTAAATTAGCACCTGGATATTCCTTCAGTAGTGTTGAAGTAACAAAGTGTTTTTCACATTGATTTTTAAATTTGCATGTGAAGTCCACTGACAAAAAAAATCAACTGTGAGTCTCGCTCTTTCAGGATTAAAGTCTTCTAGCTATTTGTTTACATGCTTTCCTCAGTAAACTGCTTTATAATAAATTCAAAGAAATATTTAGAGAAAGAAAAAGTATTCTTGTGAACTTAAAAACCCCAGTGTTTGATATAAAATGCCTTGAGAACTATTGACCTGTTTCAGATAATTAACTTAGTAAAGAAAACTGTGTGCCACTTCTTAAAAGTGTACCACTTTAGAAGTGGTTGAATTTACACTGAAAATGTCTTCGATTTTGTTCATAGTACTTTACCTGAAGCTTGTGTTTCTTTCTCATTGACTCATGTGTTAAACTATTTCACATTACAGGCTTGACATTTTCTCTAATCACCACTTGAGAACATAGGCATAGGGCAGTTCTGCTTACTTCTGACCATCAACAGGAATTGTTTATATTATATGATTTCACGTATATTGAATTACATTTGATTTGAATATTTCATTCAGATCAAATTAATGATTGTAGAGGCCTATTTAAAGCAATTATTTCTACTTGATCAAGTTTTCTAATTTTTATTTTACCACCATTAGTTGTATTAAAAAATAACTAAGCAGGCCGGGCGCGGTGGCTCAAGCCTGTAATCCCAGCACTTTGGGAGGCCGAGACGGGCGGATCACAAGGTCAGGAGTTCGAGACCGTCCTGGCTAACACGGTGAAACCCCGTCTCTACTAAAAAATACAAAAAACTAGCCGGGCGAGGTGGTGGGCGCCTGTAGTCCCGGCTACTCGGGAGGCTGAGGCAGGAGAATGGCGTAAAAACCCGGGAGGCGGAGCTTGCAGTGAGCTGAGATCCGGCCACTGCACTCCACCCTGGGCGACATAGCGAGACTCTGTCTCAAAAAAAAAAAAAAAAAAAAAAAAAACTAAGCAAACTAAACATGTAAATGTGAAGAACTAAAGACAGAGAAGGTGGATAGGGACTAGAGGAGAGTTATGTACCCACCATGAATGTTTCAGTCCTTATTTTCTGATTCGTACCCAAGAGCTTGGAATTAAAGCAGCATTGTGATATTTTGCTTCCAAGATGGACTTTTTAAGTTTTTCAGAGCCCCATTAAACCATAAATGATCAAAGCAATCCACCTTTGTTTGTGCACAGGATGTTGCTCCTGGAATTACATCTTATTATGTGGGGGAAAAAATCCAATTTATGTAAAGTTGTGATGACGTATTGAAAAAGCATGTAACTGAACTCTTTCCCAATAGGCTGATCGCTGTGGTCCTACTGAGTTCCCAGTCCTATAGATGTGTATCCACAATGTAAAATGCATGCCTCCATTCCCCATTCACTTTATGCTTCATAGATCCATATTAAAATTACCAGAGCCAAGTTTACCAGACATTCTGGCATTGCATGGCTTGTTGGAATAATATTTTCCAGAAACACATGGCAGTTCTAACAGAATCTTTTCCTTCTGGATTGTAGATATAAATGAATGTGAAAGCAACCCGTGTGTCAATGGGGCCTGCAGAAACAACCTTGGATCTTTCAATTGTGAATGTTCGCCCGGCAGCAAACTCAGCTCCACAGGATTGATCTGTATTGGTAAGATTCATACACAATACTGATGCTTCAATTTCACTGCTAAGATCAGCACAGATCTCAGGCCTTACTACAGATAAAAACAGAATATGATTCCAAAAAGAAAAGAATTACGCATTACATTAGTTGTTTTTACTCAGTATCAACATAGAGGTAAAACATAATAGCATTAATTAGGCAGCCTATTCAATGTTTGTTAGATTCTAGAAATCTTCCTTTCATATAAGTAGATATATTATGCTATAACTTATAATCATTTCCATACCACACACATATGCATATCCATTACCCTAAAAATGCCTTAGGCAGCAATATAATCAAATCTCCACTGCATACATTTTTTATAAACAAACTTCGATGGCAAACAAAAAATGTGATGAAATTTGGATTCAGTTAACAGGACAAGAATTTGAAGCTTTTAAACACATAGAGGGAATTTATTATTTTTTCTTTTTTTCCATCAATCATAAACTTTTGGGCTTCAAGGAAGAGAAGATAACTGTTTTCTTGCTTTTGGAATTCTCTAGGGGAAATTATTCTAAAACATCTAAACTAGCATCTTTCAATATGTCTCAAAACATTTAAAGTCAGTTCTTGATAATGACATAGGATGTATATTAAAGAAGATTGATCTGTTACTGCAAGGAATAATCCAGCATGCAAAAGGGAACAAAACTGTCCCAGTAATTTTTCCGTACTTCCAGCATCTGTGGTTCCATTCACTAGGCCTACACAGTTCACATCATTAGCTAGTATACACCTTTAAGGGGAACTAAATATATATTCCAAATAGGAAGATATTTCAGTTTTACATAGTGCCAAATTAACTGGCAGTTTTTATTATCTAGCCAAAATGAATCTTTAGTTTCATATTTGTCAAAGACAATAGTTTTTTCAGTAGTATGTCTGATGTTAACCATATTTAGCTGGATGCTAGAGTATCTGTTTGTTACGTAAAGACAAATGACCAAGTCCAAAATTATCAATGAAAACCTTCTCTTTGGAAACACCAGCTCCTCGTTTCCCAATGAGGTACAGCTGGTGAAATTTGAGCCTTGTTCAGCTCTCCATATTAGGAAATAGACTGCCATCTGCCTGGGGCATTACTTTTTTTCTTATAGAATTCCGGGCTGGGTTGGTGGGGGGGCCAGCGGGGTGTGTGGGTTGGATGCAGTAAAGCAGAAATATTTTTGCTAAGCCACAATTTCCAATTGAGATGGAGTCATTTTATTATGCAAAGGAAATGAATTCAGCATTAATCAATTAATGTCTCAGAAAACTAAATCTGCATGCCACTTGAGCATCAAAGATACTTCGTTTTTGCCTCATCATGTAGACTTCCATTATTTTGGCCTTTTGCCCTTAAATTTATTAACCAAAGAAGAACAAAGACTTTTTACCCCCAAGTCTTTATGTCATTCTTCCAATTGCCAACAACTAACCACCACCATATTTTTCTCAGTCAATGTATTGTGTGCTTTCATTTATTATGATTAAATTTGAATAGCCCAGTGTAGAGCTGCTCAAAAGGCAATTTCCCTAATATTTTTAAATTTTAGACATTATTTTATGTACTTTTTTATTAAAAAGAGAATTCTAGTTGCAAAAGAAAATAACAAATAGTAAAATATACACAGGAAAAGTCAGGAATGTATAATAGGACTGTCAGTGGCTCTCATCAGTGGTTAGTCTGCAACTTTCTCTTCCACAGGGTCCGGGTCATTACATTTTGAAATTTCATGATATGATTACTGATTTAAAATTACATTAGATTATATATGAATTAGTTGAATACTATGAATATTTAAGGATTTAGAATCTATTTTTCAAGCTTTCTAAATATAAATTAATCTTAAACTGTTCTGCAAACTGCTTAAGAAGACTATGGTATTCTGGTTGAATATGGTTAAATGTAATAGAACCATGCATTTGATTAATCTTTCATGCATTATACTGCTGTGGTTTGATGGTTCTATGTAATCCAGACCAGTTTCCCTCATCTTTGGCTTGGGTCTGCACTCTGTCTTCAACTTGCGTGGAAATATGGCTGTGACCACTCTGCTGTCAAATCCAATGGTCTATTCTCATTCCTCACCTTAGATTATTAGCAGTATTTGTCACAGTTCATTACTCACTCTTTCTAGAGAAATTTTGCATTTTTGGCTTCCCAGGCACAACTCTCTTCTCCTTTGACTTTTATGGCTCATTTTCTCTTTCCTTTACTGAGTCCTCCCTATCCTCCTAACCTTTAACCTGAAGTGTTCTGCCAGTCTGTCTTTGGACCTCTGTTTGTCTTTCTACACTCATCCTCAAGAGCCTCTGTGTTGAGTCTCACATGTGTCACTCTAGTTGATAATGGAATTCTAGGCCTCAACCTTGCCACCGATTCCAGATTTGTGTTTCCAACTGTCTGTACAGTGTCTCCACTTGGATGGCTCATCAGTATCTCAAATTCCCATGTCTGAAACCAAATTCCTGTGTACTGGCTTGAACCCGAGTCTCCCAGGAACATTTCCATCTTGGCAGATGGCAAATCCGTTCTTCTAGCTGCCGCCCCTCAAAAGCTTGGCAGCATCCTTGATGTCTTTTTCTCAAGCTGCACGTGGAAGTCATCAGCAAACCTATTGATTGCACTGAAGTTTATCCACATTTCATCCCCTTCTCACCATCACCACACCAACCCCCAATCCAAGTCACCATCATTTCTCTTCGTAATTACTGCTGTAGCCTCTACCTTAGCTTCTTTTCCCCATACTCTAGTCAGTTCTCCACATAGTCACCAGGCAACCCTTTTAAAACATAAATCAGAGCATATCATTCTTTGTCCAGGAATCCTGTCTAGGAAAACCTTGGCTTCTCATTTCATTCAGTAAAAGCTCAAGTCCTAGCCGAAGCCTGTACTCTCCTCATGATCTTGCCCCTGCTCTGCCTCCCGCCCCCTCAGCCTGAACCAGACTGGCCTACTTCCAGCTCCTGCATCAGACACATGCCCACCTGAAGTCCACTGATCTATCTGGCAGGAATGTTTTTCACTCAGATTTGCAGGGTTCTCCTTATGTCTGTATTCAGATGCCACATTGTAAGTCATGATTCCTCTGACCATCCTAGATAAAATAACAGTTTTTCTCCTGTTTCTACCCTCAAGCTAATTACCCTGCTTTATTTTTTGAGAGTTCTTAACTAACTCCTGACTATCTACATCTGTATCTCAGTTGTGTATGAGTATGGGGGCAGGGGTGGGTATACACACACAACAGTGGGTCAGTGGGGAGAGAGGGAGGGAGGATGGAGGAAAGGAATTGGGGAGAGAGAGAAGAGAAGGATGAGCCTGGAGGGGAGTGCAGGGGGCTATCAGTGGATTTGTAGCTTTTCAAGTGTTGATGCAGCACCAGCCTAAAGAATCACAGTGCTACAGAGTGAGGGCTCTGCAGTCAGACTGCATGGGCTTGAATCTTGATGCTGACACTCTACTAGTTGGGTGACCTTGGGTAAATTGGTTGACCTCTGTGTGCCTAAATTTTCTCATGTGCAAATTGTACATAATTCACAGGGTTGTTTTAATGAGTAAATAAATACATAACAAAGCCTTCCAGTTCCTGTCACTGTCTTGATAAATCTTAGCAATAACTGTTGTTTATCTTACTTAAAATGATGACAACCAAGGTGATAAATCAGATTAGTCCGGATCAGTAAAAGATCATTTAAATACACAGTAGCCTTACACAAGCATCTCTGTTTCCTCTGTTCTATGGAATTTACAGGTGTAAATCTATAACAAGCCTGTAGTTTGAGACCTGACACAAATGGTTCTCTGCAGTTTTATCCAAACCGAACATTTCAGCCAGAGTGAAAAAACAAAGTGACTGTCTAACTCTTTTTCACACCTTTGCCCCATAACTTTTTATTCAGTACAGGAGAGAATTGTTTTGTTTCAACCTCTGTCTTGGTGTTTAGGTTGTTGGTAACTTCCTGTGTTTCCTAGGGAATGAGAAATTACTATTTCTCCCGTCATAGGCCCATTACAGTTTAATTGTAATTCCCTTTCTGTGTTTATGGGGGATTTTTTTGTTGTTTTTGTTGTTGAATTTAGAAGTAAAAACTTTTTTTTTTTTTTTTGGAAGACAGGGTCTCACTCTGTTGCCCAGGCTGGAATACGGTGACACGATCTCATTGCAGCCTCTGCCTACCGGGCTCAGGCAATCCTCCCACCTCAGCTTCCTGAGTAGCTGGGACTACAGGCATGTGCCATCACTCCCAGCTAATTTTTGTATTTTTTGTAGAGACAAAGTTTCACCATGTTGCCCAGGCTGGTCTTGAACTCCTGGACTCAAGCGATCCACCTGCCTCGGCCTCCCAAAGTGCTGGGATTATAGTCATGAGCCACTGTGTCCAGCCAGAAGTAAATTTTATCTGTACATATTATTATTAAAATGAATTTTCAAATAAATACTGTAGGAATACACTTATTCTTTGTTTTCTTCCAACTCTTAGTGCCACAATATGCTATTGAGGTTTTAGTAGAGTGTTTTCCACATCACCCACATCAGAATCACCTGAGGAGTTTGTCAAAATTCAGATTCCTGGGCTGCACACCTGGAAACTTATGAATTGGCATTTTAACAAGCGCCTTGGTAATATTATGCACACTTAACTGAGAGCCACTGCTCTACAAGGAAAACATGACATATGATTTGTTTTAGCCAGTTAGTATTTGCCATATCAGCTTTGTCTGGATTCCTTATCACTGCTTCAAAATCAGTTAACAGTCATTTATTATTTGTTCATTTGAAAAACTTTTCATTGTGCCACCAAAAATATACTAACCATTCATTATTCCCTTTAATCCACATACAATAAACATTTTAAAGTGCATAACATTTCACTGGGTACTCTACCATTCAAAAGGAAGAACTTAAATTTGATGTGGAGTCAGTCTAAAATGTTAGGAATGGTTATCTCTAGAGGATTTCAGGTGATTTTTACATCTCCCCCATACTTCTCTATTTCTTCAAATTGTTTACCATAAGTATGATTTACTTTTTGAACTAGAGATAAATCTACACACAGACACACATTTTTTAAATGCCTGAAATAAAATACATCAGATATTAGCCCTAGGAATGCATTAGTGGGGGTTTTGTAAGTGTTTATTCCTTCTTTGTTTTATAGGGGTTTTTTTCTTTTAAATTATTCATCAAATAATTATCAGTTGGAGAAATACTGGCCTCTGTATAACAGAACATACATTGTGTGTGATTATTTAGTAGGGACTTAAGGGAGAAGGAGATTGAAGGATTTTATATGATAAAATCTTAAATATCAAAGCATTTGTCATTAAGGATAAATCTTATGAATACTTTTCACACAAGTAATGGTCTTATCATGTTGTTATAGTATGTTAAAAAAGAAGAAGGGTGGGGCGCAGTGGCTCATGCCTGTAATCCTAACACTTTGGGCGGCCGAAATGGAAGGATTGCTAGAGGCCTGGAGTTCAAGACCAGACCAACATGGGCAAAATGGCAATGCTCTGTGTTTCTGAGTACCAGCATAAAATCTTGGACAGCTCCCCTTAGAATATCAATAGATATAATTATATTAATTACTATATTGTGAGAGATATATAGTACATATTACATATACGTAATAAACCATATTTGAATGCAGGTACATGAAAGTGTTTTCAAAGGATATGCTATTAAAAGTGTTTTTTCGGGTTTTTTTTTTTTGACAAAGTTTCACTCTTGTTGCCTGGGTTGGAGCGCAATGGCACTATCTCGGGTCACTGCAACCTCCACTTCCCAGGTTCAAGCGATTCTCCTGCCTCAGCCTCCTGAGTAGCTGGAATTACAGACGCCTGCTACCACGCCCGGCTAATTTTTATGTATTTAGTAGAAACGGGGTTTCACCATGTTGACCAGGCTGGTTTTGAACTTCTGACCTCAGGTGATTCACCCGTCTCGGCCTCCCAAAGTGTTGGGATTACAGGTGTGAGCCACTGCACCCAGCCCCGCTATTAAAAACTTTTAAAGTATCTTTTTTTTTTTTTTTCTGGTGGAGATGGGGTTTCGCTATTTTCCCAGGCTGGTCTTGAACTCCTGGGCTCAAGTGATCCTTCTGCCTCAGCCTCCCAAAGTGCTGGGATTACAGGCGTGAGCCACTTTGCCTGGCCCTTCTTTTTTAGAATACTTTAACAAATGTCTTTTCATATACACAGCTGAATTCTATTTTCATCAGAGGTAAGAGCTCCCCAACCTTTCCTGTTCTTTTTCAGACAGCCTGAAGGGGACCTGTTGGCTCAATATCCAGGACAGCCGCTGTGAGGTGAATATTAATGGAGCCACTCTGAAATCTGAATGCTGTGCCACCCTCGGAGCCGCCTGGGGGAGCCCCTGTGAGCGGTGTGAACTAGGTAGGAGCCTGACTGGGGGGCTTCTCGGCTTCTCCTTGGAAAGCTTCTCCTGCCGCTAGGACACATCTTTCACTATGAAGTTCCTTAGTGAAGAAGACCTGAGATCATTTACCTTTGCTAAAATGTTATCTTTGCTGGCTAATGTTTTTTACCTCTTAAAATGTGTATTTGGTTTATCCTGGCTCATAAGCAGCCCTTCTAAATATTTTATTCATGGAAGGGAATCAGCTAGAATCTGCTAGATGACTGTATCCTCCAGTATCCTTGTTTGTGTGTTGGCTGTTTTCCTCGAATCTTTTGTTTACTTTTTTTTTTTTGAGACGGACTCTCGCTCTGTCACCAGGCTGGAGTGCGGTGGCGTGACCTCGGCTCACTGCAACTTCTACCTCCCGGGTTCAAGCGATTCTCCTACCTCAGCCTCCCGAGTAGCTGGGACTAAAGATGCCCGCCACCACGCCCGGCTAATTTTTGTATTTTTAGTAGAGATGGGGTTTCACCATGTTGGCCAGACTGATCTCCAACTCCTGACCTCAAGTAATCCACCCATCTCGGCCTCCCAAAGTGCTGGGATTACAGACGTGAGCCACCGCGCCTGACCTGTCTACTTTTAACTCAGTTGTCAATGTGACAACAAAAAGAAATTGTAGGAAAAATTATGAGAATCTCAATACAGGTCAGTACTGATGGAGGTACCACAGAAAGTCATGTGCCCTACTGAATGAAGTGGGGACAGTGATGTCCTTGGACCCTAAGACCCCGCCTTGCAGTTTGTATTTAGTTCCATTTTGATTCCGTTATATTTCTTCTTGAGCATAACATGGTTGTGTTTTATTCTATAATGAAGTAAAATTTGTCCTGTTGTTCTTACAGATACAGCTTGCCCAAGAGGGCTTGCCAGGATTAAAGGTGTTACATGTGAAGGTGAGTGTATCCTTCCTTGGAAGATACTATACGTCTTTAGAGCAGTACATAAAATTAACATTCACTCTCAAACTTTGGAGATGTTTATCATTTTCAGAAACCTTGACATTTCAATAAAAATACTCAATGTAATCAACAAATGCTTTAGCATAATTCTCTTAGGAAACAGCTTAGAGTTTCCCATTTCTCCTCTTTATGTAAATGAATACATCACTAGACTTTAAGCCCAGAACAGCTGGCAAAGGCACATGTTTGGGCTGTGTTTCATGGACAGGCAAGGCTGTGGTAATTTTCATAGCTGGTGCCTAGGAAAGCGGGTGACTGGGTTGTGGAATATTTCTGTTTAACTCAAGTAGTAATCCCCGTTGTGTTGAATGTGGATTGAAAATGCTATACATGAAGTAGGACCACACCTGCTTTTTCTGTTTGTAACATCTTTATTCCTCTGCTGGCTCCATTTCCCTGCAGATGTTAATGAGTGTGAGGTGTTCCCTGGCGTTTGTCCAAATGGACGCTGTGTCAACAGTAAGGGATCTTTTCATTGCGAGTGCCCTGAAGGCCTTACGTTGGATGGGACCGGCCGTGTGTGTTTGGGTAAGATTCACGCCCTCATGTATTCCATGTATAAAACAAGCCATGAATTTCCTTCTTTAAGCAGTGGCTAGTCCAACACCACAGAGTTTGTACTTGAGAAAACTTACTTTAAATGAGATATTTAGGGGGAAATCACTAGAGGCTGTTTTAAAAGTGAATGTATTTAAGTGAAATTGTTTCTGTTTCATGCCAAAAGTTGGTACTGCTCAAAAATCTATCTCAAAATCTTCCATTTCTTTAACCAGATAATTTAGGCAGGTTCAGTCTTTCACACTGAGTTAATAAGAGTAAGAATAGGTTGAACGCAGAAGGAAAGTTGGAGACGAGGATTTTAAAAGTTTACATTTGTCAGCTCATTGCAGCTACACCCTGAATACAATGGGGAAAGTCATCTGCAAAGATATGTTGCTTCTGCTTAAAAACATTCACTAATCTTGGTCCTTCCTTTACTGCTATTAGAGTTTACGTTTTCTTAATACTTTATTTTTTAAAGATCTGTAGTGATGATTCTCTTTCTTTCAATATAGTATTATAGGAATGGTGATTTGACCTTTTTCTTTATTAGTGTCATGGTTGACTGAACTTGAATTTCATGATTGAAAAATACATTTCTATTAATTTTCATTGTATGTAACAATAATTTTTCATTTACCTAGAGATTTTTTTTCCCCAATAAGCTATGGAACAGTAAATTTTTAGTTTATAAAAGAACTTTACATAGATTTGTATTTGAAATTTAGGCATGTAGACAAAACATAAATAATAGTGATGTTATATGCAATGATCTTTAAAGTATTTAAATATCTCAGTGATGTTTAAAATTTACTGGTAAGAAAAAAGTTTGCAATACCATACAGTTTAGTTATTATAATTAAAACAGATTTCATTTTTAACTGAATTTTGATAGCACATTTAAATCTGGGTTGAAAGCATCACTGTAAAATCATACAAAATTATTTAGAAAACATAATATCCAAAGTACAAAAATAAAGAAAAATTCTTTCAGATTTTTAAGTATTTTAAAAATTATCTTTAAGTGATCTACGATGTTTAGAAATAAGTATCATTTGAAAATGACAAAATATTCCCCCAAAACTATCAAAATTTTTAAAAAAGAAAATGACAAAGTAATAATATCAATACAATCAGATGACTAATGAAATCAAGTTATCTTCTATAACAAAATGCTGTAATATATGAAGATATATCGCTGATTATAAATTATTATTAGGCAAAATAAATTTTCAATAACATTGTTCAAAATTATGACTGGGAGTGTACTTTGGGAGGCTGAGACAGGTTGATCACCTGAGATCAGGCTTTCGAGATCAGCCTGGCCAACATGGGGAAACCCCGTCTCTACTAAAAATATAAAAATTAGCTGGGCATGCTGGTTCATGCCTGTAATCCCAGCTACCCGAGGGACTGAAGCAGGAGAATCGCTTGAACCTGGGAGGCGGAGGTTGCAGTGAGCCGAGGTCGCGCCACTGCACTCCAGCCTGGGCGACGGAGTAAGGCTCCGTCTCAGAGAAAAAAGAAAAAAAAAAATTAAAGCATTTTTAAATATTCTAAGATAATATATTGGATTCTTCCTCCTTGTACTTTGCTTAAATGCTTTTGTCACTGCTTAAATTATGCTATATTAATTAATTCTGTCTGAGGATGTGAGAAAGTTTCAGGAAGCAACTGGCACATGAAAATGTAAAGTATTCTGAGAACTAAAGTTGTGGTAAATGCTTTGATAGAACCTCGTGTGAATCAGGCATCCCAAACTCAGATGCTTACAGGAGCCAAGCATGTAATATATCAGTGAGTGAAGCGACAACAGGGAGCAGTGGGGACTGCAGCAAACTGCAGAGAACATGGACCATCCAGAGGTTTCCAAATTGATATTTTAATTTCCATGCAAGGACAATCGCAGCATTGATAGGCCTTATTGTGGCCGATGTGCTGACTTTTAATTCCTGATATAAATATTCATAGAGTTCTCAGTAGTGTGCTGACTTTTAATTCCTGATATTAACATTTATAGAGGTCTCAGTATTAAAGAAAGGATTACTCTTCCTGGCTTTTGTAAGTTTTTACATGTATAGTTTAAATGCCTTTCCCCTCTCACCCCAGTTTATTCCAATAAGCTTTGAAATGGTACATTTTTAGTTTGTCTTGGGCTTCTTGAGCAGGTTCCTTCAGTAACCTCACAGTGTGACTCAGGCCAGGGTTCTTCGGCCAACTGTACTTATATAAGACTTTCACATCTTGGAAAGATTCTTTCTTACCTGCTGACATTATGGGACGGAGCCAGCTATAAGGAGACTAGCCCCTCAGAGCCCTGTGATAATGAGACTCTGGATTACTATCACACCTCACACTGGCAAAGCATGTGGCTTTTTGGTTTGTGTTAATGTAGATATATAAGACAGAATCGCCATCTGTGGATATCTACATTCAGTCTGCTGAATCAAAATAAAAATTTACCACAGTTATTTTTTCTTTAAAAATAGGACTTTTTCTCAAGTACCTAGGATTACAGGCGCCCGGCACCATGCCCAGCCAATTTTTGTATTTTTAGTAGAGACGGGGTTTTGCCGTGTTGGCCAGGCTCGTCTAGAACTCCTGACCTCAGGTGATCCAGCTGCCTCAGTCTCCCAAAGTGCTGAAATTATAGGCATGAGCCACCATGCCACGCCCAGTCTGGGTAATGGAACGAGACTCCATCTCAAAAAAAAAAAAAAATAGGACTTTTTATTTCCAGTATTCAGAAATGTAACTCTGTGAAACTTTAGGCTAAAGACAGTTGCTAAAGTTGATGTTACCTTTGGTTTAGAAGTTGAAAGAATCAGTATTGACAGTAACTAAAGTAGTAAACATTAATTTTTATGTGTACATTTCCATCAGGGATCTCCTTCCTCTGTTAAACAGTTTTCAGCCTCTGGAAAGGATTTAATGTCTTAAAATGTTCTTATCAAAGAAATGTTATTTGATTAAGGAAATTTTTCCAAACTCATTATCCATATTTGTAATTAAACAGCCAAGTGCTTTAGTATGATTTGAAAATAAATCTATTTGCTAACAGATGAACATGTTATTTATAGACCATGCTGGTCTACTTTACTTTTAGATGTAGGAACTGTTTATAGATATTCTAAGGTCCTGGCTAGCACAGGCTAAGCACTGAAATGCTGGTCTGTTTTGAAGTTGGAGGGAAAATGTGACATTTAAATAAATAATTGACCCCTTAAAAAGGAAAATTCACATAATCCAGGGAAAAACCATGATGCAAAAGGTAAATTTGGCAGGAGAAAAAAAAAAAAAACCTTAAATGCAATAATATTATAACACTTCTTTCTTTTGTAGTGATTTTAATAGTTGTAACAAATTGGCAAATAGATTATAGCCGATCATTTACTGTTTATGAACAGGATCTGACAGGGCTGCTTAAAAGGCACTTGAAGCAATTCTCTGAACGGGAAGAATTATCATTAAAATTATCTTACTTTTTCTAAAGTGAACAATACAAAAAAGGAATCATAGACATGAAGTAGTCATGTCACGAGAGGACCTTTTCTTCCTGAGGACCTTTTCTTTTCTTAATTCTCTTGTGAGAATTAAGAAAGACTGAAGAGGATCTCACCTTTGTTCTCCTTAAACTACTGTCATTGTGGAGTCCATTCCAGGAGGTCAGGGACTGTGTCTTACCCACCAGTACACCACAAGGGCCTTGCGTGATGCCTGCTGCTGAGCAGACGCTTGACATGTGACTGTTCAATGGGTGTTTCAACTCATTCTCACCCTGTGATTTCACTCTCGGTGTAGATATTCGCATGGAGCAGTGTTACTTGAAGTGGGATGAAGATGAGTGCATTCACCCCGTTCCTGGAAAGTTCCGCATGGATGCCTGCTGCTGTGCTGTCGGGGCGGCTTGGGGCGCCGAGTGTGAAGAGTGCCCCAAACCTGGCACCAAGGAATATGAGACGCTGTGCCCCCGCGGGGCTGGCTTTGCTAACCGAGGGGATGTTCTTACTGGGCGGCCATTTTACAAAGGTAACTGCCTGCGGCCAGCGCCTTGGTCCTTCTTCACCAACAGGAAGCCTTCCACATTCTCTGAGAATTGGTTTTGCTTTAAATGTTTGACTTCCCGCTTTATTTTCTCGGTTAAACTTATGTTTTGTGACCTATGTTCTGTCCCAAGAGTATAAATGCCCTCTATAAGATGGCATTGAAGTAAAGAGATAAAACAGATTGCTTATCTTGCTCTTCTACTCTTTGTTCCTCTACAACCTGAGATGTCGCCCTGATAGCTACATCTGTAGCAAAAAGTTATCTATCCCCACTTATCTTTATAAAACAAGTAGTGAGAAATAAAGGGATCAGAACTCTTTCTTAAGCATATAGGATCTTTGGCTGGGTGTGGTGGCTCACGCCTATAATCCCAGCACTTTGGGAGGCCAAGGTGGGTGGATCACCTGAGGTCAGGAGTTCAAGACCAGCCTGACCAACATGGTGAAACCCATTCTCTGCTAAAAATACAAAAATTAGCCGGGCGTGGTGGCACGCACCTGTAATCTCAGCTACTCGGGAGGCTGAGGCAGGATAATCGCTTGAGCCTGGGAGGTGGAGGTTTCAGTGAGCCGAGATCGTGCCATTGTGCTCCAGCCTAGGCAACAAGAGTGAAACTCTGTCTCAAAAAAAAATAATAATGTGTATGTGTATATATATATGTATATGATCTTTTTCACTGTATTGAAGCTTCCTGTGTGTGATAGCAGTGTGATCACTGAAACATTGAGTAGCCCTGTTTTTCACTTGGGTGCATTACTGTTGTCCATCATGACAGATTTTTAACTTAAAGTGATGGACCCAATCGTTTATATCAACCAACTCTACATTCTGGCTTTATTCTGCTTTTAGACATCAATGAATGCAAAGCATTTCCTGGGATGTGCACCTATGGGAAGTGCAGAAATACAATCGGAAGCTTCAAGTGCCGTTGCAATAGTGGCTTTGCTCTAGACATGGAGGAAAGGAACTGCACAGGTAAGATGGTTCTGCTGTTTTATTTGATAAACTCTGTCTGTCTTTCCTTTACTCTGTTTGAAAGTACCAGCCTAAAAAGCTCATCTTCTCATTGAGAACATGAAAACTTTTATTTATTTATTAATTTTTTTTAGAGAAAAGGTCTCACTTAGTCGCCCAGGCTGGAGTGCAGAGACGTGATCGTGGCTCACTGCAACCTCAAACTCCGGTGCTCAAGCAGTCCTCCCAAGTAACTGGGAGCACAGGTGTGCACCATCATGCACAGCTAATTAAAAAGTTTTGTTGCTGTTGTTGTTGTTGTTGTTGTTTTTAAGACATGGGGACTCACTTTGCTTCCCAGGCTGGTCTCAAACTCCTGGCTTCAAGTGATCCTCCTGCCTTGGCCTCCGCAAGTGTTGCAATTACAGGCTTGAGCCACTGCATCCAGCTCTGTAAATTTTGATTTTTGTTTCTTTTCCCTACACTTAAACCAGTTCTCCAAATAAACTCGTGAGAGAACTGCAAAATAGCATGAAAATGCTCTTTGTTTTATATTTAGGAACAGCATACAAATATGATTTTCAAAATATATGATGACTAAAGAAATACAGTCATTAAAGAATTACATAAAATTGAGTAGTGTTCTCTTAAAGATTTTAAGGTTTGTGACATACAAGTTATGACTTCTTTTCCTCATCTGTGAACAGATATCTTAATATTAGACTTCAGTCACCATCCATACCCATAACATTCTCTTTGAAAAAGATGAGAAGTTCTAACTTTTTCTATTAGTATACCATGTTGTTCCAGATGCTTGAGCTGTGTCTTCAGGATCTCGTTTTTAGCACTGTCTTTGTTCATATTCTTTGTGGAATTTCCCCTTATCGCCCTCGCTCCTGCCTGCTCCTTCTTCCTGACCTCACAGCAGTGTCTTTCTTGGCTCCTTCCTATGCCTGCTCAGCTGAGGCTATCTCTGAGCCTTTCACAGCTGTCCATCTGGCCTTCTGAAGTCCTGCTGCCTTGAAGTCTGCTCAAGCCCTGTCTCCAGAGCTTCATCCCCTTACCTCTGTTTTCTCCTCTCTGGCTGCTGTGCTTTGCTGGGAGAGTCTGAGGAGCGCTGCCTGAGATTCCTGCATTCACCTCCAAGTCCTCGAAGCTGCTTGGCAACACTCGTGTTCATCTCCATTCATCACTTTCTGAATTTCTCTCAGCGCTGCTTCTAAACCTCTTCCCTGGCTTACATGCCCTCTCATATACAACCCGCCCCCATCCATTCCTGTTCTTCTTCGTTGAGAATAAATCTGATTGCCTGCATCCTTCTCACACAGCCTCCTCTCTAGTGATAAAATCTCCTTTATCCCACTGGGCACGGTGGCTCACACCTGTAATCCCAGTACTTTGGGAGGCCGAGGCAGGTGGATCACCTGAGGTCGGGAGTTCGAGACAAGCCTTACCAACATGGAGAATCCCCATCTCTACTAAAAATACAAAATTAGCTGGGTGTGGTGGTGGGTGCCTATAATCCCAGCTACTCGGGAGACTGAGGCAGCAGGATCGCTTAAACCCAGGAGACAGAGGTTGTGGTGAGCCGAGATCGCGCCATTGCACTCCAGCCTGGGCAACAAGAGCAAAATTCAATCTCAAAAAATAAAAAAAGAAAAAAAGTCTCCTTTATCCCCCACTCCCTCTCCTCCAGTGAAAGAGAATGAGATGTAATGCTCTACCTGGATTTGGGGTTACCTCCTCTTTTCCCTCCTTCCCAGCCCCTGCTCTGGGTTGTCTCAGCAGGTTCGCTCCTCTCTCCTCGTGCTAGCATCTTCTCCTCTTCTCTGCTCCCTATTCCTGAACTTATACACAGGTTCAAAATATCTCCTCAGCCCTTCTTTTCTCTCAAGCTACCATTCCGTTTTCCTGCTGTTAGGTCTCACCCCTCTCTTTTAACCAGCCATTTGTTTTGTAATTTTGACTTTTGCCCTCTGTCACCCAGACACATACACATGTAGTCATCTACTCTTGCAAAACATCTTTGTGGTGGTAAAACATCTCTCCTCCTAGACCTCTCTGCTTGCCAGATCTCTCCCTGAGATTTTCTTTTCTTTTCTTAGTTTCTGCGGTATTTTCCGGTTTTGATCATCCTTCTATCTTGATGATGTTTCTTCTCTAACCTTTACAGATTATTCTTGCCTTTCCCATCCTTGGGTGTTGCCAGAGTCCTCTACTCAGCATTCTTCTGCCTCTCAGAGTTTCATCTACCATCATGACTTCAGGGATGGCCTCTGCGGAGCTGAATCCCAGATCCTGTCTCTAACTCTCTCTGTTCTTCCTGAGTTTCACTCCCACATTTATAACTTCCTGTCTGGAAAGTTTGTCTTCGTTTTGATCTTTCTTTGTTCCTCCCCCTACCCTGTACTTTCTCCTACTAGGGACTTCCCTGTAGGCATTAGGAGTATAATTTTGAACAGGATTGAAGACCCCAATTGAATTTTGACATCTCTCTCTCCCAAAGTAGAAAAGTTATGCAAATTCTTTCATCAAACCAGCTATTTCAAGTGCCTGTGATATTTCTTCTAGACTGAGGCAGGTTAAGCTCCTCAGGAGACAGACTCCAAGGCAGAGATGAGCATTCAGGAAGTTTATTGGGGCTTGCTCTTGGGATGAACAATGAGGAAGGGAAGAGAGGAAAGCAGAAGTCGGCAGAGAAAGAAACTGGGCTGTGATGCAGTCCCACTGAAGTCCTTAGCCCATGCCACTGGGAGTTCTGGAACTGGCACGGTCCATCAGAGTTGCCTTGAGTAGGGCATGAAAGCCATGCACTTAGGTACCTGCAAGACCAATCTTGGGATACAGCTACCCGGGGAAGCGGGAAAGAGGTCCTCTTAGGATAGTGGACATCTGAGGGCTTTCTGCCAGCAACACTCCCAATAGCTGACAGGGAGGGGGAGTGAGTCCTTCTTTCCTGAAGAGGGACCTGGGTGACATGTCACAGTATCTACTATATCACAGACTCCTCCAGGATCTCCCAACCTGTTAAGTCCCCACAGTCAAATCCTTCACTGCCACAACCACCAGGTTAACCATCCAAGCAGGGCTAGATTGTGTAACTTCCCACTGAACAACTTCCACTGGTATAGGCAGTCCTGGTCCTGGATAAAGAAGCTCAGGGTTCTTCCAGTTCTGACCCCACCTCTTCCTCTGTTGTGAAGTTAGCCAAGTTGCTTAATGTCTGTAACACGTTGACAGGGCTGCATTGATCAGGATATAATGTGAAGTTCCGTGGAAAATTGTTGGCTGTCAACTTCACAGCAGGAGAGTCCGGTGTCTTCCCGTGCTGGGGGCTTTTAGTGATCCTATGGGTCCCTCTTGTACCCACACTCATTGTCAGCCTCTCCAGTCCAGCCAGTCTGTGGCTTAATGCTCCCTGAAATGCTTCCTTTCTCTTCACTGGTGCGCTTCATCTCTTGCCTATTTATTCTGTATCTTTAAAGCTAGCATTTCTGTACAACCTTCAAGAACCAATTCAAAAGCCCACACCCTCCAAATTACCAAGTCTTGGCAGAGCAGAGAAGTTTATATAAAAAGAGAGAGAGAGACAGACAGAGAGAGAGAGAGAGAGCGCGCGCGCGCACGCACTTTCTATGAGACAGACACTGTTCTCAGCACTTAACAAATATTCGTTTAATTCTATGAAGTGGATTCTATGACAAATAAGGAAATTGAGGCACAGAGAGACTAAAAGATTTTCCCAAGGCTCTATTCTCAGTAGATGACAGACTGGGATTTGTAGCCAGGTATCTGGTTCTAGAATCCATACTGTTTATACTATGAAACTCCCACCACATCACATTAGCCAAAGATTGTCCCAGCTCCACCCTAGAACACATTCCTCATATGGCTCTTAACACCAGTTCCTAGATACTGGTAGATAGAAAGAAAATTAATATACATAATGTTAGCTACTTAATTGAATCAATAAATTCTGTTAAGATGTTTGTTTTAAAGGAAGTATTTACATTTTTTTCGCATGGCCAGTAATGAGGAAAATAAATAAAGACTCTTGTAATTGGAGAAATAAATACAGAAAAACTAAGTAAAAGCTGGCAGAAAGCATAGACTGAGATCCCCCTCTCAAGAGAACATGCACAAATTATGCACTAAATCCTGTGATTTTAAAACTTCAAAATTAAATTCATCAAAATAAAGAGATCGCGGTGGAGCATTTTTCCCTATTGACAGATTTTTAGATTAGAAACTTATGATTTTTGAACTAAAATGTTTGTAAACAGGCCATGTTTTCTTAAACATATTTTATATAGACATGACTTCTCTATTAAAAATCGTAGTTATAAGCATAGATTTCTCAGAGAACCCTGTGTTTGAGAGTATAGATGCTGAAGATTATTTACTGTAATATATAAAAAGAGAAGACAAACTCACCCACATAGTCCTCACACGATAGTGACAGCTCATGTCACCAAAGGGCTTACTAAATCGATAAGCGCTTTACATCTGAATATGACACAAAAACGCAAATTGGGGCACACACCATGGCCCTGCCCTATTTGTGCTCTCTGACTCAGGGTTGGTCCGTCGTGGCTGCCTATCTCTCTGGGGTCTGCCGGTCCCTCCTGCACAGAGACAGGGGCCCTGCCTTCACACGCTCCAACCTGGGGTGGCATGGGCTAGTGTAGTAGACCAGCACTGTCTTCCAATCACACATGAGGTCGTGGGGCCTGGCTGCCTCATTTACCACCTGCCTCATTCAGCCCATAGAACAGTTGCAGGGTTCATCCTTCTGTTAACATTTCTTTCTTTTTCTTTTTCTTTTTCTTTTTGAGACAGGTTGTGTCTCTGTCACCCAGGCTGGAGTGCAGTGGCACATCATACATCATAGCTCACTGTAGCCTTGACCTCTTGGGCTCAAGCAATCCTCCCACCTCAGCCTCCCCAATAATTTTTTTGTTTTTTTTAGAGATGGGATCTCCCTGCATTGCCCAGGCTGGTCTCAAACTCCTGGCCTCAAGCATTCCTCCTGCCTGGGCTTCCCCAAGTGCTGAGATTATAGGCATGAGCCGCCATGCCCCCTCTTCTGTTACTATTTCTAAGCCACAAAAATAAATCCACAATTCAGAATTTTTGCAGGTGAAAAGGCACCACTTGCCTGTTGGCGTGGCAGTTTTGGCAGTTGGGGAAAGGAATGTGCCTCAGGCCCCAGGCCCTTCTATCTGGATCTACTCAAAACATACCCTTGTACTGTTAGCCACCAATGTCCCCAACATTTCAAGCATGCAGCACCTTCACGTGGAAGGCCAAGTGTATGTCATTCAATTTTTAAATTTCTTTTAAACCCTGTGAATTAGACATCGACGAGTGCAGGATTTCTCCTGACCTCTGTGGCAGTGGAATCTGCGTCAATACACCAGGCAGCTTTGAGTGCGAGTGCTTCGAAGGCTATGAAAGCGGGTTCATGATGATGAAGAACTGCATGGGTAAGCACCGTGAGCTCTTCCTTGCCAGGTCGAAGCCATACTAGCACAGACTCATTCGTGTGCATGACCTTTGCTTATCTTCGGGCTGCGAACGGCATGCGTGGCCAGGATCTTTGGTGAGAGAGAGAAGAGATTTAAATGTCAGACAGGAAATGCACTCCTGGATAGCTCTCAGGGAGCCCCAACCTCTTGGGGCCTTCATGGCAATGAGATATTCAGATTGGATCCTGTTTATTCATAGAAACTAAAATCACACAGACTAGTTACTTAGGTGGGACTCATTTAAAATGCATGGCATCATGTGGTGGCCCCAAGATTTGTATTCAGTCATGCCAATCCCATGTTATTGCTCTTATCTGTGTACTATTACAAACCCTTTTGGTTCCCAACCTTTTAGCCCACTGTTTAATTTTCAGCACAATATAGGACTTACCTCATAGGATATAGTAGGTTATAAATCTAAGATTTTCCTTCACTCTGATTAGCGTTATAGACACTAGAATAACTGACAACAATATATCATGAGTCTGGGGTGATATAAAGCAAATATTATTTGTTTCTACCCCTTATGAGCCTGTTCGTTTCATGCAATTAAATTTCTTGAAAGCTTACTACCTTTAAGAGTAGAATGTTTAGTTTTTCTGTTGGTTGTAGGAAAAGTGAGGAAAGCATTATTCCATCTCCTGTGAGCGTATCTCTTACACTGACTCACACTCTCCCATCAGATAGTATTCTTTCTCCCACGCTGTATGTGTGAATATTTTTCCCTCAGAGTTCTTTAATGGATCTCACGTTTTTACCTTTCAGACATTGACGAATGTGAACGTAACCCTCTCCTTTGTAGGGGTGGCACCTGTGTGAACACTGAGGGCAGCTTTCAGTGTGACTGCCCACTGGGACACGAGCTGTCACCATCCCGTGAGGACTGTGTGGGTGAGTTTATCTCCTTAGCACATAAACCTGCCCAGCACAACTGGTAGAGAGCAGGGATCAGTTCTGACAAACCTGTTGTTTGAGGAGCACATGAGATCTAGCTTATTAAAAGGTGGAAATTGAGATTCCCTACATCTGGACGCAGGCTGTGTCTTCAGTGGATGCTTGGGTGACACTCTTGAATGAGCTGGCATTCCTCTGGTTGGCTTCTTTTTTTATTGCAAGCCACGTGATTGGTGAGGAGCCCTGTGGATGTCCCTGTGGTGTCATCCTCCATTAGGAAAAAATGGGAAAGCTGCCCTGTGCATTGTGCACCTTTGCCCAGCATCTTCCCATCTACTCAGGCAGACTCCGCTCTGCGCCCCTGTGCCTGCTCACAGAGCGGCTTGCATGTGTGTGAACACGGTACACCCTTAACCCACTTCTCAGGGAAACACTGGGTTTCTTCATCTGCCCTGAGCTCTGTAGGGATGCCAGAAAGGATATAAGAAGACTGATGACTGGTCTTTGGACATTGCAACCTATTGCTTTTCATAATACATGAAAGTCTCTGGAATTACTGGGTTCCTAGTATACTGGCTTTAAAACTTTGATTTAGCCAGAAAGCATGTTCTTCACAGGAAATCTTTCTTAAAACCGTAAGCAAATAAGACAGCCTAAAATAGAACAGATTGCACACTAAATTTCAAATCATAATTTGAGCACACCTTTCTAATACACATATATTTATTTATAAGCCATATGTATTGCTTCGCTAGTATATGAGGTGAATTTTATTATAGATTAAATAGATATTTTAAAGTGATAAATGAAAAGGTATTTAATGTTCTTATTTCATTTTAATAGTGGTATAAAAGGCTTTTTCACACTAATAATTCCAGAATATTTATTCATGGTTGTACATATTGAGGTACAGTGAGTCACAGATCTAAGTTTACTTTGTTACTTAGTTTTCATGGATCTTATAGCTTAAAAGAGTATCCCCCAAAGGAACAATGCAGAATACAAAATGTATATTTCTGTATAATATACACTTAGTGATCATAAGCATAAACCCATGCCGTATAATCTTGGTTATTTTGAAAATTTGGAATGAATTTCTGGTTATATCTGATTATATTGTCACTGTTTTTTACGTTATCTTACGCCTGACAAGTAGTTTATATAAGGAAGCGTATCACTCTGCCATTTTCTTCTGTTATCTTGTGCTTACATTATTGGCACTAGTTTATTTTTAAGGCACCTGCCCATATTATAGGGGTTAGTTTATTTTAAAACAGGCAGTGTGATTTGTAGATTACTATCCCGACACACAAAACATAGCACAGTGTAAACGATTAAACACGTGAAGGCCCTATTTTCATGCCTCTGTCTTGTGGAGCCATCAGTCTTCCATCAGGATACTTCAAATCATGTAGGTAACACTTCACCATCTAATATAGACCAGGTGAGCATGCCCGTGTAAGTTCATATATTAAGTAGTATTTAGCTTCAGTTCTGGCATGTGTGCAGTCTGTGTGGTCTAACATGATAGTCACTAGCCACGTGTGGCTATGTAAACTCAGTTAAAATTAAATAACATTAAATATTCCTTAGTTATACTGTCCATATTTCCAGTACTCGGTAGCACATGCAGCTGTGTATTAGACCGCATAGATATGGGAACAGTTGCATCATTATAGAAAGCTTTACTCAACAGTACTGTTGTAGATGGAAATAGAGACTCTAGCATTTTCTTTCAATCCCCCAGGAGAACATTTCACTTCCCCATGAAGTACACAGACCCCTTTGGAGACCACTGCTCTGGTGAAGCACCTTTCTGATGGCTTTAGTGATTTGACGTTGTGTAAAGCATTAATTCTTTGTATCTTTTATAGATATTAATGAATGCTCCCTGAGTGACAATCTCTGCAGAAATGGAAAATGTGTGAACATGATTGGAACCTATCAGTGCTCTTGCAATCCTGGATATCAGGCCACGCCAGACCGCCAGGGCTGTACAGGTAAGGGGAGACCAAGCAGGCCTGAAACTCATATGTCTCAAATCAGCCTAGGAAAACTTTTGGCACTGAATTATAATGAAGCTTATGCAAATCCTTTGTCCCGAAAATGAATGTAAGACTGGGGGCAGATCTCAGATATTTTGCTGGTCTTGCAGCAGACTCACTCAACTTAATGTAGAAAATGCTCTAATCCCCATAGTTCTTCTATTTCCAAATTATTTAATCTTAGGGTACTGCAGTTAAACATGGAATGCTGCCTAAAATGAAGTTAAAAGAACTAAGAAGGATGATGTTCAATCAACACACATAGTGGGGAGAAAAATTCAAAGCCACGTTAGCATTATCTGTTTAAAAAGAAGAAAACTCCTTTTAAGGAAGCAGACCTGACAAGTAATGTGGTTGCGTTGCTGTTTTCACAGATATCGATGAATGTATGATAATGAACGGAGGCTGTGACACCCAGTGCACAAATTCAGAGGGAAGCTACGAATGCAGCTGCAGTGAGGGTTATGCCCTGATGCCAGATGGGAGATCGTGTGCAGGTACAGAAAGGAAAACACATAGGCTTTGTACATCTAGTTAATTTTTTTCTTGAAAATATGGCTGCAGATATTACCAAGTGGAACCAGATAGAAAACAAAAGCATTTGAGATTGATGAATGACATTTTTATTTTCATCTGATGCTAATTTTGTATCATCAGACATTGATGAATGTGAAAACAATCCCGATATCTGTGATGGCGGTCAGTGTACCAACATTCCTGGAGAGTATCGCTGCCTCTGCTATGATGGCTTCATGGCTTCCATGGACATGAAAACATGCATTGGTGAGTATCATAAGAAAGGATAAACATTTATACACACACGTGCATACACACCCGCATGCACACACAAGCATGAAAAAAGGAAGGCTTTTTCAGTTGTTATTTTAAAAATTCAAATCATTTTACTAGAACTGTAAAATCTCAGGAAGAATTACTTTTAAAAATCTCTAAAGGCAGAAAGTATATTTATCTACAACACAATGATTTGCAGATGGATTATATTTTAGATCTCACCTGTGTATTTCAGTATTATGCTATTCAGTATAGAAGATAGCTTTTAAATTACTGTGATGAACACCTACTAAGATACTGAAAATAAATTTTCTAGATGTGAATGAATGTGACCTAAATTCAAATATCTGCATGTTTGGGGAATGTGAGAACACAAAGGGATCCTTCATTTGCCACTGTCAGCTGGGTTACTCAGTGAAGAAGGGGACCACAGGATGTACAGGTAGGTTTCAAGTTTGTGTTCTCTGTGTTTCAACTTCTCAGATGTCAAAGGCCAACTTTCAACATCGTTTGTTTTCTGGCATCCCTTAGGCCAGTTACCTACCACCAGGCTGTGACCGTGTGTGGGATGAGTGTGTGACCCATAGCATGTGTGATGGATTTGGCTGGTCTCTGTGGTAGCACACTGTCTGAGCCACCCACCGGGAGGCTGACTGTGGGCTGTGACGGAGAGTGAGTGAGTGAGTAGGAGTGCAGTCCGGTTCCCATGGCCCTGACCGCTAATGGTGGCTTATGCAGCAGCTGTCACTTTCTGAGTGTGACTGCTGCCCACATGGAAGACATTCATGAACAAAGAGCACCAAAAGACCCGGGATCCCAGTTGCCATTTACCTCTGCACTTCTTTTAAACTAGTAAAAATTAATCTTAAGTTTCATGGAGACCCTTTCCCTTTCTTCCTTTCTCCCATATTTTCCTTTCTTGTTTGCCCTTCTCTATTTGCTTTTGTCTTCTCTCTGCCCAAATTGCCTTTCTCTTTTTTCTCTCTTCACTTTCCTTCTTTGCTCACTTCACCCACTTTGTCTTTTTTTCCCTTTCTCTACTAACTAGTTTTAGCCTTTTGCGTGCAGGTGGGGCTAGGACGTGCCGGGGTCGAGGTTTTGGATCATGTATTCCTCAGTGCTTAATTTAAGACTTATGTATGATATTTTTTCAAGGCAGGTGGTGGAAGACTTAGAAGGCAACCCAGCCCTTAAGCTGACCCCTCCATTAAGGGACAGATTATAAAAGAAGGTGTTCTCTGCGTGTTCACCACTGACAGGGTTGATGTGAAGCCAACAGAGAGAGAGAGTGTGTGTTTGTGTGTGTGTGTGTGTGTGTGTGTGATTTCAGCATCTGTAATATGTAATCATTGAACTAGATAGAACACATTACTATTTATAGTCAAGAAAACTTTGGAGAACCAAATCTACATAGGTTATACATACATATATAAGGATATGTGTGTGTGTATACAGACAAAAACACACACGCACACACACTGGCGAAAGCATCTGGCTACTTTCCTGATAACATTCCCAGTGAATATTTTTCTATAATCTCAAATAGAAGAAATAAAAATAAACACCTAAATTATAGTTTTTTATTCTATAAAATATTTATATTGATTTTTAAAATGACAAATGATCATGTAATTTTAAAAAGAATAAACTATTACTTTTTTAAAAAAGTTAGATTCTTCATGAAAAATATGTAATAAATATCATTAGGAAGGAATAGCACTGTCTCTTATTGGAAATAAGATTTCTTTTGATCTGTAATCGAGTGTCCTCTTTATGGAGCTGTGTCTGAATCTGGACAGGGAAGAGGGCCCCAGGATGACACACGTACCTGCCAGGGAGCAACACTGCTGTGTCTATCTCTCTTCTACTGGAAAGTGGCTGACAGTTCTTTCTAGGGAAGAACTCATTTTATTAGGATCATGAATTTTCCAAATCCTCTTGTAGTCTACAAAACTTAAGAATAAAAGTTAGGCTACCATTTTCTCCATACAGTTGCATCTTTACTTTAAAATGTTACCTATACAAAAATATATCTGGAAGTAGAATTAATTAGTTTGTATTTTTATTTTTTCTTATGAATTATGGTTTCTCAGATGTGGATGAGTGTGAAATTGGTGCTCATAACTGTGACATGCATGCTTCATGTCTGAATATCCCAGGAAGCTTCAAATGTAGCTGCAGAGAAGGCTGGATTGGAAATGGCATCAAGTGTATTGGTGAGTTTGCAAATGTAAATATCCTTTGCTAAGGCACAGATTTTTAAAGGCTCTTTTTGGCACGATTGTAGAATCATGCTCTTCGCTTTTATTAATTCCCTTATAAAAAGGCCATCTTAGTTGCAAGGTAATTCCTGGCTAAGAGTTTTCTTTACCCTTATCAAAATTTCAACAGTATGCCTTGGCACCTGTTTTTTAATGTGTTGTTGTTCAGTAAAAAATTGATATGCAGCTGGTGATCCAAACACAGCTGTATGATGAAAAATGACTAGTATGTTCTTCCCATCTTTTCAAAGAAGTAATCAGTGAGATTTAAAATCCAGTGAAATAAATGGAGGACAATAAAAGGTTTTTTCAGATAACCTAAGTTTGTAGTAAGTCAACAATACCAGCATCTTACTAGAAAATAGAATTCTTCTTACAGGAAATTCTAAATGCTGTCTTGGATTCCAAGAGGTCTTGTTTGAAGAAAAAAAAAATGGGCAATTTCTCCAAGTTTTATGGTTCTTAAGCCAGAGTCTAAGGAGAAGTATTTTATATCTGAGAGGCAAGGAACTAGAATATACCCTGAGTGTCATTCACAGTTCTGTGTAATATGCTTAGTGTTTCACTTGCCTTACAATAAAGCATTTTTCCAACTGGCAAGAATTTCCAGGTCAATTTAAAACAGAAAAGAAAGCAAGCTAAACTCACTTCCCCCGATAACTTACAAAAAAACGTATAGACCCACAGTAAGGATTAAAAAATAGCTTTAAGATCTCTTACCAAAACTATAAGTTAATTTGAATATATACTTTTTTATCCATTCAAATATTTCATACTTATCAAAAGTTTATGTGCTGACTATAGAATTTGAAGTATCAGAGCTTCCGAATAACTGCTAAATAACATCCTGCAATGGCTTAGTGAAGCACCAGCCTCTAGTCCAGCCATCTTTCCAGGGTTACTATCATAACTTTTCAACCATGCCCCCATTCCCATTTTTGTAGCCCCATGTGCCTACCCCTTTTCTCTTTTCAGCCTCCCATTTTTGTGCTTCTTGTCCATCTGTCATTTTGGCTAACTATTGCAAGACAGCCTGCCTCTGATGCAAGACATTCAGCTGTGTCCAGCCTCCTGTGCTCCAGGATGTCACCCAAATTCATCCTCTTCTTTACATCTTCTTTCTTCTACTCTAGTCCCAACCAGAGAGAGCAGAGAGAGTCTCTCTGTGCTCTCTCTCCCTCTCTGTCTTTCTCTCTGTCTGTCTGTCTCTCTCATGGACCCTTGATCTTGGTGTCTGCTGAATGCTAAAAGAACCCCCCTCTGGTATGTTGGCTTGTTCCCTCTCTGGCCCTCCTGCAGTCCATTCTCCACATAGCAGCAGGAGCATGGATTCAATCTCTTCATAGTCTTCACTATAACCCATTGAATTCAGGATAAAATGCATCTTCCCTCCCTTGGCTGCGGGTTTCCATTGTCTTTCTAGCTTAATTGTCCATCGCCCTCTGTCTGGTGTATTCTGCTTTGCCACTGTAACCTCCTTTTGTTTCTTCAGTCACACCGAGCTCATTTCCTCCTTGGTGTCTTACCATGCGCTCCTCCCTCTGGAAGGAATACCCTTCCCCACCTCTGTTTAGCAGTTAAGTCTTTCTCATCCTCAGGTCTGACGTTTACTAAAAACTACTTCCTCAAAGGGGGCATCTTTGTTTCTGCAGCCCAAATAGGATGCCCTTTTTATTCTCTCATGACACCTTGTAACTTTTCTTCATGGCACATATAGCAAGATTTAATTGTTTTCTGTGTTTAACATCTGTCTTTTCTACTAGACTAAGGGTTCCATGAGGTCAAGAATCATATCTCTGTTTCCTCTTCTATTAAATAAACTTGAAAACTCTTTGTTAATTTTCCTGTTCTGAAATTCAGTATCACCTTCAGAATTGATCCTTTTACTGATAAGGAAACCACTAATAAAATTCACCCTCAGTAGAAGTCAGAATGAGATCTAACACTAGTTTGCTTTGAGCTGTTAAAAAATTCATGTTGACTATATATCTCACAAAATGCTTGAGTTCATAATTTTGGCCCACATTTATGGCATGGACATTGGATATTGGGTCTGAGAGCTTAGTGAATTGGAACTGTGATCCTGCAAACTAAAACGCATGCCATTTGTCCAGTTTATATGTAAATTAAGACAAACTTTCTTTCCAGGTGCTTAAATATTGCATTTTCATTTCTGAACTTTTTTGCTGTGTTCTGCAGATCTGGATGAATGTTCTAATGGAACCCACCAGTGTAGCATCAATGCTCAGTGTGTAAATACCCCAGGCTCATACCGCTGTGCCTGCTCCGAAGGTTTCACTGGAGATGGCTTTACCTGCTCAGGTGGGTGACAGTCCTGAGGTGTATTCTGATGGGCTGGTCATAGAACACTCTATATGCTTCCTCATTTGAAGAAAATTATAGCTAAAGGAGACAAAAGTAACTACTTTTTTTATACTTGACCTGCAGGTGACTATGTATCTTTCTCTTACATTAAACACAAAAATCTGAATGACTTTCCAGATATATTCTTGAAAGTTTTCAAATAAAGGCATTTGTAACAATCATATACTGTTAATGATTTGCCATTTTGTCTTACTTATTTGTAACATGGTGGTTAAAAAAATGCAGCCTTTGTCTGGATCAGACTACCTGGATTCAAATCTTGCCTATGCCATTTTTTGCCTGTAACTGTAAGTGAATTGCTTAACTTGTCTGACCTGATTTAAAATGCAATAGTAATAATACAATTTTCTTTTCTTCTTTTTTATTCTTAAATGAATGGTGTGGGAAAACTGTTCAGCTTTTTAAGATAGGATATATGACCTATCTGATCACTGCTATTTAATGTGTTTATCAAAGTCTCAGTAGTTTATCACATGACATTGAAAGGATTAAATGGAATAATACAAATAAAGGACTTAGAAGAACACATCACAAAATTTCAGTAAATATTAGCTTCTATTTAGCTTCTATTCATTCGTATTCTTTGAGAATAAAGCATCCTCTCATTGTATGCATGTATAAGACTAGATAATCTTGCTGGACATAAAGTTGAATACTTTTCAGTTTATAAAGTAAGTGTTTCTCAATTGATTTTCAGTACACATTTTAAACCCATAATTAAAGGATAGACTAAATTATTTTCTAATTGTTGACATCAAAAATGCAGCCTCATCATTTTCAGATGCCTGTTTAAGGAAATGTGTTTATTCAATTTTAAAGCTTCATTACTTGTAGCCCTAGATATTGCATCTTTCCTGGCATTTCTCTACAATGTGGTATCAAGGAAAGAGCATGGCTTTCAAGTCAGACACATCTGCAATCAGATCCTGACTCAGTCAACATGTATGATTACCTTACTGTGGCTCTGTCAGCTTACTTGGATGCCCTTAGCCACAGGTTCTTCCTCTTCTAAACCTCAGGAGATTGGTGAATTCAGTGAAAAAATGCATGTCAGGCAACCAGCACAGCACATGGCAAATGACACCCTCACTAAACATTGATTTTTCCTTCCCTCTGATTCCACTTGATAGAATTAAATTATCTTTAAGGTCTGTGAGTAATGTCCATTTGTGTAATTAAGATAGAAGTATTTTTATAAGATTATGACATGAAAGAAACTTTCCCCATTCCCACAGTGTCTCTAGTTTGCTTTAAAACACTTGAACTAGTGAAAAAGCAAGTTGTTTATTCGAATACTATAATTTTCTCAAAGAATGATCACCATTTTAAGGTTAATTCCAATGTTTTTCATATCTAAATAACGTTGGCATACCACTGACAAGAGAAGGCAAATGTGAGAGACGTCTGCATTTCTCCTATTAATAATATTGCAATTGAATGTTAGGGTGCAGGTTAAATAGCTTTTCTTTAATTATATTACAATTCAATGTTGCGGGGGGCAGGATAAATAGACTTTCTCTCAGGTTGATACCGTCCTTTAAGTGAATGTGATTATTGTTTCATGTTAATAAGCATTAAGTCAAGCCAGTAAAACTGATCTATTTATAGGGCAGGGAGAAAATATGTCATGAAATTTGGAACTTGACAGAGATGGAATTTCCTTTTTTGTGCAGATGTTGATGAGTGTGCAGAAAACATAAACCTCTGTGAGAACGGACAGTGCCTTAATGTCCCGGGTGCATATCGCTGCGAGTGTGAGATGGGCTTCACTCCAGCCTCAGACAGCAGATCCTGCCAAGGTGGGTCACCAGGATTCCAACTCATTTTCAAGTTGGATCAACCACAGCAAATGAAACCACAACAAGGGCTGGAACAAGCTCCACCTGGAAGCAGAATACATAGCACATGCTGCACATATAAAAGTCGTTCGTTTAAGCGTGGATTATTTTGCCGAATGAATAATGATGAAGGCAGCTTTCATCTCTTATGAAGTTTTCCTGGCCAAGAGCCAGTAGTTGGAAGTTTGGCTCATTCTTTTTTCTGTTTTAACCATTTTTTCTCTTCTTTCTTTTTTATCACTAAATGAATGACATGTGGAGAAACTATTCAGCTTTTAAAATATGCTCCATTACTTGTCTCAACCACCACTATTTATTGTGTTTATCAAAATCATAAAAAGCTCATTTTTGGCATTTACCTTCATGGTTGAGACTTCTGTCTGTATGTCTGGGAATGGAAGTCCTCTTCAGGGATTCAGCAAGGGCTGTACTTTTGCTTAATACTAGTGGTTCCTTATTCTAAGTGATGAGATCATCCCCCTTTCCTAGAAATGGGTCTTTGTGCCTAGTATGATATCTTTCCAAGAAAAAGAATTTGGATTTTCTATTAAATTAGAAACTCAATTCACATTATGTATAGTTTGAGCCATCATTGTGTTATGAATAGGGACTATATGAAAACATAAATGAAGAAAGGAGAGATTGAAAATAGTTTATACACCATAGGGCTTCAGCAGAATTTATGATTCACAGAAAACCTTTAAAAAAACTCAGTTTGGGCTGGGCATGGTGTCTCACCCCTATAATCCCAGCTCTTTGGGAGGCCAAGGTGGGTGGATCACCTGAGGTCGGGAGTTCAAGACCAGCCTGACCAACATGGAGAAACCCTGTCTCTACTAAAAATACAAAATTAGCCAGGTATGGTGGCTCGTGCCTGTAATCCCAGCTACTCAGGAGGCAGAGGCAGGAGAATTGCTTGAACCCTGGAGGTGGAGGTTGTGGTGAGCCGAGATTGCGCCATTGCACTCCAGACTGGGCAACAAGAGTGAAACTCTGTCTCAATACAAAACAAAGCAAAAATAAACAAACAACAAAGAAACTCAGTTTGCCAGTCATGCAGCCTCAGAGAAAAAAAAAAAAAAACCTAACTGCTGAGCAAAAAGGATAAAATGAAAACAGATTTAAAAACTTCCCCCTACATCAGTATCTAACCAAATGAACAGAAATGGCAAGTACTGGCACACATGCACACACACATACACACACACAAACACACAATTCATCAGTGTCAACCAAACAAAACCAAATGATACACCCTGCAGTAGAGCCCAACTCTGCTCCACCGTCAGAAGTGACCCTGAAGAAAGAAAGTGAGCCAAAAGTTCATGAAATTCTTCAGAAAGAGCAACAAATGTGGAGAGACTCAGAAAAAGGGGATGAACGTTGGCCCTAGGGAAGATGAAGTTACAAACTGAAAGCATTCATGCTTCTACGTTGACCCACAATATTGGGCAGAATCTAATCCATTTTATACAAGGTGACTTAGGGTAAGTTCCTTTTTTTCTTGGTCCTGGTTTCTTTTAAGCACTGAAGTGTAGTAGTAGAATTAATGGAAAATGTGAATCAATGTAAATGTGGAATGACATGATTATTATTTACATCAGTTTGACAAGAGTTAGTGGGAGAAGGAACAGGTCAGCCGTAGCCACTTTCACTAACGTAAATTCTTTATATCTGGACAGGATTTTTCCTTCCTAATTGTGTATTACTTTATGGGTGGCACAGGCCCTTTCAGAACTTCCCTCTCCCCCAAGATGGTGCTAAATAGTTACTGTTTACTGTACTTCCTGCACATCTAGTTTTCTCATATGTCATTACCACAGAGAGAAACTCGTAACTGACAGGGCAGCTGAGGGTTGGCACACCTGTAGTTCACCCTCAGTTGGACCCTCTGCTCCATTCAGCTGAACACCAGCTTTTGAAATCCAAAAAATGTAATTCCATGGTTCTGGCCATTCTCCTTGTTTTTCTCTCCTCTCCACAAGGTCTGGCTCATCTGGACCGTTTCTCCTGAATTTATTAATTGAATCCCTTGTTGTCTACCCATCTTATTATAAGTACATGATCCTCCGATGAACATTTTCCACCACAAAGTCTCAGAATTTCTATAGAATTCAAAAAATTATTGAAGTTGGCCATTTCCCAGTAATCTCCACCAAAATGAGGGAATATAAAACCTGGAGGAATCCCTGCAAGAACATGATAGAGGACTCCATTAAATGGAACAGACCTACATACAGACCATTTTCTATAATTTCTAAAGAGAAAGCGAAGGCCAAGTTCATCAACATAGAGCCCAGGGGAGCTCTCCCCATTCTCAATCTTCTCTCCCTCCACCTTATGAAACTTTGGGCGACTGAATACAGCTTTAATGAAACCGAAACCAGCTGTCTTCCACATAAGCTCTGATAAAGAAGGAAAGATATCAAGAGATGTTATTTAAACTGTACTAAAGTAAACAAAAGCTCTTGAAAGAGCAGGCCAAGTAGTGTGTATACAAGCTGAAAAATAAACAGTAGCAACTATACAGGCATCCTATGAAAATAAAAGGAAGAAAAACACAAAAACAGCTAAAGAACCAACCCACAATGGAAGAAAACTCCTCAAGAAATAAAACAAAATTTCCATAGGTACTTTTTGCCATATATGATCTTAATAAAATCATAAATGTAGTTGAACAAGCTTATGGAGATTATAAGAGCTATAGAGTAAAAGGGAGATTGTAGAATCAAGGGAAATAAGAAATGGGGACCAATACAGCAAAATAAGAGAACTATTAAATGAATACAGCAAAAACCAGAAGACATACAGATGAAAATGTAATTGCTAGCATAGAGAAGGGGCCTGAGATAATAACAGTGGAAAAAAAGAGGAAAGAGAAATTAACACTATTAGAGAAAAGACAAAAACTATAAACATCAGTATAATTGGTGTCACTGAAGAGAGCCCAAAAAATCAACTGGAAAAAAAAAGTACTAAACAACCAAACATTTTTGTGCAGTTGAACAAAGAACTGAATATACAAAGCCCAAATTGTAAGACAAAGACTTAGATTTCCTACATTTGTCAACTTTAGTCATAGGAGACGGATTGAAGACTTCAGATAGAAAAGGCAACACATCTCATATGCAAAGACACACATAGGCTCAAAATAAAAGGATGGAGGAATATTTACCAAGCAAACAAAAAGCAAAAAAAAAAGCAGAGATTGCAATCCTAGTCTCTGATAAAACAGACTTTAAACCAACAAAGATCAAAAGAGACAAAGAAGGGCATTACATAATGGTAAAGGGATCAATGCAACAAGAAGAGCTAACTAGCCTAAATATATCTGCACCCAATACAGGAGCACCCAGATCCATAAAGCAAGTTCTTAGAGACGTACGGAGATTCTTGAAGACTCCCAAACAATAACAGTGGGAGACTTTAACACCCCACTGTCAATATCAGACAGATCAACAAGACAGAAAATAAAGGATATTCAGGATTTGAACTCAGCTCTGGACCAAGTGGACCTAATAGAGATCTACAGAACTCTCCACCCCAAATCAACAAAATATACATTCTTCTCAACACAACATCGCGCTTATTCTAAAATTGACCACATGATGAGAAAACACTCCTCAGCAAATGCAAAAGAATGAAAGTAATAACAGTCTCTCAGACTACAATGCAACCAAATTAGAACTCAGGATTAAGAAACTCACTCATGGCCAGGCATAGTGATTCAGAATGCCTGTAATCCTAACACTTTGGGAGGCCAAAGCTGGCAGATCATGACGTCAGGAGATCGAGACCATACTGGCTAACATGATGAAACCCCATCTCTACTAAAAATACAAAAAACATCAGCCGGGCATGGTGGCGGGTGCCTTTAGTCCCAGCTACTCAGGAGGCTGAGGCAGGAGAATGGCTTGAACCCAGGAGGCAGAGCTTGCAGTGAGCCAAGATCACGCCACTGCACTCCAGCCTGGGACGACAGAGCAAGACTCCATCTCAAAAAAAAAAAAGAAACAAAAAAGAAAAGAAACTCGCTCAAAACCACACAACTATACAGAAACTGAACAACCTGCTCCTAAATGACCAGAGTAAATAACGAAATTAAGGCAGGAATAAAGAAGTTCTTTGAAACCAATGAAAACAAAGTCACAATGTGCCAGAATCTCTGGGACACAGCTAAAGCAGTGTTGAGAGGGAAATTTACAGCACTAATTGTCTACGGGAGAAAGCAGGAAAGATCTAAAATCAACACTCTAACATCACAATTAAAAGAACTCAAGAAGCAAGAGCAAACAAATTCAGTAGCTAGCAGAAGACAAGAAATCACTAAGAGCAGAACTGAGGGAGATAGGGACACAATAAACCCTTCAAAAAAAAAAATTAGTGAATCCAGGAGCTGTTTTTTTGAAAAGATTAACAAAAGAGATAGACTGCTAGTGAGAAAAATAAGAAGAGAGAGAAAAATCAAATAGACACAATAAAAAATGATACAGGGGGAGATATCACCAGTGATCACACAGAAATATAAACTACCATCAGAGAATACTATAAACATCTCTATGCAAATAAAGTAGAAAATCTAGAAGAAATGGATAAAATCCTAGACACATATACCTTCCCAAGACTAAACCAGGAAGAAGTCGAATCCCTGAATAGACCAATAACAAGTTCTGAAATTGAGGCAATAATTAATAGCCTACCAAACGAAGGAAGTCCAGGAACAGGTAGATTCACAGCCGAATTCTACCAGAGGTACAAAGAGGAGCTGGTACCATTCCTTCTGAAACTGTTCCAAACAATAGAAAAAGAGGGACTCCTCCCTAACTCATTTTATGAGGCCAGCATCATCCTGATACCAAAACTTGGAAGAGACACAACGAAAAAAGAAAATTTCAGGTCAATATCCCCAATGAACGTCAATGCAAAAATCCTCAATAAAATACTGGCAAACCAAATCCAGCAGCAAGTCAAAGAGCTTATCCACCAAGATTGAGTCAACTTCATCCCTGGGATGCAAGGCTGGTTCAACATATGCAAATCAATAAATGTAATAATCCATCACATAAACAGAACCAATGACAAAAACCACACGATTATCTTAAAAGATGCAGTAAGGCCTTCAGTAAAACTAGGCCTTCATTAAAATAGGCCCTTCAATAAAATTCAACACCCCTTCATGCTAAAAACTCTCAATAAACTAGGTATTGATGGAATGTATCTCAAAATAATAAGAGCTATTTGTGACAAACCCACAGCCAATATCATACTGAATGGGCAAAGTCTGGAAGTGTTCCCTTTGAAAACTGGCACAAGACGAGGATGCCCTCTCTCACCACTCCTATTCAATATACTATTGGAAGTTCTGGCCAGGGCAGTCAGGCAAGAGAAATAAATAAAGGGGATTCAAATAGGAAGAGAGGAAGTCAAATTGTATCTCTTTGCAGATGACATGATTGTATATTTAGAAAACTGCATCGTCTCAGCCCAAAATCTCCTTAAGCTGATAAGCAATTTCAGCAGTCTCAGGATACAAAATCAATGTGCAAAAATCACAAGCATTCCTATACAGCAATAATAGACAGAGAGCCAAATCATGAGTGAACTCCCATTCACAGTTGCTACAAAGAGAATAAAATACCTAGGAATACAACTTACAAGGGATGTGAAGGGCCTCTTAGAAGAGAACTACAAACCACTGCTCAAGGAAATAAGAGAGAACACAAAACAAATGGAAAAACATTCCATGCTCACGGATAGCAAAAATCAGTATCATGCAAATGGCCATACTGCCCAAAGTAATTTATAGAATCAATACTGTCCCGATCAAGCTACCATTGACTTTCTTCACAGAATTAGGAAAAACTACCTTAAATTTCATATGGAACCAGAAAAGAGCCCGTATAGCAAAGACAATCCTAAGCAAAAAGAACGAAGCTGGAGGTATCGTGCCACCTGACTTTAACCTATCCTACAAGGCCACAGTAACCAAATCAGCATGGTACTTGTACCAAAACAGAGAGATAGACCAGTGGAACAGAACAGAGCCCTCAGAAATAACACCACATATCTACAACCATCTGATCTTTGACAAACCTGACAAAAACAAGCAATGGAGAAAGGATTACCTATTTAATAAATGGTGTTGGGAAAACTGGCTATCCCTCTGCAGAAGACTGAAACTGCATCCCTTTCTTACCCCTTATACAAAAATTAACTCAAGATGGATTAAAGACTTAAACGTAAGACCTAAAACCGTAAAAACCCCAGAAGAAAACCTAGGCAATGCCATTCAGGACATAGGCATGGGCAAAGACTTCATGACTAAAACACCAAAAGCAATGGCAACAAAAGCCAAAATTGACAAATGGAATCTAATCAAACTAAAGAGCTTCTGCACAGCAAAAGAAACTATCATCAGAGTGAACAGGCAACCTACAGAATGGAAGAAAATTTTTGCAATCTATTTGTCAGACCAAGGGCTAATGTCCAGAATCTACAAGGAACTTAAACAAATTTACAAGAGAAAAACAGCCCCATCAAAAAGTGAGTGAAGGATATGAACCGACAATTTTCAAAAGAAGACATTTATGCGGCCAACAAACAAGAAAAAAAGCTCATCATCACTGGTCATTAGAGAAATGCAAATCAAAAGCACAGTGAGATATCATCTCATGCCAGTTAGAATGACGATCATTAAAAAATAAGGAAACAACAGATGCTGGAGAGCATGTGGAGAAATGGGAACACTTTTACATGTTGGTGGGAGTGTAAATTAGTTCAACCATTATGGAGGACAGTGTAGCGATTCCTCCAGGATCTAGAACCAGAAATACCATTTGACCCAGCAATCCCATTATGGGGATATTCCCAAAGGATTATAGATCATTCTACTATAAAGATACGTGCACACCTATGTTTATTGCAGCACTGTTCATAATAGCAAAGACTTGGAACCAACCCAAATGACCATCAATGATAGACTGGATAAAGAAAATGTGGCACATATACACCATGGAATACTATGCAACCATAAAAATGGATGAGTTCATGTCCTTTGCAGGGACATGGATGAAGCTGGAAACCATCATTCTCAGCAAACTAAGGAACAGAAAACCAAACACCGCATGTTCTCACTCATAAGTGGGAGTTGAACAATGAGAACACGTGGACACAGGGAGGGGAACATCACACACTGAGGCCTGTCAGAGGATGGGGATTAGGGGAGGGATAGCATTAGGATAAATACCTAATGTAGATGACAGGTTGATGGGTGCAGCAAACCACCATGGCACGCATATACCTACGTAACAGACCTGCACATTCTGTACATGCATCCCAGAACTTAAAGTATAATAAAAAAAGAAAAAGAAAAGGCAATTCATGAGCTAAACAGAAATATCCAATACCAAAAGACATTAGATCCATGCCCACAAAATTCTGAGGAAATGTGAAAAATATTATACTTAATTATAAAGATAATAAGCATTTTCTTACACATGAAATATGTCAGGTAGAAAACACCTGTGTTTTCATAAAAGTCCCACCCTTCTTGGAAAAAGAACAATCAGCAATGAAACACAACCAATCAAGAAACAAATGGAGAAGTTGTAATGAAACCATTATTGATCATTTTAAGTAAATAATTAGTACTAAACACTGTGGAAATTATGGTAAACTGCCATAGACATTGAAAAAGTGAAAATGATAAAAATAAGCAGTTGGAAGGATATATGAGTGCTAATTTGCTTATAATTTATTGTATAGAATTAATTAATACTATCTAAAAATTACATTTCAACTTTAGCATAAAGCCAAAAATTTTTTAGCATTTTTTATTCTTAACATTAGAAAAGTATTTTAAAACTGTTGAGATGATGGTAAATTTATCTGATGCATACAAATTGTTTTAGCTTCATGGTCTAAATATGTATATAAATGTCTAAAATGATCTTAAATGATTCTTTCTAGATGGAAACATTTTTGAGTAATTATTTTGCTATTTTGTTTTGTGTATTATTTGAATTTTTGAATATGTATCTATTTTACAAAGGAAAGACAGTAATCTTTTAAAATACCTTCTTTATACAACAATTACATTACTTAGGTGGAAGAAATTTCTAATAAAGTTCATTTATAAGTAAAATAGATTGGGCATGGTGGCCCGCACCTGTTAACACAGCACTTTGGAAGGCCAAGGAGGGAGGATCACTTGAGCCCAGGAGTTTGAGACCAACCTGGGCCACATAGGGAGACCTTGTCTCTACAGAAACTTTATAAACTAGCTTGGTGTGATTGTGTTTGCCTATAGTCCCAGCTACCTGGACGTCTGAAGGGGGAGGATTACTTGAGCCCAGGAGGTTGTGGCTGCAGTGAGCCATGATCGTGCCACTACTCCAGCCTGTGTGATAGAGCAACAACCTGTCTGAAACAAACAAACAAGCAAAAAAATGCACACTCAGAAGGCTGATAGTACAATTCCCTTTTTGAGTATAAATTAACACAATTCAATTGTAATCTAGCTTAAAGAATTTTTACCCATTTATATAAAGAGAATAACTTTCTTACCCCCAATACAATAAAAGATACCTTTGCACATGTTAAACTTTGAACATGATTGGAACCATACCTTAAATCTAAGATAGTTGAAACCAGTATTTTAACTATAACGAATGACCAAAGAAGTCTTGTTTAGACTTAAGATATAACTGTCTGATGACAGCAGTTTAGGATGACTTGTCTAGTCTAGCCTAAAATGACATGCCTGGTCTGCATTCTCCGAGTGTTAGGCAATTTTTATACAAAAATGTCCATCCTCTTTTTGAGAGTAGAAATTTAGATTATTTCCACAGCTATACATACCCATTGATTTTCACCTGAGTGAGGAGTGATAACTTCATATTTATTAACTTTGAGTTACAGCCTCGTGGAAGACTATCATAAACTTTTCATAAATGAATTTTTAGTCCAATTCAATAGAGATATTTTAATGAAATTTACTAGAATATGGGGTCAATGGATCATCTTATTAACATGAAATTAGGGAAGAAATTTCTTCTCTGTTTAAAACTGCTTTATAATAACAGAGAAGATTGCAAAATAAAAAGGAAGTAAAAACTAAAAAGTTAATTAATATTTAATTAAATTTAATTAACTAAATTAACGAAAAAGTTAATTTTAATATCTCCAATATTTAAAAATAATTATGTATTTGTTTTTCATAATATAAAACATTTATCAACTATAAAATATCTGCTGTTTGCACTAATTAGTTAGAATCTTTGAATTTGCTTTTATCTTTTTTTACAATTTCATTTCTTTGACATGTTTATATTTAATTTTTGTATTTTATGTGCCTTGAGCCAACTCTTCTTTAAGTATATCATAATCCAAGTCATTTAAAATACTAGACCCTCATTTTACCAAGGAAATAATATTTCTTTAATATCTTAGTTCCATAGGTGAACATTAGTTGCTTGCCCTTTGCACTTATCTACCTAGACAAAAAAAAAAAAAAGCTTTACTGAATAAAAACATCTGAGGGGGTAGAAAAATGCACTAATGTTAGACATTACATTAAAATTTTAAAATATCTTTGTAAATAAGAGATTACTATTTTTTTTTTAATCTTCAGATATTGATGAATGCTCCTTCCAAAACATTTGTGTCTTTGGAACATGTAATAACCTGCCTGGAATGTTTCATTGTATCTGCGATGATGGTTATGAATTGGACAGAACAGGAGGGAACTGTACAGGTATGGTCAGTTATGGGCTAAGTTGTGTTCTGATTCATTGAAATAAATATTCTGTGCTAATCGTAAAAATTCCTGAGATTTCTGCTTAGCTAATCAATGCATTAGGTTACACATTTTTCTGAAAAAGAAAATTATATTCAGATACGTTTATTTGTAGCTATGGAATTGATGTATTTTTATGTAAATAATATTAAATTGTTATCTATATAATTGTTAATATTAAATATCTGAAATGAAACTAGTAAAGTGTCTCTTTGAATATATGTTCATGTATATGTATATATATACGTGTATATTTGTGATTTTTGTTAAACAAATAGTGACATAATTTTTTCTTCCTCAGAGTTGCAAATTTTAATTAATTACAATGTATTTATCAAGGATACTAAATGCTGTCATAAATACTGTGTGCTTAATATGTGGAACCTGTTTTAGGTATATATCAAAATTTAAGATCTTTATTTTATTGTGTTGAGTCTTTCTAGTGATCTTTACTAACTTTCAAAAATTCCACCAAAGTCTTTGGAACAGCAGTATGCCTAGAAAAAGTAACAGTGGTAACCTGGGCATTTTCAATGCTTCTCCTAGATATTGATGAGTGTGCAGATCCCATAAACTGTGTCAATGGCCTATGTGTCAACACGCCTGGTCGCTATGAGTGTAACTGCCCACCCGATTTTCAGTTGAACCCAACTGGTGTGGGTTGTGTTGGTAAGTAAAGCTATATGAAACAAATAGAATGATCAAGTTGAATATTCAAACTCTCTTGGTAATGAACTGTAATGAATGTTTGCTACAGTTAACTTAAAAATAAAACATTACATGGTTGCCTTTATTGTGTTTGTCTTCCAAATCATCAGCTCCACCTTCCTCCTCTCACAGACTTGATATCCAAGGCACAGAGAAGTGCAGTAATTTTTTCAAGGTCTCAGAGCTTGAAAATGGCAGAGCTAAGGCAGTAGCCCAGGTTGCTGCCTGGCTCCTTGTCCAGTGTTTGGCCAGGATAACCCAGAGTGGTGGTATAGCTATTAGAATATCTATTTCTTCTGCCTACTGGAAGGGTCATATAGCAAAGTAAATGAAGTGATGAGAAGCAAGGAATTAGATAGATGGATTTATGAGCCAAACCATTGGAGCTGAAGTTGAGAGATGACAGGGAGGAGGAGGAGGCAGTAATGAAGGTTCGGAATCTGTGGTCAGCACCTCTGATCTTTAAAAAACAATTGTCCAGCTTTTATTCTCTGCGCTATTCCTGTGTTTTCCTAGAGAAAGAAATGGTCTGGGAAATTTTCTGGAAGTATACAAAAAAAGGGAGGAGTGGAGAATTCCTTGCTTGAGTAGAAATCTGCCTACTGTCCTCAGTGTCAGTTTTTGGGCCTGCAGCAAATGGGAGGAATATTTGCTGCTGTGATTTACACCCACCTTATATACTGTTTTCAAGTTTTAGAGAATACTTTTAATTATCATTTATGGCTACTCCAAGTTCTGCATTTTCCATTCAAAATAATTCATTTGGTAAAGATTGAGCGCCTTCTGTCTAAGGGCTGGAGTTGCAACAGTGAACAGAACAAGCACATTCTCTGCTTTTGTGTTTACATTTTACAGGCAGGGAGATAAATAAAAGCAAGAACAAACAGAATTGGCACTGGAGGTGGTTGGAGGAGAACTGCCATGTTATATTAGGAATGGGGGAATCAGAGCCTTTAAGGAGGGGACAAGCCAACTGGACCTCTGAGGAAAGCCTCCAGTTAAAAGGAGCAGGCAGTGCAAAGGGCCTGTGGTAGGAGAAGACTGTGCATTAGAGACATAGCACAAGGCTGTGTGCAGCAAGAGAGGAGTGAGTGGAGGGGTCAGGGATGAGGAGAGGAATCAGAGGAGCAGTCACCCAGTTCACAAAGTGATTCTCAACCGAGGCTGCATAGTAAACTCCATTTATAACCTGGAAAATATATTGATGCCTGTTACACCCCCAGAAATTCTGACTCACTGGGGCCTCAATATTTCTTAAAAACTTCCTTGGAACAAAGACTGTGAATAGGCAACTCATAAAAGAGAATAGTCTAAACATTAAAAAATGTAAGCAAGCAAATGACCAAAATCATTAGGAATAAGAAATCCAATTGAAACAATTATATAAATACCACTTTACACCTCATATACTGGCAAATACTAGGAAACTTGGACAATGTGAAGTATTGATGGGGACATGGGCCTTGAGGAGCATCCTGTTCTGCTGGTAGAAGTGTAGACCAGGGCAGCCCCTCAGAGAATATACTTGCACAACAGTACACCAATTAACTGTCAGTGTATAATCAATGTTAGTTTTTGAGTTTCTTTTTGGAGCAATTCTATTTGTATGGATTGACACTTTATTGCTTTCGTTCATTCTCAGTTCCAAAAAACAAAGACTCATTCTATCTCAAAAGTGCCAAGGAGTCTATTGGACCCTTTCATAAGTCTGAAACGTTATAAAATGTTAAGAGATCATGTTTTTCCTTTGTCTTGAAACATTTTGACATTTTATCATCCTAGCTGTTATTTTTATCATTGTTCACCATTATGTCCAATGGATACAACAAACAGAATAAAATAATAAGAAGTGGAAAATTATGGCATCACCTAGAAGGAACATGCATTAGTGAAATAAAATGTCACTGTTGCATCATCCTTCAGTTTCCTTATTATATTGCCCTAAGGATTGCATCATTTTCTCAAGAAAGTACAAGAGAAGACTGGAGACAACTTACTTGAAATCTTTTAGCATTTATTGAACACAGTTGAGAATTTAGAAGTCTTTACTTTCTGGCCATAATTTTTGGCAAAAAGAAAAAAATGACAGTGGAAAATATTTCACAGTTGTTAGTTGAGTCAGGTGACTAGAGAGAGACAGAGAGCAGCTCTTTCGTCTAGATTCTAAAGGTGATGGTGAAATGAATCGTCTAAGCACAATCCCCGACTAAGTGCCTTCAGAGACGAATATCCTAGGTGAATTTTTTCAAACTTCAGAATCAACAAGTGAATGGACAGTGTATTTCTGTAGACAAAGGAAATGAAGTATTCTCATCCACTTAGTCAATAAAAAGAACTTCAACCCACAATATTTGGTAACAAGAACCTGAACCATCCCAGGTTCGTGGATTCTTTCATATTTTCATGATGTTTCTGTACCAAAATTCAATTGATATGATTCATAAGCAGACAAAGATAAAGGCAGGTATGTATAAAAGGTTATTGGAAGGAAATATGTGATGTAGAAATGCAGTCACTAGATTGATTATTTTAATTGGTGTTGATAAATCTAAAAATGAAAACATTTTCTATTTGGTAGCCTTTAAAGAAGACGGCTGTCCTCTCATCAACAAAATCTTGAACTGTTAATGTTTTCAAAAATTCCTTTGGCTATTGCATTTTTATGAAGCAAGAACAAGAATAACCAGAAATAATGATAAGCTAGAACCTATTAGAGATGTGTTTGAAACCTGGAAATGGTTTTTACAAAATGGATATATTCCAAGTTCATGAATGATAGTTGATAAGCAATTAGTTGCATTCAGAAGATCAGTTTGAGTAGAATATCTTCAAAACCAAGAAAATACAGATTAAAAAATTGAGTTAGCTATGATTAAATTGTTATTAATATTGCTAATAAAGTTGTTTTCAACTTTTTTCTTCTGTATATTAGTTTTTATAATATACCTTTCTTCTGTAAATGGTTTTTTAAAATTACTTAAAAATAGTAAAAATTAAAGGGTTCATTGGATGTAGTTGGTAAATGATGACTCTTTCTCCTGACTGAAGGCTAAGTATAGGCAAACTCTGTAAATCAACAATTCCTTTTGTGGCTCTGCATGCCAATGGCATTAACTCACAGGCCCATACAGAGACACATATATGATGTTCATTGCAGCATTCTTTGTGGTGGTAGAGTTTTAGAAACCATTTTTGGAGAGGAGGGTTTTTTTTTTTAAAGGCAGTTGTACACCACGAAGCTGACAGACTGGAGATTCACAGAACAAGCATGAATAGAAAAGTTATAAAAATGAAATGAGATGTATGACAAAAGACATTTGTGTAAATTTAAAATGAACACATTAAAACAAAAATATTTATTTTGCAGGAGCACATGTAAAAAGTAGTAACGTTAAATACATTTGGATGATCTGGTAGAGAAGGAGAATGGGAATGCAGAATAAGGATAAAAGAGAAAGGGAGGGGGAGGAGAGAGAAAGAACAGGTGAATAAATGAGGAATAAATAAACCTAATTAGGCCAGGCACAGTGGCTCATGCCTGTTACACCAGCACTTCGGGAAGATGAGGCGGGCAGATCACAAGGTCAAAAGATGAAGAACATTCTGGCCAACATGGTGAAATCCCGTCTCTACTAAAAATACAAAAATTAACTGGATGTGATGGCAGGCGCCTGTAGTCCCAGCTACTCGGGAGGCTGAGGCAGGAGAATCACTTGAACCCGGGAGGCAGAGGTTGCGGTGGGCCGAGATCATGCCACTGCACTCCAGCTTGGCAACAGAGCAAGACTCTGTCCCCAAAAAATAAATAAATAAATAAATAAAAATAAACCTAATTAGAAGGGGGACCATGAGAATCTTGCTGCATCTGAGATTCAGCAACAAAAACAAAATGCAAAATCAGAGAAAAAATAAAGGAAAATTAGTTTTTTTTAAAAGCCCGAATGATTCTAACGTGCAGCCAGGGATGAAAATTACTCTGTAGACTGCTAAGAACTCTAGATTTTATTCTAGTTGAGAAGAGAAGCTATTGGAGGTTGCCTGACCTAAGGTAATGCTATTGAAGGGTCACTCTGACTTACAGAAGGAAAAGTAGACCATAGTGTAGTCAAGAATGGAAGTTGAGAAAAGAGTTAGAAAACTATTACATTAGACTGGGTAAAGGGATAGTGACGGTGGCTGGAACTCAGTAATTAAAAAAAAAAAAAGATAGTAGTGATAGAGGCAGTGGTAAGTAGACAAATTCCAGATATTTTTGTTTGTTTGTTTTTTGTTTGTGTTTTTGTTTTTTGTTTTTTGTTTTTTTTTTTTGAGACGCAGTCTCCCTCTGTCCCCCAGGCTGGAGTGCAGTGGCACGATCTCCACTCACTGCAAGCTCCACCTCCTGGGTTCACGCCATTCTTCTGCCTCAGCCTCCTGAGTAGCTGGGACTACAAATGCCCGCCACCACGCTCGGCTAATTTTGTATATTTTTAGTAGGGACAGGGTTTCACCAAGTTAACCAGGATGGTTGTTTCCAGATATGTTTTGAAGGTTGAGTAGACAGCCCTTATTACTTGATTGAATAAGGAGTCAAAAATGATGTCAAAGCTTAGGGGGCCTGTGCAACTGGGAAAAAAAAAAAAAAGAATTTCCTTGTATTGAAAATGCAGAAGACTGGGAGAGAAGACAGCAGATTTTGTACATGGAGGAAAGAGCATCGACAATTTGATTTTAGATGTGTTAACTTTGAAATAACTATTAGATGTTTAAGAGAAGAAATGAAATAGGCAGTTGGCAGAAGGGTCTAGAGTTCACGGGAGAGATGAGACACAGAACCATAAATTTGAGAGTTCTCAACAAAAAAGTAATATTTAAACCTATAGACTCAATGGAGTGATCTGGATGATAACTGTAGAGATAAAGAAAAGCCTTAGATTAGCAGATCCCTTAAATATTTTCTCTAAGTTTGTTACAGGCTATCTTTTCCAAAACCTGCGAAGTTAGCTATGCAAGTTGAAACTAAACCATTGGATAAACTCATGATATAGATTAATTATACAAAAAATGTGTTGTATTCATATTATTGGAGGTCCAGTATGTCCCAAATGAGAAATGTCTTACTATCTTGTCCATTCCATGAGTATAGGAAAATATGGTCTGTGTGGATTTCTAAACATAGGAAAGTCTGCCATAATTGGCTTCCTCTGACGCAATCTCAAAAAAGCTTAAAGCAGGCGATCGCTTGGTAGTAAGGATTAAAAGGAGCCTTTCATGTTAATGTACAAAATTTGAATTTCATCCTTTGAGTGACTTTTCCCTAAAATGGAATCCTTACTATGTAAGCAAGGGCAAGTGTAAGCTCCTTTGTTGCTCTACAGACAACCGTGTGGGCAACTGCTACCTGAAGTTTGGACCTCGAGGAGATGGGAGTCTGTCTTGCAACACCGAGATCGGGGTGGGCGTCAGTCGCTCTTCATGCTGCTGCTCTCTGGGAAAGGCCTGGGGAAACCCCTGTGAGACATGCCCCCCTGTCAATAGCAGTAAGTACAAAGCTGAAGAAGAGACAGAAAACCACCTGGTGTCTAAAGATTCGTTGCAATTTTATTCCTGAGCTGGGAGTAAGGAGTGTTTAGTGAGGACAAAACAAAAAAAATTGAATTTGGACTACTTTCAGTGATCACACTGAAACCAGCCAAGAGTGTTAAAGGATTTGAATTCCTCTCTTCCTGTGTTTTATCATGATATGTTAAAAAAATAATTTTTAACCGTAATCATGTATGGATAGTACTAATATCAATTCTCCATGATATCACAGATAAAACATATTCCTGATTCTTCTCAAAGGTTATTTAGTTCAGCTTCTTAGGTGTGTTGTATTCCTGAAGTCAATTATAGAATGCCTTAAATTGAAACATCTGTTCTGATATGAACATGAACCAAAACCTGTATTCTCTAAACTCAATTTACTAGCTAAAAGAACTGCAAGGGATTTTTTTCTTTAAATTGAAAACAAATGGTTCGTGTTATTCTACTGTGTATGTGATTAATAAAGTATGATCTTTTATGTAAAATATGTAACTTTAAATGTATATGAAAGGGCACTAAGAAAAATTTGGATACATCCCTTAGGATGAGTATATTGAGCCTGTCATTTGCTGAATGCTGGCTTGTTGTCTCAGCCACTTGGACACGGGTATCAAACCTCTTATTTTTCTATTGTTTTGTAGCGGAATATTACACCCTGTGTCCCGGAGGTGAAGGCTTCAGACCTAACCCCATCACAATCATTTTAGAAGGTGAGCTAATCCCACTGTCACCCAGATTTAAACAAGGTAAAGAGTTAGTTTTAGAGAAAAGCTGGTGGAAAAGTTACGGGGCAGAGCAGTCACAGCAAGATAATTTAGTAAAATTACAGATGGACTTTAATTACTAAAATGTTAAACGACCACTTTTATCAAGCAGTAATGATCCATTGCAGTGATTTGATATCTGACTGTTCTGCAGAGAAACTCTTTCCCATTGTCCCCTACCTTGAATAATCCCCAACTTATTTTATTCATTTTCTCAGATAATGGTAAAAGTTCCATGACAAAGCCAAGAAGATACTTGAGCAGAATAAACTTGCCATCTAAGTGTGCATTCATTTGGATGCATAGAAGTCTGCTGATTCTTGCAAGATCACAGTTTTGAAAGATCTAATACTAACTCTTATCCTTCATGAAGGTGTTTGTTTTAAGTGCACTATCTCCCCTTTTGCAGACATTGACGAATGCCAGGAGTTACCAGGTCTCTGCCAGGGTGGAAACTGCATCAACACTTTTGGGAGCTTCCAGTGTGAGTGCCCACAAGGCTACTACCTCAGCGAGGAAACTCGCATCTGTGAAGGTGAGATGAATTTGATGCCTAAAATGCTCAGTGCTGTTCGAAACAAAATGGCTGCCGAGGCCTGGGGGAAAGGCCCATCCTCAAATTCTACAAAAGGCTCAATTAAGACTGGTTCATAGCTTTTTTCTTTTCATATCAATGTGGCTAAGTTGTATGATGATAGACAAATTAATTTACAGCTCATTGCCATAATTCACTATATTTTTCTATGAGGCTTGATTAAATATAAATTGGGAAAATGGGGTAGTATGAACACCTACAATATTAAGTAAGTTGTTAGTGAAAATATTGATAAGCATTACATTTTACAAGGAAAAATTGGTAAGCTTCAATGTGACCATTAACTTAATATTGATCAGTAATTTTTTAAAGGTTGGACTATATGGTATGAAGAAGTTCAAAGGTTATGCAGCTGCCATTCTTGCTTCCGTCCCCTCACCTTATCACATGGTATTTCAATTGTTTTAGGGGCCTGTCTCACCACTAAACTGGGGGCTTCTGGAGGCACGGTCCACATCTTACTCATCATTACAACTACAAGTTCTAGCTTACAGTAGAATCTCAATATTTAATTGTGAAATGAATGAATCCTTCTAACTGAATATTAAGCATGTAGCGTAATTATTTCCATTTTAACTTTTCTTTTGGAACACGTTCGATAAATGCATCTGGAAGAAATAGGATATAATAAGGAGAACAACCAGCAGCTGCACTGCTTTAAGAATCTCTGAATTGTTACTAGTTTGAAAGAAGCTACAAAGACAAAGGCTTTCCCAACCTGCATTCACTTTAAAGTTGGCATTAAAACTTAGCCTAAGTGACATAGGACGAAAACAGGCTTTAAAGAAATTCCAATTGAAGAATGTGAATTACAATTAAAAATATATATATATATATATGTAGGTGCCAAGGAAATTATTTTTTGCCACTTTAGAATAATTTCTTTTGATGCTTTATATTTTTTAATATGGGGATTTTTTTCTTTTGAAGAAAGGTGTATCTGTGTTATATAAATGCGTATTTGGCATATTTTCTTTATTTCTAAATTTTGCGTGAATAGGGATTTAGAGAATCACCTATGCTTTGTTCAGTCATCTAAGTAATATAAATTCATTGAAAAAATATATTTATTAATTAATGGATATTCTTGCCTACTCTAGATATTGATGAGTGTTTTGCACATCCTGGTGTGTGTGGGCCTGGGACCTGCTATAACACCCTGGGAAATTACACCTGCATTTGCCCACCTGAGTACATGCAGGTCAATGGAGGCCACAACTGCATGGGTAGGTAAAGAACTCTGAGATTAATTACAGCACAGTTGTCAACTTCACACCTAAAGCACTTATGTCTCAGAACTATTGTTCAGGAAGTTTGAAAGTTAAATCTTCGTGAATTGAGATATTTCAGAATCTTGTAAGCTGCTGGCTTAGTATCAAATTTTTGACCTTTGGATATACATTTACATTTTTAAAAGCTTGAATCTAATGTAGAAAATTTCCTCAAATGTTATATATTCGTAAATTTGTCATCTCCATTCATACAGTGTGAACATTAATATACAAATAAAATAACATTTGAATTTTAATGCTTAATTTTTTTAATTAAATAAATGATTTTGAGAGAAAAACAAATATGTATTAACATTGTCTCCAAAGAAGATTATAAGTGAAATCCTTTATCTAAGGATAAAGGAGAGATGTTAATCTAAAAATGATTTATGTTTAAAGACTTATTTTAAGATAGCTTCAAATGACTCAGAAGGTTTTCAGAGTTGCGTTCATCAGGAAAGCTTGATGTCTACAGCAGTGCGGGCTTCATTATAAACTACTCATGGATACAAATGGCCAGCTTCTTTGTTTTTCTTTATGTAGACATGAGAAAAAGCTTTTGCTACCGAAGCTATAATGGAACCACTTGTGAGAATGAGTTGCCTTTCAATGTGACAAAAAGGATGTGCTGCTGCACATATAACGTGGGCAAAGCCTGGAACAAACCTTGTGAACCATGCCCAACTCCAGGAACAGGTAAGCACATGGCTCGTGCTTCCTCTGACTGCCGTATCAGTGATACATGCATACGTGTAACAATATAGTCAAAGTCAATGCATGCTAAAACTAGAGATGCTCAGTTCCGAAAATATTCAAGAGCATCATATGGCTCTATTTCCCAAGTGGCCCTCTTTGAGATTCACACACTAACTTCTGAGACATTATGTTGAATAGGCTTGTAAATCCTGAAAATAAGATCATTGCTGAAGAGTTAGAGTTTATAGCATTAGTCCATTTAAACTTGGTATCTTAAACTATGCTTGTCAATTATTGATTTATTCATCAAACAAATCTTTCTTGAGCAAGTATTGTATGCCACTTTGCTAGACATGGAAGGTGTAATATTTGGAAAAAAACTAAATTCAAAAAGTTCATTTTTTTAGTTCAGTCATGGAAAATATGCAAAAAGTGTTTTTATGAGCAAATTTTACATAAAAGCAACCCATTGTCAAAATGTGCCTTTACATCTTCTTCCTCAGACATCAATGAAATTTTTAGGCAAAAAATAGAGCTTGTCTTTACTTGGTCATTTTTTTTTCACAAGACAGATTCTTTTGAAAGAAAAAGTGAAAGATAATAGAGATAAGACCAAAAATGCTTGTCTTAAAATTGCTGTCCATCAGTTTCTCTTTTATGACCTGTAGAATGGCAACTTTTAATAACTATAGATACTAAGAGTTGAACCAGTAGGCCAAATAAGAAACGGTGATTATATATTTGTTACCAAATATTACTTAGGGTATTTGTATTTAAATGTTTCATTTAATATGTTGATGAAATGAAATTAAGGAGAGAAATGGTGAAAAGCAACACATAGGCCTTTTTCAGTGACTCGAATTCACTGGTCAAATGGATTTTCTTAGCCTTATCTTGCCATTATTATGTTCCATACAATTAAATAGAAACATTCCTACAATTCTCAACTTTCAAACTGCATAGTTACAAATTGAAGATCATTGATTTGGGGAATTAAAATGGCACTTTCTTTGTGAGAAGAAACGAAAGCTTAGATTTGAGAGACAGGTCTGTATTTAAATCAAAACTCTTAGGATACTTATTGTGGAACCTCCTGCAGAGTATTTATCCTTTCTGAAACTAATTTCTCATGTATAAAATGGGAATAATAAATAATTACAGTGACTAATTCATATGGTTGCAGCGACAATTAGGGAGATTATACATATAAATTATAATGTGTACATTGCCAGACAATTAGAAACCATTAAATTGAGCATCTGTTGTCTTTCTCCCTGTTCTCAATACTCGGTATTTATTGCTGGATGAAATATACAGCATCCCTGACCCGATAGCACTTGGAATATAGTATGCAGTTCAAGTTTTACCTAATACTGTTTTCAGGAGTTTTACTCACTTGTATAGCATTGAGTGTCAGAAGCATTTTCATCTTGCAAATTATAATTCTTTTAAATTTCCATTGATTTGGTGAATTATGTGTGAGAATACCTCTTATAGTCCCTATTTTATTTCATAATGCATTGTTTTTGATGATTCGAATTTCACATTCCAACCAGTAGACACAGTAAAAAAAAAAAAAAAAAAAAAAAAAAAAGATAATATTCGTATCTCATTCATTATTCATTGTTTGCCTATTTCCCCTCTACAACATTATTTTTGCATGTCTATACCTTTGTGCGCTCTGTAATTCCTTTTTCAATTTGTACTTCTCTTTTTTAAATCTTTATGTATTGGATGTTTTCTAAAGCTCTGCGTATCAAAAGAAAAAGAGTATTTAAATATCTAAATAAACATTTTGAATCTTATAATGATTTACTTGCCTTCTGATATTAGAGCAGTAAAATGTTAATGAGAGTAATAGAAATAACAATGATAATAATGGTAAAGAATGCCTAGATCCACTCCTAGTAGAAGCTGGCATTGCTATCAAATAAATATAATTGAAATCAAAATGTCTGGTTGTGAATAATGTAAAATATATTTTGTTTGTGAAAGTAATACAAAATGTTATTTTGAAGGAATTTGAGAAATTTAAGAGTGCATTGCTTTGTTTATATTTTAAAGCTGACTTTAAAACCATATGTGGAAATATTCCTGGATTCACCTTTGACATTCATACAGGAAAAGCTGTTGGTGAGTTTTTCCAGATTATGTTTGTTTTAATACATACGTGTATCATTCTGTAAAAATCTGTGTTTTTAAAATTTAAGAGTACCGCAAAGCATAATAATCTGGATTCCAATCTAATATAGTTAAATAAGAGAGAAATAACAGGCTTACAGACTCTAACCAGGTATTAATAATGATACTCCATCAGCATAGTCTGGTGATTGGGTTATGGTAGTCATGTGACTATCTGAATATTTGCCACATCCACCATGCTAAAGCTTCAGTTGTCCTTGTCATGCACATTGTATTACATGACTCTAAATAATCTACCTTATTTTAACCTTTAGTTGCTATTTTCTTAAGTACATTTTTAAATTTTTGGTGTATTTTTGCAGTTTCCCTTTTTACTGGTCTAAATATGAATTTGCAGACTTATTTTTCATATTAATTAATTCCTTCTAAATGTACATTGTGTTGCTCACTCTAATTTCCTTCCTCAAAGATTCGGTAAGCAATATCTTTTACTTTTTTTTTGAGATGAAGTTTTACGCTTATTGCCCAGGCTGGAGTGCAATGGCGCAATCTCGGCTCACTGTAACCTCCGTCTGCTAGGTTCAAGTGATTCTTCTGCCTCAGCCTCCCGAGTAGCTGGGATTACAGGCACCCACTACCATACCCGGCTAAGTTTTTGTATTATAGTAGAGACAGGGGTTTCACCATGTTGGTCAGGCTGGTCTCAAACTCCTGACCTCGTGATCCGCCCGCCTCAGCCTCCCAAAGTGCTGGGATTACAGGCGTGAGCCACCACACCTGGCCTAAGCAATTAAGTCTCCATTATGAATACATGATAAAACAAAGTACATACAATGATGAAAACATAGCTTTTTAAACAAATGACTAGCAGCAGTTAGGGTAACCTGAAGAAGAGGTTTGATTGCCTAGGAAGTTCATTTGCTATATTGACTCTGAAATTACTTGGTATATTTTATCAGCTACTTACATTTTTTCCATCACTGTTTCTGTTTTCTGGTATATATGTTTTTATAAACCAAAAAAATTATCCATGCCAGTATATAATTGATTTTTGTGACACTGAATATTTGTTCTCATCCCAGGGTACATGTACCATTATTCAAGGTTATATGGTAAGTACATTAAGCAGAACAACATATATTTGACCAAATCTGTTCCGTTTCAGACATTGATGAATGTAAAGAGATTCCAGGCATTTGTGCAAACGGTGTGTGCATTAACCAGATTGGCAGTTTCCGCTGTGAATGTCCTACAGGATTCAGTTACAATGACCTGCTGTTGGTTTGCGAAGGTAATCTGAATAATGTATGTCCTTTATCCAGTATAATTTGGTATACATAAATAGCATTTAGATGGTTTCTGATTTTTACTATTTCTTCTACAATTTTTCAAGAATTGATCATCAAAGTGTGACGTGAATGTAACGCTAATACAATAATAAAAAGGACTCCTTAAAATGGAACTGTTGCTCTTTCAGATATAGATGAGTGCAGCAATGGTGATAATCTCTGTCAGCGGAATGCAGACTGCATCAATAGTCCTGGTAGTTACCGCTGTGAATGTGCCGCGGGTTTCAAACTTTCACCCAATGGGGCCTGTGTAGGTAAGAAAGAGGCTGACTCATTCTTTGGCACTGAGCAAAAGATTCCTTAGCTTTCCTATCAAAAAATACTTGCAAGAATAATTTCAGAAAGATTTTCTCTCTCAATCTGTTCACTTATAGTGAACCTATTTCACCATATCTTTTATTTTGTTAAGAAAATAGGTCTCTTCAATGGATTTCCCCAGGATTGGACCTAAAACAAAATAATATCCTTGAGATACCAAAAAAACATAAATAATTGCTTAAATAGAGAGAGTTGGATAAGTTAAAGCCTTGTTCATTTCGATTCAGCTATTGTTATGGTTCATTTTCAGCCTGTCTATAATAATTAATAGCAGATTAGAGAAACACAACTGTGAAAAATGAAGAAATCTTAATAAAAATCAGATACATGTAACGTGTTTTGTTTGTTTGTTTGTTTGTTTTAGATCGCAATGAATGTTTAGAAATTCCTAACGTTTGCAGTCATGGCTTGTGTGTTGATCTGCAAGGAAGTTACCAGTGCATCTGCCACAATGGCTTTAAGGCTTCTCAGGACCAGACCATGTGCATGGGTAAGAAGGAAATGTGGCTCGAGGGAGTGAAGTGGGACTGGGACTCCAGAACAAATCACAGTTCCATCAAGTGCCATGACTAACTACTATGTGTCGGTCAGAAACAATCTTGCAAAAAATTAACTAGGTCAAACTGTTTAAGTCTTGATTCAGTATAAAATTTGCAAACAGGGACATACTGCAATATGTTCTTCAGTTCAGTGATTCACAGCTTTTTCTCTAGAAAATGTTCACATGGCTCGATATGCACTCTGAGTCACTTGGGCTTGTGTGGAACTTACCATAGCACCCGCTGCCCTTTACTTTCATGTTTCTCCTCAAGACACCATTTTGGAATGCAAGAGAGTAGTAAGAGTGACAGCATTAAACTTAATAAATTTATACACATATGCACATACGTTTGTAAAACAAATTGTTGAATACATGGGATTTATGTACATATTTTCTGTTTTATCTCTTAAAAATCGCTTCAGGAGCAAATATAGCCAAACTCTTCAAAAATTCCGAGTAGCTAATGTAATGGGTAGTCAAGTGATAATAGTGCTTAGTGAGTTCTTGCTGAGCTGATGATTAATAAGTTTTCAAAGACAGATGGGCTGGATGCCATGAAGCTGGAACTGAGTATAACCCCTTAAGTCTGATGTCAGCCATTGGCTCTGCCTCTGCTGAAGAGTTTTCTTTCTGTGCTTTGCACTTGAAGGGGGAAAATCAAATTTAAAACTTGGCTACTTATAATTAGCATGTTCTCAGTGTAGAAAAGGCTAGGGCTGTTCAGCTACTCTTTTGATATTCAAGATATTATCTATGTGAATATTAAAATCAGATTTCAGTACCACAGGACTGGTTTCCTTCATGACACGTTCATACAACAGGGAATACCTGGCGTGTGTCTCCAGGTTCATCCACTAAGAGTCCTCCCTTTGGAATTCTCCCATAATGGCAGGGAAAATTCTCTAGGTGATGCTTATACAAAGGAATATGCAGGATCTGGTCTTATTTGCATGAACTCCCTAAGAATGCTTGCTTATACATGCTGTTTCTTGCCATACTCCCAGAGAGAGTATGATTTACCAAAAAAAAAAATGTGAGATTTATGATTCAGAAATTCTTATGGTGAAGATCTGTCTACTCATAACAATTCTTCCATGATAAAAACTAGTCGGATTCTTCAGTAAGACCTCCCTTATACAGACCTTCCTTCCTAAAGAACAGTACCAACCCCCACCCTTTTTTTGGTGTAGTAGAGTTTCAGCAGACTGGAATTCATAATTGGGGAGTCTGCTCTCTCATATGACAGATGACCTTTCTAAGTATTTTCTTAATTCAGTTTTTTTGAAGGCTAATAGTGAATTCTAATAAACTTCAATTTGGATTTCATTACTTCATACAATTAAGTAAACTAAAGTTTATCTTTGTTGTCCCACTCAAATTAAGGGATTTAAATTTCTGGGTAAGTGTTTATAATGCCTTTTATAATGAAACAAATTGTTTCAATATTTTAGAAGATCAGTTTTATTTACAATTATTAAGCAGACCTGCTCATTAATACATCTCTGCTAGGGGGATGCTCTCCTAGGCTATGTCTGAGTATTATCTGACACAGTCAGTACCTGTTAAACTGTATTATTTTCTTATAATTTTACAATTTTGATTTCTTGTAATTTTGATTTTTCTCTATCTCATACTCATTTTCCTCAAGGAGATATGAGTTCCTAGTACTGAATCAGGAAAATCTAAATAATTCCATAGTTTAAACATATAAAAGGGTTAATAGCCTATTTTTTTCCAGTTAAAAATTTAATTTTTTGAGCCAGTATTTCTTTGTAGATGTTGATGAGTGCGAGCGGCATCCGTGTGGAAATGGAACTTGTAAAAACACCGTTGGATCCTATAACTGTCTGTGCTACCCAGGGTTTGAACTCACTCATAATAATGATTGCTTGGGTAAGTACTTCATTCAGTCTTTTATTGCTTCTATTTCATTTCCACACAATGTGCTGAAATAAAAAACAAAACTAAAGACCAAAAAAAAATTATATTACTAAAATTGCAAATATGTGCCAAAAGATATATAATATCATTGACTGGTTTCTAGTTAACTGATACCACAGTATTGGCCTAAATTGTCACAAGACAATATACGCTTGAACCCTTTTGTCAGTCAACCAATCAATTCAGGAAAAAAGGTCATTCAGATCACAGTAAACATATTGGGACTGATTTATGGTTTGGGGTATTTGTATTCCCTTAATGAGATCAAAAATAGACCATTGTCTCAATGTTATTATAAGTATTTCATTTAAATCCATTCTGGATTATTTACATTCAAGTACCAGTAGCCGCCTACTTCCACTTGTCATGGCTTGACATTTCATTTTCCATCAGGTTTTGAAGCCAAGATGCCTTCCCCCACTCCAAAAAAAAAAAGAATGGTGACTAGGTTTCTAGATTAGCCCTCAGAAATCTCGCCTATGCGCAGCACAGGACTTTAGCCTTTGGCCCACAGCAACATACAAATGTGAAATGGAAACTGATAGTGAGTGGGAGAGGATCCTGAAGTAGTTGGAGGAGAGAATAAGAGAAATGACAGCAAACGTTTATTCCTTGTTTACCGCGTGGCAGGAACTGCATGGGTAGTTTACAGCATAATGTGTTGTGTTTCGCATGGCCCTGCAAGGTATGTGGAAGAACTTAGGTTTTCTACCTTTGTGGGACTGTATCAGAGCTCATCCCCACCTCCTCATTTAACCCAACATAAGTCCCTCTCTGTTTTTTTTATTTTTCAAAATTCCACACTTGTGAAAAAAAATAGAGCTAATTGGACATTTTATTTAACTGCTGCCTTCTTGACTAGTTTCTTAGAGCCTTTGTACAGTCAGGGAGAACTAAAAAATACGGACATGGCTCTGATCAAAGTACAATCTTCAAACAACCCAGGAAATTACCCAAATGTAGTCAACTCTAAACTTAAATGAAAACTTAACAGTTAGTGTATTTTTTCTTTAAATTATGTATTATGTCAGCAATTCCAGTGTTTTTAATATCATTGATTTTCCTGTAATAAATAAGCTCATTTATTTGTTCTCTGAATATGGTCAGCTTAGCTCCAGGTAAAGTATCTGAAAATTAGGCAGTCAGATTAAATCACACATATCCCCCAGCCTGTAGGAAAATAAATATTTTTCAGTTAGAAAGAATGGAAAGCTTCACCTTAAACCTTGATTTTTATCTGGTTCTAAATTTATGAGTTATATTAATATCAAAAATGAAAAAAAAGTATCTTTATGGTTGAAAAATAGTAGGAATCTATGGGATCCTATTAATTAAATGATCCTTATGATATGTGCCATTTTTGTCTGTTGATGAGGAATTGTAATGTGGGATTTCTTATAAATGCAATAAGTATGTTTTTAAGTAGTGACTTGTGAAACAAGTGTTAAGAGCTCTTTCTGAAAAACGGACTCCTGTTTGCTTACAGACATAGATGAGTGCAGTTCCTTTTTTGGTCAGGTGTGCAGAAATGGACGGTGTTTTAATGAAATTGGCTCCTTCAAGTGTCTGTGTAACGAAGGTTATGAACTTACCCCAGATGGCAAAAACTGTATAGGTACGTATCTAAATAACAAGCAGTCTTTATGGTGATTTTTTTTTGTTTTTTGTTTGTTTGTTTGTTTGTTTGGTAAAATGATGATGTGTACCTCCCCTCCTTTCACTTTAGAATTCATTAATATTTCATTTAATCATCAGATCACATGATCAAGATAAACTATGATGGAAAATTTTAGCATAAGGTATCAACAATGGGAATGTCTCATAGGCAATGTGTTTACTGGGGACAGAGCTTGAGGCTGTCCATGTCTTAAGAAAAGTAGGCAAAGGAAACAAATCAAGAAAATTAGCCACTTGCCAAATAGGAAATATCCAAGATGTCGGAAGAGTATCTCTGGGAATATGTGTTCATGGTGACCCAGTAGATCAGAGGACTTGTGAGTTCATGTTAATATCATTTGGCAGACAGATAAATGTATGCAACAATTATCTCATGCTTAAATTATTTTTTCTCTTCTTTTTCTCTAAAGACACTAATGAGTGTGTCGCCCTTCCTGGCTCTTGCTCTCCTGGTACCTGTCAGAATTTGGAGGGATCCTTCAGATGCATCTGTCCCCCAGGGTATGAAGTAAAAAGCGAGAACTGCATTGGTAAGACTAACATTTATTCTGAGGCCCACAGGTAGCTCAGTATAGTAAGACACGGTGGAGACTCTGGAAGCATACTAAGTGCCAACCATTGCAAGCATGCTGACCTAAGGAATTAAACATATCGCTGCCTATGTCTGTTTTACTGAACCATCAGAAATGATGGTGAGAATAAAAAACTTGGGGATGTAGGATTTTTTCATCACCAGAAGTCTAATGCTAGTCAAAGAATTTTCAGCATACGCTAATCTTTTTTTCAAATGTCAACAGAGACTTTCAATGAATTTAAAGAGCGTCTACAAAAATTGTAATCTTTGACACCCAGTTTTAAAACAGCTATTAAAGGTGTCTAGAGTCTTAGAAATGTGAAGCAGAAAAATCTTGACAATGCTGTTGAGACATTCTTTTCCTTGGGAAGGCCTCATGTCAGAGCAGAAAATATTAATCCATTTGTCATAACAGATGTTTTTCTGTTGAAACTCGTCCAGCACACATGAACTCTGTAACCGCATCAAAAGTGGGTCCTTGAATTGCCTAGTGGACATGATGAAGTCCCACTTTTTTTACAGTTCACTTTATTTCACTTTTATACAAATTATTTTTTACAGCCTCGTTGAAATTCAGAAGCACCAGCATCTTAGTGTGGTTTTTCTAACATGAAAAGATGCTAAGGATATTTTTTTGCCTTTGAGTTATCCAATTTTTTATAATTCTGTCACCCTTGGCAAGATTCTACCTAAAGATATATCATTCTACTGTTCATATTTAAAGGAATTAAATAGGGCAGAAGGAAGCAGTTTACTTCATAGAATTTAATTATTCTTCAGACCATATAATTAGATATCATGAGTATCCCCTAGTCATTCTGATTTGTATAGTTCGTTATAAGATTGTCTAGTGTTTTTAATATTTAAAAATTAATAAACAATAATACTAGAATCATCTCAGTAAGAAGTTTCTTGAAAAGTTTAAGACCCTGTTGTTCTTCCATTTTCTTTTCTCATGCTCAATCTTGATTCTTCTTTGTCTCTGTGATCCTTCTCTTTATGGAATGATAATTAAAGCAGTGTGTCAGCCACTAGGAGGGAAATAGAAATACATATGCCTCCTTGTATGAGGCAATCTTGGCTACCTTTCCTCTTAATGAAAGTATGGATATATTTTATTAAGATATCATATATTATTATTTATTAAGTTTCAGAAATATTTCCTTTTCTTTTATCTGTCATTAGCAATGACACTAGTTTGCATCTCTGAAAAAATGGTTTTAATTTATTACTTTTTTTTTTTTTGAGATGGAGTCTCACTCTGTCACCCAGGCTGGAGTGCAGTGGCACTATCTTGGCTCACTGCAACCCCCACCTCCTGGATTCAAGCAATTCTCCTGCCTCAGCCTCCGGAGTAGCTGGGATTACAGGTGCCCACCACCATGCCTGGCTAATTTTTGTACTTTTAGTAGAGACGGGGTTTCACTATGTTGACCAGGCTGGTCTCGAACTCCTGACCTCAAGTGATCCACCCACCTCAGCCTCCCAAAGTGTGAAAAAATGTTTTTTAATTAACTTACTTCACTATAAGAAGATTTTCTTCAGACTAGTATCCTTTCTACCAATGTTTCCCAGATGACATTCTAACATGACCACACACACACACATACATCAATATGTGTATACATACCCTGCACAGATATAAATTCATTCCTACGTTTAGTGGGTATTACAGTGAACATTTGGCACCTTTCTAGGTGCTGGAAATACAGGAACATCATCTTTGCTTTGGGGTAGCTTGCTACCTAAGGGGAGAGACCTATTTTGTAAATAAACCTGTTCTGTGAAGATGTCCTTATAATACAATATGACAGACACTGTACTGGAGGTCCATTCAGGAGATGGGAGCACCACAGGAGGTTAGGGATCATTGTGGTAGTTGTGAGAGGGTAGCAGTTCAAGAAAGCCTGTCACAGAGGATCGATGATTGTGTAGGTCACTCTTAAGTGTTGGATAGGAATTTCCTGATCAACCAAATAAAGAGAACGGAAGAGGCTATTTGGAAATGTAGGTAGCATGAGCACAATAAGGAGCATAGAATGGCTGGCTCAGAAGACTGAATTCAGGCCTGCGGTCAGTGTGGAGCCATTGCAGAAGTTGTTGTATTTTTTTGTTTTTTGTTGTTGTTGTTGTTTGAAGAGGTGGGTTGGTTTCTGCAGTTTTTTGTCATTTTATAGAAGGGCTGTGATGACTCTTGTTAAACTTCTTCCAACATGAACTGAGAACTTGTATGTGCCAGATACCGTGCTAGAAGCTGAAGGTTCAACCGTGAGCCAGACAGACATGTCATGTCCTCATGGAGCTTACATTCTAATGTACCTGAAAAGTAATATTTTTTTCATGTGGTTAAAACATTCCATTAAATAAGTACTTCCCACAAAAAATGACGGAAAATCACTAGTGAGGCACACATGCTTATTTATTTTCAGGAAGTGTTCTGGGGAAGAGGGGAAATGATAACTCTGTCAAAATATGTCTCAGCCCTCCAGTTCCATAGGCACAGATTTTCAAATGTTATCAGATGGACGTTTTAGAAAGGCACCCCTGATGGCAAGGTGACAAGAAGAAGACAGGGAGATGTAGACATCAGTTGAGAGACTGGTGGCAAATGATGATGGCTGTGGAAGTCCTGAGAAGGTAGAACTGGCTGCCACGTTCTGCTTGCATGTGGAGTGAAAAAAGGAGAGAAATAGGGGTGACTTGGGGATCACAATTTGGATTACTGAGAGAGAGATATCAGGGAGACGGGGACCAGTTCGTAGAACATTTGGCCACATGGAGCCTGCAATGCCCATGAGACGTGGAGTTGTTCATGTCAGGTAGGCAGGTAGACATACATACACCCCTAAAGATCAAAAACAGGAAGGTGGACATGGACTTGGGACTCTCTGGCACATGGTTGGTTGAAATCGAATATAACTTTTGACTTCTGAAGCAATAATAGTTTATTTTTATGAATAAATTAAACATACAACATAATGTCATCTCTTGTCTGAAATATCAACTGGCTAGTGGACTATGCTAGTATGGACAGTTGTTTATTTTCAAGTGTTGAATGACTAATAAATACTCCCCCTGTTCTGCAGATATAAATGAATGTGATGAAGATCCCAACATTTGTCTTTTTGGTTCCTGTACTAATACTCCAGGGGGCTTCCAGTGCCTCTGCCCCCCTGGCTTCGTACTATCTGATAATGGACGGAGATGCTTTGGTAAGATTTGGAATGACTTCACTGTCACAGTTCACCCTTAGAAACTTTAAAGCTGGATTGTAAACCATCATGCTGGTATTAGTCCTGACAAAATAAATGTCTATGCTAAAATACATCTGCAAGTTAAAAATTTAGGTCTCAAACATACGCAGTGAACAATTTTTAAGGTACTTTGAATTATTGCCACTGTTTCTACATTTTTATAAACTTTTTTACTAAAAGAAAAATTCTTATTCTGATTTATCAGAATGACTATGTTAATTTTGTTGTTGGCATAGCTTTTTTATATATTGGTGTATGCGTTGCTTTTGGTGTGATGTAACTTACTGAAAGTTACCTCAATTGTTTTTCTTAGGCTATCACACAACAGTGAGAAAAGAGTGGAAATCATTTTAATACTGAGCATGATTTCTCGAATTTCCTTAGCACATTATAAAAATATTTTAAGCATATTAAAAAATTAAATAATTTTGTAGCCAGGTCAATCTAAATTGGCAAATGAAATCAGCAATTGAAGATTTCCAGACCTGTCTTAACTGTTGATCTAGTCTGCATCGCGTGTTCTACAGTGAGAAATGTTCTGTCCAAACAGTGTTACAAAATAATTCCATCTGTAATATTTGCTTTTTTGATTAGATACTCGCCAGAGCTTCTGCTTCACAAATTTTGAAAATGGAAAGTGTTCTGTGCCCAAAGCTTTCAACACCACAAAAGCAAAATGCTGCTGTAGTAAGATGCCAGGAGAGGGCTGGGGGGACCCCTGTGAGCTGTGCCCCAAAGACGATGAAGGTAAGAGCAATGCCATCAAACAGCACTTTGTGTACCAGTTTTTGAATATTTGCCAGAGTGGCTTTAACCATGTAATTTATGAATATTTTGAGGGTGAGGTCATCTCCTTGCATATAAGTTTTGATGGTTCATTGAACAACCTAGCCTGAGAAACTTCTTTCAGCTTTTGAATAAGACATGTGTGAGCACAGGTGGTGTTACCCTTTTATTTCATTCCCCACCTCCAAGGTTAGTATTACTTGCTTTCAGAAGTATGAATTTGAGAAGTCCAAGGCAGGAGAAAGAAGGGAATGGAAATTATATTCCGAGTTGCTGCAGGAGTCCTATGTGGGCATTGTATCGCAGGCCGTGGCTCTCAGAATGTTACATTAAATTCTGAGAAGCTGAGTCAGCACAATGGCCCTTTACAGGAAAAGATCAATAGCCTCAGGTCTCGTTGGCATGCATAAATTATAGGATAAATCCCAGCAAACTCCAGCTGACTTGGCCTCTAGATTAGGGATAGCTTCTGAGTGTGATGGGCAGGGAAGGTCTCTTTAGCTGCTCAGCTTTAAATGAGCAAACAGAAAGAACCAGGAGCACTGAGCAGGTGGCACCCTAGAAGGTGGCCCTCACTAAATATGCTTTTGAACTAAATCATAAAAATAAAAGACTCTTGTTATAGACAGCTTTGTAACGGAAACATAAGTGTAATTTCATGTATATTGTTCATCCTTTCTTAAGTTCTCTGATAATTTCAAGTCTTCAATAATGGAGAATTTGTATTTTTCTTTATAGTTGCATTTCAGGATTTGTGTCCATATGGCCATGGAACTGTCCCTAGTCTTCATGATACACGTGAAGGTGCGCTTTGATATATTTTATTTCTGTATTCTTATTTAATACAAACATATTATTTTACATTTATTTTATAACTCATGCTAACTTTTCTATATAACATATAGTATATTGTATTTAATGGACATATATAACCCTTATTTTGTATCATATACATTATACCTATATCATAAGACTATATCATGATATATGAAATACATTACATATTTCTCTGACAAAAGAAGTATTTACAACTCTGTGTTGAATAGACATACACAGTATTGGCATATCTTTTTATTTATTTATTTATTTATTTATTTATTTATTTTGAGATGGAGTCTCACCTGTCACCCAGGCTGGAATGCAGTGGTGTAATCTAGCTCACTGCAACCTCCACTTCCTAGGTTCAAGTGATTCTCCTGCCTCAGCCTCCCCAAGTGGCTGTGATTACAGGTGTGCACCACCACACCTGGCTAATTTTTTTTGTATTTTTAGTAGAAATGGGGTTTTGCCATGTTGCCCAGGCTGGTCTTCAGCTCCTGACCTCAGGTGATCCACCTGCCTCAGCCTCCCAAAGTGCTGAGATTTGCAGGCGTGAGCCACCACGCCCAGCCGGCATATCTTTTTATATGAGGAAATTAACGGGCAGTTCTATATTTTAGATGTCAATGAGTGTCTTGAGAGCCCAGGCATTTGTTCAAATGGTCAGTGTGTCAACACTGACGGATCTTTTCGCTGTGAGTGTCCAATGGGCTACAACCTTGACTACACTGGAGTACGCTGTGTGGGTGAGTGTTGGCTCCACACTATAGAGATTTTAAAGTTCTATTTTATTTCTCATATTCAGTAAAAGGTCTCTCAGGCACCCTGGGTGATGTTAGGATTTACAAATCCGGGATAAATAGCTAGTAGTGGCACCTTCTTCACCAGTCTTACATTTTCCAGTCAGACCTGATTTACGTGAAGATGGAGAGAGTTACCAACCTCTGTCTTCAACCAAACATACAAAATCTTATGTGTCCTAGAGACTTACAATTGCCAAAATTTCTCATTGGACATGAAATCCATTTTACTCTATGCTCTTCCATGCCTGCTTTTGAAGCAGAAGACCACATCCTTCTTCTGAATTTGTCATCTTTAGGGCAAGTATTGCTGCCTGGGGGCCAGAGCATTGCACACTGATCCTTCAGATCCTCTGCACTGCATAACAGCCAGCCAGCCAAGGCCCAAGGGATGCCAGGGTTACATGTGCCCTTCTCAGATCCTGGAAATGGGTGAGGGCCAAGCGTGGGTCTTCCTGGGCATGCTCCTGTTAAACTAAAATGTCATTGTGGCACTTTCTTGTTATTCTTTTTTCAGATACTGATGAGTGTTCAATTGGCAATCCGTGTGGAAATGGTACATGCACCAATGTTATTGGGAGTTTTGAATGCAATTGCAATGAAGGCTTTGAGCCAGGGCCCATGATGAATTGTGAAGGCAAGTGCTCTGTGTCTTAAATATTACTTCTTCTTGACATAGAAAGTTTTTAATATCTCGATATTTATTTATATAGTTTCTGGTATTCTGCTGGTGAGCATATGGTGGGCTTTTTTGTTTTTTGGGTTTTTTGTTTGGTTTGTTGGTTTTTAGTTTTCCTTTAGTACAGTTACAATAGCTGCTGTAAAGCCCTTGTCTGATCATTCCAGCATCTGGGTCATCTCAGGATTGGCCTCTCTTGATTGTCTATTCCCTTGAAATGGAGTCACGGTTTCCTGCCTTTTCAGTATATTTGTTAATGTTGGATTTATATTCTGGATATTGTGAAAGATATGCTTTGAAATCAGTTATATTACTCTGAAGAATATTGATGTATTTGTCTTAGCAGACAGTCATCTCTAGTTGGCACAATAGCAGACTCTCAAGCTTGAGAAGGGCGATGGCTCATCTATCAGTTTGTTAAAACTTACTCACTAGCATTCTTGATTTTGCCCCACCATGCATAGTACAGTCATGCCACTTGAGCTGACTAGATGAAAAACACATAGTGTTTCTCCCCCTGGCCTTCTTCTTTCCAGGGTTCCCCTCTCTTTAGCAGACTTGGTTGCCCTGAGATTCCCTCCCCTGGTTCCTCTGGATGGAATCTCAGAAAGTTTCTACTGGAGAGTTAGCTACCAGATGACAGCACTGCCAGGCCATGGTCATCTGGAGGGTAATTTCAGAAAGAAAGAAGCCAAATCAATGTGAAATTACTCCCTACTGGTGGTTTGCTCTGACTTTCAGCTCACCACTAAAAACTTCAGGTAGTTTTTATATTCTTTCCAGAGTTTATAGCTGTTATTTTTGAAAGATGAGTTTGTTAGGTACTGAATTCTGCATACCAGATGTGTAATAAGTTCTACTATTCTATTGCTTTCTGTATGACCGCCAAGTAAATGACATCAACATCTAGTTATATAAATAATTAGAACTCTAAGCTGAGCACATGCCTATCCATTTCTTTGGTCAGATATCAACGAATGTGCCCAGAACCCACTGCTGTGTGCTTTCCGCTGCATGAACACGTTTGGGTCCTATGAATGCACGTGCCCAATTGGCTATGCCCTCAGGGAAGATCAAAAGATGTGCAAAGGTAAGGCCACAGACATGGGAGTAGTTTGAACCTTATTTGTCATGCTGGAGATACATTTTAATAATTTTACAGTTCTCAACTAATTTCTTCTAGAGCTTTACAGAAATATACATATGACAGCATTTTGCTAGTGGATTTCCATACCTAGATAACAAGACACATGATGGTATGTTTGTAAAATCAAGTCAGAGATAAGGTGGGTTGAGAAGCCCACTATTGTCACACTCTTGGATTCTTATTAAAGCAAAGATTGCCCTTCCCTGAACTTCTTATCACTATGAGCAGTACTGAAACTTACTCATCTGGAATATAGCCAGTAGCTGACAACGGCTGGGCTTCTCCTTTCTCTGTCCCACCATAAGATTACATGTTAAGTGTCAGAAGACCACACCTATGACTTAAAAGTACTGAACTACAGCTTGCTCCAGATAATTTCCTATTTTTGTTTTTTGTTCTAGATCTGGACGAATGTGCTGAAGGGTTACATGACTGTGAATCTAGGGGCATGATGTGTAAGAATCTCATCGGCACCTTCATGTGCATCTGCCCTCCTGGAATGGCCCGAAGGCCTGATGGAGAGGGCTGTGTAGGTAAGCGGTAAGGGAAGGTGTCTGCTTATGTAATGCCTCCACTCCCAGCCTACTTAATGGCACTGCTCCCACCTCATCTTAACTGCAAGCGAACTATTTTTCCAGATGTGTTAAGGCAGTGGTACAGCTAGCTTTCTTCCATCTCAGGGTCTCTGCTAATATAATAGGTTCTGGATTGTGGCACTTATGCCTGCTCAAGAATACCTGCCCTTTTGATTTTTCATATTTTAAAGAAAATTGTAAATAAAACTATATGTGTTCTGTAGGTACATATGTAACCAAGTAAATATATAGAAAAATATTTAAAAAGATAAACTAGGGTGGTTCTTCTATTAATTCATAGAAGGAATTACTGCTAGGGAAGACATTGAGATTAGAAGTAACTAGTCTGAGGTGATTTTAGATTTAAAATCTGCCAATTTTAATTTTTTCACAAAAGAGTGAGTTTCTGAACTATTCTGAATTACATGTGTCATAAAAAATAATATATGCAACAAATTATAATTGGAATTTTTAGTTTCTTTTCTTCATTTGTTAGATATTTCATTCAAATACAGTACTTAATAAAGTTAAAAATAGACCTACATAGATGTAGTTATGTGGTGGTTCTTTCAAAAACACTATTCTTCCAAGATCTGTTATCTCAGAAGATTAACCTAAACTCCTAAGTCATAGTGTGTGTTCCTCCAAGTCTAGCACAGGGCAAAATGCTAATAACTATGTATAGAAGAAAGGAAATCAGCATTGTTAATCATCCTGTCTTCTTACTATACATGAAATTTATTTTCATTTATTTCTCTTTTAATTTATTTGAATGAAAATAATGCATGTATGTGCTGTTTAATCAGAGATTGGCTAAAATACTTAGAAATGTGTTTTAATTTTTAGGCATATAAATTTCTTATTTTTATAACTAGCTGAATTTTATACTATCTTTATTACATTTGAAGATGTGTTTTTGGGGTGGAGGGAATAAGCACTGTGACCAGATTAAGAACACAGGTTTCTGGTTGTGGATCTGTCATAAATGATCTAGATGACTTGAAAGTGATTCAGTTCCCTGTTCTTCAGTTACTTTATCTGCATACAGTGAGAAACCTAGTCTGCATGATTGATAGGAGTGGTGGTGGCGTGTGTTGGGGAAGGGTGTATCTGCTCTAGCTCTTAACATTCTGTCATCCTCTGAACTTACTTTTTCAAAGAAAAGACCCAGGGCAGCATTCTACACTTGTATTCTTTTCATTGTTAAACAGCACTACAAAAGGTACAGGTTCTGAAACTTTTCTGATCCTCAAGCTTTTCATTATACCATGCTGACAGCTGAAATGTCTGTCTGAAAAATTTTTTTGATCATCACAAAACTCTTTGTAGAACACTTTCATGCAAACAATATGTTTTCACAACTAGCAATTCCAGTTTAAAAACAGCAAAAATATTATTACAAACAAAAAGGATTTACAAAAGTCAGGATGAAAAATAAAGCCACAAAAACAATCAATAAAAATGCCAATGCATGAAACTGGAATCAAACAGAATTAGCCAAAAGAGTCGATTGCAGCAGAAACTAAAAGCATTACAGTTAAGGGAAATTATGCAGGAAATCTAAAACCTCTTTAATGAAAACCGTAAACCTAATCAGAGATGGAAACTTGACTATGCAATATATTATGCCTCAGTAATTATTTCTTAAACAAATAAATGAATCAAGAAATCTGATAAGTAGAACATTGTTTTACCAAGATCATTAAATTTTCTTCTTTAGACTTTGGCAGACTGTCCCAATTTTTGAAAGTTTATCCAACCATCTTTGATTAGAAGATCATAGACATAAGCAAATGAGAAAAGTATGGAGTGTTTTTGTAGACCCATTTCTACACTGCAGTGTGAAGATAGGTAGACACAAACGAGAAAATACTGAGATGCTATTTAATTATCAACAAACTAGTCTCCTAGACATGGCAGCTGCCAGAGGTGTAGCAGGAAGAGGAGAAGCAGCAACTATCAGAGATTCTAAGGCTTTAAGAACTTTGTCAGAGACACATGACTCCCTAAATTACCTGGAAGCCCGAGCGTAGTGCCCCAAGGATAGAGAGCATGACAGATTTGGTAAGAAGATGTTCATACAACAAATATGAATTGAAACTACACATTAGGCCCAGTGTAGCACCTGTGACCTGCTACACTATTTTTCAGCAAGTAGCTGAACTGGAGAAAATTGTTCAAAGATGAATAATTACACAAGACCAGTGTAGCTGAAGTTTGTGCAGGAGAGTGGCATGAAGTGGGTCTAAAGGTAGGCAGATGCCTTGGAAAGGAATTTGGTTTTATGCTCAAAGTGTTATGGCAGAGTGACTCGGAGTATGGGCCCTGGTGATGGACTATAAATGTTAGCAATCTAGGTTCATATCTGCTAGCTCTGTGACCCTGGGCAAGTTGGCTTAAATATGTGCCTCAGATTCCTCATGTAAAAACAAATAGGAATTTTGAGCACAATTTCATAGGATTATTGGGAGGGTTAAATTTAAAAATTCACGTGAAACCCTTAGTACAGTGCTTGGCATAGAGTAAAATTTCAATTAAGTATTAGTTGTTGTTATTTTCTATTTTACATTTTTAAAGATATCTGGCTGCCTTATAGGTAATGGATTTTAAGGAGGTGGTAGCAGAAACAAGAGTTTCATTTAGGTGACCATCTTAAACATCCAGATGAGAGAAAAAGGAGGCTCAGATTAGGGCCACCGTAGTGTGGAAAAGGAGTGGACAGATTCAGAAAATGTGTTGGAAATAATCAACAGATTGGATTGCTGATGGATTGATTGAATATGTATAAAAGATAAGTCCCAGGATTTTTGCTTGAGCAACTAAAGTAAATTAGCTTACTATAATAATTTACTTGATGCTACTATTAGCTGATATGGAAAAGATTGTAAGAAACAGGTTTGGTTGGGGACACAGAAGAATGAAAGTTCTATTTTGGTTGTGTTCAGTGTCAGATACGTACTAGATTTCCAAGTGGGAACATCAAGTCAGCAGACATATTCATGAGCCATAGATGTAAATCGCTAGCAAATAGTGTTTGAAAAATTATGGGATTGACTGAGAACACCAAGAGAGAGATCCTGGAGAGTAGAAGGAGCAGGGCTCCTTCCCAGGAGACTGGACTCTGGTTGTTCCAGTATTTAAAGTGACTAAAAATAGTAGGAGACTAAGAAAGAGTAGCCAGCAAGATAGGAAGTTCTCCATGTCCGTGTGGTGTCCTGAGAACTAAAGTGGCCGTTTTTGTATGATGCTACTAAGATGTAGAGTAACATAGAGTTGTAATTAGATTTGGTGACTTCTTCAGGAAGTTTCAGTGGAGCACACGACATTAAGGAAACAATCAGTGATAAGGAAGCGGAATTTATTGTCATAGATCATTCTTCCAGAAATTTTGTTCTGAAAAGGAATCAATACATATGGCAGCAGCTAGAGGGGTAATAGGTGAATAAGAGAGTTCTTTGTATTGTTTCAAGACGAAAGTTACTAGAGAATTTATGCTGAGGGAATGATTCCTTGAAAAGGGAGTATTGTGAAATCTGGGAAGGCAATCTAGAGTACCAGTATAAGAGCTGGCCTCGGAGAAAAAACAAAGATAGTTTAGCTGTTGGAAGAGGACAAAGGGTTGAAAGTGAGGGTACAGCCAGGTGGTTCACAGCGGAGAGATGTCTGATGTGTCTGAGTGTGTGTAGTGTCATTTTAGAAAATGGGAGTGTGAAGATACTAAGAAGCATAGCAGGATTGTTGAGGGAGGATCACGTACCCATTTGAGATTTGAGTCTTGAGTCTTGAGTCTCATTAAAATGAGGCCTGTTTTCCTCTAGCCTGTCATGCTGCACTGGATTGGACATAGAGTAGCTAGAAGTAGGGGCGCATTGGGCAAGAGTGATGGACAATGGAAAGGTCAGTAATTGGCAATCCTGATGCAGCCCACAAATTATCAAAGGGTAGAAAGTACAATGCTGGAAATCAACATTATTTAGATAGAGCAACATCACTCCAAGATATACCCTATTGAAGTTACAAATTTCAACAGAAAAAAAAAAAATCAGGCCTTTTTTTTCAACCTCTTCTCAGTAATTCTTAATGCCAATGTCAATAAAGCAAAATTAATCTAAGAATTTGAAGCACAAATTATGTACTGCAGCAGAAGCTTTATTATACATAATCAAACTTGGAAGAACTCAGGCAGTATATGCTGAGTTCTTCCAAGAATGCTTTTAGTTCAAGAGCCCTTTTTGAAAAAAAATCATTCAGACAAATCAAATATAATTCAAAATCAGGGTGAATTACATTAAGGATAGGATTAGATCAAGGCAACAGACCTTGCACCCTCAGATTCTAGAAATAATAAACTAAAAAACTTTTTAATTCATAACTCATTACTTTCGTATATACCTTTAAATTTCTGAAGTAAGTGGTTTTTTTCTCAAAGAGGAAAATAAATCGCAGGAGGCACATCATGGTGAATTTCAAAACACTAAGAAGAAAATGAAAATCCTTAAAACTTCCAGAGAGAAAAACCAGATTTCCTAAAACTGAACAGTAACACTGGGTTAAAATAAATAAATAAATATAGGAGCAATATTTTGAAGGCATTCTAAGGGAAAATAATTTTGAACTAAAATTCTGTATTCAAATCAAGTATGAAAACAAAAGAAGACATGGTTGGAAATCTGTTTTAGAATACGTATACCCCTCTTAAATAATTACTGAACTACATATGCTAATTTTTTTAATTAATTCAAGAGGAAGCAATAATGTAAGTGGAACAATGGTCAGCCAAGAAACCAGTAAGCCTCATTAACTTAAACAGACGCTGATGGCACACTAAAAATTAACAAACCAAAACTTCTAGATAACATCAACATGGCAGGTGGTTCAGGGAGAGAGCAGAGATAAGGAAATTTATGCAAAGTGCTTACTGTGGCCCAGAGCTTTCAAAACGTACTTCTTGGCATTGATAGAAAATTATTCATTAAGAATGTGTATTGAAGTTGTTCAGTGGTTTCCACTGTAAGAATAGAAAGAAGACTGTACCTTCCAAATATGAGTTCAGAGGGAAAAGGAGGGCATAGGAAGAGGACAATCACACAATAAATATAAAACAATATAAAATGGCAGGTAAGACTCTAAACACATCAGTAATCATGACAGACGTAAGTGGTTTAAATTGCTGGTTAAAAGATAAATGTGTTTTTAAAAATTCAGCTAGGTTCTCTTTAATAGAATTGTAGTACCAAAATTGAAATGTGAGATAGGTTGAAAATAAAAATATTCAAGGCAAATGCTAATAAAGGCAAAGTGCATGCAAATATAAGTGGCAGTAAATTTAAAAAGTGTTTAAGTATAAACATGAAAGGAGCAAATTATCAAAAAGGCGTAATTGTCATGTGCTCTCTTACGCTTCTAACAACATAGCTTTGAAAAAATCTCAAACAAAATTTACAGAACATCAAAAAAGCCCAAAAAGTAAGGACATAGAGAATTTTAATAAAAACAATTTTGTTGAAGTAGGTTTATTTATCACCAACCAAAAGAGCAGTATTACTTAAATTTCCTGTCCCATTAACTACCCTCACAGACCACAGTTGTTCCTGTGATTTTACTCAAAACCAATTTAGGAGCTTGTCCTTTATTCCTGGCCTGTGTGGCTTTTACTCTACTCATCATCCCTACCCAATACCCACCACCCCTCTCCCCACCCTTTCTCCAATATCACAGAAACTGAATTCTTTTCCCCAGAGTTCCCATCCTTGCCTCGTGTCTCAGGGCAATTCTATCCCTTTTGGAGGCCAATTTCCAATTCTATATATTAACACCATCCCTCCTCTGCAGAGGATAAAGAAAAGAAAGAAGAAGAAAACGTTATCTTAAGAAAGAACCCACCTAGAAGGATGAAGTAAAGCTAAAAATAAATTAATATTCACACATTACCATTTTTAATCTCATCATATTAGTATTTTGGCAAAGAAGTGTTAAATAAGATATAACCCATTAGGAGATAGCTTGTAAATTATAATTTTACAGTTTTCTCATTATTCATATTGTTTGTTTTCCTAAAGATGAAAACGAATGCAGGACCAAGCCCGGAATCTGTGAAAACGGACGTTGTGTTAACATTATTGGAAGCTATAGGTGCGAGTGTAATGAAGGATTCCAGTCAAGTTCTTCAGGCACTGAGTGCCTTGGTAAGTTGACATCCAAATATTTTATACTTGGTAGATAAAACATCTGTTCGTGATGTCATCACAGAAGAGCTCCACATATATATTCTTGTCTGCTAAACAAATCCCCCAATCTCAATAATCCACATGCTTCTTCCTAAAGGTGCACAGCTATTAAAATGATATATTTGTTCATATGTGTGTTATATGCACATCTATGTGTAATGTAAATAACAATCTTAAATAGTCTTTCCAAAATTAAGATTAATTAAGCTCTTTGGAAAATTTGGCTTCAGTAAAACTTACATCAGAGGACGACTTAATTCCCAAAGAAAATATTTGCAATATGAGGTAAGTTCTGCCACAATTAATGCAAAATAAATGCCATATTTCAAAAATGCAGGGAAGGTTAATTTTTATATTGTGGTACAGAAAAAAAAATGCTTTACAAAACTTTTTATGGGAAATATGAGTCTCAGACATTATATTGTATTTTAATGCTAAAATGATGCATTATAAATCATTGTAGTTAATTATGGCAGCTGTAAAAAGTGTGCTATAGTAAAATTCAAGGTAAACAAAGAAATAAGAGCAGTAAACTGACTCATCACTTGATTTAGGAGTATTTCAACTGTATCAGATTTTTTTCTGAACAATGTCATATGCTTCAAATTCTAAGAAATTTTTGATCAAGAAAACATTTTTTTGTTTATTGTTATATCCAATCTATACCTTTACTAACTTCAGTCTTTTAGGAAATAGGAAAAGTAACCTACATATAAAGTGTAATTTTCTGTTCATGTTATTAACAGTTTTGCTAGGATTGTTTATAAAACTATATTAAAGATTTAATTGACTTTTATATCAGAAAAAATATTTATATTTTTAAAAAATCTACTCAGTCCAAGTGTTTGAACAGTCTCTCAGATGTAGAAAATATGAGATATCAGATTGAATAAGTACCAAGCTCATAAAATATAGTCTAGAATTTGCTTTCCAGAAACTAATCCTGGCACTCATTTGCTTATTTAAACGAAAATAATTTAATTTGATTTTCCTTTCCCTTCTATTCTACAGAAATGGTAGTTCACTATCATTTAGTTGGCAATGGATTAGAGGAAAAAATTTATCTATTTCTAAATTATAGTATCACTTTTTGTCAAATTTAATAAACTGTAGTCTGTAGTGAAAGAATATGTTATGAACTTAACTGTCAGCAAAACTTTGTAATCATTAAGCTGTCTTAATTATTCCTAAGGAGGAAATTCTTGACTGCCCTGCTTAATTTGAAAGCCAGCATAATGAAATGTCAGTTCCGCATCCTTAACTCTTTCTACTTTGCTATTTCAGACAATCGGCAGGGACTCTGCTTTGCAGAGGTATTGCAGACAATATGTCAAATGGCATCCAGCAGTCGCAATCTCGTCACTAAGTCAGAATGCTGCTGTGATGGTGGGCGAGGCTGGGGCCACCAGTGTGAGCTTTGCCCACTTCCTGGAACTGCCCAGTACAAAAAGATATGTCCTCATGGCCCAGGATATACAACTGATGGAAGAGGTAAGGAGATGAGGGAATTTATTCATATAATCAACACATTGAATTTTATGAATTCAGATAAATGTGAAGTAAAAGTGAAAAATTGATACAGTAAAAAGAATAGCTAAAATGTTTATACTTTGATATTTAAATTTGATGTGTGTTTTCATATATATGTATATAGAAAGAATAATCTTTGCTAATGCTTTAGAGATTTTAAGAGTTAATCTTCCTATCAGACCTAAGGGGTAGAATGTATTACTCCCATTTTAGCAAATGAGGCAAATGAAGCACAAAGCTAAGGTAACATTAAGTAATTTTCCCGAGATCACACACTTTTTAAGGGATGGACCCAGGAATGGAACACATCTGTCTGACCCAAAGACCATGCTTATAACCCCCAACCTATACTTGCCTTATTTAAATAAATATTGCTTATTTGAATGCACACAGGGACTTATTCTATCTGCAGTGTCTTTACAGACTAGCAAGTCTCATAACTGATTAGTCCTTTCCATTCCTTGTACAACCAACTGATATATTAATGTCCTAAAAACATACAACTTTCCTCCATTTACTGTATGAATTCCCAACCTTGTGCATGACAACTTTGCTAACCAAAGCCTTTCTTCACAAAGCTTTTCTTCAGAGTCTATTGCAAATGTGAATTTGAGGCCAATCCAAGGGAAATTATCACAAATTCCAAACTAGTTGGACTTTGACGGGGTAGCTTTCTAGATTCCCCCCAAACTAATTCATGCTTACATTGCAAAATGGGTAGTCTTAAACAGGGCTTTCACCAGAGCCTTCCTTTATCTCTTCCCATCACTTGAGATTATTTTTCTGTCACATCCATGTTGCCGTTCACCTGAATGATGAACAGGTGCTCCGGTGCTATTACGAATGTTTGCAGTTATCTCATCTCCATTTCTTAATTTCTCTTCAATTCTAACCAGTTTTGCCCTTGCGTATATGTTAACTCCTGATTGTTTTTGTTGTTTTGGTCCACAGATATTGATGAATGTAAGGTAATGCCAAACCTCTGCACCAATGGTCAGTGCATCAACACCATGGGCTCATTCCGATGCTTCTGCAAGGTTGGCTACACCACAGACATCAGTGGAACATCTTGTATAGGTAAGGATGGGCACCTCCATGTCTGGGGATTTGGGGGCTAATCAACTACTGTTTCCTACAAGTCACTCATTATCAGTAAGTGTCTTTATTATGGAGCTTTGGAATATACATTTTATTAAAATGATGCCATCCTCTCGATAATGTGCTTCTTAATCACACAGCACTTGGCCTTTGTCCAGTGATATAGGATGGAGAATTGTTTACGTCATCCAAAAAAAAAGTCTGTTCAATGAGGGAAACAAAAATTACAAATACGTACTTTCAACATTTTATATTTTAATTTAAAATTGAAAGTGCACATTTGTTTGTCACTCTTTGAATGAAGGAAAAGGGCTTTTTCTTATGAATATGTGTATGTTAAGAGAATGTTTTCCGTGTTTCTCTTTGTATTTTTTTGCGTAAAGTATACCAAGTAAGCATTACCTAAATAAAATTTCCAGCTGCGGAGCATTCTCAGTACAGAATCCTTCTACCGTTTTACAATTTATTTTTCTTGTTCAATTTGTTATTGTCTCACTCACACCAATTTATGACAGTCATGGGGCAGAAAGGACTTAAGACTTTCATTGAGTCTTTCCAAAGTATCGGGGGAACCTGCCCCGGATAATTCAACTTGGGTTCTTTTCTATTTCCCTAAGTGTCGGCTGGTCTGAGAAATAAAGGGAAAGAGTACAAAGAGAGGAATTTTTAAAGCTGGGTGTCCGGGGGAGACAGCACATGTTGATAGGTTCCATGATGCCCCTGAAGCTGCAAAACCAGCATGTTTTTATTAAAGATTTTCAAAAGGGGAAGGAGTGTACAAATAGGGTGTGGGTCATAGAGATCACATGCTTCACAAGGTAGTAAAATATTACAAGGCAAATGGAGGCAGGGCGAGATCACAGGACCGGGGCAAAATTAAAACTGCTAATGAAGTTTCAGGCACGCATTGTCATTGATAACATCTTATCAGGAGACAGGGTTTGAGAGCAGACAACCAGTCTGACCAAAATTTATTAGGCGGGAATTTCCTTGTCCTAATAGGCCTGGGAGCGCTACAGGAGACTGGGGCTTATTTCATCCCTTATCTGCAATCGTAAAAGACAGACGTCCCCAGAGTGGCCATTTTAGAGACCTCCCCCTAGGAACACATTCTCTTTCTCAGGGATGTTCCTTGCCTAGAAAAAGAATTCAGCGATATTTCTCCTATTTGCTTTTGAAAGAAGAGAAATATGGCTCTGTTCCACCCAGCTCTCAGGTGGCCATACCTAATGGTTATCTCCCTTGTTCCCTGAACATCGCTGTTCTCCTGTTCTTTTTAAAAAGTGCCCAGATTTCATATTGTTTAAACAATTTGTGCAGTTAACGCAATCATCACAGGGTCCTGAGGCGACATACATCCTCAGCTTACGAAGATGACAGGATGAAGAGATTAAAGACAGGCATAGGAAATCACAAGAGTATTGATTGCAGAAGTGATAAGTGTCCATGAAATCTTCACAATTTATGTTCAGAGACTGCAGTAAAGACAGGCATAAGAAATTATAAAAGTGTTAATTTGGGGAACTAATAAATGTCCATGAGATCTTCACAATGTATGTTCTTCTGCCATGGCTTCAGCCAGTCCCTCTGTTTGGGGTCCCTGACTTCCCGCAACACCAAAGTATTCAACTTAATTTTTATTAAAGAAAAAATTTTCTCCTTTATATTTCATTAGCTTACTTGATAGTCTATCAAATTACCTATGTCAATAACAAATACACCTGGCATTAAAAGGTTAAGAAAACCCAGCTGACTTCTTTGAAACAGAAGAGCATGAGTAATAGAGAATAGGCCATTAATCATGAGCATTCAGCATTCTGTGAACATCAACATTATATGTTATGTGGAGGAAATGGAGATTGTCTGCTATCACTCAGAGTCTGAGTAGGAAAGAGATGGCACATTTCAAGGAGGACAATTCAAGGAGGGTCTAACAAAAGGACTGTCTATACACGTGTGAGCAGCGTATACAAAAGCCAGGAGGCATAGTGCTGTGTGCTGGAGCTGTACTGCCGCTGGGCAAAAAAAAAAAGAGGCAGAGGTTATTGGAACCCGAAAAAAGAAAGTTGTGCTCAGAAGAGTGCCTTGCGAGGACCTGTGACAGCTGATCCAGGGACTCAGCCAGTCTGAGCCTATCTTGCCAGGAGTGAATTGAGGAAATAAGGGCCAGACAGAAGAAGAGGGCAAGGGAGAGCCTCTGGATGGAGTCCGTAGAGCTCCGACTCATGGGCCTGAGAGCAGGGTGGACCAGGGTGAGGACTGAATCTGAAGGGGAAAGTGGAAAAGTTTGCAACACCATCTGTGATCCCACAAGATGCTTAAGGGAGCCTCCGTAAAGAGAGTTTAAGAGAACTTGTGCCACATCCATGTGTCAAACATAGAGAAACTATTACTAAGTTTATGATTCTCAGGTTGTAAACCAAAGTGTATTAATCTAAAGAATTTAGTAATTTTGAACCCAGACAGTTGTCTAGACATCATAATATTTACCCAAGATCCGTAGATTGATTTACAAAGTAAACCTATATATTACTTTAGAGAAAATCATTCTGTGCATCATTTCTTTCTGGCTCTATTCCACTTTAAGTTGAAGAGGAAAAACAAAAAGAATGAAGTAAGAATATGGAAGGAGGAAAGAGTCCAGTTGATTTTTTCTAACCAGTAATTTAATCTTCGCATCACTTTTACTTAGACCTTGATGAATGCTCCCAGTCGCCGAAACCATGCAACTTCATCTGCAAGAACACTGAGGGGAGTTATCAGTGTTCATGTCCGAGGGGGTATGTCCTGCAAGAGGATGGAAAGACATGCAAAGGTGAGTGAAGAGTCTCTGACAATTGTGACCCTTGTCTGTATCTTTTCTTTCAAGTGTAAATATTAGATTATCAGGGATTATGCTATGTGCATCACCTTCATTAAAAGGTACCTTCCTAGGGGCCGTGTTATTGCTCAAAGAAAAACTCTACCAATAGGCTCATTGCAGGAGGCAGAGAGGATTAAAACCCAAGTTAAAACAGTTTGCTTCTTATAGAAAACTACACAAATTTTAAAAAATAAAATATAACAAATATTTTGGTATGGGAAGAGATTGAAACAAATCACTGAAATAAGATTTTTGTTGTGGTTGCTTATCTAAGCTTTTATTTTTCTAAGCTACCTTTATTATGGGTTTACTGTGAAAAAGTGAAAATAAATAGATAAATTTAAATTTTTTGCTTAGGTAGTATCAAAAGTAATTATTTATCCAGCTAAATTAGATCATTAAAATAGCTTCAATATTATACTCATATATTTGATTTTATAGTAAGCCTCATCAGAATGAAATTAATGGACTGCAGAAATTTTTAAAATATAGATTATTCTCAATAAAATGAGGTTTTATTTCCAATGCATATCAAAAAAATAAAATAATAGCAAGCACTGCTTAGATCTGTTTAGTGAACTGATATGGGTCCGTGTTGTACATTGTTTATAAATAAGTATGACTAAAGCGTTTTTTAAGCTGTAAAGTAATGAATTAGTCTTGCCTACATCTTATGTGGTACATTTATTTTAAATATAGTTTCCAAATTAAGTTTTAATATAGCCAAAATCAAATTTTGAGTTTCTTTATTAGTAGAGTCCAAATATCAACACCATTTATGACTAGAATTACAGATGGCTGTATTTTGCTTCCTCTAATATTAATGCCCGTGTTTTCATCTGAATGTGGAAACTCTTAGTGTTTGTGTTAGGACCTTCATCAGTTTTTAGATTCTGTTTCATTTTTATTTAATCCTTCCTTTAACAGGAATAAGTAATCAGCCATGCACTATACTGCATTCAATGCAAGAATTGTAACCTTTGGATAGTAGCTTTGAGAACAGTTCATGGAAACTGCTATTATTCTGCCATTCAGTTTCTTATGTTATATATTGCCTTACTTGCCCTATCATCCTAGCCCATAATATTTATTCTGCCTAAATATGTGAAAAGAAACTGTTTTCCATATGCCTGTGGAAATCTACGAAGCTTCCAGCAAAAATGTAGACAAAATGCTTCTAATGGAGCATGTGCATCTCCTGTGACTTCACAAGAAAGGAAATATAGCCAGATAATCTACTGTGGTTTTCATTGGCTTCTCTCTAATTTCAGACCTTGATGAATGTCAAACCAAACAGCATAACTGCCAGTTCCTCTGTGTCAACACCCTGGGGGGGTTTACCTGTAAATGTCCACCTGGTTTCACACAGCATCACACTGCTTGTATCGGTAAGACAGGATTACAAATGATAAATTTTACAAACTTCCAGTAAATGCATAAAAATTGTATTTAAAATTATAAACAGAAGAATGTCGTGGTACTTATATTCATAACCAGTACCCCATAATGAGTGGTCTAAAGAAGTTGCTCATAATATAGATATTTTCAAGAACAATATCCAAAGGGGGAAAAAAAGGCCTCTGTAGTCCAAGCACATGCACAGTAGCCATATTTCAAGCAGTGCCTTTATATCACATTCTCAATATAACCATGGTGTTCAGACAAAGTATGATTGAAGGCTCCCTGTAATTTAGAACATGTTAACAAACACACTGAGCTTTTATTTTAGAAGACACATGTTAAGGAACTTTCCGTCAGTGTGCCCTCAATCACCCCAAAATATGCTCTCATCTCAAACCTCTTGAAATACACTGTTTCTTACCACTTTTGTCTTTAATATGATAGTGAATTTTGGTATAAATTTTCCTAAAATGCCATTTTCACATCATGAAACTTAGGTTTTCATATATTGCTTTTTACTTCACATGAAATTTAAGACATGTCATAATTGGAAAGTTTGACGCTCTGCTTCTTGATGCTTTGCCAGACAACAACGAATGTGGGTCTCAGCCTTCGCTTTGTGGAGCGAAGGGAATCTGTCAAAACACTCCAGGCAGTTTCAGCTGCGAATGCCAAAGAGGGTTCTCCCTTGATGCCACCGGACTGAACTGTGAAGGTTAGTTGATTTGCTCAAAAATTCTTAGTCTAGTAACAGTAAACCATATATATTTTTAACTTCCAAGACACTCAATGAGAAATTGGGATAATCTCAAAAAAAAAGAAAAAAAATAGTATTGAACAAAATAGGACCCAGCAACTGATTCCTGGTCATAAATTTCTATGTGTCACTTTGGAGACAGAGGGAAACTTAGATGCAGTGAAACAAAAATTCTGTGATTACGAATTGACTTTTAAAGTAACTGTTGACTACTCATAGATCTGATAAAGAATTGAGTTGAAAAAGAATTCTGTGCATAATATGGTTTGCAGTAGTATACAAGCATACCAGAAAAAAAAAATAGTTGACCTTTGTTCCATGATTCTTAAATGTATAAGAATTAAATATCAAAAGAATCTGTCATCATAGAGAATTGAACAAATGTAGTGAACATGCTAGGGTGAAATGATGGCTGTTTCTATTTTTTATGGCTCAAGCTCCTGCTTCACTCCTTCACTTTCCTACAGTGGACCTTGGTCTCCTCTGCAATAGCTATTTCCTGTAAAATCCAAGGGAACATTTAAGTGGGAACAAAATAAGAACATGCTTGCAGTTAAGAAAATTTCATATAGTTCTTCACTATTTATATTGCAAGTACTAGTGTATGACAAGAAAAATGCATTAGGATTAGTGTCTTATAAAACACCCATGCCAGGATTATGAGACTATATTTATTTCCCTTACATTCTTAGATCGTATTGCAATTTATAGTTTTCTTGATTTTAATCACCCTTTTAACATTAACTATTCTTAGAAATATATGATTTGGATCTCTAGAAGTATATTTAAAGTATTTAATTTGCTCTCTATAAGTCTTGTGGGACTTTTATATGTATCTCATTTTCAGCAAAGAAAAATTCAATGTTTAAAATGTCAATTTTAATATTTTATCTTTCAAATCATTGACACATTGAAAGTATTCTGAACCTACAGCTGTTTGCCACATGCAAGTTCAGCCTGTGACCATCCCCATAAGATACCACTTATTAATTATCCATGTAAATTTGTTACACACCTCAGACATGCCAATTTTGTTTTACTCTTTATGGATAGATTTCAAAGATTCGGTTGTCATTCCAAAAGAGCATGCATAAATAAACAAAGAAATTATTCCACATGTATAATACACCACATCTTGTCTAAAAATAACACATTTAAATACTTAAGAGGGATTTGCATCTAATTAATCTTGAATGGTAATAAAAATTTTTACGTGCAATAGAATTATACTTTTTAGGTATCTCTGTAATGCTTCTATCCTCCCCAAAATGAGGATTATATCTCAGTTACTTTCAAACTTACTGAAACATGCAATGCAAATATATTTATATATATATGATTTACCAAATAAATCATACCATATGCAGTTAATTAGTTCAAAAAGCACAACATTTGTGGTGGCTGTGGTTGACTTGCTGAAATTGAGATGTTACTTAGAGCACTGACGTGCCGTGGTGTGGTGGAGAGCAGAAGAATGAGGTGGTCTCTTATCTCAGAACTCTTCCTCGCACCACCACTGACTAATAATCATGTGACCTGGAAAAATGACAGACTCTCTGTGTGTCACGTCTTGTGTGTTTGTTCCCATGATAACAGTTACCCCAGGTTTCGTTTGGAGTGCATTTAAAAATAGTAGAAGAAAGTGACATGAACGTTTTGCCGGGCTTGTTTTTGCAGATGTTGATGAATGTGATGGGAACCACAGGTGCCAACACGGCTGCCAGAACATCCTGGGTGGCTACAGATGTGGCTGCCCCCAAGGCTACATCCAGCACTACCAGTGGAATCAGTGTGTCGGTGAGTGCACTTTTCTTCCTGAAAGTATCTCTGAATAAGATGAACAAATTGTGAGGGTTGAGGTTTCAGTATAGCCTTTGAATTTTAGACTTTAAAACCAGGCCTTGAGACTGATGCATGGGGACTCATTCTGCTAGTGTGTATGTTTGAAAATATCCACAATAAAAAGTTTGTTTTTAAGTACATAAACGTTAACTAGAGGTTTCTTCATTTTAAATTTCTGCTAATTTTAAGTTTCTGAAGATGATGTTAAGAATCACCATCTTTGTTTGCCAAGGTCAGCCACTTTTTTGTCTGTAATTTGATATCTTTAGATTTCCCATCCATTCCCCTCATACGAATCTAAAGGAATTCACGTCAACTTAATGAGGACAGTCCTTGTGTGCTCTCCTGTCACATAGATTTAATAAAGGATGGGAAGTGTTTTAAGGTCAAAAAAGTACCTACTTATAGCAAATGCTGTTGGCAACTCTAGACAGAAGTGTTTGTAAAATAAAATACATGGGCTCTCAGCTCTGTTCCTTGCATTGATAATAGTCACTGAAATTCTCCTTTTAAGGAGCGATTGATCAAAGAGAACATTATTCTCTACTTGAATAGCCAGCTGACTTACTTAGCATATGCCTAATTTCTTTGCTCCATTTGAATGCCCTTCACAGACCCTCCAACCAACACATTTTGACGCTAGATGCTGCCATAACCGAGCAGAAAGGGGCACTGGGGTCCTTCAGAGAAATACCAGGGTGCTTCCTGTTTCTGTGTAGTAATTCAAATTACTTCCCAGGTTATTCACATATTGAATTATTGTGATCCACTAGATAAATTAGTCTTATTGTATCATTTGTGGTCTTCTCAAAAGAAATTTCTAATGACAGCTTAGTGAATTAAGAACAAAACAAGATAAATTTCAATGGAGAGAAAATCATGCCAGGTCAAAGACAGACACTTTACCACACCACGAATATACACTCATAGGAGGAAATGCAGAAACCAGTAAGTGATCAAAAGTTAAAGACAAGACAGTTTCAAAAAATTATTAAAATTACCAGTTAGGCAGTCAATCAAAATAACTTGATAAATTTAATTCACTTTTTTTCCTCTTCATAGAAAAAAGAATGTTGCAGAACTCCTTATCCCCAGATTTATTGATTCATAAACAAAGGCAAAGTCTTTAGAATATCAGGAACAATATTTTTTACATAGCTATTAAAATAATGTAAAACATTCTATAGGTTGCCTATTCACTCTGATGATAGTTTATTTTGCTGTGCAGAAGCTCTTTAATTTAATTAGATCCCAGTTGTCAATTTTGGCTTTATTGCAATTGCTTTTGATGTTTTCATCATGAAGTCTTTGCCCATGCCTATGTCCTGAATGGTATTGCCAAGGTTTTCTTCTGGGAATTTTTTTTTTTTTTTTTTTAAGACGGAATCTCGCCCTGTTGCCCAGGCTGAAGTGCAGTGGCATGATCTCAGCTCACTACAGCCTCCACCTCCCGGGGTTCAAGTGATTTTCCTGCCTCAGCCTCCTGAGTAGCTGGGATTACAGGAGTCTGCCACAATTCCCGGCTAATTTTTTGTATTTTTAGTAGAGACGGGGTTTCACCACGTTGGCCAGGCTTGTCTTGAACTCCTGACCTCAGGTGATCCACCCGCCGGAGCCTCCCAAAGTGCTGGGATTACAAGCATGAGCCCGGCCTCATGCCCTGCCTCTTCTAGAGTTTTTATGGTTTGGGGTTTTACTTTAAGTCTTTAATCCATATTGAGTTAATTTTTGTATAAGGTGTAAGGAAGGAGTCCAGTTTTAGTTTTTTGCATATGGCTAGCCAGCTTTCCCAGCATCATTTACTGAATAGGAGATCCTTTCCCCATTGTTTGTTTTTGTCAGGTTTGTCAAAGATCAGATGGTTGTAGATGTGTGGTTTTACTTCTGAGGTCTCTGTTCTGTGCCATTGGTCTATATGTCTGCTTTGGTACCAGTACCATGCTGTTTTGGTTACTTTAGCATTATTGTATACTTTGAATCCATCTGGTCCTGAGCTTTTTTTTGGTTGTTAGGCTATTCATTACTGCCTCAAATTTAGAACTTGTTATTGGCCTATTCGCGGATTTGACTTCTTCCTGGTTTAGTCTTGAGAGGGTGTATGTGTCCAGGAAATTATCCATTTCTTCTAGATTTCCTAGTTTATTTGCATAGAGATGTTTATAGTATTCTCTGATGGTAGTCTGTATTTCAGTGGGATCAGTGGTGATATCCCCTTTATCATTTTTTTTATTGTGTCTATTTGATTCTTCTCTGTTCTTTATTAGTCTGGCTAGTGGTCTATTTTGTTATTTTTTTCAAAAAGCCAGCTCCTGGATTCATTGATTTTCTTGGAGGGTTTTCCATGTCTCTGTATCTTTCAATTCTGCTCTCAGTTATTTCTTGTCTTCTGTTAGCTTTTGGATTAGCTTGCTCTTGCTTCTCTAGCTCTTTTAATTATGATGTTAGGGTGTCGACTTGAGATCTTTCTAGCCTTCTGATGTGGGCATTTTAGTGCTATAAATTTCCCCTAAACACTGCTTTAGCTGTGGCCCAGAGATTCTGGTACATTGTCTGTTTGTTCTCATTGGTTTCAAAGAACTAAAGAGCTTCTACACAGCAAAAGAACTATCATCAGAGTGAACAGGCAACCTGTAGAATGGAAGAAAATGTTTGCAATCTACCCATCTAACACAGGTCTAATATCCAGAATCTGCAAGGAACTTTCTGACACAGGTCTAATATCCAGAATCTGCAAGGAACTTAAACACATTTGTGAGAAAAATACAAACAACCCCATCAAAAAGTGGGCAAAGGATATGAACAGACACTTCTCAATAAAGGACATTTATGCGGCCAACAAACATATGAAAAAAAGCTCAACATCACTGATTATTAGAGAAATGCAAATCAAAACCACAGTGAGATACCATCTCATGCCAGTCAGAATGGCAATTATTAAAAAGTCAAGAAACAATAGATGATGGTGAGGCTGTGGAGAAACAGGAAAACTTTTATACTGTTGGTGGGAATGGAAATTAGTTCAACCATTGTTGAAGACAGTGTGGTGATTCCTCAAGGATCTAGAACCAGAAATACCATTTGACCCAGCAATCCCATTACTGGGTATATACCTACAGGAATATAAATCATTCTACTATGAAGACACATGTACATATATGTCTATTGCAGCACTATTTACAATAGCAAAGTCTTGGAACCAACTCAAATGCCCATCCATGATAGACTGGATAAAGAAAATGTGGTACATATACACCATGGAATACTATGCAGCCATAAAAAGGAATGAGAGTATGTCCTTTGCAGCGACATGGATGAATCTGGAAGCCATTATCCTCAGCAAACTAACACAGGAACAGAAAACCAAACACCACATGTTCTCACTCATAAGTGGGAGTTAAACAGTGAGAACACATAAACACGGAAAGGAAGGGAATAAACCATGGTGGGGCCTTTTAGGGGGTGGGGGGCAAGGGGTGGGAACCTAGAGGATGGGTCAATAGGTGCAGCACAGCACCATGGCACACTTACAGCTATGTAACCAACTTGCACATTCTGCACATGTATCCCGGAACTTAAAGTAAAATTTAAATAAATAAATAAAATAATTATATAAAACAATTTTATTATATTGCGATATTTATAAAATATGAAGCCCACCACTTTAGTAAATACCATGGACTTCTTGGTTAATTCCATAGACCTTAATCCAAAAGAATGATTCTCTAGTATTTCATATTGTGACAGCTTAAACAGAATTTTTTTTAAGGAGAACGTAAGGAGAAATAGGAACATGCATGGAGTGCCAATTTAATTTCAAAGTTTTTCAGTTTCCTGAAGTTTTTGTTTCTAAACATGTAGCACAAAACTAGCTGCACAGGTTTCTACTAAATGTAGAAGCTCTGTTTAAAATAGTCTGACTTAAAATCAAGATGGTGTGGTGTATCCCAGTTCCCCTTTATGAAATCCTGGGGTGGGCACTTTGATAAGGCAGTCACCCCCAGAGCAGCTCGCACTGGAGTCCAGCCAGAAGCCTGTTTGCCTTCTAATCAGGAGAAACTCCATGAGCAGAGGAATAAATGGTTTCAAAGATGAGTCTAAAACTAAAAATACATGAGCAGATATCCCTAATTGCACGTATTAATTTGTAAGCTTGTTCTACTAAAATGGGTACCTCTATGCAGCAGGTGCCTGGGTACGACACATCAGGGATTTATTTCAGCAGATTCTAGATTCTTCTGGGCAGCGCTGAGGAATCCAGCTTGTCTCTGATAAAATTGCTGACTTTCTTCCCTTGAATTCATGTAATGCCATTGGATTTTTAACTCAAATATATGGCAGAAATAGGGTGAAATACCCCTTCAGGAAACTAATAAAAGCAACAAGTTAGCAAAAGAAAAAGAATTAGTACAAAACGCAAATTAAAAAGCCACAAACATTTTTTATCTGTCACTACTTGTGTGAATATCTTCAGCCATTCATGTGATTGATGGGGGAATACAGAAGGAAGCATTTCAGACAGATTTCCTCAGGGCTGCTTGTCAGTGGTCAACACTGTTAGTCAATGCATCAGATAGTTTAAACCAGCAAAATTGTAAACCTATTATGTTACTAAACTTACCACCAGTTGGAGAAGAATGAAAGTTCTTTGAAGGTGTCAATGCTGAAAAAAGTTTTCAATTCAAACTAACACTTCAGGGAGTTTCCTGCCAGTTGTCACAGATAATTCACAACATTCTGGTAGATAGAGTGTACAGATGTAGGGAACATTCTCAACTATTTATAAGCATTAGAGTTATTCCAATACAATTATTCAGAATTGGAAATATGTAAATATTAACATTTGCATATGAAGAAAAATTATGTCTTCAAATATGAAGACTTTGTGTTTTAGTATTAGTAACTTCCAGTTGCTTCTATAGCCTGTTCACAATAATTCACACATGTTTTAGTGAGGCTTGAATCAGTACAAACTATGTGTCAGACAGGAATATATTTATTTAAGTCTATAAATTTTAATCATGATACACATTTATAGAATATAAATATGAGATATCATGGTGCTTGCAAAAATGTTACATATTTTTAAATATTCTTGTAAGTGATATGTTTAAGTGTAATTTATTCAGTTAATTATTTTTGCCTGGTAATTTTTCTTCCTAACACAATGTCTAATGGTATATTCATGGCAGGATCATTTTATTAAATTGTAATCTAATTTAGATTTCCTGTTAGGAGAGAAACACTGCATAGGAATGTCAGATCTAATTATAAAAGCAGATGAGCCTTTGTGGCAGAATTCCAAGTCTCTTGTATATAGAAATAAAATAGCAGTTACAGTTACATCATATGTAGCCAAGTTACTGAAAATTTATTTATTGTATCTGCATTCTTCCCCTGCCCTAAAGGCTAAGAATTTTCACATATTAGATAATCAGCATCTTTTATATTCAGTGATTAAGAAACCTACATTTAGTGGTCTCCTTTAATTCTGAGACTATCAGAATCATGATACAAAAATGTACCTAATAACATCTACCCTTTGAGTAACTTCTGTCCTGTACTTAACGAAGTTTGATTTCCTGTCTGGGAGGCCTGTTCACTGAGGGCCCGTGTGCATCCTCCAGATCTCACTGAGCTGCTGCAGATCCCTCGCTTCCCCACTAGGTCCTGTGCCCTCCGCGCACGCCTACTTGCACATGGGCCTGTTTCCCTACGTGGGCTGAAATATATGCTTGTCATATATCAGGTAAACACACACTCTTTGCTCCACATGGAGTCACAAGAATTGAAAGAATTCCATGGAACAGATGTGATTTGTTCCCAGGGTGAAATTTGGATTATAAAAAAAGCCCAAAGAAGTCAAGCCGCGTGCTGTATATCAACCAGACAGTTAAGGCAAAATTATAATCTCCGAAGTTGAAAGCATAATCAGACTTTGATTTTGTAAAAATGATAATAGCAACTGAAAGTATAACCTATAATTATCCTGCTACCAGGTATTTATAGTATAATGTTAGTCATTAAGTGAGTAAAAGCTATGTGCTGGCTGATAGCTGGATGCAAACCTGCCTCAGAAGGCGCAGTCTGCACCCAGTGGGTTCTCAGACATTTTAAACTGAACTAGTTGTTAGTTCAATTGATTTAATTAAATAGTGTTGATTTCCATTGTTTTCATTTAGGGTTTATGCATTTTTTTTTAATGCTTTCTCCTCCTATATAATGAAGGTTTGGGGAATTGCTGGGGGAATGGATACAAATACTTACAGGGATTTTAAAAAATTGATATATCATAAACTTCTCCTTTTTAAAGTGTACAGGTAAATGGGTTTGTAGATTCTCACAAAGGTACGCAGTCATCGATACTACCAGTTTCAGGACATTCTCATCACCTCCAAAAGAAACACGGTATCCAAGAGCGGTCGTTTCCCATTTCTCCCCCACCGACATGCCCTGGCAACTCATTTTCTCTCTATCTCTAAGGATTTGCCTGAGATATAGGCTTTTGAAGTAACCTTCTGTTAAGAGAATAGAAGAGTTATTCACTAGGCAAACTGCAAATATCTGTCCCCAAGGGCTGCAGACATATTTAGAAACAGTACAAACAGAAAAGAGCAAAGCAAGGGTTTTTTAAAGCCACAATTTAGGGGAATTATTTTCATTAATATGCTTTGCAAATCAGTCGTCAGAATAAAATAAAATACCGTGTTAGAGTTATTTCTGCCATAAAATCACAGGCACTTGAGACTCCAGACTTGTTCACATTTTGCTCTTGCCGGCTTCCCCGTGTAAGAGTTTCTTTCTTCATTTCACTAGATGAGAATGAATGCTCCAATCCCAATGCCTGTGGCTCTGCTTCCTGCTACAATACCCTGGGGAGTTACAAGTGCGCCTGCCCCTCAGGTTTCTCCTTCGACCAGTTCTCCAGCGCCTGCCACGACGTGAATGAGTGCTCATCCTCCAAGAACCCCTGCAATTACGGCTGCTCCAACACGGAGGGAGGCTACCTCTGTGGCTGCCCCCCTGGATACTACCGAGTGGGACAAGGGTAAGGCGGCCTTCAGCCTCACCACCCAGAGGAACACATGGTTCCTGAGTGAGTTCAGGCCACCCACCACTGCAGGGGAGAGTACAGTGTCTAAAAACCAAGCCGCAGAACCATTGATTAGAGCTCTTAGGGTATGCAGATAAACAGCAAGAAAGCACACACGGACTGTGCTCAGGGTATAGGATTACTTCCTTTGCGATGAGCATAAAACTTGAATTTGTATGTAAATATCACTCTTTGCTCCTGTTATTAAGGGCGTGAATTGATTCAATCTGACCCAAGGCCAGAGACAAGCAGACGTTTAAAAATCCGGCTCACATGTTGCCATGGATACCTGGGCTGTGAGGTAGAAGTGGAAATGGCCTTGCCACAGGTTCTTCTACAATTTCTGGAAGGTGCTAGCACAGTGATCACTGAGGAAGGAGTTTGTCCCTTTCTTTGCTCAGGTGGATTTTCTGTTGCACAGAGAGAGGATGGTGCCTAGTTTGATGTGGTGCCACTCAGCACAGGCCCGGCCCACAAGACAGGCTTCCCTCCAACTAGGCACATAGTCTCAAGTTCCAAGGGCTGTGGCCTAGGTGCTGGCCATTTGCATCCTTCCAGGAAGGCCGTGGTGCTCAGTGACAAAGAAGATGGGCATTTAGAGGTCAGTCCAGGTTGCCTTCTTTGAAAGGAGCATTGTGCAAGGCAGGGACTAAAAGGAATGGGCCAAGTCTGTCCAACAATAGTGTATGACAATACTTAAAACAAAAGGCTTGGTCTAGACAAAGGTCATTTAGAGCCAATTCATTGACTCACTAACCAAAATAACCAAAATACAAGTTCAGAAATCTCAGTTTTTAAAGCAGGGAGCTTTGTTACAAGCAGCAAATACAGGCTTCAGGCCCCTGAAACAATGGAACCTCTCTTAGTGTTCTCTTTGGAAATTCATACCTTGCTTTTACCTTCTGGAGTTAATTATGCTCAGTACTTCAGTCTAATTAGGACTGAAAATTGGGGAAGCCCGGGGCTCACCCTCAGGAGAATTTTGCTGTGTCAAAATAAGGGAAAAATTTATCTATTGTGTGTTAACGAATTATAGGGGATGGTCGCTAATCCCTGTAATCCCAGTACTTTGGGAGTCTGAGGTAAGAGGATCGCTTGAAGGCAGAAGTTGGAGACCAGCCAGGGCAACATAGCAAGACCCTATCTCAACAAAACATTAAAATTAAAAAAAATTAGCTGGATGTGGTGGTGTGTGCCTATTGTCCCTGCTAATTTGGAGGCTGAGGCAGGAGGAGCTCTTGAGCCCAGAAGTTCGAGGCTGCAGTGAGCAAGATCGTGCCACTGTACTCCAGCTTGGGGAACAGAGCAAGACCTTGTCTCTAAAAGAAAAAGAGTTGCAAAGAGTATTAGGGTTTTATGTTTATGAGTTTAGAGTTTGCTCTTTTGGTTTCGTGTTGCTGAAGAATCTGCTCTACCACTGGAAAACTATAGTCAAAGTCAGTGATAAAATCTAACAATACTTTGCTTTTTGCAAATAGCCACTGTGTCTCAGGAATGGGATTTAACAAGGGGCAGTACCTGTCACTGGATACAGAGGTCGATGAGGAAAATGCTCTGTCCCCAGAAGCATGCTACGAGTGCAAAATCAATGGCTATTCTAAGAAAGACAGCAGGCAGAAGAGAAGTATTCATGAACCTGATCCCACTGCTGTGAGTACATCCCACTTTGTGTTGCCACAAAATTTTATCCATATGGAGTCATATAAACAGTGCAGTTCATGTCGTTTTCAGCCTCATTCCAGTTAATCATACCTTGAATTTAATGGATAAATTAATGGACCCAGTATGGAAAAGACAAGTACATTAAAATGATTGAATTATTAGATCAAAACACAAAGCTTGGGGGAAAAAACTGTTTAAGATTCACAGTTTCAGAGCATTTTCTCTTGTTGTCGTTTTTGATTTATGCGGGAGGGTATGTCCATCTGGGAAAGAGCTATTTTTGCATGATTCAAAAAATGAAATTATTTTTAATTTGTTCAGTTCTGTTTTATAAATGCATAGCATACAAGACTGATTTTAATTTTCACTAGGAAAACCAAGTAGGTCTCATATTCTTTGATTTATTTATAAGACAGCTGTTCCTGCATTAAAAACTTTTGTCTTCCAAATCACTTGTATTTTTTAAGGAACTGAAGTTGGAAATTGCCTGCCGCTGATATTTCCTTTCCCTAATGGCATTTTGGCAGTGTTTAAAGGGGTGGGCTGCAAACTACCTGGTTTTGGACATAATTCCCTGGCCCTCCCTATCGATTACCTCTGTTACATAGGGTGTGTTTATTTAACTTCTCTCAGCCTCAGTTTTTTCACCTGTAAAGTGGGACTAATACTTACCTCTGAAGGCTGATGGAAGGGTTAATTGAATTGAAACACGTGAACTGCCTGGAACAATGCCTGACATATATAACCCACGTGTTCAGTTCCTGTCAATGATGAATATCTCATATCTAGAGGCCTTGATGATTTTCCCAAAGATCTGAGACAGCATGAGGTCATCACTCACCACTCTTTGCAGTTAATATGACTGAGAAATTACCCCACCAAAAAACCTAATCAACAACTAGCTGGCTGTGTGAATTGGACAACTTGCTTCAGTTTTATGGGCCTCAGAAACTTTGTCTATATGACCTGACTTCTCTAGCCAAAAAGTTTATGATGCTATTTTATAATAATAGATAAGCCAGTGTTACATTTACCTTAAGTAGACTAAGATACCCAACTGATGTTTAAGTTTGACAGTTGAGATATTCATCAAGTTCCCAAACTACAAATCCAGAAGTTCTGCTTATAAACTTTCCCATTGGGGTACTAGGATATAATCCTGCCTGAACACTGATGGGCACTTCTGGGTCACCATTGCCAAGCTCTTACTTAGCAGGTACCCAATCAAAGCACTGTGGTTTTTATCCTATCTTACTTAAATATCATTTGTACCCCTCCCAACCCTCTGAGCAAAAGTCAGACTTGGTTTATCTGGGCCCTGCCCCACTGGCTTTTACCAAAGATGCTGGTTCAAACTGGAGCCCTGAGAACTCTGCAGATCACTCACTCTGCATACCTCTGATAGCTCCCAGTAAACTCACTCATCATTCACTTACCTTACAAATCAAAGCCCAGCCTTCAGCCAGAAGATTCCCCTGGGCGCAGTCCCTGCTGATGCCCAACAGCAGTACTTCTCATTTTGACTTCAGAAAAAAAAGAAAAATCATTACCTAAACTTTCTTTTATGAAAATTATTAATTAGCACAATATTTCATAAACTCATCAAAAAATCTTGAAATTTGAACACTCTGTAGGCCCAGTCCTGTAACTTTAATTACCTCATTAAGGCTGAGTGAGAAGTCATAAAGATTTACAGGGCATTCTCGATGGAATTGGCCTTTTCTTCCAACTGACAAAAATGTACAATAGCCCTTTCACAGCCACTGCTGGTAAGGAGAGTGCAGAAAGCGGGAGTGGGAAGCCACAGCCTGTCCTTGTGACCAAAACCCCTGCAGCTGATCTCTTTCTAGTCCTCTGCTTGTGCTGTAGAAGCTTGTCCCAAATCATTTCCTGTTCTTCCTCCAGGTTGAACAGATCAGCCTAGAGAGTGTCGACATGGACAGCCCCGTCAACATGAAGTTCAACCTCTCCCACCTCGGCTCTAAGGAGCACATCCTGGAGCTAAGGCCCGCCATCCAGCCCCTCAACAACCACATCCGTTATGTCATCTCTCAAGGGAATGATGATGGCATCTTCCGCATCCACCAAAGAAATGGGCTCAGCTACTTGCACACGGCCAAGAAGAAGCTCATGCCTGGCACGTACACACTGGAAATCACTAGCGTCCCTCTCTATAAGAAGAAGGAGCTTAAGAAACTGGAAGAGAGCAATGAGGATGACTACCTCCTAGGGGAGCTTGGGGAGGCTCTCAGAATGAGGCTGCAGATTCAGCTCTATTAACCCTTCACAGACTTGGGCCCAGGCTCAAATCCTAGCACAGCCAGTCTGCAAGAAGCATTTGAAAAGTCAAGGACTAATTTTAAAGAGGAAAAATAATAATAACTCTGTTTCTTTCCTCCCTGACTTAGACTTTGAATGTTGACCCTCACAGGGAGGGATAATTTAGACTCTGGTATGGCCAAAGATTTGAGCACAAAGGCAACCGTGGTTACTGTATTTTTTATATAACTTCATTTTAAAATATATTAAAAGAAACCTAAATGTTCAAGATATCAGCATATGGCACTAAATGCACAAAAATAATGTGAGCTTTTTTTTTTTTTCCTGTTAGCAGTCTGTAACACTTTGGGTATTTTGCTATAGTTGCTAATTAAAAAAATATAGATGTTTATTTATTTTTAATGCAGTAATATATGGAGAAATGAACAAACTATGTAAACAAAAAGGGAAACTCACTTGTTTTTCTTTAGATTTATAAATTTGAGCTATTTCTTTTAGAGGTGCTTTTTAAAAATCCAATAGATACAAGAGATGTTTCCTTTGGTTTTCTGCCAGTCATCCAGCTGATACACACCTGATGATTTTAAAGAAAGCCACACAGAGCTGAATGGGCAGTGTAATCAATAATTTAAAAGACATGAATGTCATTAGATCCTTTATAACGTAGATCGAAGCCAAAGCAGCTCATTTGTGACAACATTTCACATCACCAGACACACCAGGCAACAGAAGATGAAGCACAACCACTGTAGCAAAATACCTTGACTGCTTGTGAGACCATTAGCATTGCAGGCCAAACCGTACTGTATTTCCTTCTCATAACCTCAAGGAACCACATGTGCTACCCACAACACCTCATTCTTACCCAGGGTGCGCTGCGTACTCATGGTACTGTAGGCAGCTGAAGAACCGCCGTTCCTTTGAAAGGGAACACCTGGCGTTCTGTAGTGTTTCGTGCTGTCTTAGACAATGGTGCATTTATTATGTTCAAGTTATTTCAGGATTGCCATATGTGCAAACAAATCATGCAGTGCAGCCAAGGAATATATGTTGTTGTTGTTGTTGTTTTAAACCCATTTTTTTTTTTAGAATTTTCATTAATACTGTAGTTATACACCATATGCCTCGTTTTATAGCCTATTGTGTATGAAAGATGTTTGTACAATGAATTGATGTTTAGTTTGCTTTAGTCATTTAAAAAGGTATTGTACCAGGACGTGCTATTAAGAGTACGTATCCATTATTCTTCTCAACCCAAGAACCTGTTCCCCTGGACCAGTGACCAAACCTCATATGTGAAATGGCCAAAGCACACGCAGACTCCCGGTTGTTCCTCTCAAACCTGTGCTGACCAAAGACGAGTAACCAGTCATACCCAGTGTTTTGAGGTTTTATTTTTTTTTTTAACTAAAAAATAAAAGGAACAGTGTAAATTTGTAATCAAGAGTTTGTGAGGAAAAGCTTATGGTTTTTGGTTTTGTTTGTTTTTGTAGGTCTATGTATCAAATATGACACTTTTCTTGCAATAAAGCTTATTTTGGGGTAATTTTCTGGCTGAAAATTTTATGAGACCACAACCCCTGTTGTATTTGTGGGAGGGGCTGGGAGCTTTGCCTGTGGGAACCTGTATTAAAGTAACAGACAGAAAGCCAGACACACAGGAAAATAAAGGAATGCTGGCAAATCTGTGAAGCAAAGTCAACGTGTGTTCAACTGATGATTATGATTTGAAGTTACGTTCAGATAGAAGGACATAAAGTCATTTCTGCATAAATTCTAAACTTCCTGGGACCCATCTTTCTAGAAACTTCAAAGAATTTCTTCACTTCATGCTAATGCCCCCTTAAAGTATCCATGAGGAAGTGAAACGTTCTTTTAGAGAATCTTACTTCTTTAAGGTAGAAATTTCCCGAACTCAAGTTTTTAATTTAAGGTAATAGTGAGCATACCCCAGGCCAAAAGGCATCTTCAAAAATAATCCAAACCTTATCTCTTAAAATGATGTATACTTTATTCAGTGGAGAAGTGGATAGATTTAACAAGTATTTAACATGAACTCTCTCTGATACACTGCTAAAACAAGCACAGAAATGTTTCCAAGACACTTAGAGATTAATTTAATACATGGTTTAAGAATTTATGTGCTTAAATTTTTTATCCAAGGAATAAGTAAACAAGGAAATATTGTGACTGATCTTAATGCTGTTCTTTGCCAATCAGAAATTAGCTGCATGGAGTAAGAAAAGTATTTGCCTCAAGGCATCCTTTAAAACTTAACATGCGTATTCAGTTTCATCTGGCATCTATTACTGGTACAGCATGAGCACTGTAATATGAAATTACCTGGAACCAAATTTGACTCTAGCCTTGAGAGTTGAGCAACAACATTTAGTTTATCTTCAACTTGCTCCTAAAGAAGTTTGAGAATCCACATCCTTTAGGTGCCTTACATAGAAGATCAAAAATTGATGAGGGGTTTACAGAGAATAATGACATAGAAGGAAATGACCACTGCAAGACACTCCCAGGAGGAAACGTCTCAGGTACCTTTGGTAGCTTTGTTGACATTTTCTTACTGTGAACACTGACACAATCACGATGAATTTGTCTTTCTCATAATGAACTGCTAATGATATTTTCTACACTATTTTGTCATTCCCATGAATGTCCCATTTGCCCCAGAAACTACTCTGGCTAAGTTATAGAAAATCTTGCAGGAAAGTAAAGTGTGATATAAGCCCAGACACATAAACCAAATCCACTGGGCACATGCGTTAGTTAATAAGCAATAATTTGGTCTTTAGCTGACATGAATTCTTTTTCTACTTGTATTTAAATTTGGAGTTTTAAAAAATGTAGCTCTGTTTAGTACCTTTTGCTTTTGCTACTTACTTGTAGTAGATAAAATTTGGGTATTTTTGTGCGTGAACATTGAATAAAATTCAGGGACAAAATGTTTAGTTACACTAAATTCAAACATCTGCCTTTTTGCATTATCTAGGAATACTAAACAGCATAATTCATACAGTCTTTCTCTTTTAAATACTCCAGGGTTTTATTTTGCATTAATTGCCTTCCTGGTTCACAGAATAAACACTTGGGGTTGAGGATGGGAAATACAACAAAAAATTATAGAACATCAGTCTACTGGAGTCTTACAAACATTTAAGGAAACAAGGTAATTCATATATCACATTGAAGCATATGAATTTGCTGTTATTTGGCCATGTTTCACCTACAAAATGGCAATTTTATGTGGTTCAATTTAATAGTTCAGAAATACGTTCTTCAAGAATAGACTAGAAATGTGAACATATCCTTTCTCTTCAAAAGACAGTAATCCATTCACTCCTTTCTATGCCATTGTTGGCTCATTTGTACTCCTAATTTACAATAGTCCACAAGAAAATATACCCAATTTATTCAAACAACCACTCTTTTCCAAGCTCTAAAACACTGGAAAGAGTAAATCACACACCTTTGGGACGTCAATGGGATTATGGAAGCTGTTCAAAGACAAAGACAAGTCCATTGGGAAAGGCTGGAATATAGTGTAGTGTTTTGTGTTTTTTTGTTTTTGTTTTTTCTTTTAAAAAGTAAAGGAAAAACTTGAGGAACTTCTTGAGAAGAAAAGATGGAGATTCACTGCCACCCAACAGGAAGTAAGGGTGTCAACCATGTCTGCAATCTCATCCCAGCCTGAATATTGATTCCTTTTTTTTTTTTAAGACGCTTGCTTTCTCAAATAGATACAAAGCCATGGTTTTCTTGATCAACAGGAAGTACATGTTTCTGATCCCATGTCCTTTAAAATTATTTCAGTGTACAGAGCAGTGGAGTCCTAAAATACAATGTGAAGAAAGTTCTCTGAAAAGGAATTTGAAGAAAAGAGACTTTATTCCAGTGAATAGTTTGCAAACTGGGAAGATAACAGTTTCAGTGTAAAACAAAGGTGTGTTCCAGAAAACCGAAGATTCAGATTTTATAGCCAAAGGTCGTGCCCAGGTTCCCAATCAGATTCATTTATGCAAATGAAGTATTCAAAATTGCTTAGTTCTAACTGGTTGACACAGATGAGTCCTGATTTGTCAAAATAGCTGAGCCCTGATTGGCAGGGGGACAGGTGAGCTCTGATTGGTTGGTTTCCAACTCCCAAACCCGAAGTCTCTGTCAAATGCTTCTTTCAAAGGGTTGATGGCAGCAGGGTTTCTGGCCACAGGTTATTTTGGCACCTATAAGGTATCCTTTCTGTGTCAGATGTTTTGCTAAGCTAAATTAAATGATGGGTGTTCATTAAATGTCTAGATCATTTCCAGGCAAGATGTAATTCCCTGTATGCCCTGGTCGACAGAAAGCGTGGATTACCCATGGATTCCCCAAGACTAACTGAAGCGAGTTAAAACAGAACCAGGCAGCTGTGGCTGGGTGAAGGTCATGTACCTTGTGTTCTTAGAAAGATGTAAATGCACCTCCCTGACTATAATCAAGCCAAACCGGTTTCCGTTGTAGGTGCCAAGATAAACTGTGGCCGGACACATGATGCCTACTGGCCCTTTGAAAGGAGCAGCTGACTTCTGGTTTTGAGCTCATCTACCCTGGCCAATCAGGGCTCAGTTGTATTGACCAATCAGGACTCAATTGTGTTGACCAGTCAGAACAAGTTTGAATACTTTATTTGCAAAACTGGTCCTCATTGGGAACCTGAGTAGGACCTTTTGCTATTTCAAATCTGAACCTTCTCTTTGTGCTCTGAAACCACCTTCATGTTACACCAAAAGCTGCATCTTCACAGTTTGCATATTATTACTGGAATAAAGTCTCTCCTCCAAATTCCTTTTCAGAGAATTTTTATTCACATCGTTCAATTCAATTCAATTATTCAGTTCACCCACTCAAGCAGTATTATCTTTTAGTTAAAAGAAATAAACTTTCAGCAGACCTGAATTTCAATTCCTTCTCCGTGGACAAGTTACATAACTTTTCTGAGACCTGGTTTCTTTCCTAGGATGATCTTTCCTTACACTGTGGCTGAGAGGGTTGAATGAGATAGTACAGGCAACGCCATTAGCATAGGGCCCAAGCAGATAGCACACATTCAGTAACTGTGAGCTGCTCTTCTTCCTCCTTCTACTCATCTTACTACCATCACTAGTAGGAGAATGAGCTCACATATCCACACAAAGCTCCTTTCTAAGCATGGCCTGGAACTACTGCTGTGTCATGGAATTGTAGGAACACATCCAGATAAATGGCAATCAGGAAAATTTTCTAAGTGGCCTGAACCTTTAGAAGTCCTGACGTGGTCATGAGCGTTTATCGTCTCTACATCACTCTGCCCTTAACAGAATTGTAGGCATGATAGGTCAAGCTACAAATGCAGCGGGAGCCCTCCCATCTATAGACCCCCAGGAAACGAACCAATAAGGAGAATATGGGCATCTGATCATCCCTTTGAGATGATTTAGTGTCGTTCAATGTTAGCACTAGAAAGGCTTTAGAGGGCCAGCACAGTGGCTCATGACTGTAATCCCAGCACTTGGGAGGTCAACACGGGTGGATCACTTGAGGCCAGGTATTCAAGACCAGCCTGGCCAACATGTGAAACCTCATCTTTACTAAAAATACAGAAAATAGCCGGGAAAGGTGGCGGGTGCCTGTAATCCTAACTACTCAGGAGGCTGAGGCAAGAGCATCGCTTGAACCTGGGAAGCGGAGGTTGCAGTGAGCTGAGATCACACCACTGCACTCCAGCCTGGGCAACAGAGTGAGTAAGACTCCATCTCAAAAGAAAAAAAGAAAGGCCTTTAGAAATCCAATCCTGTTTATAGGTTTACAAATGGGGAAAGTAAGGCCCAGAGTTGTAACACAGTTCATTGCAAAGCTAGTTTCTATCGAGGTGAGACAAGAATCCTGGTTGCCTAGTTGCGGTGTGGTTCTATTCATATTTCCACTACATGGTAAGCCTATTTGGATCTCTTTTAAACCCTAAGATATAGGCCAGTTCCCATGGTTTTGGCTCATCTTGAATCCAAAAATATTTTTCAAGCACGATTCAAGCACTGCTTTTTGTTTTGTCTCTCCCACTGTCTGTGTAACTGCTCCCAATCTCTTATAAACCAGAGATTTGTGTATGCACTGAAATGCTAAGATATTGGCTGCTACATAGTAGGCCCCACCCCAATCCTGTACTTCTGTAAATACATATTAGAGCCCTGGCTCTCAAAGGGTTAAATGTTTTATTTAAACCAGACCTTCAAAACTTTAAAAACACATACACATTTGTTTTACTAAGAATGCTTAAGGAAAGTACACTAGTTGCTTGTGTTGCTTGTCATTTTTTTTTCCTTTTCCTGAGAGCCTAAAAAAGATATTACTAGATTAAGTTGGCTTACTTTTGAAATAGCCAAGAACCAACGGCTCCCATTAGTCACCCCCATTAGGGCTGCAGCTTATATGTCAGGATGTAGTATAGACATTTTCCAGAAGAAAACAGGAAAAATGCTTTACATGATTTTTAGAGCAAGCTATAGGGAAAGTTAACATTAATAGCCTTTGCCAGACAACTACTGCTACATGTGTGAGTTCCATTAATGAAATAACAGTAGAAGCTGTGAATGGTCAGTTGCTAATAATCTGTCAAAAAAAAGAGAAAAAAGTAGGCTTTTGGTATGCTTAAGTTGCCTGGGTTTCTACCCTAAAGCCACCCCCTTCCTCCCACACTACCTGACCTCAGCTTCCCTACATTGATGGAACCTGCTCCTGTAGGAGTGGATTTAGAGCCTCAGGCTTGTGCATTTGTGATCTTCAGGCCTAAAGCAGGGTCCTAAGACCCATGACCATGTACTAGAACTTGGGACTTCACCCTGTTATGAGCCTGTGTCTTAGTCATTCTGGTAAACTTCACAGAGCCAAGGACAGAAAATAATAAATGAATGAAGGGAGGGAGAGGATTTTGACTCTCTTCACAGTGAAGACTTATGGACCAACACAGGAAATTGGACCTTGTCCAAGGAGCGGGTGGTATCAGAGTAATGATTTTACTGGAAACCCTCAGAACAGGTTTCTGGAGATCATCCTGGAGGTATCTTCCTGTCTTCTAGAAGGACTTTCTTGATTTATTCTGCTTTTCTCCACCTTTCTAGAGAACCCCTTAGGTCTCCCCCAAGGTGAGAGAAGATTGAAGAGGCTGTTGAAGCAAGCTGGCTGCAATCTTGACTTGTCCCATGAGGATATCCTTGATCCAAACCTGGACCGAGGTTCATACTGCTTCTGTAGAATTCTGGTTTTGGGAAGTGGTACAGTAATTTCTCTTCCAAGAGACATTACACAGTTCTTATTTCTGGAACAACTTGATTAAATGAGAATCTGTTGGGTATTACCCAGACCTAAATGATTTTCCCTCCAAAACCTTACAAATAATCAAAGAAACAAGCAAGACAGCCAGCCACAAAGAAACAAGATAACCAATGTTATAAGATAGTGTGTGCTTAAGGGCCATAGTGGATGTCTCAGACAAATGACCCCAGACTCTTGGAAAATGGAGTGGTCAGTGAAATGCAGAGTGATGGGAGATTTCCTGGAAATGCTGGGGCTTGAGCTGGATCTTGTAGAATGAGGCAGTTTGGGATACATGGCAGAGAGTAAGAACGAATTTCCCAAAAGATAGAACAACATGAACAAAATGTTGTAAGTCATAATGTGAATGGTATATTGGAACACAAAGAAGAGTTAAATCCGTGGGCCTGCTGGGTGCAGTGGCTCACACCTGTAATCCCAGCACTTTGGGATAACAAGGTGGGTGGATCACTTGAGGCCAGGAGTTCCAGACCAGCCCGGCCAACATTGCAAAATGCATCTCTAATAAAAATACAAAAATTAGCCGAGCATGCTGGCACACGCCTGTAATCCCAGCTATTCAGGAGGCTGAGGCAGGAGAATCACTTGAACCTGGGAGGCAGAGGTTGCATGAGCCAAGATGGTACCACCGCACTCCAACCTGGACAACAGAGCCAGACCCTATCTCAAAAAACAAAACAAAACCCATGGGCCTTAACTGATGGCACCATGAAGGAAAAAGATGATTAGGAAGGGTGGGGCCCAGGTATGAATGTCGCTGAAGGACATTCTAAGCCATTTAGACTTTATCCTGTAGTCCATAGCTAATGAGGAATCATTGGTGTATGGTTGAGAATAGATTAAGGAAAGACGGTCTAGAACCAAGACCTGGCAACTTCCCACATCTAGAAGAACAGAAGGAGATTTGTCACAACATCTGAGAGAGAGAGAAAGTAAAGAAGTAGTAGTAAAATCAGAAGACAGGGGTGATGTCAAGGATGCCTAGATAGAAAGATGTATTAGTCTGTTCTTGCATTGCTGTAAAGAAATACCTGAGACTGAGAAATTTATAAAGAAAAGAGGTTCAATTGGTTTATGGTTCTGCAGGCTGTATAGGATGCATAGCAGCTTCTGGGGAGGACCCAGGAAACTTTCAATCATGGCAGAAGGGATAGCATGTGTTACATGGCCAGAGCAGAGCAGGAGGAAGAGAGAGAGGAGGGGAGGTGCCACACCATTTTTTTTTTTTTTTTTTTTTTTTTTGAGACAGAGTCTCACTCTGTTGCCCAGGCCAGAGCACAGTGGTGTGATCTCGGCTCACTACAACCTCTGCCTCCCAAGTTCAAGTGATCCTCCTGCCTCAGCCTCCCAAGTAGCTGGGATTACAGGCATGTGCCACTGTACCTGGCTAATTTTTGTATTTTTAGTAGAAATGGGGTTTCACCATGTTGATCAGGCCACACGCTTTTAAATAACCAGATCTCCTGAGAACTCTATCACGAGAACAGCAGGAGGGGGATGGTGCTAAACCATTAGAAACCACCCCCATGATCCAGTCACCTCCCACCAGGCCCCACCTTCAGCATTGGGGATTATGTTTCAACATGAGATTTGGGTGGGGACACAGATCCAAACCACATCAGAAGGTATTTGAGAAAAACATCTTCAAAATTTTTTGCTAGTAAGATGAAATCTTCTCCTTCCCCAACCATATCTGTTTCTCACACCCTCCAATCTTCAACTCTTCCTTCACTTTAGTCACTTTGTTGCAAGCAATGACAGAACAGTGTACATGATTCTTGCCCATAAATTAAAATGAGAGGTGGCATGGGAGAGAAGGAAAAGAGGGTAGTCTTTGGGGCAAAAAAACCAATAGGGTTTGTATCTTGGATGCCACTCAATTGCTGTGTGGTATTAGTCAAGTTATGTTCAGTTTTAAGTATTTTTTTAAACAACATACCACCAGTTTTGCTTTGGGTAACTACTCACCACCATTACATAAAGTCATACTAGGACTTAAGAGTTTCTGCTCTCCTGGGTTGGATTTCTGTATCCCTGGAATTTGAATTTTGAGCAGAATAATACAAGAGCAGATAACAGATCTTGCATTCATCCAAGCAGCACCCTAATCAAACTATGAGTCAGTTCTTGCCATCTAGACCCCAGAAGCTGACCCATTCCATCTTCTTTCTAAGCCTGATTTTTCAGTTTTTACAAAATTATCTGAGCTATCCCACATCCTTGGAATCAATTACTTTTATTGTCAAAATAAGTTGTTGCTTATATCCAAAAAACTCTAAACAATATCTATCCTACATTAGGATTGTTTTGAGGTTTAGAAATATAGGATACTCTGGCCAGGTGTGGTGGTTCATGCCTGTAATCCCAGCACTTTGGGAGGCCAAGAAGGGAAGATTACCTGTGGTCAGGAGTTCGAGACCAGCCTGGGCCACATGGAGAAACCTCGTCTTTTCTAAAAATACAAAATTAGCCTGGCATGGTGGCGCATGCCTGTAATCCCAGCTACTCAGGAGGCTGAGGCAGGAGAATTGCTTGAACACAGGAGGCGGAGGTTGTGGTGAGCCGAGATCACACCATTGCACTCCAGCCTGGGCAACAGGAACAAAACTATGTCTAAAAAATAATAATAATAATAATTAAAAGAAAAAAACAGGAAATATGGAATACTCCCACCCTCCCACCACGGGACCTAGAATATAGTGTCATAGACTGCTAGCTTCTCTATTGATGTCACGAAGTAGCCCTGAATTTTCCCCAGTCCCTTCTCCTGTGTCCCCTATTACTGTGAATAACTAAGCCAGGATGGTTCTGCAGTTCACAAGAATTTTGTCGCCTTTATTTATTATTTCTTGCATCCTCCCCAACTCTAGTTTGGGAAGGATGGAGTTAGGTAAGGCTGTGCTAGACTTAGTCCCAGGAGAAGTAACCCAGAGGCTCGCCTCTTGTTTCCTGAGCCCTCTTGTTTCCTGAGCCCTTGCTGGAGAAAGCTGGCCTGTTCTGCCAGGGAGTTTGCTCTTTGCATTTCACAAAGGACCTAGGAACGCCAAGAGAGGAACCACTCATGAGCCCCAAGGATTATGCCCAACAGTCCCAAGAAGAGTCAAAATAGCCCAGCTAAGCAAGAGAAAAAGAAATCAAACGCTGTAGCTTTATGTCAGCCACTTGAATTAGGTGGGTTTCTTTCCATGCTGTCATCCTTTGCTCTTCCTGCAATACCCTGCTAAACCATTCCATGGGCTGGTTGAGTACATGCATGTGAAGCTTTATGTGGAATAAATAATTACACAAGACATTTTTGGAAGAATAAATGCATTTGGCCTAAGAAAACCAATTCACATCTTAAAGAGCCAGCTTCTCCAAATGCCAGTTCTGTCAGCTAACTTTCTCCAGCAACCTGGCAGTTTAATTCTTCACCCTTGTCTCCTTGGCCACACTACACACAAATGGTTTTCAGAGTAGGGAAAAAAATGTTTTCCGGTGTCTGTTTTAAATTTGTTTTTATCTACTTTATGTGTCTAACTTTGTCCTCATATTTGTTTTACAGCAAAAACAAAATAGAGGAAAGATATCAACTATGTCCCCAAAAGTTTATACAAGTTCCTTTTTGCTGTTGATAATAAAAGCAATTCTGTTTTATAGCATAGATCCTGTCCATAAACTACAAACATCCACTTCCCTCTCTTCCTTCAAATCTCTTTTGAGGGCTGATGAAGGGATAGCCAGTGACATTGTGAGGGTCCCTCAGGGTCCTTCTCATAGCAGGCATTTCTATGCAGTCTATCTGTGGGACCACAGAGGCTGTGAGGAATCTAATCGCCCACTCACTCTTTGAAGGAGGGAAATGAAAACACACTTTGATCAGAGAGAGCCAGGATGAGGAGATGTTTCCCTTAGCCCAGTCCTGATTCCATCTGTTAGCTGCTCCTCCCTTACAAGCCCTAAAACAAGTCACGCCTCCTCACGTAACATATATACCTGAGTACGAGACAATCTCAACTATTTTCCCAATTGAGACTATTAAAAAGAGAAAGAAAGTGAGTTTGGGGCTGAATTAAAACTATAAATTTTATAAATTGTATGAAATAACTTTTTACTTTCCATGTATCAATATAATTCCACAGTTATTTGAAAATTACATCATATCTAAAATAATATGATTTAAAAGGTTTTATTTTTCTATATTCATATTTTATAAGCCAATTTTATTTAAATTCCTTGCATGCATCTTTGACTGATGCATGTTCTGCACTTTTTACACCATTTAACACAGATTTCCAAACATGCTATTTCCACTGTTTACTAAATTGCCTGATATACAGCCCTTTTCTAGTGAGGCTGTACTGCAGTTTTTTCAAGCTACAAGTGCTCATTTGCATAGCATTAGGACAGTTGATTATTCTCATTTATCTTATAGATTCAATATCTTCACAAAGAAACCACTCACCATATTGGCTTTTTAAAATGATCATTATAAAGCTTCTATAAAAGATGATCTGAGACTTGCAATTTTGATATTGTACTGTGGGAATAATGACTAAATCGGAAGTAAATTTATTTGCTTCAAAACAAAAATAGACAAGGCCTTTAACATTCACAGTTAGCTATTAATTGGGGTCATCTCAGGATAACGTATCTTCTCCAAGACTGCATTTTATTCACAGTGAAGTTATTGAGTGAAAACCCCATAAAATAAGGAACTTGTAAAATTAACACATAAAGCAACATCCTGCAATATATGCTTGATCAAATACAGTATCATAAACTTAACATTTATATACATTAACAGGTAAACCAAAAAACAGCAATTAAACTTAATGTTCATATACACCAATAAATCAGCAAAGAAACAGTAATTTCACGGTTGGAGGTTATTAATATTATTTCGTATGTTTAATGAGAAGAAGGTTTTTTGGCTTATTTCCTTAACGAATCTGAGAATGTTTGATTTTTTAAAATAACATTTGCTGTTCATTTTTTAATATAAAAATGACCAAAAAAATTCACTGTAGATTCGGGAAAAAATAAGTTGTGATAGGCAAACTAACAGCCATCTCTCTAAAATGTCCACACCAAAATCTCCAGAACCTATGAATATGTTTCCTTACATGACAAAATGAACTTTGAAGATGTGATTAAGGATTTTTTGATGATGGATTTTGAAATGAGGATATTATCCTGTATTATCCAGATGGGCTCAGTGGAATCACAGGAGTCCTTAAAAGCAGAGAACCGGCCAGGCATGGTGGCTCACGCCTGTAATGCCAGCAATTTGGGAGGCTGACGTGGGCGGATCACGAGGTCAGGAGATGGAGACCATCCTGGCTAACATGGTGAAACTCTGTCTCTACTAAAAATACAAAAAATTAGCCGGATTAGCCGGGTGTGGTAGTGGGCGCTTGTAGTCCCCGCTACTCGGGAGGCTGAGGCAGGGGCATGGCATGGAATGAACCCAGGAGGCGGAGCTTGCAGTCATCCGAGATCGCGCCACTGCACTCCAGTCTGGGCGACAGAGCAAGACTCCGTCAAAAAAAAAAAAAAAAAAAAAAAAAAAAAAAAAAGTAAAGAACCTTTCCTGGCTATGGAAAGAGAGATGTGAGGACAGAAAAATAATTAGACAGATGCAGTGTGAAAAGGACTCAACCCATCATTACTTGCTTTGAAGATGGAGAAAGGCGACTGATTAGCCTCCTGTGGCTACTGTAACAAAACGTCACAGACTATGTGACTTAACATAATATAAATTGATTGTCTCACACTTCTGAAGTCCTGAAGTCCAAAATCAGGATTTCAGTGGGGTGATACTCCAAAATCTGTAGGGGAGAATCTTCCCTTGCCCCCTCCTGGCCTCTGTTTGTTTGCCAGAAATCCTTGGCATTCCTTGGCCTGCTGCTTCCAACATGACACCCTTCCTTTGTATATCTGTCTCTGCGCCTCTTCTCTTCTTATGAGGACACCAGTCGTATTGGATTAAGGGTCCACTCTACTATAATACAACTTCATCTTAGTTTACACCTTCATTACATCTATAAAGACTTTGTTTCCAAATAAGGTCACTTTCACAGATACCAAGGATTAGGACTTCAACATATCTTTTTGGGAGACACAATTCAACCAACAAAAGGGGTCATGAGCCAAGGAATGTAAGTGGCCTCTAGCAGCTGGAATAAGCAAAGAAACACATTCTCTATCAGAAGGTCAAGAAAAAAACACAGTGCTACCAACACCTTGATTAAAGTCCAGTGAGACTCATGTTAGACTTTTGACTTGCAGAAGTGTAAGATAAACTAGTGTTGTTTAAGCCACTGAGATTGTGGTAATTTGTTACGGCAGGAATAGAAAAACAATACATAAGTACTCAGAGTTTTTATGAAGAATTATTATGAGGCCAGGCATGGAGGCTCATGCCTGTAATCCTAGCATTTTAGGGGACCGAAGCAGGTGAATCACTTGAGACCAGGAGTTCAAGACCAGCCTGGTCAACATGGTGAAAACCCATCTCTACTAAAAATATAAAAATTAGCCAGGCACAGTAGTGGGCTCCTGTAACCCCAGCTACTTGGGAGGCTGAGTCAAGAGAATCACTTGAACCCAGGAGGTGGAGGTTGCAGTGAACCAAGATCATGCCACTATAACATTACAGCCTGGACAACAGGGTGAGACTCCATCTCAAATATATATATAGAAAGAGAGAGAGAGAGAGAGGCTTTTCAGCAAATAGTGCTGAAATAATCAGATATTCCTATGTAAAATATGAACCTTGACCCTTTTCTCACCATACACAAAAATTAACTTCAAATGGATCATAGATCTAAAGGTAAAAGCTAAAACAATAAAGCAAAATCATAAAAGAAAAAGTAGATCACACTGCCAAAAATTATAACTTCTGTTCATCAAAAGATACTATTAGGAAAATGAATAGGCACACCACAGCCTGAAGTGAGAAAATATTCACAAGACATGTTATCTGACAAGGTTTATTGCCTGGGATGCATGAAGAACTCCTTCATCTCAAAAATAAAACAATAACCCAATTGTATAAAAGAACAAAATATTTGAACAGACACTTCACAAATGAAAATATGCAAATGGCCAATAAGCACATGAACAAGTGTTCAACATAATTAGCCATAAGTGAAATGCAAATTAAAATTACAATATAACGACACACCAACCTGAATGACTAAAATTCAAAACACTGACAACACTAAATGTTGGAAAGAATATAGAACAGTAAGACTTATACATTGTTGACTGGAATATAAAATGTTAATAGCACTTTGGGAAAAGTTTGGCCCTTTCTTATAAAACTAAATATACACCTATCCTATGACCCACCAATTCCACTCCTATGTGTTTACCCAAGAAAAATGAAAACATGTCCACAAAAAAAACTTGTACAAGAATGTTCATTGAAGCTTTATTCATCATAGGCCTAAACTGGAAAAATCCAAGATATTCATCAATAAGTGAATGGATGAATAAATAGGCATATTTCTATAATAAAATTGAAATCGCACATAGCAATAAAAAGTTGCATACTACTGATAAACACAACATGGATGTATCTCAAAAATGTGATGCTGATTTAAAGAGCCTTACATAAAAGAGTACTCACAGTATGGCTTCATTTATAGACATCCTAGAACAAGCAAAACTAATCTAGTGGGGAAATAAATTAGAACACTAGTTATTTCAAATTTGGAGGGAGAGGTTGCCTAGAAAGGGGGATAGGGAGTTTTTTTACTCCCTTCAGTGCCAAAGTTCAATATTTCCATAGAGTTTAAATGGGTTTAAATGGGTATAAAAATTTGTCAAAGCTCAGTAAATGCATGGTTAAGATTTAGGCATTTCATTGTATGTACATTTTACACTTGAGAAACTGTAAATAACTGTTGAAGTGTTTAGGAGGAAGTACATTGAAGTCTACAATTTACTTTGAAATGCATTTTTTAAGTGACGCTGGTCTTTTCTAACATCACTGGAAGTATGTAGCATGTGTGTTGCATTCTATTTATGGTGGCTGTCACAAAGTTCTACTCAGGCTCAAGGGGAAGGAACATGGACTACATCTTTTAACAGGAATGCAATAGAAATTTTAGCCATGTTTTAAAACTAGCATATCTTGTAACACACCTCAGCAAAGGCAGTGTCTTCAAAGGCAACATAGAAGATTAAACATTTGAAAACAATGGGTTTTGGCTGCATCAGTGTGGGGCAGAGGAAAGAGTACTGGCTCAGAAGTAATAGAGCTCTGCTATCTCTCAGCTGTGTGGACTTTGATCAGTCACAGAGCCTCAGTTTCTTCACTGATCCATCCACCCACCAACCCATCCATCCTCCCACCCACCAATCTATCCATCCATCCATCCATCATCCATCTACTTACTCACCCAACCATTCACCCATCCACCACCCACCCACCCGTCCATCCAGCATTCATTCACCCATTCATCCATTCACCTACCCACCTATCCATCCGTCCGTCCATCCATCATCCATTTACCCACTCATCCATCCAGCTGCCCAACTGACCACCAACCCATCCATCCACCCATCCTTCCTTACATTGCTTTTATTTTTATTTTTATTTTATTGAGATAGAGTTTCACTCTTGTCATCCAGACTGGGGTGCAGTGGTGTGATCTCAGCTCACTGGAACCTCCGCCTCCAAGGTTCAATCGATTCTCCTGCCTCAGCCTCCTGAAGGGTTGGGATTACTGGCGCCCGCCACCACGCTTGCCTAATTTTTTGTATTTTTAGTCGAGACGGGGTTTCACCATGTTGGGCAGCCTGGTCTCAAACTCCTGACCTCAGGTGATCTGCCCTCCTTGGCCTCCTAAAGTGCTGGAATTACAGGTGTGAGCCACTGCGCCTGGCCCCTTTCATTGTTTTTAGTGGACATTTGTAGGATGGCTTTGGCTGCTCTGCATCTTGATTGGGCAATTCCCTACCACATGTATCTGAGTGGAAAGCAAAGAATATCACCCTCTACTGAAAAGGCCTTGTATTCAAACAGACAACAACTCAGCCAGCAGCTGCACCCACCAGACAGTGGGGAACCCATTCTGGTGGTGGCTACAACGACAAGTTCCTAGAGCAGCAGTGGCCCTTGTGCAAGCTTTAGTGTTCTGATATTTCGTGGAGGGTGGGAGATCCTTATCACAGTGGTTTTGTGGCATGATTTGGCCTGCAATTCTTGTTTCTTAGCCTTCTTTTTCCTAGTGATTGTCTAAGCTGGTCTCCCCATCCTTTCTGGTATCTGTAAACTATCCTATGTCCTTTCAATGCAGTATTTAATAAAAATATAAGATGGTTTAATGAGTGAATGTAGGATGGATAGATTGACAAATATGTGATGAAGCAAGCATAGTAAGTGCCTATGGGAACATTTAGATAGTGGGTATATAGATGTTCACTGTAAAATTATTTTAAATTTTCTGTACATTCGAAAATTTTTATAATAAAATATTGGGACACAGCACCTATAATCCCAATCATGCAGATAAATCCATAATTACTATGTAATGTATTTCCTTCAGCTTTTCTTCATGACATAGCTCTCTTAAAGTTAATATAGCACTTTTCTTTCTTTCTTTTTTTGTTTTTTTGTTTGTTTGTTTGTTTCTTTTTGAGACAGGTTCTTGCTCTGTTGACTAAGCTGGAATTCAATGGCACAATCACAACTCACTGCAGCCTCAACCTCCCAGGCTCAAGTGATCTTCCTACTTCAGTCTCCTGAGTAGCTGGGACTACAGGGAATGCCACAATGCCCAACTAATTGTCGTATTTTTTGTAGAGACAGTGTTTCATCATGTTGCCCAGGCTGGTCCTGAACTCCTGACCTCAAGTGATCTGCCTGCCTCAGTCTCCCAAAGTGCTGGGATTACAGGCTTGAGCCACCGCGCCCAGCCACACTTTTTAAAATGGCAATATATTAAGCAGTGTGTACCCACTAAGCCTCATTGTTGGTTGTGATCTTAGAAGGGAAGAATAGAAACCTCCCAAATCACCACCATTGCTTTTTCCTATAAAAGTTAATTGAATTATTCTGACCCTCTCCTGTCACACTTTACTTGAAATCCTGTAGGCACTGCCTTCATTAGGTATGAGCAAGTGACCACTTCTCATCCCTTCCACTGCTAATGCCTTGGATAAAGCCACTGTCACTTCTCAAATTGTATTCACCATCATTTACTTCTTGCCCTAAAAATTTAGCATTCAAACCTATTAAACCTCAATCAAAGAGGCCTTCTCATTTCTCTAGGAGCTCTCTGTGAGCTACTCCAAACAAAGGTCTGCCCTACTCATCAGGGGGAGGCATGGGAAGCAGTTTTCCCCCAAATCTCCAGCATCCCTTTTGTGCCCATGGTTCAACCTACTCTTCTCTGATCCAAATCCTGCCATTTTTATATGGTGAATTTTAAGAAATAAAAATACATTTATTCTAGATATGTAGAGGAAGAGCTCTTTTCAGCAGCCCCAATGCCCAGAGAAGCCAACTGAGTCACTGGGCAACTGATCTTCGATAACATAATAACCCTCCTGGAATTTGGCTTTGTAGTCAGACATAAGGAAAAATAGTAAAAGCCCTCAAAGAAACCTGACCGTGCTAGATCATTTTACAGCTGGTGAGGAAGTCAATGTTCCTTTTTACAGTTGGATCTGTTTCAATCTTCAGCTACTTGGAAGAAGAAGCAGACCACAAACAAAGATCATTTTTCTTCTTAAATACTCTAGTTTTAGAATTTTCATTGCTCTGCAAAGAATGAGTCTCAAAGTCCATCAATTTACAGAGATGAACTAGAATAGAGTGTTCCCGTAGCGTACATTGAGGCAATGCTTGTGGTTTGTCACTCTTACATGTTAGAACACCCTCCTTTCATTGAATGAAGATGAAAGAAGTCTCTGGAGAGAAGACTACTAGTCAGGCCCAGAAGGGAAATACTAGCTCCCTCAAATATCTGATAACTAATTTTGAGTTCATATAAAGCTGTGAAGTACTCCAGAAATTCACAAAAAGCTAAGTGCAAAGTTTTCTAAACCAAGACATCCCACACATCAGGGTAAAAAATTCAAACATAAATTATAGTAAAACAAATTACAATATTAAAGATAGTTTTGTAATGTGTATGAAGTACAGCAAGATAACATACCACCCAGCTGAGTACAGCATAAGTTGCTGACTCACTTAGCCACTGGTTATTAAAATATTTGCTGTTTAAGACACTGCATTTTGGGGGGATTTGTTACATAGCAAAGACTAACTAAGCATAGCATTAAGCTTTTCAGCAGCCACACAAAAAGGGAAATCCAGTCCCTTACACAACTCAAAGTGTTAATGCGATAAAGCAATGTGATTGTTGGTGAGAACTTCAGGTGTAATTTCTTGTGTTCCTCAAGCTAAACCCTGTGGTCCAAATGAGTAACCTTGTTTACAAATCCTGGTGCGCATTCCATTTTGCATCAGTCTTTGTCATGTCTATGTATCGAATATGGAACAACAACTTTCTGCTTATTTCTATTGCATATCAGATGCAAAGGGAACTTAAAACTGAATGAGGCCTCTAAGAACATCCAGTCCAAAATTCAAGGGGCAATCCTGACTCCTCTCTTCTCACACTCTACGTCAACTTCTGTGGGCACTGCCTTTACTGTACATAGGCAGGTGACCACTTCTCACCTCTTCCACTGCCGGTGCCTTGGCTAAAACCACTACCACCTCTAACTCGAACTATTGCAATAACCCCCCAACTGACTTCTCCTTCTTCCACTCTTGCCTATGCTATAGTCAGTTCACCTCACAGTAGCCAAAGTGACCCATTAAAAATGTAAGTCTGATCACTTCTCTGCCCCAAACCTTCTAGCAGCTTCCCATGTAACACAGAGTGAAAACTGAAATCCTTACAATGGCCCACAAGGCCCTTTGTGATCTCCCATCCTTCCCCAACTCTCTAACTTCTCTGCTGTTACTCTTCTCCTCATTTACCCACTGCTGCTGTTGCTGACCTTCTTGCTGTCCTTGGAATATATCAGGCTGACTTCTCCCTCAGGGACTCTGGATATGCCCCCCCTGTAACTCTTCCCACTCATAGCCACATGTCTTGTTCTGTTTAACTGTTACCTTGTAAGAAGCCTTCCCTGATGATCCTTTATTTTAAAATAGCAAATCCTCACACCTCGCCCAACACTTCCTCTTCTCTTAATCTTCATCGTACTTGTAATCATCTGATATCTTACATATCTCATATCTATATCTTCACTCTAAAATGTCATGTCTGTGAGGGCAGAGGCCTTATTTGGTTTATGCTCTACTGGCATGACCTAAAACAGTGCTTAGCACATAGTAAGCAATGAAATATTTCTTAAATGGATAAATTAATGATGGTTGAAGTTAAAATGTAGCACGCCTAGGCAGTAAGACCTTTTCTCTCCAGTCCACCATCTTCAGTAAGTACTCTTGAGTATGTACTCTTTCTTGCTGTCTTCATTTAGTGAAAAACTGAATTTATTTACTGTATTAAGCACCTACAATGTCCTGAGGGAAAAAATTAAGGTCTCAATATTATATAACACATAAACTAGGGGAAGGGTTGATAGTAACAAAAGTAAACAAAAAATATCAACCAGTGACAAAGACTATGATGACAGCAAACTCTGATGACTCTCAAGGAGAATTGCTCAGGCAGGGCTATTTTAGATACTACCGAGGAACTGAGACCTAAATGAGAAAAAGTCAGCCATGCAAAAACCTGGGGAAAGAACTTCCAGGCAGCATGAGCAACAACTGCAAAGGATTCATAGTAGGGTTGAACTTGAAATGTTCATGGAAACAAAAGGTGAATGTAGTAGAATGCAGAGAAAAGAGAAGGAGCGAGAGAGAGGGGTGATGGAGAGATGAGAGATGGCAGAGCAAGGACCAAATTATATGAAGGGATATGAGGCCTTGATAAAGAGATTGAATTTTATTGGTGTTAAATCTTATTTTGAGTGAAATGGAAAGCCATTACAGGGCTTTAAGCAGGAAATGGATTGGTCTGATCTTGGCGTTTAAGGACCCCTCCAGGTAGATCCTCTGTGCCATGGAGAGGCAAGGGCAAATGTGGGAACAAGAGAAGAGATCACTGCAGTCATTCAGGGGAGAAACAATGGAAGAGGTAGAAAGGAGAAGCTGCTGGATACCTCTGACGTGGGGCCCACACAATCTATTAGGGGGCTAGATATGGTATATAAAAGAAAAATAAAGGAGAAAAGGTTGACTTGGGATAAGGAGCTTACCTGAAGGGTGACTGAGCCTGCCAAAGACTGCCATTGTTGTCCTCTGCCAGGAGCAGAACAGACTTTATGGGAAAAACCTTTGCTATCATTAAACCCAAGACGTTGTGAAAATACCAGGAAATTTCAATGTGTTGCTTTTTAGTTGCCCTGGCAGGAGCTTCACAAATGGCAAAGAGTCTCTTGGAACAAATTGCTCTAAACCACCATATATTTCTTGCAAGCTGAACACTTAAATTGTCCCCTCCATCAGATTGCTATGAGTCCCATTATGATAAGTTTGCCCACCAGGAAGTCATTGCCCTAAAGTATAGCCTGGTTTAGAAAAAAAAATTGTCTAATAAATGAACAGAAAAAATATTTTCTCCCAATTGCAATTTCCAATGATGATTCACAATATTTGGAAATCATGTGGGCTTTACCAAGCTGAGAAAGAAAATCCAATTCAAACACAAGATATATCCAGGGGCCACTTTGCTCTCAGGCTCCTTCTGTGCTCTCTACATCATTTCACATGCGGAACATGAGTCAGGCTCTTGGAAACAACGTGCCACGCCTCACCTGGTTCCCCACATCCTTTAATATATACAAAGAGAAAAAAGAACATTTAAGAAATTTGGGCCAGTAAAGCATCACCATCATGTAGTTATTATTTCACAAAAGAAAAGGAAATAGGCAAATGGAAAGATCTAGCAATATGCAAAATAAGTTATAAAAATAGTAACTCACAAAAAAGGACATGCATTAGGAAACAAATTAATAATTCAGTACTTAGTAAATATCCTTGTACTCTGCAATTCTCACTATCTCTTTCTCTAATCCTGGTTTTTAAACCAGCAGCAAAATGGACCCCTCCAACCTGCTCCCAACGAAAGAGGCATTTCTTCCAAAATGGATGATCGGAAATTCGCTCCAGGTCTGATAGTCATGAATCAGAACTGTCACAAAGATGTTTCAAAAAACAGAGCTATTCAAAAGCTTTCCTCAGGGGAAATACTGAGTGGAACAAATGAATCTCCGAAGCTCTGCCTGAAAACATAACACTCTGCACACATGCTGTAAGCATAGACCCAGCCTCATGCCAAGCAGCACTTAAACTCAGCAGTCAGGTCAATCACCCAAACAACCCTCGCATTAAAAGCATGCTGCGGAGAATGCTGGTAAAACGTGTGGAAAACCACAGCAAGAGCCCTCCAGCCATAGAGACAAGAGTCTAAAAATAAAACTGCACCTATCAAAATGAAGGATAAGAAACAGATAAGAAAATAACGAGAAACAGATGACAACGCTATTTTCCGTTGTGGTGTTGCCCTTTATTATTTTTTTTAAGTTTTGAGTTTTTGCGTTCCAAAAAGATTTTTACATGGGGGGTTTTGAACACTTCTCTGTGCATTCTGCCTCTGCAAAGAAGTCAAAATTATTTGTGAAACTCTGAGAGAAGCTCTTGGATTATGTATTGTAGAAGACTCAGGCCATCTGACTACATTCAGAGTTCAGCTATGAAGAATTCCCCCAAAGGCACAGGAAGGCTCTTTGCAGAAGGGCCAGAGGGAGGCCCTTCTGCCAAGTCTTGATTAGAGAACAGATTTAGAAATGATGGTCCTTAAATAAAGTAGCAGAACACCTGGCACAGAACCCCTCAATGGTTTCGTGGCTTGCTTTCTTCCCCCAGAGTTAACCATTAAAAAACTCATGTACAAAGATGTTAACTTGTTACCAGTTCCAAGGAGAAGTCACTGTTAACACTGAAATAAATTGTAGCTCCCCTTTACAAGATCTAAAAGAATATTTTCTCCTGGTTGGCAAAGGAGAGTAAAATTTACTTTATTTGCTTTTGGGGAGGGGGCACCCTTCCTCATCATTTCTAACTGTGAGAACTTTTTGAAACGGTTATTTAAATTTTGAGAAAAAAAGGAATGTTTGGGTTTGATGTGGCTAAATTCTGGGCATTCTAAAAAAAAATTAACTTTATCATTAAGTAAAAAAATTACTATCAACTTCTTAATTAGACATGAAGAGACATTTCCTATTTCACACCTGGGCTGAACGAGGCCGTGTAAGGAAGTGCAAAGACAGTGAGTGAGCTTCAGAATTAGACAAGGGCTCGGGGTTCACCTTTGACACATATTGCCTCCATGAACTTGGCAAATTATTTCACTTCAGTAGCAAAGTAGGAATACGATTTATATCCTGAAAACTGCTGTGGGGGTTAAATAAAGTAAAGCATTTAGAACTCCTGTCATGGAGTCAGGTGTAGAGAAGGTGCTGGGCACACGCCCACCTCCAGTCCCTGATTGCTCACCGCTGCTTTACCCATATGTAAGGCTCTTCCATGTTTAGGACACCCAAATGACAGATTGCATCACTCACTTCTCTCCGGATAGGGAAAGTCTAGGTTACAATATGTGGAGCAGATTCGTTTGGTGTGACCTCCAACTATCTTTAGTGTTATGTGTCGAAATGAAGTTACTCAGTGAGTTGGCTGATATTTTCTGTACCTCAGTTATCGGGTCATTGCCAAACAGCACTTAATCCCACCAACCCAGAAATGTCAGCTCCATTTTCCAATCATACCAGCCCCTCCCTCCACAAGCCCTTCAGGAAAAGAAAATGTCTTAGGGATGTACCCAAATAATGCCTTGATCAAAGGAAAGCAAAGGATGAGTCTTGGGAGCCGGAGGGCTCTGCTCTGATCAAAAACAGGTCTGGGCTTCCTTCTTCAAAAGTTTATTTTGAGTAACTTTTTAGAATTATGAATTATTTTTCCTCTTGAAATTCTTGGTTCATCATTTTATTTTTATTTTTATTTTTTGAGACAGAGTCTTGCTGTGTTGCCCAGGCTGGAGGGCAGTTGCTCGATCTTATCTCACTGCAACCTTCGCCTGCCAGGCTCAAGCAATTCTCCTGCTTCAACCTCCTGAGTAGCTAAGACTACAGACGTGCACCACCATGCCTGATTGAGTTTTGTATTTTTAGTAGAGATGGGGTTTTACCATGTTTCCCAGGCTGGTCTTGAATGGTTTATCTTTTGTCAAAAGATACCTTTTTTTTTTTTTTAAAGGCATGTGCAAAAGAAGCCAAAGTTTAATACCTAAACAACATAACTGGTTTGGAAAACGGAGAGTAACTGAATGAAGCCAACCAGTAAAGAGAGTATTGGTATGTACATATGTACACATGAGCTGGGATCAGACAACACCTTTGGTTAAAATCAGAGACAAAAAGAGTAGAGGAGGATTAAGATGGTAGATAAGAGTGAGGACTAGCTTTCAGCTCCCGCTAGGATGAACAGAGCAGCATGTGGAGACTCACATCATGAACTTCTGCTTTAAGAACTACTGCCTCAACAATACCAGGAAAGCTGAGAGAGTCCACAGACCCTTCGAAGGAAATGGATCATAGCTGCAGGCTCCCTGAGATGCTAAAAACCTGTTGAGTCTGCTTGCATTCTCAACAGGGAGGCTAGTGGTCTGGGGCAAGTTCTCAGCTCTGGTCATTGGCTGTCTGGAAATAGATTGGGTGTTGTTGCAGGGGCACGGTGGGAGTGAGACTGGCCTTTAGGACTGCGGGCTGCATGGGAACATTGTAAGGCTTGTGAATGCTGGCTTTCCCCCCACTTCCCTGGTGATCTGTATGACTCAACAATGGCAGCCATAATCCCCCTGGGAATACAACTCCACTGGACTGGGAACCACAAACCCATCCCTTACAGCCATGGCAGCAAGCCCTGCCCAAGGAGAGGCTGAGCTCAGATACGCCTATCCCTGCCCCCCATCGAGTGGTCTCTCTCCATCTGCCCTGGTAGTTGAAGACAAAGGTCATAATCTCTTGAGACCTCTATGGCCCTGCCCATCACCTGAGAAACCTGAATACTTAACCAAGTGTCCCTAGGGCAAGTTTGCATCCTCCTTATAGGGCTGCAGCTGACACACTCTTGAAAGTACCACCTCCTGGCTGGAGGCCAACCAATGCAAAATGAGCACACTAAACAAAAACACAACCAAAGACCCTAACAGAGTTCACCTCACTCTCCTGCTACCTCCACCAGAGTGGGTGCTGGTATCCACCACTGCAAGACGTGAAGACGGATCACAGCACTCCACAGACACTTCCCAGTACCAGCCTCGAGCCTGGAAACTCTGCTGGGTGGCTAGATCCAAAAGACAAAAACAATCACTACAGTTTGGCTCTCAGAAAATCCCACTCCTAGGGGAAGGAGAAGAACACCACTTCCATGGGGTACCCCGTGGGACAAAAGAATCTGAACAGAATCCCTTAAATCCCAGATATTCCCTCTGACATAGTCTATGCAAATGAGAAGGAACCAGAAAAATGATTCTTAAATAATGTTCTTTAATACCCTCAAAATATCATACCAGCTCACCAGCAGTGGATCCAAACTAAAATAAAAATCTATGAATTGCTAGAAAAAGAATTCAGAAGGTCAATTATTAAGCTAATCAAGGAGACATCATAGAAAGGTGAAGTCCAACTTAAAGAAATTAAAAACATGAAACCAGATATGAAAGCAAAATTCTTCAGTAGAATAGATAGCATAAATAAAAAACAATCACGACTTCTGGAAATCAAGGACATACTTAGAGAAATGCAAACTGTACTGGAATGTTTCATCCATAGAATCAAACAAGCAGAAGAAAGAACATCAGAACTTTGAAAACAAGGCTTTTGAATTAACCTAATTCATCAAAGACAAAGAAAAAAGAATTTTAAAAAATGAACAAAGCCTCCAAGAAGTTTGAGACTATGTTAAACATCCAAATCTAACAACAATTGGTGTTCCTGAGGAAGAATAGAAATCTAAAAATGTGGAAAACATATTTGGGGGAATAATCGAGGAAATCTGCCCCAACCTTGGTAGAGATCTAGACATCCAAATATAAGAAGCTCAAAGAACACCTGGGAAATTTATTGCAAAAAGATCATCATCAGCTAGGCACATAGTCATCAGGTTATCTAAAGTCAAGACAAAGGAAAAACTCTTAAGAGTTATGAGACAAAAGCATCAGGTAACCTATAAAGGAAAACATATTAGATTAACAGCAGATTTCTCAGCAGAAACCCTACAAACTAGAAGGGATTGAGGCCCTATCTTCAGCCTCCTTAAACAAAACAATTATCAGCCAAGAATTTGGTATCCAGTGAAACCGAGCTTCATAAATGAAGGAAAGACATAGTCTTTTCCAGACAAACAAATGCTAAGAGAATTTGCCACTACCAAGACAGAACTACAAAAACTGCTAAAAGGAGCTCTAAAGCATAAAAGAAATCCTTGAAATACACCAAACTAGAACTTCCTTGAGGTATAAATCTCACAGAACCTATATAACAATAACAGTGAAAACAACAACAGCAACAACAAGGTTTTCAGGCAACAAACAGCACGATGAATAGAATAGTACATCACATCGCATCACAATACTAATATTGAATGTAAATGGCCTAATTTTCCACTTAAAATGTACAGAATGGCAGAATGTATAAGAATTCACCAACCAAGTTTCTGCTACTTTCAGGAGACTCACCTAACACATAAGGACTCACATAAACTTAAGGTAAAGTGGTGGAAAAAGATATTCCATGCAAACCGACACCAAAAGCAAGAAGGAGTAGCTATTCTTATATCAGACAAAACAAACTTTAAAGCAATAGCAGTTAAAAAACACAAAAAGGGACATTATATAATAATAAAAGAACTAGTCCAACAGGAAAATATCACAGTTCTAAATATACAAGCACCTAATGCTGCAGTTCCTAAATTTATAAAACAATTACTACTCAACCTAAGAAATTAGATAGACAGTAACACAATAATAGTGGGACACTTTAATACTCCACTGACAGCACTAGAGAGGCCATCAAGACAGAAAGTCAATAAAGAAACAGTGGGCTTAAACTATACCCTACAACAAATGGACCTAACAGATATTTACAGAACATTCTGCCCAACAACTGCAGAATACACATTCTAGTCATCAGTACACGGAAAATTCTCCAAGATAGTCCATGTGATAGGCCACAAAACAAGTCTCAGTAAATTTAAGAAAATTGAAATTATGTCAAGTATTCTCTCAGACCACAGTGGAATAAAATGGAAAATCAGCTCCAAAAAAAACCCTCAAAACTATGCAAATACATGGAAATTAATAATCTGCTCCTGAATAATCTTTGGGTCAACAATGAAGTCAAGATGGAAATTTAAAAATTCTTGCAACTGAGCAATAATAGTGACACAACCCCCAAAACCTCTGGGATACAGCAAAAGTGGTGCTAAGAGGTAAGTTTATAGCATTAAATGCCTACATCAAAAAGCCTGAAAAAGCACAAAAGATAATCTAAGGTCACATCTCACAGAACTGGAGAAACAAGAACAATCCAAACCCAAACCCAGCAGAAGAAAAGAAATAATGAAGATCGGAGCAGAACTAAATGAAATTGAAACAAAAAAACAAACAAGACATTCAAAAATGAAACAGAAAGCTGGTTCTTTAAAAAGATAAATAAAATTGATAGCTCATTAGTGAGATTAACCAAGAAAAAAAAGAGAGAAGATCCAAATAAGCTCAATTAGAAACGAAACAGGAGATATTACTACTGATACCAAAGAAATACAAAAGATTATTCAGGGCCATTATGAATACCTTTGCATGCATAAACTAGAAAACCTAGAGAAGATGGATAAATTCCTGGAAATATACGATCCTCCTAGATTAAATCAGGAAGATACAGAATCTCTGAACAGACCAATAATAAGTAGTGAGATTGAAATGGTAATTTAAAAAAATTGCCAACAAAAAAAAAAGTCCAGGAACACAGATTCCTGGCTGAATTCTATCAGACATTCAAAGAAGAATTGGTACCAATCCTATTGATACTATTCCAAAAGATAGAGAAAGAAGGAATTCTCCCTAGATCATTCTGTGAAGCCAGTATCACACTAATACCAAAACCAGGGAAGGATATAATAACAACAAAAAAAGAAAACTATAGACCAATATCCATGATAAACATAGATGCAAAAATCCTCAACACAATACTAGCAAACCAAATCCAACAGCATATCAACAAGATAATCCACCATGACCAAGTAGGTTTTATAACAGGGATGCAGGGATGGTTTAAGATATGTAAGTCAATAAATGGGATACACCACAAAAATAGAATGAAAAACAAAAATCACGTGATCATCTCAATAGATGCAGAAAAAACATTTGACAAACCAGCATCCCTTTATGATTAAAACCCTCAACAAAATCAACACAGAAGGGACATACCTTAATGTAATAAAAGCCATCTACAACAAATACACAACTAACATTATACTGAATGGGGAAAAGTTGAAAACATTCCACCTGAGAACTGGAACAAGACAAGGATGCCCACTTTCACCACCTCTGTTCAACATAGTACTGGAAGTCCTAGCCAGAGAAATCAGACAAGAGAAAGAAATCAATGGCATCCATATCGATAAAGAAGAAGTCAAACTGTCACTGTTTGCTGATAATATTATCATATACCTAGAAAAGCCTACAGACTCATCTAGAAAGCTCCTAGAACTGGTAAATGAATTCAGCAAAGTTTCAGGATACAAAATTAGTGTACACAAATCAGTAGCTCTGCTATACGACAACAGTGACCAAGCTGAATCAAATAAAGAACACAACTTCTTTCACAATAGCTGCAAAACATATATAAAATAAAATACTTAGGAATATACCTAACCACGGAGGTAAAAGACCTCTACAAGGAAAACTATAAAACATTGCTGAAATAAATCATAGAGGACACAAACAAATGGAAACACATTCCATGTTCATGGATGGGTAGAATCAATATTGTGAAAATGACCATACTGCCAAAATAAATCTACAAATTCAATGCTATTCCCATCAAAATACCACCATCATTCTTTACAGAACTAGAAAAACAATCCTACAATTTTATGGAACCTAAAAAGAACCCACATTGCCAAAGTAAAACTAAGCAAAAAGAACAAATCTGGAGGCATCACATTACCTGACTTCAAACTATACTATAAGGCCATAGTCACCAAAACAGTATGGTACTGGTATAAAAACTGGCACATAGACCAATGGAACAGAATAGAAGACCCAGAAATAAAGCCAAATACTTACAGCCAACTGATCTTAAAAAACGCAAACAAAAACATGAAGTGGGAAAAGACACCGTATTCAACAAAAGGTGCTGGGATAATTGGCAAGCCACATGTGGAAGAATGAAACTGGATCCTCATCTCTCACCTTATACAAAAATCAACAAAGATGGATTTAAATCCAAGAACTGAAACCATAAAGATTCTAGAAGATAACATCAGAAAAACCCTTCTAGATACTGGCTTAGGCAAAGAATTCATGACCAAGAACCCAAAAGCAAACACAACAAAAAGATACATAGTTGTGACTTAATTAAACTAAAAAGCATCTCCAAAGCAAAAGAAATAATAGGTAGAGTTAACAGACAACCCACAGAATGGGAGAAAATCTTCACAATCTATACATCTGACAAAGAACTAATATCCAGAATCTACAAAGAACAAAAACAAATCAGCAAGAAAAAAACAAACAATCCCATCAAAAAGTGGGCTATGGACATAATAGACAATTGTCAAAAAAAGATGTATAAATGGCTAACAAGCATATGGAAAAATGCTCAACCTCACTAATGATCAGGGAAATGCAAATCAAAACCACAATGTGATACCACCTCACTGCTGCAAGAATGGCCATAATCAAAATAATAATAATGATAGATGTTGGCATGGATGCGGTGAAAAGAGAACACTTTTAGACTGTTGGTGGGAATGTAAACTAGTACAACCACTGTGGAAAACAGTGTGGAGATTCCTTAAAGAACTAAAAGTAGATCTACCATTTGATCCAGCAATCCCATTACTAGGTATCTACCCAGAGGAAAAGACATCATTATATGAAAAAGATACTAGCACACATGTTTATAGCAGCACAATCTGCAATTGCAAAAATATAGAAACAGCTCAAATGCCCATCAATCAGTGAGTGGATAAAGAAAATGTTCATATATATACCATGGAATACTAGTCAACCATAAAAAGGACCTGGATGGAATTGGAGACTATTATTCTAAGTGAAGTAACTCAGGAATGGAAAACCAAACATCACATGTTCTCATTCATATGAGAGAGCTAAGCTATGAAGGCACAAAGGCATAAGAATGATACATTGGACTTTGGGAACGTGAAGGAAAGTGTGAGGGGTAACAAGGGATAAAAGATTACACACTGGGTACAGTGTATACTGCTCGGGTGATGGGTGCACCAAAGTCTCAGAAATCACCACTAAAGAACTTATTCATGGCGGGGCATGGTGGCTCATACCTGTAATCCCAGCACTTTGGGAGGCCAAGGTGAACAGATCACGAGGTCAGGAGTTCAAGACCAGCCTGGCCAACATAGTGAAACCCGTCTCTACTAAAAAATGCAAAAATTGACCAGGCACGGTGCACATGCCTGTAGTCCCAGCTACTCAGGAGGCTGAGGCAGAAGAATCGCTTTAACCTGGGAGGCAGAGTTTGCAGTGAGCCGAGATTGTGCCACTACACTCCAGCCTGGGTAATAGAGTGAGACTCTGCTTAAAAAAAAAAAAAAAAAAAAAAAAAAAGAAGAAGAACTTATTCATGTAACCAAACACCACCTGTTCTGCAGAAACCTATTGAAATGAAAAAATTAAAAATTAAAAAAAGGAGTAGAGGAGTCTTTTCCTGAGATTAACTTTAAAAGCCACAATGTCTCAATATTGATTTAGAGATTGCAGCTAAATCAATACTGAAAACTATAATAACGTGTTCCCTGGGGAGTACAGAAAGTATTTACTGTGGGGTTCCAGCAGAACTGCAGGGCAATATGAAGTTTAAATAGCATTCCCAAATATTTCTTGCATTATCTAACAGATCCCATAAGCTGGCCCTGCCTGGGAGGAGCTTGTATCCTCATCTGTATATCACATCCTTTGTGGTATGTGGGATGCTACCCTCAGTGCAAACCAGGGAGACCACCATGCAAGATTTGGAACGCCCATTTTTGGTAGCATTAGCACCCTTCAGCTTTTACCAGACTGTGTTTCTAAGTGGGCCTAGGGGAAGCCAGGGTAGTTCGAGGAATTTTAGGGACGATTATTTGTTCCTGGGAAAGTTTAATTTGTTGAATAAGTGGGATTGGAACAATGCCACCTACAACAGATGCTTTAGCAAAGAGGGACAGTAAAACAAATGATTGCTCAAATGTGTGGTGTCTGCAGAGAATCTGGATAAGAATTACTGGTGTTTAATGACCTAATACCGGCAAGGTCAGCCAATAGCACAGTTTGGAAAGAATCAAATGCCAATTCCTTGGTGCAAATGAAGCATAATTAAGACTCAGCACAGTGAGGTCCTGTATGTGTTAATTGTCCCAGGGCTGGCATTAATATCTCTAATAAATGTTCATAGCAGATTTTTAAAAATTATACTTTTAAAGAGAATAGGTAATTGGTGTTAACTAATAAGCTAATTTCACGTCTTTCCCCATGTTTATGGAGGTAAATAAGACCCTAAAAATGGTGCTAAATGAGGCCCGTTGCTGCAGTGAGTTTGGTAGGGCCAGAGCAGGTCAGTTGGACAAGAATGCTTCAGAAAGACACAGGCCTACTTAGAGCAGGGATTGGCACTGCTGCCTACCCTCAAAACCACGGACCACATCGGCCCAGGGTGGGGTTAGCCTGGGCCCCACCTACCAACAACCAAGGAGTCATAAGTGTATTAGGAGTCACTGACATCTTCCAGAGGAAGTGAGTCATTCTCCAAGCTAGCCAACAACTTGTAAGTCAGTGGATCAGCCTCCTCCAAAGAGCCAAAAAAGTAGGTGTAGCTATGTTTGTCCATCACCACAGCCAGGCAGGGGGTATATGTGTATTATGAAGTAATAGAATCTACCAAGTATGTCATTGCTAAGGATTAGTATAGATCAGCTGCAAAATATGTAGGTGGCCATGCTGTGTGCCCACTTCTCACACACGTGCAGCACACACACAGACAGTTGAATGGTCCTTGTGCTAAAACAGCTTGGTGAAGAAGAAATTACAGTGAATTTCTGATTGCTTACTATGAATTCTTCTCTTAGTTCTCCTACTTCTTTGGGTGTGTGACTCTGGCAAACTATTTGTTGGTTGTTTTGTTTTGTTTGCCTCATATGTACAATAAAAGTATTGGCTCCAGATCATTCCTATGGTCCCTTCTAACTTAAGCTGAGTTTTTGAGTCTATTTCTTGTTCCAACTATTTTTTGTCTTATAGCTCAAACCTTACAACTATTTAGACTTTTTGCTCACTTCAATAGATCTCATACTATAATATTCAGAGTGAATATGGGTGAAGGGATAAAGAAATGCATATAGGCTACAATTCTTCAAGGGGCTACAGTTCGGAGGTGGAAATCTTAGAAGAAGAACAGGCATGATCCCAGCCAAGGAATATATTCCTATCAAAGCTACCTAGAATATTTCACTCCCTCCTTATGGCAATAGGCCATACTGCCTAGGTCCCTGAGCATACATCTAAGCATGCCTGTTCCTTTTAGCACAATTCCCCTTCCCAGAAAAGCAGTATCTTCCCTACTTCCTGAAAGGCTAAGACATCCAGCACCAACACCCTTTAGAAGGTTTCTCCCTTCCCTATCCCACCTTCATTCTCCTAATCTACCTGTTTTCCTGAGCTGCCACCACCAATAGGCCAAAGTAGGACACTAGAATGTCTCTCTGTTCCCTTAGCTTTCTTCAGGGGACATTTACTAATGAAGAGTCGCACCACATCCAACTGGCTACAGAAGAGAGGGAAGTAAGGTCTTTATTTTTTCTTCTCATAGTTGAACACTCAGCTCTTTCTTTTTGATCCCTCCTGCCACATACTCTTTCGATTACATGCATCTGTACCATTGTTTTCTTTTAGTTTAAAAGTAAACAAGGGCCAGAATGTGGTGGCGCACACCTGTAATCCCAGCACTTTGGGAGGCCGAGGTGGGTGGATTGCTTCAGCTCTGAAGTTTGAGACCAGCCTGGGCAACATGGCAAAACCCTGTCTCTACAAAAAAATACAAAAATTAGCCGTGCATGGTGGCAAGTGCCTATAGTCCCAGCTACTCAGCAGGCTGAGGCGGGAGGATTGCTTGAACTCAGGAGGTGGAGGTTACAGTGAGCAAAGATCACGCCACTGCACTCCAGCTGGGCGACAGAGCAAGAACCATGTCTAATAAATACATAAATAAATAGATAAAGTCAATAGGTTTCTCTACCTGGATTTCCAGACCCATTCCATCTACCCAATTTACAATGTTATGCACTGAGCTCTTTAAAGTTGTTGGGAATCTCAGTAGTTCGAAAAATCTATCAAAGTAACTGTCTTAGTCTCTTGTCTGTTACTTAGAATACCTGAAACTGGGTAATTTATAAAGAAAAGGAATTTATTTTCTTTCTTACAGTTGTGGAGGTCGAGAAGTTCAAGGTCAAGGGGCCACATCTGGTGACAGCCTTCTTGCTGGTGGGAGACTCCCTACTGCATCCCAAAGAAGCACAGGGCATTACATGGTGAGGGAGTCAAGTGTGCTCACTCAGGCCTCTATTCCTCTTTTTATAAAGTCACTAGTCCCATCTCATGATTTCCCATTAATCCATTAGCCCATTAATCCATGAATGGCTTAACCCATTCACAAAGGCAGAACTCTCATGATCCAATCACCTCTTAAAGATCCCACCTCTCAATACTGCCACACTGGGAGATTCAATTTCAACATGAGTTTTGGAGGGGACAGATTTTTAAACCATAGCAGCAACTATGGGCATGGAACAAGAAAGAAGGTCAGACCAACAGTGAATGGTAACTAATTCCCAGGCCTGTGGCTGCCTCTGTGAATGACTTCCTTTACTCACCTTGCTAGGGAGCTCCAGGGCTTCTAAGAGGCTCAAATGTGTCAGTGACTTACTATCTGAGTGTCAATGGAGATGCCACATTGAATAAAGACTTGTGGATTGTTGTAATAACTAAAAGGAAAATATTATAAGGATGCCAGTCAGCCTCTCATGGAGATGGGAACCATGAACACAAAGGCATTCTGTAGTTGGACCTTGACCTCTACCAACATGAAGGCTGGTGGCTGATGCTGTTACTTGACTCTGTGGAATTTCCCTTTCTCAGAAATCAAGGCAAGAACTTGATTTGGAGTACAGTGTACAGCACGCAACTTCCCATGCAGGCTGAAACTGTTATATAAATCTGCACATTGCCAGTGACTTGGCAATTGTTTCCTTTATTCCCTTTCCTTCCTGGACAGATTCTGAGACATCTCTATTGCTGCAATAAAGCATTTTTTTAAAATGGAAGTACAATTAAAAGATGCATTCAGGTGAAATGCAGTATTGGAACTTCATAACGCTAACATTGTTTTTGTTGTCTGTTTCATAAAATGAGACTTCAAAGCCACATTATATCATATTGTGGGTGAAAAGGGGCTGTGTTCAAAAGGGGAATTTCATTATTAACATTACCATGGTTAGCCCAAGTGCCAAGATTAACAAACCAGCCTAACCCTCTGGCAATTCATTGTCATTTAATATATATTTAGAGCCCACCCTCTGTGAAGGAATGGGGAGAACACACACGTGGCCCCTTCTTCACTGGACTTTATGGCCCAAAAGGCAAGGCCCACATCTGGCATGTCTTTTCCATGAGAATATAAAAATGCCACACAGGCATGGACCAATCATTTTAAGATCCTATCAGCTTTAATGTTTCATAGGTATAAGCTCTGTCTCTTTCTACTCCATGTTGAAACACTTTTGAAGAATCAAAAAGAAATATCAGTATTCTTCTTTTTGTTTCTCTGGCATTTAATTTACTGCCCCTCCTCAAAAGCCAGTTTCATGACGGGCACTCTGCTAGGCACAGGAATTCAGAGCAGAGAGATTTATGAAAGGAGCTCTCAAAATGCCCAGACTAGAAGGGGAGATCGTGGCATAGGGCAGAGGTAAGGCAAATAAGGCTACAATGAGGTGTTCTGAGCCAGATCCTGAAGGGAACAGCTACGGAATTTGGATACTGCAGAAGAGAGGATGTTGTATATGGAGTCGGGGGCAGGGGTGAACTTTGGCAGTGAACTTGATAAGCCAAGGAGGAAAATGGTCACGTTTGTCATTTGGGTCAAGCTTGATGGATGGGTGGAGGGTAGCTCAGAAGAGCTAAGACAAGAGGCAAGGAGACCAAGCTGTTGGAATGGCCCAGGCAGAAAGGGGAAAGATTGAACTCTCAGGAGACAGGAATCTTTTTGAAGAGCTACCCAGGCAGATCTTCAGCCTCCTTCCATTCTCTTTTCTCAAATTGGCCAGGCTGAGCACTTGCCTGCAGTGGCTACACTGCGTCTTCTTTCACAGTCACCCATTCCTTACTTCATGACAGAAAGGCCTCCCTCTCACCCACCCAGAGCCTCACTATGGTGTAATGTCTCAGTGTGAAAACACTCTGGGGGAGAAGAGAAGATGCCAACAAAGGGACGATCCAAGATATAGATATCAATCTCATTAAGAGAGATTTTTTCCAAAAACATTTACTTTTGTGTACTTTAATGCAAATGTATTTTATATAAATTAATGTTTATTAATTACCCAAATTTATAATATATTTATGCTGTTTTGGTTCAATTTGTACTACTATTAATGTCAAAAATAACTCTTACCAGAATTTTAAAATTACATGTAGACTTACGATCATGTAAAAAAATGTTTCTCCCAGCACTTTAGGATGCCAATGAGAGCAGATCACCTGAGATCAGCAGTTTGAGACCAGCCTTGCCAACATGGTGAAACCCCATCTCTACTAAAAATACAAAAAATTAGCCAGGCATCATGGTGGGCACCTGTAATCCCAGCTACTTAGGAGGCTGAGGCAGGAGAATTGCTTGAACCTGGGAGGCAGAGATTGCAGTGAGCCAAGATCATGCCACTGCACTCCAGTCTGGGCAACAAGAGAAAACTCTGTCTCAAAACAAAAAAAAAATTATTTTTTCAACATTTCAAATTTCAATTTATATATACTTTGTGAGACAGAAGTATAATGGGATGATCAGTAAGAGACTTTCAAGTTTAAAAATATATTACATTAGGGTAAAACTCTTGGAGGGGGTAAAATGGAAATGTGAATTTAAAGAGAAAAAGGAATGATAAAAGTCAATTATTAAAGATGCACTGTATATGTGTGTTGGAGACCACACAAATGTTTCTTATGATTAGGCATAATTGAAGCCTGTCAGGCTTCAATAAATGAACCTGTGATCAATTAAGCAGCTGACCAATCATTACCTCCTCCTCCTTACGCTTGTTACCCAATAAATACAAAGGGCTGTAGCACCTCGGAGACTGCCTTTCTTCACTAGAAGCAGGGTGTTCTCTTCTTCTTCCCCATGCTAGCCTTTCCTTAAACGTTCCTTTTGTCTTAAGTTTTCATTTCTACATTCGTCTCCTTGTTCAGTTTTGTAATGATAGTCTCAAGCAGTAACAGCAGTAACTGCTGTAGTGACAGTCTCAAGTAGTAGTAGTGGCAGTCAGCCACAAGTGGCACCTGGACATGGACACGAAGGATGTCAGGGGCAAAAAGAGACCTGAAGAGAACCGAAGGGACCTGAAGAAGCCTGTAGGTATAAATAGAGAGAAATAGAAAGAAATAGAGATAAATAGAGACAAGTAGAGATAAGTAGGTAGAGATGAGATTAGTAGGTAGAGATTAGGGAGACAGAAGGGGAGAGAGGAGAAGGGAAAGACAAGGACTTGCAGGAACTAACAGGTACCATAGAAACAGGGAGTGACAGAGATAAAGACAGGCAAAGACTAACAATATAAGGTCAGTGCCCTAAAGAGGTACAAACCTAGAGGCTAGCAAAGACTAGCAGAAATTTGCAGGGACAGATAGGGTCCGATAGGGACTTGAATGAGGAAGGTCTGCTTGAGCAAAACCAAAATAAACCAAAAAACTAAAGCCTGGAGGAAAAAAACTAAAACCGACTAGACGAACGAGAAACCCCGTTACAAGTCTACCAGCAGCAACATAAGGTCAGTGCTCTAAAAAGGTACTGGTCAGTGCCCTAGAGGTACAAAGAATGGGAAGTTTTTGAATCAGGGTAACATGAGGAAGAATTTGGTTATTTCTTTTCTCTTTTTTTGTTTGGAGTTTGGTACGTACCATCTTCTTATTATTTCAGGGTTTGAGAGAATTTTTTGCCCCACCTACAGCACCTATCAAAAGTGGTGAACAGGAAAGGGAGAATGGAAATTGGCTTGTACTGTCGTCTTTTGTGGCTACAGAAAGGCTAACTTTAGCTTTGGCTTTCGTGGATTGTAAACATGCGCTGGCACCTGTGAGATGTGCAGAGGACTTGAGAGGTTTTCTCGGAGCTTGTCAAGATGTGGGAACTGAGCTTCATCGCTCTGCAGTATTGACTCAGGCAATGGCTAATTTGGTAACTGACAGATCTAAAAGAAGCCAAGGGTTAAGCCCTAAAGTAGGGAAGAGTTACTAGTGTAGAAAAATTGGACGTTTCAAAAAAAACACTGCCAGACCTCTGGGCAGAGGGGACTTTATAATATAGCTGCCCCCACAACAGAAAAAATGCCAGGACTTTGCCTTCATTGTAATAAAGGAAATCATTGGATTAATCAATGCCACTCAAAACTTCATCAAAATGGCACCCCCCTGTCAGGAACTGAGAAGGGGGCCTGGACCCGGGAACCTCAGACTCTGAGGGCATTCCCCATCCAGGCCACAACTCCATTTCAGGGGTGGGTTTCCAGAGGCACATTGATTCCTTCTCCCCAGGAACACTTGGGAACGCAGGAGTAGATCTCCTAGAGAACAAACTACATTAATCGAAGGAAACAAACTCACTAAGATTCCCACTGGTATTTGGGAACCTTTGCCAACAGGATACATGGGCTAGATTTTGGTAAAAGCCATCTTAAGTTACAGGCCCAGGAGTTGATTCTGATTGTGAAGGAGGGATTTAGGTAGTGGTAATGTTACAAGATCTTTGGGTTTTCGAACCGGGAGAATGTGTTGGTCAACTGTTGCTTATTCCCTGTAAATTGTACCCTTCTCTACGTAAGAAGCAGCAAGGAGGTCAGGGATTTGGAAGTGCAACTAGGAGAGAGATTTAGCTTTCATAACCCATAGCATCTGGTGGACCCACCTGAATAGTGCAAATTGAAGGTTTAAGGATTGCTTTTTGCTATACTGTTGTACAAAAAGGATAAGCCTCAATTTGCTTTCTCTGTGCCTTCTGTTAACAAGAAACAGGCTCTTTCTGATTATCAGTGGAAAGTTTTACCCCGCGGTAATTAACCAAAGAGGCTTGTTCTGTCTTGTAATGATGGTCTCAAGCATTAACAGTAGTAACTACTGTAATGAAGGTCTCAAGTAGTAGTAGTGGCAGTCAGCCACATATGTGTGTATATATATATGTTTTTAAAATTTTTATATACAGTAAAATTCCTCCTTTGTGATTTACAGTTCTATGGGTTTCGGCAAATGTATTCACTGCCACAATCAAGATGCAGAACAACTTCATCACCTGCACCCTCAAAATTCCCATATGCTGCTGCTTTGTAGACAATTCTTTCCCCTAATCCCAGTCATTGGTGAACACTGATACGCTCTGTATACTTATAGTTTTATCTTCTCCCAAATATCATTTAAGTGGAATTATGTAATTTTTGAGGTCTGGCTTCAACCATTTCATTATGCTTATCAATAACTCATTCCTTTTAACTGGTGAGTAGTATTCCATTGGATGGATGTATCAGTTCATTCACTGGTTGAAGGACATTTCAGTTGTTTTCAGTTTTTGACCATTATGAATAAACATTTTCTATAATCATTTGCATACTGGTGTTTGTGAGGACATAAATTTTCTTTTTTTTTTTTTTTTTTTTTTTTTTTTGAGACGGAGTCTCACGCTGTTGCCCAGGCTGGAGTGCAGTGGCGCGATCTCGGCTCACTGCAAGCTCCGCCTCCCGGGTTCCCGCCATTCTCCTGCCTCAGCCTCCTGAGTAGCTGGGACTACAGGCGCCCGCCACCGCGCCCGGCTAATTTTTTGTATTTTTAGTAGAGACGGGGTTTCACTGTGGTCTCGATCTCCTGACCTTGTGATCCGCCCGCCTCGGCCTCCCAAAGTGCTGGGATTACAGGCTTGAGCCACCGCGCCCGGCCGAGGACATAAATTTTCATCTCACTTGGGCAAATACCAAGGAGTGGGATTGCTGAGTCACATGGCAAGTACATGTTAAACTTTAAAAGAAATTCCAACTGTTTTTATATCATTTTAAAGGCCCTACAGTTTTACATTCCCACTAGCAATGCATGAAATTTCCAGTTAATATCTCCACGAGCACCTATTGTCAGATTGTTTTTATTTTAGCTATCCTTCTATGTAAAATGGTATCTCATTGTAGTTTTAATTTGTATTTCCCTAATGATGAACATGTTTTCATTTGCTTATTTGCCATCCATACGTCGTCTTTGGTGAAATGTTCAAATATTTTGTCAAAACGTTGTGTTTTCTTGCTACAATTTTGAGAGAAACAAGTCCTTTGCCAGGTAAGTCCTTTGCCAGATATGTGATCTACAAATATTTTCTCTCAGTCAATGGCTTGTCTTTTCATCCTCTTAGTAGTGCCTTTCCCAGTACGAATTATTTTCATTTTGATAGGTCTCATGTATCAATTGTTTTTCTTTTATAGATTGTGTTTTGGTGTCACATCTAAAATCTCTTTGCCCTCACCCACGATTGCAAAGATTTTCTCCTATGTTTTATCCTAGAAGTTTTATAGTTTTCGGTTTTACATTTAGGTCTGTGATAATTTTGAGTTAATTCTTGCATAAAATATGAGTTTCAAATGTTTTCACAGGACATCCAGTGGTACCAACACCATTTGATGAAACATGTATTTTTAAAATGGGTGATGGGCTGGGCACAGTGGCTTATGCCTGTAATCCTAGCACTTTGGGAGGCTGAGGTAGGCAGATCACTTGCAGTCAGGAGTTTGAGACCAGCCTGGCCTAGATATTTGAGACCAGCCTGGGACAAAATGGTGAAACCCCATCTCTACTAAAAATACAAAAATTAGCCAGGCATGGTGGCAAAAACCTGTAATCCCAGCTACCTGGAAAGCTGAGGCACAAGAATCTTTGAACCCAGGAGTTGGAAATTGCAGTGAGCCAAGATAGCACCACAACACTCCAGCCTGGGTGATAGAGCAAGACACTGTCTCCAAAAAAAAGTGATGGTATCAACACTAGTTTTTAAGTTTCATTGGATTCATTTTTAAAGACCAACAATGAGTAATAAAGTACTTTTATTTTCAAATGTCAGTATTCATAATATGTTGGAAATTATATCCTTTGTAAATGTTTGAAATTATGATGAAACACTTTAGAGGAAAGTTTGATAATGTTCGGGGTTACAAAATTTTTCATAAGTATTGTAGGAGTTATGGAAGCCAAAAAAATAAAAAACCATCTGCAGCTCACTTTTAAGCATTGGCAGAAGAAATAGAGAAAAAGAAAAGGATTTATTAAGGAGTATTCCAACTCCTAAGGCTAGTGCTTTGGCACTAGCAGAGAGGAAGGTTAACAAGAAGGAAGTAAAAAATGACTCCCTGGTTTCTAATTTTGGTGGACAATGGGTGGTATTATCACCAACCAAATTCAGAGGAAAGACCAGACTTGGGTGGGAGAAAGAAAATAAGCACATGTTGTATTTGGGGTACCTTTGGATAAAAAATTTTATGAGGTTTGAGTTTCATTTATAATTGGGTAGGATGTTTTACTTTCTATTTTTTCTTTATATGTGTGTGGGGATGTACATATTTGTGCACATGTGTGTGTGCTGAAGGATTGATTTATGTTGGATTATTTCTTCCAATACAAATTAATGTTTGACTCAGACTAGTAGTATAGAAGTTCCTGTGGTGCAGTAGGAAAGCAAAGACTTGAGACACATACAGTCTTGGACTGTGAATCCTTCTACCTCTGCTACCCACTAGCTGTGTAAGCTTGGGCAAGATACCTTACTTCTCTAAACCTCAGTTCCTTCATTGGTAAAATGGCTGTAATAACCACTTGAAACAAGATATTAAATGGTGCTTTTCCTTTCTTGGGATTTCAATCAAGAACAAAGAATGACAGGTACTTACCCATACATTCTACTAAGAGGGACAAGATAGATTAGATTGATTTCCATTAGATTGTACGCCATGTAAGTTAGTAGGTCTGGGACTATAATGATGCTCAAGTGTAATTTTCAAAAACTTATAAAACAAAATGTTATGAACATATGTCAAAGGTCTTTTTTAAGTTCAATTAATGAGGAAATCAGTAAGATGTTACGAACGGTTCAAAGAACACACAAGAAGATAGACATTTATAGGTAATTTAGTAAGGGAACATTAGGATCAAAATGTTCATTCAATACAAGACAAGTTACGGGCCTACAGGTCCACATACTGAGACCTTTGGCATTAACTTTTCCATGGGACAAACTTTTTGTGTCTCTCCCAGACAAAAATCTACAAGTTAACCAGTAAATGAAAAGTCAAAGTTGCAAACTCAGTACTACACTGAAAGAGAACATCTTGTCATCTCTTCTATTTCAAAGTTTCAGATAATTTTTCTGACGAGGAGGAGAAAAACCAGTTTGAAAGAAGCCAGTGGTGCTTTCTATGGTTAAAAGTTGTTAAAAATGCACTTGGGTATGCAAAAAAAAAAAAAAAAAAAAAAAAAAAAAAGCCTATTTTTTTCTGTAACTCAATTTTTATCTTGAAGCACCATTCTGTGAGATGTAAAGAATTTCACCGTGTCACTTCCAGATAGTCAGCCACTTTTATGACTTTTGTTAAGTTTTAGGTTTAAATTTGTTCAAACACAAGATTGTGCACATATAGACACAAGATCACCCACACAAACTCAGCACCAACACCATGCTCCAGAGAGCTGGAGCATACACCCCAGGCTGTGGCATGCTAGAGGAGAGCGGTCCACTTCTTACCTCCAGCTGTCCTGGCTGATTCCTGGCAACAGCTACAACCCTCCTACCATTACCCTTGGCTGCCACCATTCCAGTTAATACTTCACATGGCCTTACATGTCCTGGGATTCTGGCCTCCAGTTGCCAGGTCCATGCAGGTTACTCTGGGTCCTTCCTCCCTGCCAGCCGTGGCCACAGGAGTTGCAGACTCCTTCTGCTACCTTCTACACCCTAATCAAAGGGCTACCAAAAATTGCGGGTGTTTACTCATGGCACTTTGGTGGTTGGGGCTGAGCCTCCTGGAGTCCCCTGAACTTCCCTTTGCCTATTTGCTTCATGAAGTACACACTGGATAGAATTTCCTCTCAAGGCTGCACTCTGGAAATCAGTCGCAAGGTCACTTTGCTCTGGGACCACCAAACCCATTGGAGATACTATTCCTTGCCAGTCTCTGGCCCAGGAGATGTACGGATAGGCTTGCAGTTCAGAGTCCCCCTCCCTTTCAGTCACTACCACATGCACACTCAACTTGAACTCTTTTTCTCTCCTTAACAATTTCTCCTCCCTAAGTCCCCAGCCTGAGGGAATCGTTATTTAATGAGGATGGTGGATAAGGGTGGGTCCCAGTTGGGGCTGATTGCCTCGATCTCCTAAAATACCTCCACCCAAGGCTTTGAGATTAAAAGTCAGACTTTGCTGTCCTTGTTTCCCAGATCCCTCTTGACACCCCTCCCTATCCTGAGGGACAGTGCCAGGCTGTGGCCTCAGCCCAACTGGCAAGGATACAGTAGTGGAGGGAGCAGGGGAACCCCAGTGAGTACTTCGCGTGTCCTCCTGCTGCGTTAGTTTTATATGACATACACTCTAGGTGTGACCTGCAATATTCCAGTTTCCAGGAAGACCTGCCTGGCCCACAGTCTAATTGCATCTGGCCCCGAATCATCTTCTAGTCATGGGTTTGTGGGCACAAGCTCATCTGAGCACATTAAAGCTGGCTCAGGAGGCAACGGGTCCAGGCCACAAACCCCTGGCCTGAGGCAAGCTGCTTGGCTCCCACTGGGAGTCTCGGAAACCCAGGCCTTCCTGCCCAGCAGGGGAGCGGGAATGGGGAGTGAGAGCGAGGGGAGGCTGATCTCCCGTGCGCTGTCCACATCAGGGTAGAAACCCTGCCAGGATCAACAGCGTGGCTCCTGGCAAAGCCCCTACCCGGTTCCCTCAACACTGTGGTCACCAAGGGCCTGTGTTTTCTCCAAGCTGTGGGGTTTAAAAATGACCTCCTAAGGTCTGGCACACAACTGAGTTCTTAGAGGAAAGAGGACAGGGAGGTGACGCCTCACTCCGAGGGGTTAGGAAAACGGAGCCGGCTGTTACTCCGTGGGAATGGTGCTACAAAACCATCAGCACACACTCAGTGTTCACTCAGTAACAGGACTCTACAGCCAGTGACATGACATCTAATCATGGACATGTATTCTCTGAAAAGACCTGGAGACCATCGAAAGCAAACCTTGCATTTCACAGAGCAGGAAACCAAAGCAGAGCATTGTCCAGAGACCGGCCACAGTGACGCCTCCCCTTCTGCTCTGTCCTTTTCTTTGCGTGTGTTTGTCTTCTGCTGAGCTTTAAAAGGCATGTGGGTGAGGTTTGTCTTATTTAGAAAATCAGTAAACCACTGACCTTCAGGGCTTACTAGTCTGAAGTCTGGACCAGCCTGGATTGCTGTGTGTGGCCAAACTCAGACAAGGAGCTGGGCCTATGAATGGGGTCAGGCATGAGTCAGGGGGCCAGTGGCCCTGGTCAAAGTAAATTTGAAGTGTTCAGTACCACAGCTGAGAGCCTTCATCTGGACCAGGGTGCTAGGCGGAGCCTGACAAAACCGTGTGTCCCAGTAGTGGGTTTCATGGTGGATAATGACAATCCAATCAGTCTCCTTGGAAAGGTTTGCACCTGAGCCATACTTAGAAGTCAAGGTGGAACTAGGCAGAGCAAAGACGCTGAGACCTAAGAGTGAAGGGGCAATGGACTCCTGATTATGAGTGGAAACAAGACCAGAGGCGTCTTGGGTCCAGCCAAGTGGTTGAGACAGGGAGGCCCCATTCTGGTTCCCAGGTGGCTCCTGACTCTTTCTCCCATACGTAACTAAGGGAACCTCCCTATAACCTCTGTCCCTCACAACAATCATAGCATGATTTTCATGCTTCCAGTAACCAAAATGTTAACCTTGTGACTCTGGGGTTTCATTTTAATAACAATCTTTCTAAAAAATACACCTTTCTGACTTCTAAAATGCTGAGCCCACATGCCCTCCAGGCTACTTGGTTCATCCCTGGTTTCCTTGGCCTGAACCATGCACTTCCATTACCTTCTCCCACCCCTCTGCCTCTGCTGAGAGATGTTCTCTTAACTCCTCTCCTTGCCTTCCTTGCTTTTCCATCTACCACCTCTTGTGACCTTTTCTACAGAGAAAGCTGAACCTCTATACTTTTGAGCAAGAGAAAGAAAGTTTCTCAAGAAAACAAGGAGAGCCCCAGCCAGGCCCTGTGTGTTGTGTACTCTGCCCTGGCCATCCCCTGCTGTCTACCTCTCCATAGAGTGGAAAGTCTGCAGGCTCAAGGGAACATAACCTGGAGCCCTCACCTTATTCCCCATCTCAAACATGATCCCCACAGTTTTTCACTCCAGTGACCCAACAGTCAGCTGCTTCCCTGGGCCCTTCCTCCAGCAGGCAAATCACAATGTTACTATGTGCATCCCAGGGGCCAACGGGGTAGGAGGTAGGGGGCGCTGGTTTGTGAGGGGCATGGACAGAGCCTGGATATGTGGCCTGGTGTCTGCACACATGCATGTGAGGCCTCTTGGGCAGCTGGGAGGCGGTTCTTCCTGCATGTTTGTGTTCTGGGGTAGAAACTTGAGGGTTCTGGGGACCCACATTCTTCCCAGGCCATCAGGAAGGCATATTCTTCAACTTAGGAGGATAGAACATATTTTATTCAACAGTTTTTAGCTTGACTTCTTACTTTAAAATGATAAATTATTATACAGGACCTCCATTTATAACTCTTGTTCCAGACCTTGCAAAGCTGAGGGATAGGTCTGGACTCATGTATCAGATTTGGGGTTTTATTCAACTAGGTTTGTCCTCTGTTTTCCTGTAAAGACTCACAAACAATCCTGAAATGTATTCAAGGAGATGTGGAGCAGTTTGATTGGTCTAGACTTAAGATTAAAAGGCACATGTGAACTTTACCTGGGAACAAATTTGCAGCCTCTCCAATTTATCATATCCAAGTTCTCAAAATATGTTTGCAGGCTTTTGCTATGTCTCCAATTCATCAAACTTAAGTTGTCAAAGTCAAGATATTTCAAAAACAACTTTTAAAGGACTTTTTTATACTTTGATCATTGAGCTTATCTGAAGTATCACTAACTTCACAAGTATATCCTCCGGGAATTCTTTCTACCCTGTTGACCATTGAGAAGGATTTGACTGGCTCTGCTGAGTTGTCCTGGATAAGGCACATATATTCGGTACTGCAGAGACTGGGCGAGTTTCCTGGTACTGGTTCTGGATGTGTTTATCCACCGTCACCCATGACCTCCCAGTGGAAGGGAATTCTGATAGTTTCTAATGCCATACATTATTATGGACACACAATAAATAACAATTTGGCAATAAAAAAATTTATTGCCTAGTGTCACAGTGTCACTAAGGGAAAACTGTTTCTGTGACATGAACTTATACTTAAGGCTAGAATAGCTAAGAAAAACTTATGATTTATGAGATGAAAGTTCGTGAAAACTAGGTGGTTTTTTTGTTTTTTTTTTGTTTTGTTTTGTTTTTTTTTTTGCCTGAAAGCTCTCTTGAATTTGCAATAATCTTACTAACAGATAAGCAGATAGACCTTTGGAATCCATATGCCATATTTTAAAATTACACACATACACACACTTGATCTGATTATTTGGGGTAAGATATAGGAAGCTCTAAAAAGAAAGTATTTCCTCCGACCCTAGAAGGCTTCCTTCTTCCCCATTTGTTAAATTTATGGATCTCGTGTAGATTTTGAAGGTTCATTCAGAAAACTAAACTTGTCTTTATCTCGACTGGCTTTAGAAAAGAAAAAAATTTCTTTTTATAGTTCAAGGAGCCAAGCAGGCTTGAAATTGAATTCTGGCCAACCCACTGACTTAACTGTGGAACATCAGGAAAAGTACTTAAACTTCCTGAAAGTCAGTGACCTCATCTGTAAAATGGGGGTAATGAAACGTGTCTCACAGATTTCTCTAAGAATTAAGTAGTAGCAGCCATACAAAGTACTTGGCACAGCACCTGGCTCATAGTGACACTTGATCATGCATCTGTAATATCATTGATGTTGCTTTTTTATGATTACTTCTTGAGATTTGCTGTTGCTGAAGTGTATTAACTTTGCAATTTGTCTACCATTTCTTTCAAACAAATACTTGGAGTACATTTTTCAAAACTGATAATTTGGTAGGTTCTTGTCAGGGTCTGCCTGCCTCCTCAGATGGGTATATTGGTGGGCCAGAGCAAATGACCTTGGATTAGTATCAGTTCCTTCCCCACACCTACTACTCCGGCCATACAGCCTCAACACCCTCAACACTACATTGCTAACACAACGGAATCAAGATTTCAGCCCCGAATTTTCCATGCTTGCCACAGTTCACCCGCTTCCAAAAGCTGTTTCCTCAAAAACAAGGGCAACATCGCCATCTACCGTTGCCACACACTCACTGAAGAGAAAATTGCTCTTAACAAAGTAAAGAAACTGGAACATTTTTGTTTGATACCTTATAAAATGAATCATTCCGTTTCTACTTCAGCTTCCAGAAGAAGCCCTATTTTTACAGAGGTTCACTGTTTGAACCCCTCTCTGGGACCCGAAAGTGGCTCGAGATTGAGCGTGGGCCCTGGCGACATTTAGTCAAATTTCTTCTCCCAAATTTTATATCATGTGTTATCGTCGAATTTTCACCCTCAACTTACTTACACTTAAAAATGACTGATGGGTGGCAATTTGTGTGTGGTTTGGCATCTGCACTCCGCAAATTGGAAGGACAGTGGGTGCACAGAAGTGGGAGAAGAGTGAGAAATAGTGAGAGGCCAATCTTTGCGGTTACTGCTCTAAGGGGTTTTCCTGGCTTATCACACGCACGTAAGAGAGTGAAGTCCACTCCCTAGACCAGTCCCCTCGTGCCTCACCACCAAGTCTTAAACCTGTCCCCACCCCACAGACAGCTGACAGCAGTGTCATCTAAATGTAATCTTTTCCCTCTGCCTCAACTGTGATTTATTATTGCACGCTAACAAATGGCCATCCACAGCTTTTTATTAACTGTAAAGTGGTTTTGGAAGCAGTTTGTATGAGGCAAACTTTGCAAAAGCAAGCCCTTAGTACTGCACCAAGTCGGAGAAGAGGTGCCCTTTTGTACATCGTTTTTGTGTACATTCTTGTCTGGCTTTCTATTTTTCCATCACCTCACTCGGCACAGGAAAGCATCTTTCATCTTGGTATGACTGTCTTCCACACTGCAGTACTAGTTCAGTCTCTGGTGGACTGTTTTGGCCTCTGGGTGTGTTCCTCAGATGCTAAGCAAAACTGTGAGACTCCTGTGTAATAAGCTGGGAGGTGACAGTTCATTTTGCACAGACAATAAAATAATATAAACTGCCTTTACGTCATACCAGAATTAGCTGCACACTCCCTCACAGAGAACAAGGCCCCCTTTTCATGTCCCAGGCAGGAAGCAAAGTGACTTAGAACAAGTGGGGTTTTTTTTACATCTTTGAAAGTGTGTGTGTCTCCGCCACAGGACCAGATGCCAGCCCTTAGATTCCAGCTCCTTCCCGGGTCATTCCCCTCTTGGAATCAGGATCAAGGTGGGCAAAGTCTATGGTCAGGCCACAGAACATTCTGGGGAGAGGCAGCTTGGATTACTTTACCACAAGGGACTTTCCAAAACCAAAGTTATTAGGAAAAGCAGAATGGAGAATGTTTGGAAAAAATGCTGTTAACACCTGATCCACACGTTCTTTCCTCCCCCTGTGCCTCTCATAATCACTTACAGACGCTGAGGTGTGTACGAACGGACAGGCAACCTCGGCCTGCAGAGACCCCAAGACACAAAACCGTGGAAGCCTCACCTTGGATCCTGTTGCTTGTTTGACTCTAATTATGCATTTAAATTTCGGGGGAAATTTTAACAAGAAAAACAAAACATAATCCCACTAGCGTTTTCTTTTTTGCATGCTTCGTTGTAGTATTCTGCTTTCTTTCTTTCAATTACACAGAGACCTGTTAAAATCTGTTACTATGATTTTAGACTTGTCTATTTCTCCTGGTAGGTCTGTCAACTTTTCTTTATATATTGTGAGACTGTGTAATAAATGCATGTAAATTATTTATCTCTTTCCTTTTTTATGGGAGGTTTTTTATTTTCCAGCTTTATTTAGGTGTAATTGACAAAATTGTATAAATGTTAGGTGTACAGTGTGATGATTTAATATGTGTATATATTGTGAGATAATTATTGCAATCAAGTGGTAGCTAGCTATCCCTTCACCTTGTTACTTTTTTTGTATGATGATAACATTTAAGAGCTACTCTTTTAGCAAAATTCAAGTGTACAACACAGTATTGTTAGCTATAGTCACTGTGGTCACTGTGCTGTACATTAGATCCCCAGAACTTACTCATAACTGGAAGTTTCTACCCTTTAAGCAGTATTTCCCCATCTCCCCCGGCAGGGCCCTGGCAGCCACTATTCTATGATCCATTTCTATGAGTTTAGCTTTTTTTAGATTCTGCACGTAAGTGAAATCATACAGTATTTGCCTTTCTTTGTCTTACTTAATTCACTTAGCCTAATGCTCTCAGGTTTATCCATGTTGTCGCAAATGGCAGGATTTGCTTTCTTTTTAAGGTGGAATAATATTCATTGTATATACATACACAACACAATTTCTTTATCCCTTCATTATCAATGGACACTTAGGTCTTTTTCGTGTCTTGGCTATTGGCTGCGATGAACATGAGAGTGCAGATATCTCTTGGAAATACTGATTTCAGTTCCTCTATCATATATGCTATTAAATGCATGCAAATTTTAAGTTATTCTCTCTCTCCCTGAAACCTTTTATCATTCAAGAACAACTTTATTTTTAAGTAATGCTTTATGCCTGAAAGTTTCTTTTGTCTGATATTAATATAGCCCACACCAGTCTTCTTTTCTTTATACTTTTATCAGGTATACTCTTTCATCATTTTAATCTCAACTATTTATTATTCATATTATTTAGATGCATCTTAATAATATACTATTTACATATAATATACTATTATATATTAATATAATATACTATATACATTCTATATATACTATATATAATATAGTATATACTATATACTAATATATTATATATAATATATAATATGCTATTTATATTTAGATGCATCTAAATAATATACTATTTATATTATATTTTATATATAATATATTATATATATAAAATATAATATATAAAAAATAATATATAATATATATTTATTATATATGTTATATATTTTATATATATAATATATAATATATAATAAAATATATAATATACATAATATATAATATATAAATATATATTATATATTATTTAGATGCATAATATACTATTTATATTTAGATGCATCTAAATATATTTAGTATATAATATAAATAGTATATTATTTAGATGCATTCATATTCATATTATTTAGATGTATCTCTTGTTAAACAACATATGGTTGGGGTTTTGTTTAGCTAAACAAGCATTCTTTTTTCTTTTACTGGAGGATATGACCCATATAGATTTAATGTAATTACAGTTTTGTATTTTGTTTGTTCCTTCCATATTTCCTTTTTGGAGATTGCTTTTTTTTTTTTTTTTTTTTTTTTTTTTTTTTTTTTTTTTTTTTACCTTTTTCCTTCTCTTAATTTGGAAGATACCATTTTTTTCCATAGAGACAGGTTTCACTCTTTGCCCAAGATGGAGTGCAGTGGCTCAATCATAGCTCACTACAGCCTTGATCTCCTAGGCTCAAGAAATCCCCCAGCCTTAGCCTCCTCTGTAGCTGGGACTACAGGCACAAGCCACCATGCCTGGCTCTCTTTTTAGTTTTTTTGTTTGTTTGTTTGTTTTTAACTTTCTCGTAGAGATGGGGTCTTATTATATTGCTCAGGCTGATCTTGAATTCCTGGCCTCAAGTAATCCTCTCACCACAGCTTCCTAAGTAGCTGGGATTACAGGCATGAGCCATCGTGCCCAGTCAAATTTATATGTTAGTCATTGATTTAAACTGTCATTTTCTAAAAAATCCACACGAGAAATTATTGCTAATTAGGGTCAACACTTAGTAAATTTTACCCATATATACGCCATTTTCTTTTCTCCGTACGTATTGTCATATCTAAGCCATTCTTTCTGAATGTATATATTTCTATTCTCAAGAACAACAGTAAGGATTTTCTTTTTTGAGGATTGCTGGTGAAGAACTCAATTGTTTTTGAGCATGCCAGGAACCTTATCTCCTGTTCTATGTGCCCTTTGAGGTTCAGAAAAAGTTCCAGGAGCAAAGATTATTAGATAAAAACATTTTTGTTTACAGGGCCACCATTTACGTTGTGGAGTTGTGCTCCCTGAGACACTGTCAGTTAGATATTCAGTACTATTGTCATATCACTTCCTAAGCTGTAGAAATAAGTCAGATTCACTACAAACACATTAGTATATATCATCATGTTATGATGTTTCTTAATTTAGTTGTAAGTGGCACCTCAAATTTGCTTTAATTTGTATGTTTTTGAATTTGTGCTGGGGAGAACATTTTATCCTGGGTACTTTGATTTGCTTTCTTGTATAAATATGTTTATAATTTTTTGAGGGATTTTTATATTGACTCAGCCTTTGGTAATCTCTCCAAACTGTCCACTAGTACCAAATAAACTTTTGTAGATACCAGGTCTCCCTATGTTGCCCAGGCTGGTTTTGAACTCCTGGGCTCAAGCAATCCTCCTGCATCGGTCTCCCAAAATGCTGGGATTACAGTTGTGAGCCACTGTACCTGCGCCCAAATAAACTCTTAATCAGTACTCAGGGTTTCAGCTAGAGGAGGCAAGAAATAATGTTTTCCTCATCTTTAAAGCAAAAACAGGTAGATACATAAATGGAAGAGCACCACAAAACTACCCTTCATTGTCAGTATTGATGTGGTAAAGTAAACAGACCCATGAGCATAGCAAAATTGATGGCAGATCCATTTTAACACAGTGCATTGAGAATCAATGATGTGCAAGGAATTGTTCAAGGCAATAGGGAGGCAAGGAGCTTAGTCTCTTGGATATGTGGCAGGAGGAAGGGAAGAATTACCTAAAATAAGAACAGCTGCTTTCTAGCTCTTCATTCAGCCCCATCGGATAAAAGAAAAGGAAAGGGGAAGAATAGAGCCTAAGACCAACTATTGGCTCTAACCCAGCTGGCTGCCTCCCCTGGCTGGAGAAGGAGGGAATTCCCTACGGGTGGCAGGTGGGGTCCAGGTTGTTCTAGGCCTTTGTTCTGGTCAAGTTGTACTGGAGAGCAGGAGGGCTGTCCTCCCCAGAACTCTTGAAGGGAGCAGGCTAGGAAAGCACTGCAGCTTGGTGGGCCTTACTGGAAGTTTTTTACCCACTCAGTTGGGTGTCACTGTGACATTAGACAGTGATACTAAGGAGTGTACTATATTTGCCAGCTTTTGGACTGAGCATGGGTGTCTTGCTTACCTCAGCCTCCTGCTCGGAACTCTAGGCCTCTGCATGTAGTAGACAGTCTGTCTCAATACTACAGACCATTGTCTTCTGAATGCCAGCTTAGCTTTCAACTTGAGTTTTTTTGTTTTTCTTTTATTATTATACTTTAAGTTCTACGGTACATGTGCACAACGTGCAGGTTTGTTACATATGTATACATGTGCCATGTTGATGTGCGCACCCATTAACTCGTCATTTACATTAGGTATATCTCCTAATGCTATCCCTCCCCCCGTCCCCTCCCCACAATAGGCCCCAGTGTGTGATGTTCCCCTTCCTGTGTCCAACTGATCTCATTGTTCAATTCCCACCTATGGGTGAGAACATGCAGTGTTTGGTTTTCTGTTCTTGCGATAGTTTGCTCAGAATGATGGTTTCCAGCTGCATCCATGTCCCTACAAAGGACACAAATTCATCCTTATGGCTGCATAGGATTCCATGGTGTATATGTGCCACATTTTCTTAATCCAGTCTGTCACTGATGGACATTTGGGTTGATTCCAAGTCTTTGCTATTGTGAATAGTGCCGCAATAAACATACGTGTGCATGTGTCTTTATAGCAGCATGATTTATAATCCTTTGGGTATATACCCAGTAATGGGATGGCTGGGTCAAATGGTATTTCTAGTTCTAGATACTTGAGGAATCACCATACTGTTTTCCACAATGGTTGAACTAGTTTACAGTCCCACCAACAGTGTAAAAGTGTTCCTATTTCTCCACATCCTCTCCAGCACCTGTTGTTTCCTGATTTTTTAATGATTACCATTCTAACTGGTGTGAGATAGTATCTCATTTTGGTTTTGATTTGCATTTCTCTCATGGCGAGTGATGTTGAGCATTTTTTCATGTGTCTGTTGGCTGTATGAATGTCTTCTTTTGAGAAGTGTCTGTTCGTATCCTTTGCCCACTTTTTGATGGCGTTGTTTGCTTTTTTCTTGTAAATTTGAGTTATTTGTAGGTTCTGGCCCTTTGTCAGATGAGTAGATTGCAAAAATTTTCTCCCATTTTGTAGGTTGCCTGTTCACTCTGATGGTAGTTTCTTTTGCTGTGCAGAAGCTCTTTAGTTTAATTAGATCCCATTTGTCAAGTTTGGCTTTTGTTGCCATTGCTTTTGGTGTTTTAGACATGAAGTCCTTGCCCATGCCTATGTCCTGAATGGTATTACCTAGGTTTTCTTGTAGGGTTTTTATGGTTTTATGTCTAACATTTAAGTCTCTAATCCATCTTGAATTAATTTTTGTGTCAAGAGTAAGGAAAGGATCCAGTTTCAGCTTTCTACTTATGGCTAGCCAATTTTCCCAGCACCATTTATTAAATAGGGAATTCTTTCCCCATTTCTTGTATTTGTCAGATGTGTCAAAGATCAGGTGGCTGTAGATGTGTGTTATTATTTCTGAGGGCTCCATTCTGTTCCATTGGTCTATATCTCTGTTTTGGTACCAGTACCATGCTGTTTTGGTTACTGTAGCCTTGTAGTACAGTTTGAAGTCAGGTAGCATGATGCCTCAAGCTGTGTTCTTTTGGCTTAGGATTGTCTTGGCAATGTGGGGTCTTTTTTGGTTCCATATGAACTTTAAAGCAGTGTTTTCCAATTCTGCGAAGAAAGTCATTGGTAGCTTAATGGGGATGGCATTGAATCTATAAATTACCTTGGGCAGCATGGCCATTTTCACAATATTGATTCTTCCTATCCATGAGCATGGTATGTTCTTCCATTTGTTTGTATCCTCTTTTATTTCACTGAGCAGTGGTTTGTAGTTCTCCTTGAAGAGGTCTTTACATGACTTATAAGTTGGATTCCTAGGTATTTTATTCTCTTTGAAGCTATTGTGAATGGGAGTTCATTCATGATTTGGCTCTCTGTTTGTCTGTTACTGGTGTATAAGAATGCTTGTGATTTTTGCACATTGATTTTGTATCCTGAGACTGCTGAAGTTGCTTATCAGCTTAAGGAGATTTTGGGCTGAGACGACAGGGTTTTCTAAATATGCAATCATGTCATCTGCAAACAGGGACAATTTGACTTCTTCTTTTCCTAACTGAATACCCTTTATTTCTTTCTCTTGCCTGATTGCCCTAGCCAGAACTTCCAACACTATGTTGAATAGGAGTGGTGAGAGAGGTCATCCCTGTCTTGTGCCGGTTTTCAAGGGGAATGCTTCCAGTTTTTGCCCATTCAGTATGATATTGGCTGTGGGTTTGTCATAAATAACTCTTATTATTTTGAGATATGTTCCATCAATACCAAATTTATTGAGAGTTTTTAGCATGAAGGGCTGTTGAATTTTGTCAAAGGCCTTTTCTGCATCTATTGAGATAATCATGTGGTTTTTGTCTTTAGTTCTGTTTGTATGCTGGATTACGTTTATTGATTTGCGTATGTTGAACCAGCCTTGCATCCCAGGGATGAAGCCCACTTGATCATGGTGGATAAGCTTTTTGATGTGCTGCTGAATCCGGTTTGCCAGTATTTTATTGAGGATTTTTGCATCGATGTTCATCAGGGATATTGGTCTAAAATTCTCTTTTTCTGTTGTGTCTCTGCCAGGCTTTGGTATCAGGATGATGCTGGTCTCATAAAATGAGTTAGGGAGGATTCCCTCTTTTTCTATTGATTGGAATAGTTTCAGAAGGAATGGTACCAGTTCCTCCTTGTACCTCTGGTAGAATTCAGCTGTGAATCTGTCTAGTCCTGGAGTTTTATCCGTTGGTAGGCTATTAATTATTGCCTCAATTTCAGAGCCTGCTATTGGTCTATTCAGGAATTCAACTTCTTCCTGGTTTAGTCTTGGGAGAGTGTAAATGTCCAGGAAATTATCCATTTCTTCTAGGTTTTCTAGTTTATTTGCGTAGAGGTGTTTATAGTATTCTCTGATGGTACTTTGTATTTCTGTGGGGTGGGTGATATCCCCTTTATCATTTTTTATTGCGTCTATTTGATTCTTCTCTCTTTTCTTCTTTATTGGTCTTGCTAGCAGTCTATCAATTTTGTTGATCTTTTCAAAAAACCAACTCCTAGATTCATTGATTTTTTTGGAGGATTTTTTGTGTCTCTATCTCCTTCAGTTCTGCTCTGATCTTAGTTATTTCTTGCCTTCTGCTAGCTTTTGAATGTGTTTGCTCTTGCTTCTCTAGTTCTTTTAATTGTAGTGTTAGGGTATCAATTTTAGATCTTTCCTGCTTTCTCTTGTGGGCATTTAGTGCTATAAATTTCCCTCTACACACTGCTTTAAATGTGTCCCAGAGATTCAGGTATGTTGTATCTTTGTTCTCATTGGTTTCAAAGAACATCTTTATTTCTGTGTTCATTTCGCTATGTACTCAGTAGTCATTCAGGAGCAGGTTGTTCAGTTGCCATGTAGTTGAGTGGTTTTGATTGAGTTTCTTAGTCCTGAGTACTAGTTTGATTGCACTGTGGTCTGAGAGATAGTTTGTTATAATTTCTGTTCTTGTACATTTGCTGAGGAGTGCTTTACTTCCAACTATGTGGTCAATTTTGGAATAAGTGCTATGTGGTGCTGAGAAGTATGTATATTCTGTTGATTTGGGGTGGAGAGTTCTGCAGATGTCTGTTAGGTCTGCTTGGTGCAGAGATGAGTTCAATTCCTGGATATCCTTGTTAACTTTCTGTCTCGTTGATCTGTCTAATGTTGACAGTGGAGTGTTGGAGTCTCCCATTATTATTGTATGGGAGTCTAAATCTCTTTGTAAGTCTCTGAGGACTTGCTTTATGAATCTGGGTGCTCCTGTATTGGGTGCATATATATTTAGGATAGTTAGCTCTTCCTGTTGAATTGATCCTTTTACCATTATGTAATGGCCTTCTTTGTCTCTTTTGATCTTTGATGGTTTAAAGTCTGTTTTATCAGAGACTAGGATTGCAACCTCTGCTTTTTTTTTGTTTTCCATTTGCTTGGTAGATCTTCCTCCATCCCTTTATTTTGAGCCTATGTGTGTCTCTGCATGTGAGATGGGTCTCCTGAATACAGCAAACTGATGGGTCTTGAATCTCCAATTTGCCAGTCTGTGTCTTTTAATTGGACCATTTAGTCCATTTACATTTAGGGTTAATATTGTTATGTATGAACTTGATCCTGTCATTATGATATTAGCTGGTTGTTTTGCTCGTTAGTTGATGCAGTTTCTTCCTAGCATTGATGGACTTTACATATTGACTTGTTTTTGCAATGGCTGTTACCTGTTGTTCCTTTTCATGTTTAGTGCTTCCTTCAGGATCTCTTGCAGGGCAGGCCTGGTGGTGACAAAATCTCTAAGCATTTTCTTGTCTGTAAAGGATTTTATTTCTCCTTCACTTATGAAACTTAGTCTGGCTGGATATGAAAGTCTGGGTTGAAAATTCTTTTCTTTAAGAATGTTGAATATTGTCCCCCACTGTCTTCTGGCTTGCAGAGTTTCTGCTGAGAGATCTGCTGTTAGTCTGATGGGCTTCACTTTGTGGGTAACCCGACCTTTCTCTCTGGCTGCCCTTAACATTTTTTCCTTCATTTCAACTTTGGTGAATCTGACAATTATGTGTTTTGGAGTTGCTCTTCTCAAGGAGTATCTTTGTGGCATTCTCTGTACTTCTTGAATTTGAATGTTGGCCTGCCTTACTAGGTTGGAGAAGTTCTCCTGGAAGATATCCTGCAGAGTGTTTTCTAACTTGGTTCCATTTTCCCCATCACTTTCAGGCACACCAATCAGACATAGATTTGGTCTTTTCACATAATCCCATATTTCTTGGAGGCTTTGTTCATTTCTTTTTAGTCTTTTTTTCTCTACATTTCTCTTCTTGCTTCATTTCATTCATTTGATATTCAATAACTGATAATCTTTCTTCCAGTTGATCGAGTTGGTTACTGAAGCTTGTGCATTTGTCATGTAGTTCTCATGTCATGGTTTTCATCTCTATCTGTTCTTTTAAGGTCTTCTCTGCATTGATTATTCTAGTTATCCATTCTTCCATTCTTTTTTCAAGGTTTTTAGTTTCTTTGCGCTGGTTATGTAGTTCCTCCTTTAGCTCTGAGATGTTTGATCGACTGAAGACTTCTTCTCTCAACTCGTCAAAGTTATTCTCCGTCCAGCTTTGTTCCATTGCTGGCGATGAGCTGCGTTCCTTTGGAGGGGGAGATGCGCTCTGATTTTTTGAATTTCCAGCTTTTCTGCACTACTTTTTCCCATCTTTGTGGTTTTACCTGCCTTTGGTCTTTAATGATGATGACGACGTACTGATGGGGTTTTGGTGTGGGTGTCCTTTCTATTTGTTAGTTTTCCTTCCAACAGTCAGGACCCTCAGCTGCAGGTCTGTTGGAGTTTCCTTGAGGTCCACTCCAGACCCTGTTTGCCTGGGTATCAGCAGTGAAGGCTGCAGAAGATAGAATAGTGCTGAACAGTGAGTGTTGCTGTCTGATTCTTGCTCTGGAAGCTTCATCTCAGGGTGTACCCAGCCGTGTGAGGTGTGGGGTGTTGGTCTGCACCTAGTTGGGAATGTCTTCCAGTTAGGCTACTCAGGGGTCAGGGACCCACTTTTTTTTTTTTTTTTTTTTTTTTTGAGACGGAGTCTCGCTCTGCCGCCCAGGCTGGAGTGCAGTGGCCGGATCTCAGCTCACTGCACGCTCCACCTCCCGGGTTCACGCCATTCTCCTGCCTCAGCCTCCCGAGTATTTGGGACTACAGGCGCCCGCCACCGCGCCCGGCTAGTTTTTTGTATTTTTTAGTAGAGACGGGGTTCACCGTGTTAGCCAGGATGGTCTCGATCTCCTGACCTCGTGATCCGCCCGTCTCGGCCTCCCAAAGTGCTGGGATTACAGGCTTGAGCCACCGCGCCCGGCCCAGGGACCCACTTGAGCAGGCAGTCTGTCCATTCTCAGAGCTCAGCCTTCATGCTGGGAGAACCACTGCTCTCTTCAAAGCTGTCAGACAGGGACTTTTACATCTGCAGAGGTTTCTACTGCTTTTTGTTTAGCTATGCCCTGTCCCCAGAGCTGGAGTCTACAGAGGCAGGCAGGCCTCCTTGAGCTGTGGTGGGCTTCACCCAATTCGAGCTCCCTGGCGGCTTTGTTTATCTACCTAAGCCTCAGCAATGGTGGGCGCCCCTCTCCGAGCCTCACTGCAGCCTTGCAGTTAGATCTCAGACAGCTGTGCTAGCAATGAGGGAGGCTCCGTGGGTGTGGGACCCTCCGGGCCAGGTGTGGGATATAATCTGGTGTACCATTTTCTAAGACCCTTGGTAAAGCTCAGTATTAGGGTGGGAGTTACCTGATTTCTCAGGTGTTGTATGTCTCAATTTCCCTTGGCTAGGAAAAGGAATTCCCTTCCCCCTTGTGCTTCCCAGGGGAGGTGATGCCTTGCCCTGCTTCAGCTCTCGCTGGTTGGGCTGCACCCGCAGACCGGTATCAACTGTCCGACATGCCCCAGTGAGATAAACCCGGTACCTCAGTTGAAAATGCAGAAATCACCCGTCTTCTGTGTCACTCACGCTGGGAGCTGGAGGCTGGAGCTTTCTATTTGGCCATCTTGGGCACCACTTCAACTTGGATTTAATATTTTTATGCCCTCTCTGCCATCATCTTAGGTTTATAGAAGTGAATATATGTCATATGTTTCTAAATAATACAAAAACTTCTTTCTTTATAATTTTTTTGCAGTTTAAAAAATGTATTTTTATTGTTACATAGTAATTTTACACATTTGTGGGGTAGATATGGTATTTCAATATATGCATATATTTTGTAATGATCAAATCAGGGTATTTAGAATATGACATCCAACATATATCATTTCTTTGTGTTATAATCTTCATGTGCAATAATCAATAAACATAAACAGAATTTCTGGTTCTCATATGGGTGTGGAATCATTACAAAACATTATTAGTTGTAATAGGTGAGGCTTCTAATGAATGAGGAATTTCCTAATCTCTCTCAACCACAGATTATTATGAAATAGAGTACAGGCCTCCACCTGCATCACTGATACTCCTTCTTTTGGTGAAAGACAAGAAGATTGGCATTCTGCCCTGCCCTGCCCATCACAGGAGATCTGGCAACCAAAAAACAGGTACTATTGATACTGCCTACTGTCTCCCATCACTATCCGCCATAAGTAAGAACTAAAAGAAAACATTTATTTTTTAAATGGAACTACTTGAGTTTGATTGAATTAAGAGCTAGATGGAGAGTTTTGGATCCATTCTTCCTTTCGTGTTGACAGACACTGTTAATACATACAATTATATTTATCATAGTCCTACTGAAGTGTGAAAATAGGTTGAAAGAGTTTTTAAACTAAAAATGATGACTTACAGCAGAGTGCAATTACGAAGAAAGTTTTCAATACTCAAGCCAAGTAATGGCCTTCCCTCTCTGACCTTAATTCCCATGTTTAGAAATATGCCAAGTGCAGCACACACTGTACTAAATTGCCTTTGACTCAACTTTCATTATAATTATGTTAATTAAAAGAGTTGCAGAGCCAAGTTGGGTTTCTTAGCTCTCAGCCTTGTAGTTTATTAAGTTTATAAAGTCCCTAAAATAGTATAAATTATCTACCACAAATACTTATTTTGGGACAGGGGTGGGTGAGGTTTTATTTTCCATACTCTTTAGGATAAAGACTTAAAAAAAAGTTTCTCCGGTTGATAAATATTCATTTTTCCTTAGGGTTAGCACTAGAACTTAATTCCTTGATCTTCTACCTCAGTCATGACTCCTTTTCTGAGACTCTGCTTCTCTATCAAGCTTGTCCAACCCATGGCCCGTGGGCTGCATGTAACCTAGGATGGCTTTGAATGCAGCCCAACACAAATTTGTAAACTTTCTTAAAATATTATCAGATTTGTAATTTTTTTTTTAAAGCTAATCAGCCATTGTTAGTGTTGGTTTGTTTCATGTGTAGCCCAAGACAGTTCTTCTTCCAATGTGGCCCAGGGAAACCAAAAGATTGAGCACTCCTGCTCTATATTGTTGTTTGAGGCAGTGCTTCCCTGCCCCACCCTTGTTTCCTGGCAGACATGTCAGAAAAGTATCTCTGGCCAGGTACAGAGGCTTATAACTATAATCCTAGCACTTTGGGAGGCCAAAGCAGGAGGATCACTTGCAGGAGTTTGAGATCAGCCTGAGCAATACAGCAAGATCACGTCTCTACAAAAAATTTTTAAAATTAGCTGGGCATGGCCAGGCGCGGTGGCTCAAGCCTGTAATCCCAGCACTTTGGGAGGCCGAGATGGGTGGATCACGAGGTCAGGAGATCGAGACCATCCTGGCTAACACGTTGAAACCCTGTCTCTACTCAAAAAAATACAAAAAACTAGCCGGGCGACGTGGCGGGTGCCTGTAGTACCAGCTACTCGGGAGGCTGAGGCAGGAGAATGGCGTGAACCCAGGAGGCGGAGCTTGCAGTGAGCTGAGATCTGGCCACTGCACTCCAGCCCAGGCGACAGAGCGAGACTCTGTCTCAAAAAAAAAAAAAAAAAAAATTAGCTGGGCATGGTGGCTTGTGCCTGTAGTCCTAGCTACTTGGGAGGCTGAGGTGGCAGGATCACTTGAGCCCAGGAGTTTGAGGCTGCAGTGAGCTCTGACTGCACCACTGCATTCCAGACTGGACAACAGAGCAAGATTCTGTCTCTTAAAAAGAGGAAGAGTAGCAAAAACGTACCCCTCTCAGGCTCTGTGAGCCCCTCAGGAAGGTTTTCATACAGGGGTCAGAAGATTGGGGTTATGGCTACATGAAAGGCTTTGGTACAGGGGTCAGAAGACCGCAGTTATGGCTTACTAAGAACCACTTACTAAGCTTGAGGGTTAAGTAAGTCTTTTAGCTTCTCAAGCCTCAGTTTCCTCATCTTTAAAATGCAGATAAAAATACTATGCACATCTCCCAAAGTAAGTGGGGATCAAATAAAGTCATGTGAAAGCTCTTTGTAAACACTGTCACATATATTTCCACATCCCAGATTTTGGGGAATCCAGTTATGGCACAGTCTAGTACTGGTTAGCATTTGATATGGTTTGGTTCTGTGTCCCCACCCAAATCTCATATTGAATTGTACTCCCATAATTCCCACATGTTGTGGAAGGAACCTAGTGGGAGATAATTGAATCATGGGGATGGTTCCCCCATACTGTTCTCGTGGGAGTAAGTCTCACGAGATCTGATGGTTTTATAAGGGGTTTCTGTTTTCACTTTTTTCTCATTCTCTCTTGCTGCCACCATGTAAGAAGTGCCTTTCGCCTTCCGCCATGATTGTGAGGCCTTCCTAAGCCATGCGCAACTGTGAGTCCATTAAACTTATTTTTCTTCCCAGCCTCAGGTATGTCTTTATCAGCAGCATGAAAATGGATTAATACAGCATTCTTTCAGTTCCAAATACCAAAAACACAATTCAAGCAGAATTAAGGTAAACAAATATAGATTGGCTCAAAATACAAAAATTGTATTTCTACACACTGGCAATGATCTATTCAAAAATATTAAGAAAACAATTCCATTCACAATACCTAGGAATAAATTTAACAAAAGAATGCCAAAGATACTTTGAAAGCCACAACATGTTGTTGAAACAAACTCAAGAGAATCTAAATAAATTGAAAGACATCCGTGTTCATGGATCAGAAACTTAACATTAAGATAGCAAAACTCCCCAAATTGATCTACAGATTTAACATAATCTCTATCAGAATCCCATGTGACTTCTTTGTAGAAATTGACATGCTGATTTCAAAATGCATACAAAATTGCAAGTCAACCAGAATAACCAACACAATTTTTAAAATATAAACAAAGTACATGCACTCACATTTTCTGACTTCAAAGCTTACAATAAAGCAACAGTAATCAATACAGTGTGGTACTGGCACAAGGATCAGTGGAATGGAACTAAGAGTTCAAAAATAAACCCTTGTGTTTATGATCAACTCATTTTTGTTTTCAATAAAGATGCCAAGACCATTCAATAGGTAAAGGGGAGTGTTTTCAACAAACGGTGCTGGGACAGCTGGATAACCACAAGCAAAAGAATGAAGCTCAACTCTTATACCATATACAAAAATTCATTTTAAATGAATTAAATACCTAAATATAGAAGCTAAAGCTACAAAACTATTAGAAGAAAACATAAGGACAAATCTTCATGGCCTTGCATTTGGCAATAAATTCTTGCATTTAACATCAAAAGCACAAGCGCAAAAAAAAGGACAAGTTCTGATAAGAAATTTGTATCTAGAATGCATAAAGTAAAATGGGCAAAGGATCTGAATAAACATTTCCCCAAGGAAGATACACAATGGCCAATAAACATATGAAAAGATGCTTGACGTCATTAGTCATTATTCATCAGGGAAATGCAAATCAAAACCACAGTGAGATACCACCACATCTACTAGGATGGCTAGAATAAAAAAGTTGGATATTAATAAGTATTGGCAAGGATATTGAGAAATCAGAGCCCCTGATACAGTGTGGGTGGGAATTTAAATAATGTAGCCACTTTGGAATACAGCCTGGCAATTCCTCAAACAATTAAACATAGTCATATGAGTCAGTGATTTCATTCTTAAGGTGGAATTCTATTCAAGAGAAATTCCACTCAAATTCACTCACGAAAACTAAAAACATATCTACATAAAAACATGAACACAAATGTTTGTAGCAGCAATATTCCTAATAGACAAAAGGTGGAAACACCCAAACATTTACCAACTGATGGATTAACAAAATGTCATATATCCATAGGACAGAATATTATTCAGCCATAGAAAGAAATGAAGTACTGACATACACCATAACGTGGATGAAACTTGGAAACATTATGCTAAGTAAAAGAAGCCGGACACACACAAAAAAACATATTATTCTGTTTATATGAAATATACAGAATAGGCAAATGTTGAGAAACAAAAATTTGTGATTGCTTAGGGCTGGGAAGGATGGGAACACAGGGGAGTAAATGGAAGAAATGGGGGCTCTGAGGTGAGGAATATTCTAAAATGACTCTGGTGATATTTCCACCTGTGTATATATCTGTGAATATATAAAAATCCATTGAATTATACACTTTAAGAGGGGAAGTTATATATGAATGATACATCAGTAAAGCTGGTTAAAAAAAGTATTGGCTTACATTATGAACAGTCCGGGGTCCACAGCCCTTGTCACTCCCACTCCCAGCTCTTATTGCCTGTGTTGGCTTTCTCACTTGGTGGCAGAGATGATGACTAGTAGGCCCCAGCTGACCTTTTACCACTGTGTTAGTTCAAGCTGCCATAGCAAGATACCATTAGACTGAGAGGCTTAAATCACAGAAATGTATTTCTCACAGTTCCAGCAGCTAAGAAGTCTGAGATCAAGGTGCCAGCAAGGTTTGGTTCCTGTGAGGAGAGTCTTCCTGATTTGCACCTGGCCACCCACTGTGTCTTCTGTCCGCAGTGCATGCCTTTCCTCAGTGCATGCATGTGGAGAGGGAGCAACCTCTGGTTTCTCTTCCTCTTCTATGGACACTCATCCTGTGGGATCTAGGCCCTATCCTTATTACCTTATTTTAATTACTTCTGTAAAAGTCCCATGTCCAAATATAGTCACACTGGGGATTAGGGCTTCAACAGATGAATACTAGGGGGTGGAGAGGGTACATAAATATTCAGTCCATAAAAACCACGTTAGCAATCACAGTCAAAAGCACACTTCCATACCAAAGGGGCTAGAAGCTAAAACTATAAACACACTTCTCTCCCAAAGAGGCTAGAAGCTGCAGCTGCCTGCCTTTAGCCCAACTTAGAGCAAGATTTTGTTTATGGACCAATCACTTTGACAACCCAGGCCAGAGTTATATAAACACCATCAAAGCCTGAGTGGATCAGCCCCACCCCAACCAGAGAGAAAGCGGCTCATCCCAGAGGGAAATGTTGAGTCTTATCAAAGAAAAGGGGCAAGATGAGGCCAAACAGTAAATTCCTAGCCCACAATGCAAGGTCCACAGTCAAGGAACCTGCATCCCAGGCTTAGATGGGGCAGAGACCGCCTGTGTGTCCAATGGCTACTCACCAAGCTGTATACCCCTGTGCATTAGTCCGTTTTCACGCTGCTATGAAGAAATGGGTAATTTATAAAGAGACTGAGTAATTTCTGAAGAAAACAGGTTTAATTGACTCAGTTCCACATAGATGGGGAGGCCTCAGAAAACTTACAACCATGGCGGTAAGGGGAAGCACACACATCTTACATGGTGGCAGGAGAGTAAGCATGTGAAGGAGGAACCGTCAAACACAAAACCATCATCTTGTGAGAACTATGATGAGAACAGCATGGGGGAAACTGCCCCCCATGATCCAGTCACCTCCCACCAGGTCACTTTCCTTGATATGGGGGAATTATGGGGATTACAATTCAAGATGAGATTTGAGTGTGGACACAAAGCCAAACCATATCACCCTGGTACCCCCAGATTAGAGCACTAGGAAGACGAGAAACAGATGTGAGAGCGCTCAAGAACCAGAACTCACAGAACTCAGGAGCTAGAAGGGAACTTTAGGATCCCCAACTCCCTCATTTGATAAATTTTTCAAAACTAGTCTACAAAGGTAGATGTAAGACAACTTGATATGATAATTAAAATTGATTTCACACCACTAGACCTGAAAAAGACAAATTCATGTACATTTGCTAGCTGTTAGAATTTTAAGTAGGTGACTTCATCTCTACATTTTACGATTAAATTGCCAATAAAAAAATCGTCTCATAGGACTGTTCTTGAGAAAATGCAGCATACTTTGCAGAGATCAGAATGCCACACTCACGTAACTCAGATGGGCCCTGCAGACGTGAGGTTACTGGACTTGAAATATAAGCAGCTTTCTCTGGAGCCTGACATCTATCTCCAACCGAAGGAGAGAACTGAGCAGGAGATCCTCACCTCACTATGGTTGGAATGTTTGTGTTCCTTCCAAAATTCATGTTGAAAGTGAATCCCCTGTGCAACAGGATTAAAAATGCATCCTATAGAAAGGTGATTAGCACCTTATAAAAAGGCTAGAGGAGGGGGCAAGTTCGTCTCTTCTTGCCCTTTTTGCCTTTCCTCCACGTGAGCATAGGGTTTGAAGTGCCATGTTGGAAGCAGAGATGTGGGCCCTCCCTAGACATTGAACCTGCCTCCAGAACTGTGAGAAATACATTTTTGTTCTTTACAAATTACTCTGTCTCAGGTACTCTGTTTACAGTAACACAAACGGACGGAGACGCCCATCTTGTATGAGGTCCTGTCATGCCAAGTATATGGGATTTGGAGTCAGCCTGGTCACAGTTTGAACCCTTGTTATGCCATTTTGAGACTGTGGGCCTTGGAGAATCTGTTTCCTCTTCTGTAAAATGAGGTGACAATTCCTACCTAGCTTGGGGTACAGTGAGATTAAATAATGCATGTCAGATGCCTGGCACCTAGCGGGGATCTAGCTCATCTAGAACCTTCCCTGCTCTTTCCCCTCGCTTGTGTGGCAGGAGTGGTCTTGGGTATCCTGAAATCATTCGACCCCAATCCGTCTCCCCGGTAGGAGTTTGTTTTGCTTCCTTGTAACCGGCCATCATTCAATTCCTCTGCCCGAGTCCATGTTAGCCTGAGACCAACTGGAAATTTTTTGCCTCTGAGGAAGACAAGAATGTGTTAAAAAGGAAACCGGAGAGACTCCTCCCTGCCTCCTGCCTTCTCAAAGCACATTATTCACGTCACTACCCACTCAGGCCACACGGGGGAGCCGCGGGCCGGGCAAAGGCAAATCCTCGCGCCCTCCCAGCGCACACCTGCCCGGCGGCGGCGGATGCCAGCGGCGGGCTGCGGGCTGCGGGCTCCAAGCCTGGGCCAGGAGTCCTCACTCTGCGAGTTACACTGAAATCAAAATGAAGTAGAAGGACGTGGCTTTAAAAAGAGAAAAATATTTTCAAGCACGTGGTTTTTTTCCTTCACTCCTCTCTTGTGAAATCTGAGAAATGTCAAACAGAAGAAAGGAATGAAGTAAATCAGGATTACAGTTAAACTCCAGAGCAGGTGTTAGGGGGTGAAAGGGAGGGAGGAAGGAAGCAGGAAGAAGGATGGATGGATGAATGGGTCTATCTTAGGATCCTTCTGTTGGTGTGAACTTGAGTTGGGAGTGACCCGGGTTAAGCAGAAATGGGATTATGCGAACTCTGAGTCACATGTCTAGGAAAAGCATCTCTTGAAAGACTGGAGGTTTTAACAAATAAGGATTTGCCTCCATTCGTGTACTTTTCGGCACTAAGTTTTCTCAAAACAGTGGACACCTGTGGGACTGAATTGTTCACTAATCCTCAAAGAATAAAAGCAACCTAGAAGCATTCAAAGGGCAGTTAAGATAACAGTCTGAACTTGGACAAGCAGGTGGCCAATTCCTTAAGCAAATACTTAGACACCTAACTAAACACTACCTTCCTTTTTTTCCTTGACTTAAGCATTTCCAACCAAGCCCCACCACCTTCCTGAGCCAGGGTCTACAGGAGCTCTAGGGACATTCCACATGGTTTGCCTTGGCCTAAATAATAAGTATTCACTGAATCAATAAGCACTTTAATAAATGACCCTCTTCAAATAATCATTAATCTTAATCCTTAGCATGAAGGAAATAAGTGAATGAATTGAAATAATGGTTATTGTAAGTAAGGTCTCAAGAATTCAAGCATACATGAAATATGCCATGCACATCATATTAGTGTGTAGTTGTTACAACTAGAACAGTCAACCAAGTCACATGCTTCAAAAACCTCCAATCCTAATAAGGCTCCTTGTCTATAACCCCTTTGAGCTATTCCCCTGTCACTAGCAGTCTTCCGCCTTTATAGATTTAATCTTTTCATTCATTCCTTCATGAAGAAATCCTGTATTGAAAACTCCAAGGTGCTCACAACTAAGATAAACCACTAGAGGTATGAAAGTCATTGTCAGTTACTCAATCTAATGGGGAAATCAAATAAATGACAGTGGGATGGCCCAACAGATCAGGTGGAAGGGCTGCAGGAGGAGTGTGGTGATGGGATGTTAGAGGAGTTTTACAGAGAAGGTGACTTTTGAGCTGTGTCATCAGGAAACAATAAGACTTTCCTAGTTGGAAAAAGTAATAATTGCAGTTTTCCAATTCAAAATGTATTAAAAGCATGAGTTTTTGAGGCACACAGTCCTTAGACACTTGACAAGATAAGGCATTAATAGTGGATGTTCATTTGGCTTTTTCACAGGGATAAATTCATTTAATTTTAAAATATTTTGGCACTCCCCTTTAGTTCTGCAAATGTGCTGATACTATACTACAGCTATCAGTGAAGCAGCAGCACGTAGGAGTGGGAGCCAGGGGTTCACCTAATACCTTAAATGTCTGCCGTAATCTCTTGATAGTCCTTCCCTCATCAGTGACGAGTAAGTGGGAAACAAAATTACACGACCCATAGTGTTCATAAGAGAAACCAAGCCAGTTATTTGCTTCATTCATTCACTTATTCATTGACTCAGACATTAATATTAATTGCTAATTATGTTGTGCGCCTTGTCTAAGGTTACTACCCACAAGGAGCTCCAGATTGGTGTAGACCACAGAACAAAACCAGGTAACTTAAGTGTGTTACCAGGTGACACCAGCATAGTGAGGACATGAAAGAGCCAAGCCGGTGAGCACAGAGGGGCACAGCAGAGAGGAGGGACTGTAACCCAGCCCTGTGGCATCAGATCAAACTTCCTGGAGGAGGTCTTTCTGAGCTGCTTCTTGAAGAGTGCTGTATTTTCCTCTCATCTGGTCTGGAGGGCTTTCCCTGGAGAGTGGTTATAAATTCTAGTCCTGCCCTGATGGGGCTACAAGAAAGGCGGTCAAGAGTATTTACTGTGTGCCTTTCATGGGATACTACTTTATTCTGGTTGATGGCCTCATGCCTAAGTGTCTGACTCATGACCAGGTGTCCCTCTCACAGGAAACTTGTTTATATTGGCAAACACCTTTATGGCTCTTGTCTGACCTGTGCCCAGTTTATTCTTACCAAGATAGCCACTCTGTAGGAGAGCTCTGACTGGGAGAAGAGTTAGGTTTGGCTGTGTCCATGGGGTGAGACACAGGAGGCAGCGCAACAAACACATTAAATAACAAAAGCAGTGCATTACTTACAGACCCAAAGAGAAGAGGGCAGCACACCTTGCCTCACAGGGCCAGTGGGATGGGGAGAGCTGTCCAGAACACATGCATTTAACCAAGGAGTGGGGAGCAAGAGAGAGAGAACCTGTGGGACTGAAGCTTTTGTTGGGGACCAGGGCATTACCCAAGCAGTTTCCCATGGGTAGTTCTACTTAGTGGGTTTGGAGCAAGCAGGTAGCTGTCTCATGCAGTCACACTGGAACTGGTCACTACGACATATCTGCACACTCCATGTTAGGTACGTGGGTCCGTAAGGGGATTCAAGTAGGCTGCATTGGGAGGTGGTCCCATAGGGAGGTGGTCCCCAGGAGGCAGTTGTATAAGGCAATGTGTAAGTCCGTTTTCATGCTGCTGATAAAGACATACCTGAGACTGGCTAATTTATAAAGGAAAAGAGGTTTAATGGACTCACAGTTCCACGTGGCTGGGGAGGCCTCACAATCATTGTGGAAGGCAAAAGGCACATCTTACATAGCAGCAGACATGACAGAATGAGAACCAAGTGAAAGGGGTTTCCCCTTATAAAACCATCAGATCTTGTGAGACTTATTCACTACCATGAGAACAGTATGGGGGAAACCGCCCCCCATGATTCAGTTAACTCCCACGGGTCCCTCCCACAACACATGAAAATTATGGGAGCTACAATTCAAGATGAGATTTGGGTGGGGACACAGTCAAACCATATCAGGCAGATATCTGGATTGACCAGGTTGAGGAACTGGGAGGAGGTGTAGAACTGGAAACTCTTGTCAAGGGTGACTGAGCCCTGCTTCTGGTATGAAAAAGTTTAAGTTTCAGTCCAAATAGATGCTGCAGTAACATAAAATTATGAGTTCATGACAAGGAGGAAAGTCAAAGACAGGCCAGCCAGAGAGAATGGCATATTCTACTGCCTGGAAGCAAAAGAGAGCACTGTGCAAATGGTTAGTCTGACTGGAGTATACAGCTTCAGGCGTGGCAAGTGGTGGCTGAAAATGAACCTAGAGAGGTGTGAAGGGCTCAGTTCATGCCGAAGAACTTGGAATGCATCCAGGCAAAAAGGGCAGCCAAGGAATGGTTTTAAGGAGAAAAGTGATAAGATCAAATCTGTCTTTTGAATTTCAACCTGACTTTAGTATAGAGACAGGTATAACATAGAAGGCAAGAAGACGAATTAGAAACCTTTTGCAATAACGTGAGGGAAAAACAACAGATCTTGGCTAATCAAAAAAGTCCCAGTCTGAGTTAGAGGGCCAGTGATGATTTGGATTCAGTGTAAGTGGCCACCGCTTGGGTCTGCTGAAGAGCTAGCAAAGAAACTGGTAGGGAGGCACAGTGTAAAAATGATAGACGTACCCGAATTTCTTGTGGATGCACCTGTCATATTCAGGGGAGGAGGAGGGTCCCCTCTGCAGAGGTAGAGGGGAGACTTCAGGAGGGGGCTTTGGGAGAGACTTTGAATAATGCCCAGATGCATTATTTGAATCAGCAAAAAGCTCACCTCTTCCCTGTGCAGGAATTCTCCCTCTGCTGCCCTGGCTGGACTCTGGACTCTGTTTCTTTCTATCATATTAGGCTTAGGGCAGGCCTGACATGACCAGTCTCAGTGTTGGAACCCTGAACTGATGTCATGGCTAAAGGGTTGGTGAAATGTAGGAAGGTTTAAGATATTGAGGAGAAAAATGTCTAGGACAGGGTGATGAATTGCACAAGAGCAGTGAGCAGAAGGGAGGAGCTCTGCAAGGTGTCTGGATTGGTTGAGTGCTGTCTTCTTACTCTAATTCAGGAGAGGGGAAGAAAAGAGTTCATAGCAATTAACACTGACTATATGCCAGCCAGTTTACATATTTTGACTTATTGAAATCTCACAACACTTCTGAAGGGGATCGTAGTATCCTCATCCTAGAGTTGAGCAGCAAGGCTCAGAGGGGCTAAGGGAAGTGTCTGTGATCATAGGGAGCTGCAGAGTCAGCTTCAGGAATCCACAATCTCTATGGAAAGCTACATCAACACTTCTCTTGTCTCTCACAGTTGGACCTTCTGGTATTTTTATGCTCAACGTCTTCTCTTAAAAACGCACAGTCTCCTATAGTAAGCAGAAAATAATCTACTTATTGAACTAAGCTGCTGACTTTTTACCTCATCACTTTTTTAGAAGTTCAAGGGATATTGTTTATCAGCTGCTCCAGTCAAGTTCATCTAACAGAACATGTCAGCTCTGGGTGCAATCTGAGCTTCACATGCAGCTTCCTGCCAATGAGCTAATTTTCTGCCATGGTTTTAGAAACAAAAGAGTTACTTTGATGTTTTGGAATAGTTAAGTCTCTTGGAGATACAAGCATGACTTTTCCTTTATCCACAAACTGTTATTTGCAAGACAGTGGAACCTCTTGGAAACCAATGAGTATCTTCATAGATTCATATATAAGTACTTTTCTGAGATTATGAGAAAAATACATATTCCATGTGATTTAGGTCATTATTTCTAATTAGTGGAGAGTTAAAACAGAGCACTGCTTCTCTTCTTTGGTTTCTTCAGCCATGACACCTGAGAAAATTAATGGAAGTGATAAATAAATCCAAGAGTGTGTGGCCTCCAGGGAACAGAAACAAATCAAGAAATGACTATTTGACAGGTTGTATTATTATTCATCTGATGACTCTTATTTCTAGATATACAATGAAGAATGTCAAAGAAAAGGTAGCAAGCTACCCAATTCATGCAATAAAAGCAAATGTAAACCTTATAACTAAATGACAAATACAGCAGTCTTGTTTCAACATTATCGTTATAGTGGACAATATAAATGTTATGTACCAGGCACAGTTCTAAACCTCTTCAATAAATTGTCTTATTTAAACCTTATACTGATCAGTAAGAAAACTATATTTTCATTTTGCAGATAGGGATACTGAGGCAAAGAAAAGTTCACTTGCAAATGACAAGAAGATGATTAGAATTTGGGCAGTCTGGCTTCAGAGCCCGTGGCTGCCATCTTAAATACTACTAGGAATGAACTCATGTATTTTAAGGGTAGCTTGGTTGACCCCAAGGGGAGCCTAGTTTATCTTGGTCTTGATAAAGCAGCTTTTGCCTTTCCTACTAACAAAGTGTTAATAAAAGATTCTTAGTCATTTTTGTGACATGGCAAGGGAAAGAAAGTACCTTCTCCCTCAACTCCTCCACACCCCAACTCAGCAACTCAAGAATAAACCTATTGTTAACCCCTATAATCTTCATCAGTCCTTAAGGTGGTTTTATGGCCTGGCTCTTACAACCAAAGATGAAACCAGAAGAGCACCTTTTACTCTTTGGGGAGCTGTCCTTTCCCTACTTGGTGTGTTCAGGTGGACACAGTACCCTATCCCCCGACCTAGGTGATTGGTCCAGGGGTGGACTGATATACCACTTTAGATATAAAAATAGAAATTTTAAAAAAGTTTAGTCATCACAAATAGTAATAAATCAATTACATGTAAATACAAATAACTTTTTTGAAAGAAAATAACTATATTTTCCAAAAATGATTAGTAAGAAGATAGGCATTGCTCTGAATGTTTTCAAACTCTTCAACATCTGGCTTAGTAGAAGACAGCCAGATTCTCATAGCTTCATAGATTCCGTTAACCATTGGAGCAATGAGGTTTCCACATGTCAACTAACTTCTGGAAGAACCACTGTACACTTGGCAGAGAATGAGTGAAAAAGGCAACTAACATCTTAACATTGTAATGAAAGTAGTTTTGACTTTGCAGAACCCCCTGAAGTTCCCATGTCACACTTTAGGAACCACTGCTCTAGGAAAATGTATCTATTTTTGACTTCACTACTTACTATTAAGGGCTTAGACTCTAAGAAGTTACATGTTTTACTGTAGACCTCATCTGCTAGAGATGTAAATATTGTCTGAATAGTATAAAAACCCCACAGGTTAGGATCTGTTTCTAACTCGGCAAACATTTAAAAATGCCATACATCCTATTCCTTTAATTCTCCTTTGAACCAGTTTTGCCTATTGGTTCTCTAATGAGTTGAACATAATCTTTGACTTATTTACTCTATTTGTATACTCATGTTTTACTTTTGTAACATGATAATTTGACAAGCAGTTGGCTATTTCTGGAGGTTTCACCAAGTTTTCTGTAAGAAAAGGTTAAACTTCTAGCTAGGCTGGCCCTTGTGAAAGTAGAAAGGAGACAAGTGATTTTGCTAAAAGAAACTCACTCTTCTGCAGCTAGCAAACATGACTGGATGAGATTAAACAATCAAAGGCCTCTCAGCATTTAAAAATCCCAACACTCAATCTTGATCCATAGGAGTAAAGGGTAGATTCAAAAACCATGCACAGGATGGGGATCAGGAGAAGCCTGAGAACCAGGGACCCCTGATCATCCCCTTCTAAGCCTCTCCTCTTATGCATACCCTTCTGGGCAAAAGCAATCCAGTGGAGTTGCAACTTACATGTATTGGACTGAATTATACACATTCTGTTGGAGAGTGGTGGTGGTGGTGGTAACAAGAAGGCAATGACAATTAAAATACTCCAGTTATTACCAAAAAAAAAAAAAAGATAGCTGGGCATGTAGTCCCAGCTACTTGGGAGGCTGGGGCAGGCGAATGGAGTGAGCTCAGGAGGCGGAGCTTGCAGAGAGCCGAGATCGCGCCACTGCACTCCAGCCTGGGCAACAGAGCGAGGCTCTCAAAAAAAACAAAAAACAAAAAACAAAAAAAAACAAAATAACTCCAGTCGTTCCGTTTGTCCTGAAGAAAAAAGTGGTATGAGATGAACCTGTCATTCCTGCCAGTGGTGTTGGCTCCCTCATTGTGGGATCCTGGAATTTACTATCTGTAATATTTGAACAACACTGTCCTAACTGCAAGCCAGCTGTTTCAGCTGGTACACAACTTAAGAAATGATGGAAGGAAAAACTAACTGTGCTAGACTCATTGAGAAACAGAACTGTGTGGTTTGGAAGTGATAAGTGATTTTCAAGTGCAATGCTGACTTCCTATGATGACTTTAGAATGTGACTTTGCCTAAATTGCAATTCCACAGGAGGTATTATGACCATCATAAAGTATTGGAGCAGGAAAGAGAATCTCTGCCAGATCACTGCAGCCAGTAAACTGAGAATTAGAAAATAGGCTGTGTTGGTGCTAAAAGGAAAAAAAAAAAAAAAAAAGGCAGCGTTCAGATCAAGGGTCAGACTTCCAAGGTTGCTGGAGTTGCTTACCCATCCTACAGTACCCAAAGTCAGTTCAACAAGTAGCTGGCTAGTCAAGGGTGTTGCCACAGAAACCTCTAGCCTGGCAGCAAGCTTCTGAGACTTCCCTAGAGTAGTCCTCAGACCCCTCGGAAAATAGCAAGTGTGCGCCCCCAGAATGGGAATCCTTACTCGCAGCCATGGAAGACAATGGGTAAGCTGATGATCACAGAGCAGAACGCAGGGAAGTGGTGACTCGCCATGGAACCCACTGTAAGGCCAGGGCTTCCTCTTCTCCCCCTTTCCAAATGAGTGTTCTTACAGTGACTCTCCTATTTCCTCTCCATAACTGTATGTAACCAGGGAGCAGTCCAGCTGAGTGGTTAAGAGCACAGGGATCAGTGATATTCCCTGAATCTGGACCCTGGCTTTGCATTATATGAACCTGAATTCACTCCTGTTATCTCATCTGAGAAATGGGGATTATAGAATCTACCTCCCACTTGTGAGGATTACATGAGGCAGAACATGGCATGTGTCCAGTACAGAGGCCTTCAATAACCATCAGTCATTGTAAGGTGTATTAGGGGTAAAAATATCATTTGGCCAATCATAGGTTGCTGGATCATGAGGAGCCACATCTGGATTTGATCATCATAAATATTCCAGACTAAGACAAGTCCCTGTAGCTAGAGACTCCAACGGAGGCAGATGACTAGATTTTCTCTGATTTTTAGTTAAATGTGGGTCAGCACTATTCTTTAGGGCACTCCCGGGGGTATCTATTGGTTTGGTTTTCCCAACCTCCCTTTAAGTTTTTTAGAGACGGGTTCTCACTGTTGCCTAGGCTTGAGTGCAGTGGCAGAATCATAGCTCATTGCAGCCTTGAATTCCTGGGCTCAAGTGATCCTCCCATCTCCTGAGTGGCTGGGTCTACAGGAGTGTACCACCATGCCCGGGTTATTTTTTTGTAGACACAGGGTCTCACTATGTTGCCAAGGCCAGTATTGAAATCCTGGTCCCAGCGATACTCCTGCCTCAGCCTCACAAAGTAGTAAGATTACAGGCGTGAGCCACTACACCTGGCCTCCTATCTTTTCAATAATACAATCTTTTTAAAATGGAGAACCTACTTCACATCAAGTGGGCACAAGATTCATGCCTAATCAATGGCATGGCTGAATTGGGGGATCCCAAACTGAGCCCATTGGGACCCCTCCCTAGTCTTTTCTGCCAAAGCTTATGAGGAGACACCACCTTTTTACTGCAGTTGTTAAGCCATCAGGATTGAGTATGGTTTTCTCAGAAGTCACAGGGCACACTACACGATGACAGTCTATGGGAAGAATTGTCACACTTAGAAAGGCAAACCAGACAGAAGGAAAGATGAGCCCTAAGGACCCTATTCAGAGTCCCTGCTTACACTCACTGAAGTCCCTGAGCTCAGCTGCCTTCTAGGGCTTCCTTTTTTTTGTTAGCCTGCTTTGGGTTCTATTCTTGCCACTGACAAAGACCTAATATAAAAGGGAAACACTGAGGAATTTGGAAGGGAGATAATCATTTGAATTCACAGCTGGTGTTAAGGGGAGATGGAAATACATGTATACCAAGAAAGAAAGGACAAAAAGAAGTGTAAAGAAGGGAGGTTATATTGAGAAGTAGCCTACGTGAAAGATTTCACTTAGAGATTATGTGGTAGGAGTAAAGTATGTGTATGTGTTAACAAGCCCTGCCATTGATTCTGAGGCACACTAAAGTTTGGGAACCACTGTTCTAATCAATGTTTCAATACATAATACACCTGTGCTTCCTTACCAATTTTCTGAAAAAACCGAAGTGCAAAATTTATGTTAATAATACTAAACTCACAGGGGCATGGACAGTAAGCAAAGGATAATCTTCACTGATGGAAAGACCACAGAGAAAACAGACTACCTGAAAGAGGCAGATTATTAGAGCTCTGAGACCGGCACCACGTAGCTAATAGAAGGTTCTGGTTATGTCAACAGATTTAAAAATTCAGAAAAAAATCTACTTCCATTCTTCACAGTTCACTATTTCCCAAAAGGAAATATGACACTAAGACTTAAAGGCACATATTTTGCAATTCATAAACCTTTTCTTGGAGCATAATTTTTCATCTCACTGTCACCAGCCACCTCCTTCCCAAACTGTCCTTGTCATCTTCTAAAGTTCTTAAATAGTAACATTTCTTAGGAACTCAGAGGGGAGTTTTCATGGCTTAAGCAAAAATGTTATAAACTTAAAAATAACCTGTGACTTTCTGGTTATTCAAATAAATGCCTATAGATTGCTTCTTTTCAAATTATGACTTCCTTGAAAAATGGCTCAACTGAAGCTTAATTTAGAATGTAAAAGAGCAAATGTATCTTCTAGTAGTTATACACCTTTATATGTACCTTATATAAATAAATATGAACAGTGCCTACTTAATTTTAAAACTGTCTTTTTTGGTATATCTTAGAGAGATAATAGCTGGATATAAAGTCACCCTACAAATTGCTTCCTTTCTTAAGATGAAGTTAACTCTTCCAGGATAAAACCTCCACAATTCTCTACCTCAAAAGCTTCGGCAGTATTCTAACAAAATTCTGACAAGTATTGAGTCAGGTTTTGGCATTCCATACCCATGGATCCCGACCCTGTTTTGTGGATCCAAAAAGTAAGCTTATTTTCATTTGTAGCTTTGCGTAGAACACACTGGTAATTTGTATTCATATCCTAGAATAGTGGAACAAAGGATGTGTGTTACTAATACACTATCATTTTGGGGAATGAGTTCCTGATCTGTGAGGACAGCAGCCACAAGGCAGGCTGCACAGCAGGAGGGGACAAATGCAAAGGCATTCACATTTTCCCTAATAGTTTCAAACTTTTACCTTGTCTGAAACAAAAGGGTAAGGAGAAAAAAAATGGGCTGAGGTTCTTAATGCTATCATTTAACAGACTATGTTAAATGCCCATCACGTAAGTAAAACAGTTCCATCACCATTACCAGCAGATTCCATACAAGACAATGAGACTTAGATCCTTAGGTATTCGAGTACTACCAAAAAAAGTATGTCAAGTTGGTTAACCCGCCAACACACTATTATCTGAACTAGATAAACTAAATAGTACTTTCTATTGAGCATATCCTAGAACTTGTACCATCTTTCCCCAAAAGTTAAACATTAAACTACCATCTATTTTCTCTGGCCCTACAAACTTCCTATAGGTACATAAACATAAAGAGGGAAGCATACCAAATGGATTTATCTTTTCTTCCTGGTGAATGAACAGCAGAAACCTGCTGGCTCAAAGATGAATGATGTTCTTGTTTTAAAAACTGTTCGATGGTCTGATATTAGAAAATGTCACATACATAGTTGCCTTTAAATTATCTTTTAGCTTTCCAAATAAGTGAACAGTGGCCTGAATAGTGGCTTGAGAATAAGGAAGACGACAAACAAAAAAATGGATGTTTACATTTTGTTTTGAACCTATTAAGGCAGCCTGTAGCCAACCTATATTTCTAACTATAATTTGCGTTACCTGAACACACATTTAGTCGGCGGACAGGGGTGAGTAATTTGGAAACGACCAATCTATCCCAGCCATCTGTCTTATGGATCAGCCAGCAGTGAATGCATAATGAAGGAATTCCCGGAGATGAAAGACCTGGGCTCTAGACCAACAACCTTCCTTGATTTACCACATGACCTTGGAAAACTCCCTAAACTGCTCCAAGCTGCTTTCTCAAGACTAGAAGAAACAGCTGTCCTGCATATATACCACATCTACAGTCATGTTCAAATGAGAAAATGAAAATGCTTTCTAAAACTCTAAATGAGCTTAGATAAAAATCTTTGGAAGGAAAGAATCAGATGATATTCAGGGATTATGAATCGATTTTAATCTTCTAGTTTCCTCATTGACAAATGAGAGATTTGGCCCAAAGATAAAGCAGAATTAGAAAAGCCAGGTCACTTAAAAAAAACCCATAATGAGCTGCAGCTCAGATGGTTCAGTCATACTGTAAGTATTAACAGTGATTACTGCAAAGGTTTAGGAATAGTGAATGACTTTTCCAGGGCATGAATATTAAGGTAAAAGCTATTTTAAAAATTCAGAAATGAATGAAGCAATAGTTATCTAAATGACACAAAACCACAAAGCTGGCAAAAACTTGTAGATAAAATATAAGAATGGACATTAAATAGGTTGAATGAATCCACTTCCTTTATTGCAGTAACCTCTGTACAAAGCAGCAACTGCAATACTCAAGTTTAAAACATTAGAAAAGCATTTGTGTGACAGTTATAGTACAGTATTATCAAAATATTACATTTTCAAACTTAGCAGATAATCATCCACCAGAGCTCAAATCTTTAAATTATTTCCATAGTCTTAAAAAATATGTAATGTCAGAATGCATATAAAAAGAATGTAAAAGGAAACCTAAAATACAAATGGAATAATGTAACAAATAAATAGTTGATTTCAGTAACTGTTAATCATCAGCTTAACACCACCATTCTCTTTAAACTCACTGAATTCTTATTTATAGGAATAATGAACTGTCAAATGCCATGGCATAATTATTTATCTCCAAGCTATCACCAATGATTAGAACTAAAAAAATTTCGCACAAAAATCAAAATTCAGCATAAATAAAGCTATTTTTAGCTTCAACACTAGCTAGCATCTCTAAAAATTGCTAAAATAAGTACTATAACAATCTTGCAAATTTTCGACCTGATGTCTAGTGTTAAGTGAAAGTAATGCATTTTTTTAAGTGAAAAGCTTCTTACATTATTTCACAGACAGTATTACCCACCCCACATTATGAATATTTAGATACATTTTATGTACTTTATACACACATGTATGACGCATGACATTTGGTTCCTGTAGTACAGATCACAATGTTGTTTTCCTGAATGGGAAAAACTTAAAAAAGAAGTAAGTGTACCTGTGCACATTTCAAGATAGCAGCACTCAGTCCATGCCCTATTATCCATTTTTAAAGTTCACACGTTATTGTTTATTGAATAATATAATATTTCTACTGTCTTTACCCCCAAACAAACATTGCAAAACCTGCAATGGAACAATGCTGTGAGTTAAAATGTAGAATTTTCTCTTAAGAAAATCAGTTACTTCATTTTCTTAATATTCTGAATTCAAGTTATCAGATCTCTATACCTAGCTCATACTCATGCAGCAAAAATGCTGCACACCACTGAAAATAACGTTATAGATGTCTATCAAGATTCATGAAAACCAGCCGGGCGCAGTGGCTCACGCCTGTAATCCCAGCACTCTGGGAGGCCGAGGCGGGCAGATCACAAGGTCAAGAGATAGAGACCATCCTAGTCAATAATGTGAAACCCTGTCTCTACTCAAAATACAAAAATTAGCTGGGCATGGTGGCGTGCACCTGTAGTCCCAGCTACTAGGGAGGCTAAGGCAGGAGCATTGCTTGAACTGGAGAGGCGGAGGTTGCAGTGAGCTCAGATCACGTTACTGCATTCCAGCATGGCAACAGAGCGAGACTCCGTCTCAAAAAAAAAAAAAAAAAAAAAAGATTCATGAAAACCTGCATAAATTTTCCACCACAGAAACTTTTATCAATTGACCCACTTAACAGTACTTTAGGTGAAGTATTCTCCATTTTTGAACTGGAAAATTGTGTGAAATTACAGCATGCCCTTCAAATGATCACCTTTGTTCTCTATGAAACCTGTATCTGTTAATCTGATTTTGAACTTGTTTACTTAAACAAAAGTTTGCCTAATGAATCTTGATCACTTTAAAATGCAAAATACCAGCAACATAAATTTCATTATATATACACATATGCATCTGTGTATGCATATACATATATACACACACACACACAAATATGTAGACATCCCTTGAAATGTTTTCAGGAAATCCTTCCTTGAATTATAAATGAAAAACTTCACATTAATAATTTTATATAAAGCTTTTAGTAACATATGCACTGTCAAAATTGTACTAGTAGACTATGATGTCAAAACAGACATTTCAAAAGCACAAACTGGCAGTTCTTCTTAACACAAAAGTTTTAAAGTATTAAGAATGGATTAAATTTTAATGTTCAGAATAATCTGTTCAAACCTGAGTGTATTAAGACTAAGTGTACTTGACAATTGAATAATGAATGAATTAAGCCTAAAAACATTTCTCTAAGAAACCAGTGGTCCATTTAACCATTTGATGAAACATTATTTTAATGACTTATAAAGGATAGTGCAGTATACTGAAATTCCACTTAAATATTGAAATATTCTATTAAATGACATTGCTTTGTCTAAATTCCCTCCATAAAATCTGTTAGCATTTCTTAAAAGTCCCTCAGATTTGAGGGAAATTCTAAATTAGGACAGTTTTCTCTCCAAATAAATATAAATGATCTTGAGTATTTTTGTTTAAAGAATGTTTTTAAGCATGAAATAGAGAAGTATGGGATGAATCTTTAATCATCCCTAAGGTTTCAAGAAATAATAATATAGTAATAATAGCCAATCAGAGGGGTTAAAAAGGCATTTGGGGGGCTTTTTTTCCTAGCTCTGTATTAACATATACTCATATAAACCGTACCATGGGGTCACTTTTTGGTTACCATTTCCCCTTCCCCATTTTTCATTAACCTGCCCTAATTCTCACCTTTAATATCTAACAGATACCTTTATAAAATTAACAAAACACATACAGTACTCAACACTAAATGGTCAATGGAAGAAGACAAGCAGTGTTCATTTTGTTTTAAAGTGGAAGAGACTAGAAATAAAAACAACAGTTGAAGGCAAAGTTTGACATTCTATAAATTTATAAAAGAGGATATATGGATGAAATTTGGTTAATTTCAGAAGGCACCTCAAGGCTAAAGGCTTTTTGTACTTCTTTCATCAATCAAAAAGTTAACACACTTTTATTGCTATTCAAGTAGCAAAGGAAAACTACTCTCACAAACTTCAGTTCAACAGAGAAGAATCACCATTCATTAAGATTGAGATATGGAATTGACTAAAACCGAAGTCTCCATACACATATCAATGGAGCAACTTTCCTGTGTGCTTTCAAATTAATGAAATCATGAAAGAAAAGTCACTATTCGCCATTGTGATGTTCATGTGTCATTGAAGATTTCAGTTACTACACTAGGCACTGAAGTACCATTCTGGAGGGCTGTCCACTGTATAGAACATTTACGAGTAGAAGGTAAGGACACTCTGATGATTCCCACGAACTAGGAGGATTGGTGGTAGGTCCTTAGATAGAGCTTCTAACCATGCCATGTAGAGAGCACTGGACACAGCACCTTTTCGTGCAACTGGGAGACTCCTGGTATCAAAAAGAGAAAAAGAACCTGAGCAATGCATTGACAGAATAAAATGTAGCAAAAATTATAAATTAGATTACAATAAGTTACTATAAATTACTATAATTACAGAATATTTCTGAGTGCAGGAGAATTCTGCATATAGAATAACAACCACAGTTGTGTTGCTTTGCGATAGCGACTCATTTCTTAGAACTTATTATTGTCAGGCAATTTTGCCCTCATGAAAACATCATAAGAGTACTTACACAAACCAAGACAGTATAGCCTACTACACATCTAGGCCATATGACACTTGCTCCTAGGCTACAAACCTGTGCAGTATGTTACTGTAGTGAATACCATAGGCAACTGTAACACGATGGTAAGCATTTGCATAGCTAAATATAGAAAAGATACAGTAAAAATATGGTTTTTTTGTTTTTGTTTTTAAGAGAGATGGGTCTTAATACATTGTCCAGGCTGGACTCAAAACTTCAGGTCTCAAGCAATCCTCCCACCTCAGTCTCCCAAGTAGCTGAGACTACAGGTGCACACCATCGTGCCCAGCTTAATATATGGTATTACAATCTTATGGTACCACCATCGTACACGTGTATATAAAAGACTATAATCTTTCAACAAAGATTTTTAAGAATTTGTTCATAAGAAAAGTAAATATTTCTATAAACCACAGTATCTCTGAGATATAACACTAAACCCTAGATTTCCCCTTCTTTAATAAGAATAGAATTCTTTTAGGTGAAAGGTATGTTTACTATCCAAATTTAGAAAACAGAAGCTATATATGGATAAATGCAATTTTTATCTTCTTATCTCAGTTTTAATTTCTATTTATGGATGGTGGTAGCAGTGACCAGCTGCTTTGTAAGTTTTTCTCTAAATTTCTGCGTTTTAGTGTCTTTTCCATTACAGGTATTTATCATCAGCAAAACTTGAAACTTTCTGATTTATTAAATGCTTGTTGTTAAACTAACAATCTTTTGATAGTTTTTTTCATTATTTGGCTTTTTTTGTGGGGGAGAGGCCTGAGCTTTCCTATCTAAGGACACATGTTCCAGAACTGAGAAAATGTGGGTTCAAAGAATATCTAGCTAGCCTAGTTCAGTAGAGGAAGAGCCAAAGCAGGCATTTACATCTGTATTTAACTCAAGGACAATGTGTCGGTATGTAAAATTTGTGTGTGGAAAACATAAGAATGGGAATCCAGACAGGAATCACTATTCAAGTTTAATCTGCCAAATAACATTTTTTGGGTTATTTTCAAGAGGAAGCTGTCTGGGGTCCAAATTTTAACGTAGGACCCTCCTATCCACACATACTTAATGGCTATGCTATAGTGTTTACAAAGATAAGGAATTTTGAAAAGGTGAGAAGTGTAAACAAAAGGTTCCAATTACGATAAAAAAATTACTTGGGATTCATATAAGCTTAAGGTTAGTCTTTCTCCATATGCTTAAAGCATAGTATATTTTTACAAGTTTGTTTTTTCCTCCTTACAACAACTAAGTCAATATGGGTGTTATATAGATATGTGGCTGGAACAGAAATTAATTCAAAGCATATTATCAGAAATTAGCAAGAAAATCTTTATAAAGATATTACTTACATGACAATAATATTAGCTGTGCTTGAATGTTCCTTTAATAATTCATTTAACCTGATCTGCCGGTAGGTCTGAAATGAAACAGGACAAAGTCATTCCTAGACCATTTGGAAATAAGAATTTAGCATGGTTCATAAAACTATAAGGAGACAAAAAGAAATGGAAATGAATTTTAGTGTAATAAAAATCTTTTTTTTTTTTTAAATGCTTTCTGCTAACCTCAAATAAATCTACTTTAGAGTTCATTTATACAATTGACCCCTCCTATATCAAATTTGAAGTTCTTGGTTTTCATGTCTTTTATTATATAAAAAATCAATGAAAATAAAGCAGAAGTGAAAGAATACCTTGGTCTTATAAAGTTCAAGCTCATTATCTGTTATTCGCCATGGTTCATCTTCTTTCATTTTATCTGCAATATCTTGCTCTTTATCATCTTCATGAAGTCTGTATGGCTCAATCATTTCCTCAAAAGCTATAATACTTTAAAAAACAAAGAATTCTCACAACTAATCTTATTTTAAGTTACATAACAGAAAGATCTTAAATATTAAACTATAACTTGCAAAGTTAGTGCCTCTCATTTATTATGCTCCTCTCCATACCCCAACCATAATAATCACTGTGGCAATTTATTTCAAAAACAGCAATTTCTAGTCTCTCAAACTGATGAGAAAATTAGAACCCATATGGACAATACAGATTGTGCATCCCTAATCTGAAATCCAAACTGCTTCAAAATCTAAAACTTTCTAAGCACCAATATGATGTCTAATGGAAATGCTCAGTGAAACATTTTGAATTTCTGATTTTTGGATTAGGGATTCTAAACCAGCATGTATAATGAAAATGTTTCAAAATTAAAAAAAAAAAATCTGAAATCTGAAACACTTTTGGTTGACCCCAAGCATTTGGGATAAGGAATCTCCAACCTGTAATAAAATTGCATTTTTAACTGCTAAAGCTGACCTCCCTGTATCTACCCCTCCTCCCCTTATGGCCATTTTCTCTCAACCTAAATATATTTTACCATAGTAGCCAAAATGATCCCTTTGAGCAATAAGTCAAAATTGTGTTACTACTCTGCTCTAAAACACCCAAAGGCTTTCCCAGTTATCAATGAATAAAAGTAGTGTAAAAAAATGTACTAGAATATTTTGAAGGGGAAAAGGGCAGACACTAAAAATTTAAGGAAATGAAAAATTAATTTCTACATCCATATACTTACCAATAAAATAACATGAATGGCATTCTAATCCTCTATGAACATGAAAAATGTATTTTTCAGTATCAAATCTAGTATGAAGCACCCAGTACACAGTTTTACAATAAAAGCAATCTCACTTACAAATTTTACCTTACTATTTCCTATCTAAAAGGAATTCTTTACATCAGCTTTGTATTGATTCAACATTAATCTAAGAATTAACATTATATCAGGTAAAATAAATACAAATATCATTATAACAACCTGTATATACCATTTTAAGGTGGAATATTCCAAAGTCTTTCCTAGAAGAACTCTGAATGCAACTATTGTAGGCAAATGTTTAGATTTTCCTATTTTAGCAATAAAACAAAACAGTGGAAAGTAATAGGTATGTAGAGCAAGGACTGAGTGGTTATAACGACTGCAGGCAGGGGCAATGGAGATGAACCACCTTTCAGAAATCACATGTAAAGCTGTAATTTAAATCGTCTCTGAATATTGAAAACTCTTTAGACTTTCTTTAATATCTGATATATGCATACCAACTATCAATGCTAGATTTTTAAAATATTGACTTCACATGTAACTAACAGCAGGAAAATAAATCTCTGGGTTTTAATTAAGTTGAATCTGTCTGAGTAGGCCATCTATAAAAGGATCAGAAACTTGTAGAGTAACTTACTTTTCTTTCTTTGGTTTGGTATTGATATCTCCTAGGACCATAATGTCAGAAAAGTCTATTCGGAACTTGCTAAGCAAAGTAGCCATCCTACAACAAAAATAAATAGAATTAAGATACAAGTATTTTCATTCTATATTGGGCTGAATCCATATATCTGAAAAGCATAATTTATAGAAAAAGTCAGTCTATCATGTGCTAAACAATGTCCATTTGAATTAATTCACACCATTCATTCACAAAGCAGACTTAAATTCACTGAGTACTTTACTTTCTGAGTAATCAACTGAGTATTTTACTTTCTCTGTATCTCTCCTTAGTACTGAGTAATGGACAAAGAGACATTAATAATTAAATTTAAATGGCAGCTAATGTTTCTTAAGTTTAGTCAAACTATATTGATAAGTACATAAATTTCAATAAAAACTAGTAGACAAATATTTATTTTTGGATTATTCTTCCATCCAAGAAGAATGCTTATCTCAGGGCCCAAATATGACCTGTGGGCCATACTGAAGATATAGTTGATGGCAGATTAAGTTCATAGCATTTTGGGGGAGGAGGGAACTGGAACAGGACATAGAAAAGGAGCATCAACAAGCCTGATTTTTCAGTAAATACCTTTCTGAAGGCATAGCTGGCAATGAAACATTGGTGGCAACAATAGAACAGTTGAAGTGCACATATATACAAAAAAATGCAATTTTATTTGTAATGAAAATGTTTTTAAATTGAGATATGAGAAAAAAGATTTGCTACAGGTTTGATTATTAAATTTATTATTAGCATTTCTTGCATAATTCACTATTTGAAATGAATAAACACCTAGTTGAATTCCAGAACCTATCAATTAAGTGCCTACTATAAAACATGCTAAACATAACAGGGCCCACAAAACTTAAATAAGAAAATAAATATAATACCTGCCAGAATGTGATGAGTGGTAGGTATAAAGTACATTGTGATTCCGGAAAGAAACATAACAACTAGATCTGGGGGTAAGGCGGGGGAAACAGGAAAGGCACTATGAAGAACTGAGCTAGGTTTTAAAGAGTGCAGTATTTAAAGAGATAAAAGGAGAGGCAAGTGAAGAGCTATTTACAGTAGAGAGATGAGAGTAGGCAAAGGAGTAAAAGCCTGAAGTCACATGCATGCTTAGAGCATATGGAAAAGTGTACTGAAGTATAAGGCATACTGGGGGAAATAGAAGAACAGAAAGGGAATGAGAGGACAGACTGTCAAGGGCCTTGACTGCTACATTATAACAATTAGATTTTCTATGGCAGGTAGCAGGAAAGTCGTGAAAGTATTTTGGGTAGAGGAATTATATGGTCAAAACTCTGCTTTCTGAAAAATAAAACTGGGTTTCAATGCTTCTAAATACCCATGTCTTTGATCCATAATGTGTACAATATACACATTAATTAGGTTGAAGATTATGCACATTATGTAGTCTGTACAATATACATCTTACAGGTCAAAGACAAAACGAGTACTTACAGAGCAGGAGAGAAATACTGAAACAAGAACTATAATTGTGACAGTATATTCGGAAAGAATCGGATGAATGACAATGGCATCCTGCATTTTGTTGTCTAGAGTCTACAACAAAATGTATCCCATATACAAATAGGTAATGTTTGTGCACTTTCTCCCCTGATTAAAAGAAAAATGTTGCTTAGCACTTTAAAGTTACAAGTATTTAAGAAGGACATTCTAAAATGCTAATATGTTAAAAAAAATTACATCTAAGTAAAATTAAGTATCTACTAGTTAAACATGAAGACTACAAGGTTATATTCAAAATTTTTAACTTCAGTAAAGAACAAAGCAAGATAACAGACATTTTCTGGATTGTCTAATTTTTATCCTATCAAATTTATACCGTAGCAATGAAGTGCTACTAGATGCATGCCCTTCAATGTGAAATAAACTTACGCTCTCCGGTCATGGTCTATTCTGTTTATTTTTCCACCAATGAATACTCTGATCTTACAATCTTTCCATTTTTTCTTCGTAGTCAGAAGGTAAGGTATCAATAAGGTCAAACCTGAATTATAAAAATATAATGAATCATTTACTAAATGCTAATTTCTTAATCAGGAACATCAATTTAGCCTTGAAAAACATGTCTACTACAACACCATATAAAACAAAAATATTATTTCTGTCCTTCCTTGATAATTCAGTCAAAAAGCCATTAGCAGACCTGAGAAAGAAAGGACTCCTAATGGAGTCTGATCCCATTCAAGGAAGGTAGCCAAATGGGATAGTGTATTTATTGACCTTAGCAGGAGCCATGTTTAACAATGAAATTAGAAATATGAAAAGGTAGAAGCTGGACTGAAATTGGTTTTTGATCTCCATTTATATCTCCACACACACATATACAAGGAGTTCCTGGCTCTGTCCATCGAGAAGGCCTGGGAGCAGTGACACTCTAGTAGACACAAGCATATCCAATGCCCTGATCTTTGTTACTAAACACTGTTATTCAGTAAAAGGAACCAGCATTCCTTGGATAAAGGGTTACTTTCATGGCTATGAAGAGAAAGTGTAAAACAATAAAACTGAGCCTGGAATATCTTCTTGTGTTGGAAAATAACTCAAAAGAATGACTGGGACATGATAAATGGAAAGAAATCAGCCTAAGGAGGACTGTGCTGGCGAAATATGGGACAATTGGAACATCAAAACAAACGAAAGTAACAAATTATATTCTGGCATAGTTTGGATATCAGCCCCTACTGAAATCTCATAGTGAACTGTAATTAATCCCCAGTGCTGGAGGTGGAGCTTAGTGAGGTGTTTGGATCATGGGGGTTGGTCCCTCAAGGTTTGGTGCTTGTCTTTGTGATAGTTCTCATGAGATCGGGACATTTAAAAGTGTGTGGCATCTCTGTCTCCTGTGTCTCTCTCACTCCTGCTTTCATCATGTGTTGTGCCTGTTCCTGCTTTGCCTTCTGCTGTAAGTAAAAGCTCCCTGAGGCTTCTCCAGAAGCTGAGTGATGTCAGGACCATGCTTGTGTGGCCTGCAGAATCGTCAGCAAATTAAACCTCTTTTCTTTACAAACTACCCAGTCTCAGGTATTTCTTCAAAGCAACACAAGAACAGTCTAACACATATCCTACTGAATATCAATAAAATAGGAATTGATGAGTCCACACTGACAGAAATAAAGAGAAAGTTCTTCCTTACAATAAAATGCCAACTAATAAATGAGGAAGAAACGATGGAACAGGAACATCATCATTTGGCAACCACAACAATAACAACAATAAACATCAATGGATGCTAAAGATAGTGGCGAAGGCTGCAAGAATAGTGTATTTACATAGTCTCAGAGTAATTCCTCTGTGCCATCCCCAATACCTGTAATTATAAATGTGGGGGGGGGGAGGATAACTTTTCAGTGAATAAACGTGGTAAAAACCATATATTACTCAATGGTTAATTTCATCAGTGACGGGACAAATCAACATCCTGTGCCACCTGATGAGATGTAGACAGAAGAGCACAGCATCACTTCTGTAATATTTCTGCCAAAGATAGACAACCTAAAAACTAATTAAATAAAACATAAAAATAGCCCTTCAAATTGGGTGACAGTCAACAAAACGGTTCATAATATTAAAAGTTAAGGTCATGAAGCTCAAGGAAATACTACTGAACAACCTCCGCATTAGGGATACTGAAAAGACCAAACTGCTAAATGCTGTGCCTGATTCTGAAATGAATCCTTTTGCTTTTGGGAATGCTGGCAAAATTTGAATGGGGTCCACGGGTAAAGAGTGCCTGCCATTTCTTACTATTTTCACAATTTTACTAAATTTAAAATCATTTTTTAAAAAATTAACAACCTTACCTCCATCATCAAAAAGCCACCAGACATCAATAGTATTCTTTCCTTGTTTTTTCTGAAACTGTGTACTAGCTTCAAGAAGCTTTTGGTCAGCTACATTTAAAGGCACAATAGGGCCTTTGGATTCTACAGGATTAAGCAAAAAATAAAATGTAAGCAAAGTAAATATTAAAGTCCCTTTTGCTGAATTCCTATCGTTTCCTAATTTTTTTATATTCAGATGTTTATACTACAGACAATTCAGACAACTGTATATGGCATCTACCATAAGCTTTCAGTTGTTTATAATAAAAGTTTACTTTATAAATGGCTAGAGAGAAATAACTCTTTACAATAGCTAAACCAATCCAAATTATCTGCCTAATTACTAATATTTTCAAGCATTCTGAATGAATGTAAGAGAATCATAAATAACAGTCAAAAAATTATACTGAGCTGCTAGATTTTGTGTTTTGAAAAGCTGATTTAGTCAAACTGGACAAATCAAGTTTATATCTGTTCTGTGAAACTATTTCTTTGGTAATCTGGTATCTCAATAATTTAAAGCTCACAACTTTTTAAAAGACAAAGTTGTTATCTGTAATAAAAATGAAAGATGGGAGTTGAAGACATACTAACACATTCTTACAATGATCACAGTGAAACCTTAGTCTAAAGAAAGACTTCTAATTTTTACCTATGTTTTGTCCCCAATAGGTGGAACCCAATTCTAAAGCCATATAACCACCGCATCTTTCTCTGAACCACAGAAAGATGGTGGGAGCTCCTTGGAAGGGCACCCATCTGCTGCAGGCCTGAGAACAGTACACCAAGGAGTTCCCATTTATATTCCCAGGAGTTAAAACAAAACAAAATGAAACAAAAAACAGCATTGATTCCGTGAGCAAGCAAATGACTACCATGAAACTCCTACACCAAAATTTTAAAAGCAGAAATCCATATGAGGACATCTGATTACTTCTGCAGAATGTCACTTTTCATGCTGCTGTGATATATGCAAACATGACAAATGATTTTGCACGATGAAATAATATGGCTACCAAACCACACTGCTCCATAACTCTCACCTCTATCTCCTTCTCATAAAATTCATGTATGTTGACATGACTGTGTATCTCCCAAACGCAGCACGACTGTGAGAAATATTGTAATTTTTGAAATGAAAAATACATTAGTATCAAAATTGAGGACTTGGCTGGGTACAACTGATGGTAAAGAATGCAAGTGACACTGCAAATAAAACCTGTTTCAGTGTCCCTACTTATCATCTAAACCATGCAGTTTAAATTAAAAAAAAAATTAATACCGGCTGTCTGGGTCTGAATATTTCAGAAATGCTACGATGATTGAAAAGAATTTGTCTGTGATATAACTCCATTTCCTGGGAAGGCTTACCTCTTTAGACTAATAATACTTTTTCTAATCTGCATTCACAGAACTGTAACATTACCTCACCATGAAAATAAAAACCAAGGTTGAAAAAAAAAGAAGGGAATAAGGCTGGAGTTAAAGAGTTTACAGTATGAAAAAGGGATTAAAATAAAATGATGAAAAATGCCTGCCTTTTTTCAACAGTGGTTGAGTTGCAGTCTTGCCATCCTCTTCCTCAACTAGATTATGTTTAAAAAACACAAAAATATGTTAATTGCCTTTATATTAATAAAATAATAAAAATGCAACTAGAGCACATTTATAAACAAAATATAGTAGGAAGCAACAGTCCACTGAAAAATAAGACTGAAGATTAATATTTTCTGCACTGAGTGCTGAAGCTTCTAAAAAGCACACATATTTGAGACCCCTCCCCTACAGGATGACTAACACCTCTAATTTCTGTAAAATTATTTTTTAAATTTCAGCGTATTTTTAAAATTTTTACACTTTCATACTTGAGAAGATACTGAACTGTGGCTTATAAAGTATAAATGACATTAAACATTGATATTGCAGATAATAAATTTTAAACATGCCACTGCATCACTGTGCAAATAACTGAAGAGCAATTTTAGAAACATTTAATGGATATTTGTTGTTTGTAAAAAATTAATCACCACTTGAAATATTAAGAAATTTGATCAGAGAAGAATTTTTGCTTTATATAAAACGCCAGGTTATACAGCAGTGATTTTTCTCAAATATATAAATGTATATGTGTATGTATATATGTGTGCATATATTTATCCATTTATATTTAAAAATATCTACAAATATTTTTCTGGCATTAAAAATTTTCCTAATCTCATTCTGTTCCCTTAATATAAGCTTGTATTAAAATATTTGTTTACGGCATATAAAACTCCGGACTTAGGAGAGTATACTGCAATGGGCTCTGGAGTTAGACTGCAAGATTGCAATCTTCCCTCTACTCATTTTACTAGCTGAGTGAGCTTTCGTTACTGAACTTGCTTTTCTAAAGAGGTGTTAGTACCTACCTCTTAAGCTTGTTATACTAATGCAAGTATTAATGCACTGAGCTCTAGGCCTGGCAGAAAGTATTTAAAGGGTGTTCTTTACGACTCTTTGCATGATGTATGCTTCAATAACCAAGACAAACACAGCTAAATACTGTAGATTTATAATAACTACACAGTAATGTCTCTAATTCTGAAGACTTTAAAATGTATAAACTTTTCTATAATATCTATGCTGCTGACTTTGAGAATAACTGACAGAAAATAAACACAAAGCAAACGCTAATTTCTTAAACTTGTAATGGAAAAAGAATCAACTATATTTAATTTTATAGCATTCAATATTGTTCTTATAAAGCAGATATTTAATGGCATTTGTCTTTGATAATAAAAATTATAAATATAACTATGGATATGCTGCATTTGTTTAAAAGAGCTCAGAAATGTCAAGGAAATCTTGACATTTAACAATTATAAAGTAAGTTAAAGGCATTTAGATTTTTACAATAAAAAGGTAAGTAGAAATGTACTGACCCACTTTCCTGTTCTATAAAAATAATGATTTCATAAGATTGTAACATATATTAATTAGCTAATATATGGGTAACATCCACTATAATGTGGGTGCATGGAGTAGATGCTTGATATGTATTACTTCTTACCCTCCCATTAAACTTCACCTATTAATTCCCAACAGATTCTGTAGAAAAAGAATGTTTGAAGCAAAAGAAAAAAACAAAAAAGAGGAAATGAAAGAATGTATACTGCAAACTAAAATAAATGCTGGAATATAAGAACAGTTATCAGAATCAGTTTATAGAATTTTGAGGAAAAACAAAATAAATTATAATCAAGCCAGCATAGAACCGAAAAGGAAAATGGGTGTGAACTAAACTTTACTAATACTCTAAGCCAACAAGGTAAATAAGAAGGAAAGAAATAAAAAGCAACATTACTGCTTCTAAACAATATAGAAGAGATAAACTGCACAAAGACATGATTGGTCCAAGGTTGTAATTTCAGAAAAAGAATGGGAAATACTTTGCAGGAATCAAAAGTATGTTATAGTCTGATGATTTACAGCGCAGATTTTTTTCTTGTTGAGTGTCAGCTAGGAATAGGACAGATGGAGATACTAGACCGAACAGAGGTAGGAGAGTGAGGGTGGGAGAGTAAGATTTGGAAGTCATCCTTCTTTTCTTCTCAAACATGACACACAGATTTGTGGATGAAATTATGTGAAAGTTTCATGAGTTTGTTACTTTAAAATTACCATGTTCTTTCCAAATTTAGATTTAACCTATGCTTCAAATTAAAATGTTTTATTTAAAGCAACTATAAATAAAAACACAGAGGCCATATTAGTAAATATCTGGCATGGTTTCTGTCTGATGATCTACTCTAGTACCTTACACAGCTAGTCATTTTGTAGCCATTTTTGAAAGCCATAAATTCTACCTGACCAGCAAGAAATGACCAGTACAAGTTTGAGAACAGGTTATTTTTATAAGATATATAATTAAAAATATTTCTCCCAAATTAAAACATTACTATTAATAAGACTTATTGTTTGAATGAAAATTACCTTTGTGTGTAACCGGTTTTTCACTGAGTGGTTTGGAAGTATCTAAATCGGATTTTTTACTATACTCCACACTTACTACCACATCCTTGGTGCCAGGTGATTTCTCTTGTGATGACAGTAATTCTTCTGTAGACACAAAATTATTTAAAATAGTATCTAAGTCATATTTTAACTGTTAAATAAGGCATTATGGTTTAGTAATAAAACTATTATGAAAAAATAAGTTTGTTATAAATGCCTTCTTATTTAAACAACTGTGATAATCTGTTTGAAATGACTATTTATTTAAATACGTAAACCACAACTAGGTTATAGGTTGAATATTCTGATCTGAAAATCTGAAACTTTTTACATACCTAACATGATGCTCAAAGGAAATGCTCAATGGAGCATTTCAGATTTTGGATTTCTGAACCAGAGATGCTCAACTGGTAAGTACCATGTAATGCAAACATTCCAAAATCAACCTCCTCCCTCCAAATTCTGAAACCCTTCACGTTCCAAGCATTTTGGATACAGATACATAAACTGTATTTGAATTACGAGCTAGAGAATTAGTAATGAGTACAATTCATAGAACAGTAGAATCTGGTAGACAGTAATACATAGTATGTGAATCAATTCTGCTCTCAAAATCAGTTACATAAAAAATGTAAAATGTAACAACTGTCCATAGATATGTAAGATGACAGACAATACTGAAAAATTATACCCACCACTATAAAACGAAGACTACAGTCTTCCTAAGTTCATGGTGAAAGTACCATTTCTTCCTTTTAAAGTAGTTTTTCTTCATTTTCTCTTTTTGTCAGAGTTAGTAAAGATTTAACTTCCACCATACAAATATGTATCACAAAGACAAATATAAAACTGATAGTATGTCCATAATCCTCATCATTTATTTGTGTAAATGAAGAGAAACAAAAGAAACTACATGCCAGCACTATGCTAAAAGCTCACAGGCCTTAATCTCCTTTTTAATCTTAACAACCAACCTGTAAGGTAAATACATTTTAACAGATAAGGAAACTGAGGCTTGGAAGTCACCAAATTTGCCTAGGCTACAAAACATCTAACAGAAAAGGCTGAGATTTTTAAAGCAGATTTGCCTGACTCCAATGCCTATGCCCTTAATTCTTATGCCCAAATTCCTGTTTTAAAACTTAACGATGAGTAATAAGGTATTCAAAAACATTTCACAATGATTATAAATACATGAAAATACTTTTTAAAAGTTTCAATCACATTCAAACTTCAGTAAATGATAGAACTATATAATTTATTCATCAAACTGTGATATGTGAAAGGGAACACTACTATTTATGTTGAGTTAACAGGTATAAGGCACTCTAAACCTCAATTCTGGTAGAGCAAGAAGTAATTGAATAATTTGCCAAACCTACTCCAGATTGCTGAAAATGCTTATTTGGTTACATGGATAAAGACCTCAAAGTGTTTCAAAACTGCAGACTGCCCTTAAAGGGGTAAAGAGAGGGAAGATTAAAACAATTTAAATACAGAAGCAGATACTTCTTAAGTATTTAGGCTTAGGGGTAATATGTTATATATGTAAATTTTCTTAAGCTTATAATTTCTTAAACTACCAGAAAATCTTCACAGAATATAAAAATCTTCACAGTTGGTTTTTTTTTTTCTCCTGCTTTGTTTTGTTTTGAGACAGAGTCTTGCTCTTGTCGCCCAGGCTGGAGTGCAATGGAGCAATCTTGGCTCACTGTAGCCTCTGCCTCCTGGGTTCAAGCAATTCTCCTGCCTCTGCTTCCCGAACATCTGGAATTACAAGCATGCCTGGCTAATTTTTGAATTTTTAGTAGAGACGTGGCTTCACCATGCTGGTCAGGCTGGTCTCAAACTTCTGATCTCTGGTCATCCACTCACCTCGACCTCCCAACATGCTGGGATTACAGGCATAGGCCATGGTGCCTGGCCATAGTTTTTATAAAGTTGGCAAAAGCAGTAATTATACCTTACTTAGGCTTTAATCTTCACTTCCAAAAATGCTTTAAAAGTTACACACTATATTATTTACACACTATTCCTGACATGTCAAAATTATACAGTAATGATGGGAGACAAGAAAAGTACATAGAAAGGGGGAACACATAGGGAGATGTCTGTAGTGACAGAACAGTTCTGTATCTTTATTGCAATGGTGGTTACACAAATGAACACATAGTAAGTGGCACACAACTACACAATCACACACAAGAGTTGTAAAACTGCTGAAATATGAAAAAGGTCCGTGGATTGTTCCAATGTCAATTTCCTGGCTTGGATACAGTACCTTAGGATAAGGCAAGATATTACCATTGGGGGAAACTGGATGAAGGGTACAGAGGACCTCTCTACTATTTTTTTGCAACTTCTTGTGAATCTATAAATATTTTTAAATTAAAAAATGATTTTTAAAAAAACATTCATTAGGTCTGCTGAAGATAGAAAACATTATGACAAAGTTTAGGCTTCTACTATCAATATGACTGTACAAAGCATAGTTTTATAAATATGAAAATGTCTAATGATTTAGTGGTCATTTAAAAATTTTTCCTCAGGCTATTTTACTTATGTCTTTAAAAAACCTGGCCAACAGACAAACCTAACTAATGTCTGCTTCTCTTAAGCTTATCCTTTGGATTGAATTTTATTCTCTCCAGTAATAATCACTAACCATCATCCAGGTTGGTACAAAGAGAAAACACAAACTTTAGTGGAGTCAAACAGATGTGATCTTAAAATGCCATATAGTAAGTCCATGACACATAATTATTAAAAGTAATGAAGAGTTCGTGAGAATATAATTTTCTAACAAAGTAGTTTATTTTTTTTAAATAAGAAACTTATTTCAAGCAAAATTTACCTTGTCCTTGAAGATGAGATATATCCAGACCTTCTTTTAGGCGAATAACCACTACTCCATATTGTATGTCAAAGGCATCACTAAAAACAAACAAACAAACAAAAACAACAAAAAAAACACAAAAATTTGTGTTATCCTCTATAAAATAAAGATAATAGTAGATGATCTCTAAAATTACTTTCAGCTTTAAATGTCTGATTTTTAAAACATGCTTTGAAAATCACTAAATCACTTGTTGAGATATGTATGTTAGTTTCAAATCCCACAACATTCTCTTCTGTAATACCCTTGAAAACTACTTTTCAGATCTTTGCAGTACTGACATTATACCTACAGCAGTGGTTTAAAGCAGCAGCAGTATTTTTATCCTTCTGAGTTAAATTATAGAAAAACTACTTTCAGAATCCCGCTATATTTATATTTGGGCTTATACCATTAAAACCAAGAGAAATACATGAAGACACACACACAAAAACCTACATGCTACTGCGAATGATAGCAGGTTCCAGGATATGAAGAAATTCTTTTTGAAAAGACTGAGGGAATTTTAATACAATTTTTAAATTTTTACAAAACTGATTTGAACAGTGGTTCAAAGATTTTACATACATCTGCAAATACATATTTACCTCTCCCTTTTTTTTTTTTTTTTTGAGACAGAGTCTCACTCAGTCACCCAGGCTGGAGTGCAGTGGCGTGATCTTGGCTCACTACAACCTCTGCCTCCCGTGTTCAAGCAATTGTTCTGCCTCAGCCTCCCAAGTAGATGGGAGTACAGATGCGTACCACCACGCCCGGCTAATTTTTGTATTTTTAGTAGAAATGGGGTTTCACCACATTGGCCAGATTCCTGACCTCGTGATCCACCTGCCTCATCCTCCCAAAGTGCTGGGATTACAGGCGTGATCCCTTTCATTTTTAAAAACACAATTGAGAGCATTCTATACACACAGAAAATACATTAAAATTTCAAACACAGCTTTAAAACCAGACTTAAACCCTGGAATCTCAGTTATGAGCATAAATCTTCATTTTAATCCAAGTTTTTCTCAAATCTACTGAATTAATTTTAAATTTTGAAGCATCATGTTGTTCTCTGATAGTGGTAACAGGTTTAACTTTCATCTTTAATATTTTTCATTGCACAAGTAATAAGTATTCACTGTAGACATATTAAAAATGATATATTAAGATATAGCTGTATGAAATTAAAAAGGCTAAAATCCAATAAAATGGTCAAATTATTAATCTTACTGACAAATGGAAGAATGTGTTCAGGATATAATATATGGTTATAAAAGGTCTCTTGTTTTTAAATCATGGAGAGACAATCTGGCCACATTCCTAAGATGAGCTAACTAAAGTTAAAAAAGTCACTGGAGAAAGAAATTTAACAGGCAATATTAAATAGATGGATATATGATAGATGATATAGACAGGTAGATGCATGGATAGATGGATATGGTTTTTGAGAGAAGCAAAACAGAGTTTAAGGAATTAATTTAAGGAATTAATCTTTCTCAGCTGTATCTTGAAAGATCTCATTAATACTAGAGGAAAAAATAACTACAGACATTTGAAAAATTGGTTAATCAATTAAATCAAAATCAATTTCTTTAAAGCTAGGGAATATAGCTCCCCAAGTTTACTGTGGATTAAAACGAATAAATGTTTTTGTTATAAGCTATAAAAATTGATTTGCAGCTTCAGATCTTATATACTACTAATAAAAACAACATATAAAGCATACCTAAATTGCACAAGGTATTTAAAAATCACAGCTAAAACATCAGTGGAAGTGCAACAAGATAAAGAATAAGCAGTGTCACTGCTTTGAAACTGCTATTAATTTACATGGTTCTAAAATCAGAAAGTGGTATTTCACCTATCCTTTAACTGCTGCCTGACGTACAGGAGTCATGTTCAGAGTAATATTCAACGTTCAGAACACTCACTCACTTTAATCCCTAGAAGGTCAGAGTCAGAAAGACCCCTTCCAGTGTTCCATTATGAGTAACTACACCTAATAACGTGACAGGTGTATGAAATAATTTGTAAAAAATGTCACTTTTTCTATTTTTTAGGATAATTACTTCATCTCACTGCTCTTAGGTCTTGAGAGAGAAAAAGCATAGCCCACAGCTCATGGGTTTCACGGCTCATGGACCACATTAATCTTTCTGTCCCTAATCCCTATACATACAGAATACAGAATTAGAAAGCCACAATGAGGTTTTGCTTACAAAAAAGTTAATAAAACCAAAGCTCAACAGTAGTGACAACATGCAACAAATCAGCAGAGTTTTAATTTTACAAAAAGCATTTAACAATTAGTTGGTAAATCTTGTTTACCATATATATTACTAATCCATATAAAGAGATCCTTTAAAAAGTAGAGTATGAGATCCAGCTGTTTCCTCAAAGACTTTTCAAATGTCACTAACAAAACCATCACATGTGAGACAGGCAAATATATGCGGTTATAGCCAAAGATACAACAGGAGTTTCAGCAAAGAAGTGACTCCAGTGAGAAAAAAGGGTGATCAGATCAAAATTCATAGAGAAAATAGGACTTAAACTTTAATCTTAATAGGACTTAAACTTTAATCTTAAAGCTACTTTGTAAATAAAAGTGTTTTGTTTGTTTTAAAGGACAATTATAAGAAGTAGACAGTTTTATTTCATCAGTGCTTAGGATGAGAAAAAAAAACTCCTCAAATCAAGTATGGCATAGTGGAGAGGGAATGCTTATCTTCAGTATAAACAAGATAAACAGGTTAGGAAAATCTTAGAATAGTAGGAAAACAAGTACTTTTCAAGATTAAGAAGAAAATCTGGCAAAAACAAACAAAAAAAAAGGTTTTATTCTTTTTGTTAAGTAACTCGGTTTCAAAAAGCATGTGGTAGATTACACTCAACAGACACATCCACAAAAATCCACAAACAGAATACAACCAGAAAGACAAAGTAGCAAAAGAATAAAAAAGAACACACTAGACCAGGGGTCCCCAATCCCCGGGTCATGGACCAGTGGTGGGTGGGGTCATGGACCAGTGGTGGGTGGGGCCTGTTAGGAACTGGGCAGGCTACACAGCAGAAGGTGAGCCATGGGCAGGTGAGCATTACCACCTGAGGTACACCCCCTGTCAGATCAGCAGCGGCACCAGATTCTCAAAGGAGTGCAAACCCTATTATGAACTGCACATGTGAGGAATCTAAGCTGTGCGCTCCTTAGGAAAATTTAGTGCCTGATGATCCTCAATTGTCTCCCATCACCCCCAGATGGGACTATCTAGTTGCAGAAAAACAAGCTCAGGACTCCCACTGAGTCTACATTATGTTGAATAGGTAATAATAAAAGTCCACAATAAATGTAATGCGCTTGAATCATCCTGAAACCACAGCCCCCACCACTACCCATGTCTGTGGAAAAATCGTTTTCCATGAAACTGGTTCCTGGTGCCAGAAAGGTTGGGGACTGCTGCACTAGACAACCCAAAAAACGGAAGTTACAGTGAACTCAAACTTAACTCTTCAAGATGGTAGAAAAACAAAACATGTAAGTACATTTAAATAAAAGAAATGTAAATAACTTAATGAATGAACCAAATGATTAACTGCAAAATTTGTTTGGAAGGGGAACAAGCCTAAACAGGGATAAAATACCCTTCCTCAGCACATTATAATAACATAGTTTAGGAGGTGATGGGTCTAACATTCGGGAACTCTGCTCAGCAACAGCTGTAGGAATAGGAAAAAGTTTACAAACTTAAATGAGAAGCCAGAGTGTATACATATACATACATAGGTATGTGTGTATACATATATGCATGTATGTAAAGAGACATACAAAGATCAATAAAAAATTGTTAATAGATTATCAATTTAAAACCCAGATGATTTGTGTGATTCTTTTCGTTCTTATATTTCCATTAGAAGAGACGTGAGAAACAGGTTCCAAAAATTAGGGCAAGCTTTCAAAATTAACATTTTCTAAATGAACTACATTATTGAATTAAAAAGATACTTACTGAAATAAGTTTATATACATATCCACATCCCTCATATCTGCTTGCAACCAATCTTTCTTAAATCCAAGGACAAGTGTGTTTGGCTTCATACGACCAAGACCAGCAGCCTAAAATATAGGGTCAATATAACTTTACAGATATATTATTTTCAACAAAATATTTTCTGAAGTGATAAAACTGTCCTCCAAATTGACAGCTTCTATAGACACTCTTAGCAAAAATTCTTCAGCATTGCATATATGCATATTACAAATTATATATACTACTCCACTGATATTACTTATAAGTAAACATACACAAAAATATAATTTAAAAATAAAATACTTGAAAAGTTCTAAATGTACATTTTTGTACTTTTATGATCTACCAAAATTTTCGTATTTTTTCTAAGAGAAATAGAATATAATTTTAAAAATTATAATACAGTGGTATTCTCGTTTATATATTTTGATAACAGCCATTAAAAACTACAAACAAAAGTCCAAATGAATGCAGTTCTGAATCACATCAATACTAAAATCTGAATTTGTCCTACCAATCATGCAAAAGTTTTTGCTGACATTTGGCTAATTTCCTTCCTCAGTTGTTCCATCAATTTTTCTTGCAACCTATTCAGGATTTGCAACTCAGTATGTTTAACAATAGGGAATCGGTTTTGGGGTCTCCCTTCAGCCCTTCCTGGATACCAAAATCTGCAAATGCTCAAGTCCCTTATACAAAATGGCATAGTATTTGCATATAACCTACACATATCCCTGCTTATTCTTTAAATCATCTCAAGATTACTCATAATAGCTAATACAATATAGTTATATTGTATTTTAAAATTTGTATTATTTTTATGGTTGTATTATTATTTTTTCAAATAATTTTAAGCCATGGTTGGTTGAATCTGTAGATGTAAACCTGCAGACACAGAGGGCCAAAGTATCCCCCCAAATCTACTCAATCTAAGATTTCTAAACACATCAGAAAATTCTGTTTCCAAGATTGTGTGCACACACGTTTTAGTATTTTATTGTAGAAAAAGAGGAATAAAAAAATTGTCATTTTAACCATTTTTAAATGTACAATTCAATAGTATTAATTATATTCACAATGTTATATAATCAACACTACTATCTAGTTCTAAACATTTTTCATCACCCCAAACAGAAATTCTATAACCATCAAGTAATAATTACCCATCCCCTTCTCCCTCCAACCCTTGGTAATATCTACTTCTGTCTCTATGAATCTGCCTATTCTAGATATTGTATGAGTGAAATAACAGTATACGTCCTTGGCATAATGTCTTCAAGGTTAATCCATGTTGTAGAACTTCGTTCCTTTATATGGCTGAATAATATTTCATATTACATACACACAACACACATACATACACACATACACCACATTTGTTTATCCATTCATCTCTTGGGAGACACTTTTATCTTTTGGCTATTGTGAACAACACCGCAATGAATATTTTTTATCTGTCCCTTTTGTTGCTCATGCTTTTGGTGTCATATCTAAGAATTGACTAACAAATCCAATGCCATGAAGTCTTATTGCTATGTTTTCTTCTAAGAGTTTTATGGGTTTTGCTCTCATGATTCATGTCACTGATTAAATTTTTATATATAGTGTGAGGTCACATAGGATTACTTGTGACATACTTATATCTTTTTTTTTTTTTTTTTTTTTGAGACAGAGTCTCGCTCTGTCGCCCAAGCTGGAGTGCAGTGGCCGGATCTCAGCTCACTGCAAGCTCCGCCTCCCGGGTTTACACCATTCTCCTGCCTCAGCCTCCTGAGCAGCTGGGCCTACAGGCGCCCGCCACCTCGCCCGGCTATTTTTTTTTGTATTTTTTAGTAGAAACGGGGTTTCACTGGGTTAGCCAGGATGGTCTCGATCTCCTGACCTCGTGATCCGCCCGCCTCGGCCTCCCAAAGTGCTGGGATTACAGGCTTGAGCCACCGCGCCCGGCCACTTATATCATTTTTTAAAAAAATTAATTCAAATATTTATCAAGTGTTGACCTGCTACTTGGGATAATTAAGACAGAAGAAATATCCCTAAGTCTGTGAAGCTTACATCTGTTTTCAAAGTGTTCCATCCATGTACAGACTTCTTTCAAGAAGTAAATTTTCCCCCCATTCAATACTGAAAGCACCTTTGACTTGAAGAGGCAGATAAAAATATTCATTTTAGTTTTTTAAAACTATCTTAACCACACAGCATATTTTTAATTGGGGGCGGGGAAGGAATTGGGGAGTAAAAGAAAACCAAGAGTATCTTCAGGTTGACAGCTTTTTAAAGAACTAAGCCATAAGATAACCAGTGCCTTCTTAATGGTACAAAATACTGTCAGGTCACTCACAGAAATTTGTTACAATCCTGTAATAATTAAAAGGTTTTATTTTTATAAAGTTAACAGTAACATCTTGCTGTACTCTGTGTACTTATATTTTCAATTTTTTTATTGCAATAACTTTCCCTTGAATGACTGAAACTTCATATGTATCATTCTCATCCCTAAATCCTTTGCAAATTCCAATCAAAGTAGCTATTCAGTCAGAGGTAATGTTTTCAGTGTCCAAATAACAATATGTTTATCAATGGAGTAATTTACTACCGAAAATATGTCTTCTCCAGAACACACTTCTTTACTATGTGATAGGAAAGGAGTTCTTCATGGATTACATAATTGAAACTTATTTAGCAAAATGCAGTCATTTGAAGCTTATTACACTAGTTTCAAACATTCCCACTGTGTTATTTCTTCAAATATTTAGCAATGTTTTCTGTTCATCTTAAGTCAAAATTTGCTGACAAAAAAAATGTATTTAGTTTTGCTATTTAAATATGAAGGTTTAAAACTGTGTTGATAATCAGGTGGCTATTGCCTTACAAAAATTTAAAGGGACAAGGAAATTACAAACATACAAAACAAGAAAATTAGCAGTGCTAATGTCCTTTGCTTAAAGAGGTCTTTAAGCAAGCTATTTAGTGATAAGATTGTCTCTTCTTTAAAATAGTGAAGTCTTAGGCTGGGCATGGATGCTCCCGTCTATAATCCAAGCACTGTGAGAGGCTGAGACAGAAGGATTGCTCAAGCTCAGAGTTCAAGACCAGGCTGAGCAACATGGTGAAACCTTATCTCTACAAAAACCAGCCAGGCATGGTAGTGCATGCCTATGGTCCCGGCTACTCAAGAGGCTGAGGTGGAAGGATCACTTGAGCCCAGGAGGTGGCGGCTGCAGTCAGCTATAGCTACTGCACTCCAGCCTGGGAGACAGAGTGAGACTCTGTCTCAAAAAAAAAAAAAAAGTTTTGTTGTGGAAGCTGGATACTTACACGCAGGTTTAATGATAAATAGATGCTTAAGATTATAATTAGTAACTAGAAAGATGAGGGGACAGAGAAAAATTGAGGGTAAGTCCAGTAAAACAAATAACATCTAAAAACAGCAGCTCTACAACTACACTAAAAGTCACTGTACAAACAAATTAATGTAAAAAATTTTTTACAAAGGTAATAAACAACTAAAAGACATTTGACACTCTGTGTAACACGATTCCCAACAGTAGAAAGGAAAGAGAAATACTCTCAGCAGCAACTTACACTAAAAATTACAGTTACTAGTTCTACGGAGGCAACCGGCACCTATTTGTAATAATATTTCATACAGTTCCTCAGACAGCTCTGCTAGAAAGTCAGTCTCCTAAGTATCTTTCTCAAAACAATACTCTTCTATTTATCCTAAAACTTTGCCCCACACTGATATAGTTGTCATGGCCCACTGCAGTAAATATGTTAGGCGGATGAGAGTAATTTGGAGGATGAATTCTAGCTCCTGCCAAATTTACAAAAGAATCATTTATACCACTGAGACTTCCTAGAGCAGTGATTCTTAAAGTATAGTCCCTGAACCAAATTAGCAGTATCACCTCAAATTCTCTTGGAAGTGCAAACGCTGGGCCCTCACCCCAGATCTGATTAATTGTGGGGTGGGGTCTAACGATCTGTGTTTTAACAAGTCTACTAGATGATTCTGACGCATGCTGAAGTTTAACAACCACTGCTCTAAAGAAAAATTTTCATTTATTTCCTTCCTAAAATGTATTGCTTCTATAAATTGGTTATCAGAATGTTCCTATAAATTATATGAAGGAAACAAGATTTACCCACTAGAAATAACCATATGACTCAGTGTAGCATTCTACCTGAAATATTTCAATACTTCACATACAAAAAGGAATAAGTATAAAGTAATAAACACTCATGTATCTACCACCCCATTAAGAAACATCAGAAACACAGTAAAGCCTCCAATGTTCTTCACGTTCTCGTTGCATTTTTACTACGTATTCTATCATTTAGGAATTCATACATATAAAATTTACTACTTTTTAAAATATTTAAATCTTCATATTGTTCCTATACTTTTTAAAACTTGCTATTTTTCCTAAGCACTGTTTCTGAGGTATATCCATGCTGATAGCTCCCCTTCACCACTGTATAGAATTCTACCATACATCTGTACTGTTTTCATTTCTGTGATTGCTGGTTGTTACTTCCAATTCTTTTTCACTATTACAAATGATGTTGCCATGAAGTTTCTTTTTCTTTTTTTTTGAGACGCGGTCTCGTTCTGTCACCCAGACTGGAATGCGCTGTCATGATCTTGGCTCACTGCAACCTCTGTCTTGGGGGTTCAAGAGATTCTCTTGCCTCAGCCTCCCAGGTAGCTGAGATTACAGGTGTGTGCCACCACAACTGACTAAGTTTTGTATTTTTAATAGAGACAGGGTTTCACCATGTTGGCCAGGCTGGTCTTGAAATGCTGCCCTCAGGTGATCCACCTGTCTCAGCCTCCCAAAGTGCTGAGATTACAGGAGTGTGCCACTGCGCCTGGCCTGAAGTTTCATATAGCCTTCTTCACATGTGCAAAAGTTCCTGTGAGATGCACACCTAAGAACAGAGCGTCCTAGAATATTCAAACCCAATTTGCAGGACATTCTGCCAGGTTGCTTTCCTATTTTGGACAGCGTTGTTGTCCAATCTACATTACCACAGCACTTCAAAGATGTCCAGTTGCTCTATTTCAGGGGTGTCCAATCTTTTGGCTTCTCTGGGCCACACTGGAATAATTGTCTTGGGCCACACACAGAATACACTAACACTAATGATAGCTGAGGAGCTTAGAAAAAAAAAAAATCACAAAAATAGCTCATAATATTTTAAGAAAATTTATGAATTTGGGTTAGGCCACATTCAAAGCCATCCTGGGCCACACGTAGTCCGCGGGTTGAACCAGCCTGCTCTATGCCACTTCTAACACTCTGTATTGGCAGACTTAATTTGGGGTCAGTCTAACGGATATGGAATAAGAGTATATTGTGCTTTTAATTTTTATTTCTGTCATTTAGTTTTCCTCTCTGTTCATATATTTTGCTTTTTTTTTTTTTTTGTTACTGACATAGTATTTCTTTCTGTATTCTGGACCATATCTTTTGTTGATTACATGTCAGGATCACTATCTTCCCGTGGTCTCTGCTTCCTTTTCTTATTTTCATGTTTTCTTTAGAATCTCAAAATTTTAAACTACAAAACTACTGAACTCAATTTTTGGTGCCTCACTCTTCCCTAGCTCAAGGTCATAAAATCGTTTTAGAATTTTTTTCTATAAACAAAACAAATTGGCCTTTTAAATTTAGGTGTTTAATCCATCTGGAGGTATGTTTTGTGTGGTTTTCATAAGGATCCAGTCTTTTTTTTCACGTAAATAATGAATTATTCTGGCCCATGCTTTCAATAGCACCTCTGTCATGTATGTTAAGTTTCTGGTATTTTGTGGCATTCATCTAACTGTCTACTGCTATATTTTGTGCTGTTTCTTCTGTTTTGTGCCATTCATCTAACTGTCTATCACTATATTCAACACCACAATGTCTTAATTACTACAGTTTTTTGACAGGGCTTTCTTTCCTATCAAGCAAGCCTACCCTGTCCCTTCTTCCTGGACTGCCTTGGCTATTCTTAACCCTGTGCTTATCAAGTTCTAAGAAACACACAACAAAAAGAGATCAGAAGACAATACTCTGAGTCTCCCACCTCTACTTTAACAAAGTAGCTCCACGATTACACAGTTAACACAGAACACCACAATATTTCTACGGTCCCTTTAATTCTGAATTATACAAATCCTAGTAGTTTACTTTCAGTGTCTCATGCTCTACTGATTGAACTAGCCAGGCGACCCAAAGTAGTTTACTTTAATAAAGACATAAAAAAAAGATTTATCATTTGTATTAATATGAAGAATGAAATCTATGAAATCTAGAATTAAAAAGTTTTTAAAAGCTTATACAAATCTAAAATGTAGGCATTTGAAAAGCATTAACAAAGTTACCTGCATCAAATACTGTGCACCTTCTCTCAAGTCATCTGCATGTACTGGAGCGTAAAATGCCTTCATTTTGTTCTTAATAAGCCATCGCTGATATTTGGCTTGATCGATGGACATCTCTTTCATGGCTTGTCTTCGAGGACCCTTTGAATAAAAATATTAATAATATATTTAATTAAAAAGTAAACTACTTCACATTTACATAAACCATTCATCCTGTTATACTGGCTTGAAACAGGTGACTAAATGTAGGGGCGGAAGAAGTATAATAACAGCATTTTATTTTCATGTAGTCTTTTTAACACGTAAGATTACAAAAAAGTAGAGTTGATGGAATAGCTAAGGCACAAGGACACCAGTAGAAAGAAGAAAAGAAACACAGACTTAAAAATAAATTAAGTTTCCATTCTAAGTAAATGAAAGAGGTTAGAAGCTATTGAAAATGAAGAGATTACACAGAGTAAAATAACCACCTTCTATTTTTCTACAGAAAGTTTCCCTAGCTTATTTTCGTTACTCCCAAATGTCTGTGTTATTAATTCTAACTTGAGAATATCACTGAAAATCAAAGTGAGCTATATAATATTAATGCATTTTTCTTCAAAATTCTGTTAAAGGATGAAATAACAGGAGAAACTAAATGAGCTTTGTTAACTCATAACTCTATTTTGATCCTTGTAAGCAATACACAAAATGTTTTATACACAAATATATAAAACAAAAATCTAAAAATAAGCTTAACACACCCTAAATGTAAATAAGTAAAAATATAATTTACCTTTTGTAGTAGGGAAACTGTCTCATTTGTAAACGTCTTATGCTCAAGCCTTGATTTAGCTGATCAGCTCAGAGACAAACTAGAAAACTCCACAAGTCCCAAGTGGGGTCAGTGTCTCCAAGAATCCTTCCACCACCCTAGACACACACACACACACACACACACACACACACACACACACACACACACACACACAAGAATCCTTCCACCACCCTAGACACACACACACACACACACACACACACACACACACACACACACACACACACACACACACGCCCCTTGACTTTGCCACTGTATAAGCAGAACAACCAGCTGGGGATGAGACATGAGGTATACAACACACACTTCTAGAACCAAAGCAAGATGAAGAACAGAACTTGGGAGAGAAGCTAATTCAACAAATACCCCTATTTCTTATGCAGCACAGGTAAGCCATCATCCAGTCTGTTCTTAATAAGCACAATGCCAAAAAACTGAAAACTACTTTCGGATTGAAAAAGGTTCATCATTTTTAATAGTTCTCTTCTGGCTAAAACAAAAAAGAATTGGCAACTAAGTGTTTGAACTTAGAAATTCAGCATTCATTTTGCTCTTCTTACATACCAGAGATACTACTTCCCCCTGGAGATATTTATCACAATTTGCCTATTTTTTCCAACCCCCATTTTTTTTCTGTTAAGTAAATGTTCCCAAGTGTTCTTGGGACTTTATAAAACACTCACACACACATACACACACACACAAGTTCTGCAATACATGTGCAGAATGTGCAAGTTTGTTACATAGGTATATACATGCCATGGTGGTTTGCTGCACCCATCAACCTGTCATCTACATTAGGTATTTCCCCTAATGCTATCCCTCCCCGAGCACCCCCACCTCCCGACAGGTCCTGCTGTGTGATGTTCCCCTCCCTGTGTCCATGTGTTCTCACTGTTCAACTCCCATTTATGAGTGAGAACATGCAGTATTTGGTTTCCTGTTCTTGGGTTAGTTTGCTGAAAATGATGGTTTCCAGCTTCATCCATGTCCCTGGCAAAGGACATGACATGAACTCATCCTTTTTTATGGCTGCACAGTATTCCATGGTGTATATGTGCTACATTTTCTTTATCCAGTTTATCACTAATGGGCATTTGGGTTGGTTCCAAGTCTTTGCTGTTGTCAACAATGCCGCAGTAAACATACGTGTGCATGTGTCTTAATAGCAGAATGATTTATAATCCTTTGGGTATATACCCAGTAATGGGATTGCTGGCTCAAATGGTATTTCTGGTTCTAGATCCTCAAGGAATCGCCATGCTGTCTTCCACAATGATTGCACTAATTTGAACTCCCACTAACAATGTAAAAGCGTTCCTATTTCTCCACATCTTCTCCAGCATCTGTTGTTTCCTGACTTTTTAATGATCACCATTCTAACTGGCGTGAGATGGTATCTCATTGTGGTTTTGATTTGCATTTCTCTCTAATGAGATTTTTTTCATATGTTTGTTGGCCATATAAATGTCTTCTTTTGAAAAGTGTCTGTTCAGATAGATCCTTTGCCCACTTTTTGACGGGGTGGTTTTTTTCTTGTAAATTTGTTTAAGTTCCTTGTAGATTCTGGGTATCAGCCCTTTGTCAGTTGGGTAGATTGCAAAAATTTTCTTCCATTCTGTAGGCTGCCTGTTCACTCTGATGATAGTTTCTTTTGCTGTGCAGAAGCTCTTTACTTTAATAAGATCCCATTTATCAATTTTGGCTTTTGTTGCCATTGCTTTTGGTGTTTTAGTCATGAAGTCTCTGTCCACGCCTGTGTCCTGAATGGTACTGACTAGGTTTTCTTCTAGGGTTTTTATGGTTTTAGGTCTTACGTTTAAGTCTTTAATCCATCTTAATTTTTGTATAAGGTATGAGGAAGGGGCCCAGTTTCAGACATATTAATGAGAAAAATAACAGTGAATTTTGACTCCATAAGTATCAAAAAGCCAAACCACTCTATAAGGACAACACAGTTTGTTAAAATCTACTCATAATGAACAAGAAAAACAATGAGAGCTCAAAATTCAATATCTGTTCCAAAATGCTACTTCGAGACCATTTAGGGGCAAAAATATTTTGAAAAAAACAACTACCTGAAAAAAAAAAACAGGTTTGCTTGTCAAATTATTTCCAATCTAGAAAGCCCTATAAATTACAAATTATATATAGCATAAAAAATTTTAGTATAAAAAAATTATTTCACACCTGTCAGAATGGCAATTATTAAGTCAAAAAAACAAAAAAAAACAAAAAAACCCCACAGATGCTGGTGAGGTTGCAGAGAAAAGAAAACAGTTATACACTGTTGGTGGGAATGTAAATTATACTTCAGCCACTGTGGAAAACAGTTTGGCTTTCTCAAAGAGCTCAAAGCAGAACTATCATTTGACTCAGCAATCCCATTATTGGGCATATCTCCAAAGGAACATAAATTGTTTTACCATAAAGACACATTCATGTACATGTTCATCGCAGCACTATTCACAATAGCAAAGACATGGAATCACCCTAAATGCCCATCAATGGTAGACTGGATAAAGAAAATGTGGTACATATATACCATGGAATATTATGCAGCCATAAAAAAGAATGAGACCACTTCCTTTCCAGAAACATGGCTGCAGCTAGAAGCTATAATCCTAAGTAAACTAACACAGGAACACAAAACAAAATACCCCATGTTCACTCTTATAAATGGGAGTTAAACATTAAGTACATAAAGATACAAAGTAGGGAAAAACAGACACTGGGGGCTACTGGGTGGGAGGAGGGTGAGGATCAAAAAATTACCTACAGGGTGCTATGCTTATTACCTGGGTGACAAAACAATCTGTACACCAAACCCCTGTGTTTAGCTATATAACAAACCTGCACATGTATCCCTGAACCTAAAATAAAACTTTAAAAAACTTGAAAAAGAAAACAAAATTGATACTTACCATATGTACATGGCCACAGATCATCAAACCAACATTTTTTGTGAAATCATGAACAAGATGAAGTAAAGCTGGACGTGAGTTTGGAGCACCTGTCATAACAAGACACTGTGGCCTAATTTAAGATGAAAAGACAAACAAAATTAGATAAATTTGTGTTTCTGGCAACAAGAACATGATTTTAAGTTGTTTCTCTAAGAAGCTTTCTGTATTCAACTGTCCTTAAGACGCAAGCCACAGGATTCTCAAAAACAGTATTTTTAACCTGGACTTCTTGGTACATGAGAAATGCAGAAACAAAGTCTTGGAACAAACATCATGCCAAATGTCCCTCTAAAATAACAGGTAATATTATACACCAAGATTCTGGTAGGTATTACAGAAAGAAATTATCATGCTAGTTAAAAAAACACGTAACAATTTTTCATTTTCTGAAGGTGATAAATACTCTATTAATAATTCTTTCACAGAGTTTGCGAAACTTCCTGCGAGCACAGCTTTGCCTTCAAATATGTAACAATTTTTCATTTTCTAAAGGTAATAAATATTCTATTAATAATTCTTTCACAGAGTTTGCAAAACTTCCTGCAAGCACAGCTTTGCCTTCATGTACAAAACAGGTCACTTTTCTTCTCAGCTTGATCACTTCATAATTACTACTACTTCGTGGTATCAGCCCTCTCTAATCTAGCTTAACATTAATCACTGTTGTCACGTGAGTAAAATCACCTATGATGAAAAAAAGATTTCTACTTGAACTAGAAATTTTAATTCTAGCTATCAATGATGAAAGCCAAAACTGAATTTAATTGCCTTTGCAAATGTGAGACAGTGGCATGCCTTTCATATATTTGTAGCTCTTGATTTTCACTGACTAGAAATGGAAATCACTGATATTTAATGAAAAAAATATACAGGTCTCCATTTGGTAGGTCCAAACAGGTTGGCAAAAATTCTTTAAGACAAGGATTTATATAATCAAAATAAACTATAACAGAAAGTGAACTGCAGACTACCATTTCTGACTTAAACATTAACTTTTAGAGGAGCCCTTAAAATGAGCATGCAAACCTAAATAACGACTTTTCAAAAAATACCATCTTACTTAGAATTTAAGCAAATGAGCTGGTAAAGCAATTCTGTCTGGGAGAGTTGCTTTGAGGCAATCAAACATGAAATCATGCCCCAGGCTTTCTGAGCTTCAGCAAGTTACATAACTCCTTAGCCAGACAGCATATTTCCTAGTCTTCCTAGGAGCTACATGTGGCCCAATGACTAACTTATAGCCCGTAAGTATGTTCCTATTTCCAGGAAGCTGCGCTGCCTCCATACATTCTTCCCCCTTTCCAGAAAGCTAGACTATGGATGCGGTGATGACTCTGACCACACGAACAAAAACAACTAGGGAATGACAGACTGATAAGGAATGCGGGTCCTGAGTGACCAAAGTATAGCAAATCTGCTTACCTGCCATGAACCATCTGTCTACTTCTGGACTACCATGCGACACCAATGTCTCTCTTGTTTGAGCCACTGTATTTTTCAGTCTTTGTGTTACAGCAGTTTAACCCATACCCTAACTAACAGAATCTGTTATTGTGAGAAATTAACTTGTAGCCCCTACCTCTACTAAATAAAAAACCACAAAGATATAATTTGGTACAGTTTTATCATACCAAAAATGGTACAGTACAAAGTTTATTAGGGATGACTTTGAGTAACAGCAGCAGAGTGCACATCTGCCTTGATTTTGTCTCCTTTCTCAAAGCTCTCCATGACATAGAGATTTTTTTTTAAAGTCACAAACCACAAAAACATCTAGAGCACAAGTGCACTGAAATACTGAAAGCTAGAAAGCAACTGGAAGAAAAGTAAAGGATTTGACAAATCAGGAAAAAAACAAAATCTGAAAAGCACATGAGAAAGCTATGAAACTACCTGATTTTACATCTAAAAATCACCAAAATGCCTAGGAGTTAGGAACAGTAGGTCCCTCTGGACATGGCAGAACAGTGTGTCAAAGAAAGTAAAAGTTTACACAAGAAGTAACTAAATGGATCTAAATCATTTCCATCACTGTGATAGGTCACTGTCCCTGTCCCTTCCCAACCCTACTAAGCTGGGGCTTATTTGCTGGAGAGAGCCCCTGGTCTGGGAGTCACCAGCAACAGCTGGGGGCAGAAGTAAGCTACTTTTAATAGGAGAGTTTAAAGAACATGTATATACTGAACCCTGAAACCTTTAAGCTTCTTTCTCCACTTGGCTCCCAGAACGCTCTACCTACAAGCAGAAGATTAAAAGATCTTTTCTGGAAAATCTAATCAGATCAAAAAGAAAGCCTTTCTTTCCAGCAAAGCCACATTAATCTACATTAAGGACTTCCACTGACAAGCTCCACTCACCAATGCCGAACTTCCCTGGCCAAGTATTAGAGATACTTCATTTCAGACAAGGCTAAATCCCAAAACCCAAATTAAAGAAACAGTAAACAGTAAGTCTTCACAAGGTGAAGACAACAAAAATCTTTCGGCAAGTCTGGTGAAGGTTAAGACGGTGATGAATATAGTTAAGTAAGAAGAAAAATTACTTTTGGGGAAACAAAAAAGCTATGTAGCAAAGAAAAAACAGTAATTTACTACATGGCTCAGCTGTTACAGCTGGTTTAAAAGTCTTAAAAATAGAAATACCAAATATGATATAATCAAAAGCATGATATAAAATGTACAGGGAGGATGGGGTATAAAGGTAAGGATGCATGCATGAGGTAGGCATATGTAGATGAAAGACATCAGTCAATAATACCCAAAATTAAAAATCAAAAAGTACAGTAGTCCCCCCTTATCTGCAGCTTTGTTTTCCATTGTTTCAGAATATAGAACATTCCATAAATACACAATTTATAAGTTTTAAATTATACATCATTCTGAGTAGTGTGGTGAAATTTCTCAACATCCGGCTCCATCTGGCCTGGGACATAAATTCTCCCTTTATCCAGCGTCTCCGTGCTACAGATACTACCTGCCCAATATCTGTCCTGGTTATCAGATCAACTGTTGCATATCGCAGTGCCTGTGTTCAGGCAACTCTTTTTTACTTCATGATGCCCTCAAAGCACAAGAGTAGTGATGCTGGCAATTTGAATATGCCAAGAAAAACTGTAAAATGCTTCCTTTAAGTGAAAAGGTGAAAGTTCTTAGTAAGGAAAGAAAAAAAATCATATGCAGAGGTTACTAAAATCTACAGTAAGAAAATGAATCTTCTAACTGTGAAATTATAAGGAAGGAAAAATAAATTCATGCTAGTTTTGCTTCTGTACTTCAAACTGTAAGAGTTGCAGCTGTAATGTGCAATAAGGGCTTAGTTAAGATGGAAAAGGCACTAACTTTGTGGATAGGAGACATGAACAACAACCACAAAAAGGTGTTCTGACCCATGACAATGAAGTTGAGTACTCTCTGCAGTTCCAGCTATCCACTGAGGGTCCCGGAACATAACCCCTGTGGGTAACGGGACTACTGTGCAGCAACACAAGCATGATATTTATGAAGTAGGATATGAGGAGCAGGCAACTACTGATTTTCATGACAAACCTTGCAGACTAGCTTTTCCTCTTTACACAATATTCACGTATAATTCTTGTAAAAATTAAAAAGCCAAATTGGGCTAATTTTTTTTTTTTAGACAGGGTCTCGCTATTGCAATCATGGCTTACTATAGCCTAGACACTTCTAGACTCAAGCGATCCCGCAGCCTTGGTCTCCCGACCACAGGTATGCACTATCATACTTTGCTATTTTATAAATTTTTGGTAAAGACAAGATCTCACTATGTTGCCTAGCCTGGTCTGAAATTGCTGGTCTCCAACTCCTAAGCTCAAGTGATCCTTCTGCCTCAGGCTCCCCAAGTAATGGGACTGCAGGCATGAGCCACCATACCCAAAAATAATTTTTTTTAATGTTGCCTTTACTACAATGAGCCAAAGCAATAGGTTTTGTGTTTGTTTGTTTTTTAAATTAATGGCAAATAAACATAGACTCTTGGTCATACTCTCAGTTCTAGGATACAACTTTTTACATAAAAAGAGTAATTTCTATTTTCTGTTATCTTTGACATCACTATCCAAAATATGCTGAAGTGAAAAGTTTTCCTCCCAGGGCTCTCATTCCTTCTTCTCCATTTCTGTCTACACTAAAGCTGAAGACCTGCGTGTGGTCTCTGAGAACTTTTTATTCTAGCAAAAGGAAGGGGGGAATTCGAAAAAGTAACAAAAAAATAAACAATTACTTTGACTGGGAGGGAGACTGGGTAGAGCAATTCTCTTTTGACACTTATCTATGTTTCAGCGTTTCTTTAAACATAGGAAAGATTTGTGTTTATCATGCAGAAGCCAATAAGGAGGGATTACTCATGACTAAAGAAAGTTTATACTGAGGGTTAATAAACTATTAGAAAGATAATATAATCTTCTTTTGTTTTTTTTTGAGACGGAGTCTCACTCTGTTGCCCAGGCTGGAGTGCAGTGGCATGATCTTGGCTCACTGCAACTTCCGCCTCTTGGGTTCAAGCCATTCTCCTGCCTCAGCCTCCCAAGTAGCTGGGACTACAGACATGCGCCACCATGCCTGGCTAATTTTTTTATTTTTAGTAGAGACAGGGTTTTACCATGTTGGCCAGGCTAGTCTCGAACTCTTGACCTCAAGTGATCCCCCAGCCTCAGCCTCCCAAAATGCTGGGATTACAGGCATGAGCCACCGTGCCCATCCAAAAAGGTAATATATTCTTAAAGTCATTTATTGAGGAAAATAGTAATAAATGCTCTTCAGTGTAAGCACTGATTCTTTGTCACTATAAGTTACTTCCAGTTAATCACTGATAAGACACAACTAACAATTTTAGTGTGTTGGTAATGTACAAAATAAGGCATGTCAAAAAATCTTTATGAATCTCATACAGTTACATAACTTTAATGGCCATGGAGAAAATAAAACTTTGACTTTATGATACGCATCATTTAAAAGTCTTCAAGTGAGAAAACTCCAAAACCCTCATAACATTTTTGTTAATTTTTCTCTTTGTACAATTTTGTTCTTGAATAATTAAACTGCCCAAGTCCAATTAAAAATGTGAAATGCACATGAAAATGTCACTGAAAAATAAGAACTGACTGGCCAGCAAAAAGAGATAAAGATGTGTTTCCTTCTTTATCACATACCTAAAGTTTTTCACGTGGTCTTCCACTCCAGAAAGACGAATTGAATGCTGCAGTGCATTCAGGTAAGTCAGGGCTTGTGTAGAGGATCCCCAATTCACATCTGTGGGAAGATAATGTTCATGCAGCATTAATATCAGTAATAACAACCAATAAATAGCGAATCTGAGGCACAGAGAATTAAACATGCTTTCACATTTAAAAAGTCAATTGCTGAAATACACTATTGTACTTTCAATAGTTCACATATACAGCAAGATATTAAGACTGATAATCTGAACTATAATTCATTTAAAGTATAATTTAGAAAAGATAGATAGGGCTGCAGACATGCTGTGCATACAACTCTAAAAGAGTTTCACAAATAAATATGTTAAAATTATTGTTTGTATAGCCAAAGGTCTAAAGGGAAATGAGCAAATTTCTAATTGTTAAGAAATACTTGTTTATAGTACTTAACTGGGTTATTTGAACAGGAAAATTTTATTTCTTATTGAATAAACAACTTGGACTTCAAATGATTTAGACATTTGTTAATTTATAGACTTAATAGGTACGTTAGAGAAATAATTTCTTCTAAAATGGTTTATTTCATTTCTGGAGCTACCACTTTAATCTAAAAGCTCATCATTTCATATCTGGATTACAAAATGTATTCTTATTGAAACTAATCTTATGTAATCTCTTCCCAATCTATTCTATTAAGCCCAAATGAAGACTTTCTCATCAGGTCTTTCTTGTGTCACAGGTTATAATGCTCAATATTGGGACCAATCCTAACATACTCTAGCATCATCATCTTACTGGGAGATACATTTAGCTGTTATCAATATGACATACTAGGAAATCACTAATCATTGCCCAGTTAAAACAAGTTTGTCCAATTTCCCCTGCTACATAGTATCCTAGTGGGAAAGACACTATGTCTTCCAATATTTTGTTAACTCCGTGTTATTCAATACAGTTCTAAGACCACAGTAGGTTATATATATATAGATAGCCTAGCTTATTAGGCTACATAGCTACTACAGTACTGTAACTGGATCCTTTCAAAAAATAATTTTAAAATATAGTGAGTGCAGCAAAATGTTAATTATATGCATTTATTATTTTTCTACAAATAGGATCAATTTAATTTATGAGTAAGAATGGAAACCGTAAGAATAAAAAATCTCGAAGTAACTGTTTTATTAAAACTACATGTATTTGAAAAAAATAAAACTTTAAAGAGTTTGGAAATAAAGTATTTTAGGTTTTATACAAAGTAGCTTTGAAATATACAAAAGATGATGCTTAAAATGAAAAATAACAAAGAACTTCTAGATGTTTTCTAGCTTGGGATACAAACAAAAAAGTCTACTAACCTGGTTTTTTGTAGGTAACATAAATATACAGCCCAAGGACTATCACATATGTTAGCAGTGCAGCCCACCAGTTAATGACAAACATCACTATGCAACAAAGAATTGCTCCCAGAAGTGATATCCACATGTTGTAGTATTTGAATGCAGGACGCCATCCTAACAATAACAAATAAATAAAAGTCACGCAAATACTTCATCTGCTTTACATAATGGTACATATGTATTCAAAAAATAACATTCTTTAGCGCTGACACACTGAGAGGACTTTAAGCATTAAGTATAAGTCTAATACTGAAAAGTGAAGTCAAAGACTATTATTGATCACAATTGAATTTGACAATTCTTGATGACTATGAAAAGGTAATATCTATTTCCACATTACTGTATCCTACTAGTTCTGTATTCAATAAACCCTTCATTAAAAGAGTAAATCAACCTACCTTAGGTGAATGTTAAAAACTACAGAAGGTTTTACAAAGAAAGGTTTCAAATTGAATCCTTAGTAGTAACTAGGCTTTATTTTCTGGTTCTAAGATGACTCATATCCATAGTCTAATGAATATATAAAACATTTCAAACAAAATGTTCATAAAAATCATTAAAAACATAATCAACTTGCTAGAAGAACTAAGAGCTGACTACAGAAACACCTACCTTCCCATTTAGTGAAGTATTTATGAAGGAAGCCCACTTTAAAAAATGTTGAAGACCACGTTTTTAAATTTTCATTGGTAAGTAGTTCCACAGGCAAAATTATTTTAAAAGATCATTTCAATAAAATTTATATGTTTAAAGTAAAACCCTGATGCTAGAATGTTTGTGTTCAAAGTTCTCATACTTTATCTTCCCTGTCCTCAGACTTTCAAATCTTTAAAAGGAACAATGCTTTTGTTTCTTCAGTTCCTTTCCTGATTTGCAACGGTAGTCACAGTTTATAAGAAAAGTCTCATACATTTACAGTTGATAGAGACCCCTTATGTCAGAATTTTACAGAATTCACTATGTTAAAACCATTTTCTTACAGGTAACCTACATCAGAGTGATGTTCTTAGAACTAAAATAGAAATCAGCTAAAGATTGAAAAACTAGTTTTTTAAAAAGTAACAATTTTTCACAGTGTTATCAGAATTAGATTAATGCTAAACGCTTTGAAGACAAACAATATTATCAGTAAACTTACTGATAAAGAGATCTTTGAAGACTTAATTTGAATTAACTATAAAGGCAGATATGGCATTAATGAACTAATCCCACACATAATATCTTTTAAAATGTGGCAAAAGTTTTATTTTCTTTGAAATCAAAAATAGTATTTACAAACTTTTTTAAAAATGTAAAATTACCTGGAGATTTTGCAAGTGATGCATGGAATACTGAAAAATTGATCAATGCATATGATGCAAGGAAGAAGTTTGAGATAATTGGAGCAATAACATTCAGTTCAGCTGCAAAACAAACACGTGCAAGATTTACTGACGTATTAGACATTTAACTTTTTAAAATTATGAAGTATTTCAAATCTTTAGTTAACAACACAACACCCCATAACTACCATCCAGATTTCATAAACATTTAGATTTTGCCATATATGCCTCATACACTTAACTTTTCAGAAATCCAATCCTATGCAAACTATTGAATCCCCTTTATACTTTATCTCACACTTCTCCAAACTTGGTATATTCTGTCCAGTCATACATAGTTTTATGACATATACAGTCTATATGCATCATACAGTACTGTTCTGGGTGTTTTAAAAGTTATGTAAATAGCATACCATATGTATCATTCTGAAATTTGATCTTTTACATTTATTTTTGAAATTCATCCACATTGATATGTGAAAACCAAGTTTATTCCTCTAACTGCTGCATAGTTTTCTTCTATTGATCTAGGTTGCTTTCATTTTTCACTATAATGAATAATACTAGAAACATTATTGTATATGGCTCTTTAAGTATATATACAAGTTTCTAAAGGGCACACACCTAGAAGGAAAACTGCTGATTACAGAAAAGTTTACGAGATATTGCCCACTTGTTCTCCAGAAGTGGCTACACCAAATACACATCTAATGGTGTCAGATGGGAGTTAGTTTCCACATAGTCCCACAACACTTGGTGGTACATCAGCCTTTTAATGTCAACTAGTCTCAGAGGTTAGACAAAATTCTTTAAACCTTAAAAAGTCCAATGTCGTCTTTAGCAGTGGAAGACCCAACAGAGCTCACTTGTGATCAGAGGCAGAGTGCCAAAAAAATAGATCACCAAAGGCACTGATGTCACAGGTGACACTGCAATCCTTTTCTTTATGCCATTATCATATTTGTTTTAGGAAAAAGAACCTAGGAATTCCCTTTAGGCTCTAATGAGGACTTAGTAATGGCAATAATTTCAGCAAATATGTACTGAGTGCTATTACTTACAGTACTTTATAAACTTTCTTTGATTACAAAGAGACTTAGTATACCAAGATAACGTTGTTAATAATTTAATAATTCAATGCCTAGAATATAGATGCACCAAAAATCTACAATAACACACCATTTATATAACTAACCAATTAAGATGAATCCAAGTGCAATTAAGAATGTTAAGATGTAGCCACGAAGAGGTTCATTATTTTTCCCATAACCTTTAGCAAACATCTGGAAAGCTGGGTAGATGTTGTCCTTACATAAAGCCTAATGAAAGAAAACATTAAAATGAAATATATTAAAATTAGATATATAGATTTACTGATAGTTCTAATAGGTTAATCAGGATTGAGACTCAAGTTTCTAATTCTCGGTCATCCCTTTTATCCTGTCCCACATACTGCTTCACCTACAAAATGTAAAGGAAATTCAAACATTTCAAACATCAGAAGGATGCTGGTCAAAATTTCTATCTGCCTTACCCTATCGCCATGTTGAAATTAAATTTTATGAAGAAGAAATCAGAGAAGCAGGCACACAAGTAAAAACAAAGTTGGAAGCTTGATAAATGATATAGTTGTGACCTATTTTAAGAAAAACAAGCCGATATCTTAAAGCAGATAAAAATCCTGACTATAAAACTTAACTATCTTTCTTAAAACATTGCTGAACACTGTCTTAAATGATATACTCATTGGCTATAAATACAGCATTAAGAACAAGACTGCAGAATCAACATTCATTTATTTGATTTAGCAATAAAAAGTACTTCCCATCAGTATTCAGCTGTTTAATGCTCACTAAAAGGAGATAATGTCTATCCTATACATCATTATACCCTCAAGTAATGAACACAATGTGTAGCACACGTTAGGTACTTAAATATTTGTAAAATAAAATATTTAGGTTGAAACCATACTAACCAGAACAAAGATATTTTGCTACTCCCCATTTGCAGTCTTAGACTGCATTCCTATACCTTAGACATCTTGAAAACGTATGCTAAATATGTCAAAAAAGCAAACATCCAGCACTTCTAAAAAGAGAACTCAGACTATACCTTGACAGCAGGCAAATGCACAAATGTTTATATAAATAAACATATTCACGTTCATTCATACACATAAAATTATGTATGTCTTTATGTGCATATATATATCATGTATATGTATATACATGGTTGACAGAAGCAAATAAATTTGTAAACAGCAACAATTTCAAATTAAGAAGCATTACTTTAACTCTCCCTTTAATAAAGCCTGTAATATAAAAACGCTTACCTGAAATATTTTGGGAGCACTCACAAGGGATGCTAATGCTGAAGAAAGAGTGGCTGAAAAGATACCTGCAGAAATTAATGGTGTAAATCCTGACACCATACTCATTACCTTAAATAAAAGTGACAAAAATAGAAAAATAAATCTCACAATTCAGAAAATAGCACAATATTATGTGGTCACATTTTGAAGGAGGTTAACACTGGGGATAATTTATAGTAATAACAACAACAATGCTATGTGCATTACAAATATCTGAAACAAATTTACCACTAGTCCTTACCTTAAGAAAACCTTTTCATTCATAAAATGTTAAACACACAATAGCAGAGAGAAGAGAATAATGAACTGCTAACATTTATCACCTAATTTCAACAATGATCAACTTAGGGCCATTCCCCACAATATTTTGAAACAAGTCCCAGATATCCTTTAACATATAAATATTTCAGTATGTATCTCTAACAGATAAGGACTTTTGAAAACTTAACTATAATGCCAATGTCACAGCTTAAAAACTTAATAATTGCTTAACAGTACCACAAAAAGGCAAGTCGGCATTCAAATTCCCTAAATTACCCTTTCTTATCTTTCAAAAAGAGTCTGTTCAAATCAGGATCCAAAAAAAAAAAAAAAAAAAAAAAAGGTTACACATTATATTATATTTGGTTTATGTGTCTCTTCAGTCTTTTTCAATCAACAGGTTCACATTTCCTTTTCCTTTTATTATTTTTCTATCATTTCTCTCATGGAGATCTCATGCTCTGGATTTTTCGGACTTCATCATCATTGTGTTGCTTAACAACTCTTCTCATTTCTATAATTCTAGTAAACTAGTTCTATCTAGACAGTTAATCAAAATGAGGTAAAAGTTTTGGCAAGAGTATTGCATAAGTGCCATCATGTACTTCTCATTAGGAAGGCTGTTTCTTATGTTAAGATAGTATTGTGGTTAGACTATTTTTTTCTAAGCCTTTATCTTTTAGAGCTAAATGTGGAAATATTTCCAGCTGAAGATATGATCTAAAGTCTAGGGTTTTGCTCTAAATAATCTGGGATAGGAGGAGTTACACAGGAAACAAAATTAACCATGCATTGATAACTGATAAAGCTGGGTATTATAGGTATTAGGTGTATTATATTGCTTTCTCTGTGTACATGTTCAAATATTTCCTCTTAGAAAACTTAAAAAAAATAAAAAATAAAAAACCACCAACAACAAAGGACTGATCACCAAGCTCATGAATCAGGTAAATTCAAACTGAGGGGCACAATTCAAAACAACCCGGTTCAAATGCTGAAAATGTCAATGTCATAAAGATTAATGTGAGCTAGAAACTCCCCTAGATTAAATGATTTTAAAATGACATGATAACTAAATACTATGCGTGATCCTAGATGAATCTTGGACTTAGAAAAAATACTATAAAGGACATTACTGGGACAAGTGGAGAAATATGAACATAGGATATATATTTAAATAACAGTATTTCATCAATGTTTAATTTCTTAAGTAGGATAACCATATTGTGCTTATACAAAATGCATTAAATACTTCAAAATGATTGTCATGTCATGATGTCTATAACTTATTTGAGGAGAAAAAGACTATACATATACACATACAAAGCAAATAGGGTACAATATAAACTAGTAAATATAACTGAAGGATAAGTACACAGGTATTCACTGTGTACTTCTGAATCTGTGAAACTTGTCAAAACACAAAATTAAAGTGGAGGAGTTGTGTGGTGGATTCAACTATTGTCAACCTGAGCAGCTGTGAATGGTATTATAAATTTCCCAGCAGTGAATGGTGATCTTCACTCAGATTATTTGCTTCATTGGTAGAGATTTTATCTTTCATTTATATTGACTAAGAACATGTCAACTGAGACCAAAGAGATAAGGAAATCAGGTTTTAAGCTGTTTCTGTCACACATTTGACTGTAAAATTTAATTGTTTAAACCAAACAGAAAGTTAGCAACGGGTACAATCCCTGTCCACAATGCATAAGCCTGATTTCATGTACACATAAACCACCCTGTTGACTAAACATCTTTCCCTAGATCTTCCATTAGATTTAAGGTTAAATATGAAGAATACATCTCTGAAGTGTTTTAAAGACAGTAGCACAGACTTCTAAGAGTGGGGAGAAAATCTGAAAAGATTATTTTCTACTCAGCCTTTTAATAACAATTTGATAGTTATATATATGCTGTGCATTTTTCATAGTCACTATTTTTCACAGTAATGCTGGATTACTTAGAACTGACAACCTTATCTTTAGGAAAGGAGACTGTGAAGGACAGATGAGTCAAGATTAAAATGAATAAACCCAGTTTCTGCTATACAGCCTCATTAGATCACACAAAATTCTATATCTGTCGTAACGATCTCAAAGTTAAATTAAGTACAAAGAAAGACGTAATTGGACGAAAGTAGAGAAAGAGTATATGATACATTCTGCATTGTAGGAGTAAGGCAAAACTGACACCACCAGCATTTCTATAGCCTTTTCTCTTCCATGTTGAGGAAATAATACATTTTCCCTTCTTCCATCAGTTATAAATTGAAATAAATTATGATCCAGACTTTTCATCTGGAAATACTATGTTTTGGGGCCTGCTATAATAGGTTTCCTGTTTTCTAGTAAATAGTTGAACAGTTACCCAATAACCTCTGCACTTCTCAACATGTAATGGTAAAATATCAGCAGCAAGGATAATAATATTGAATGTAAATAATATTAGTGTCAACGATATACAGTGGAAACAGATGAAAAAATGACCGTGTTGTCTCTAAAGGGGAAAAAAAGACAAAAGTCTAATAAAAGCTAAAAGATAGCAAGTAAACAAAATGAATGATAAAAGTCTGTGTGGGGGTGTGTGTTGAAGATGATTTGGGATTCAAGAAAATCTTCATGGAACTAAGTTGCCTTGAAGTCAGGTGGATCTGGACATGGAAAAATAAACCACAGGAGAATTCCAAGCAGAGTGAAGCAATGACTAAAGGAAGAGAGTAGGGTATGTATGTGTGCGTGTACAAATACACTCAGTGGCTGGAGTCCAGTGGGAACAGAAGGCAGTGAGGCTTAAGAAGAGGTATGAAGGGCTCTGACTGATTTAGACTAAAGCTCGCATTTTGTTTATTATGCAACAGTGAGTCAAAGGTTTCAGAGGACATTATAATGTAGAAATATAGCAAGCAATATAAGACTATATATACAATTTAAAATTTAAGAGCAACAAGATAACTCAAATAACTTTATTTCCTGAAGTATGAAAAGGTGATTATAAAGTATGACTTGTACAGATCTTATGATGGAGACTCCAACTTACATACTCCTCACTTATGTCCTATCCACCATTCTTCATTATCCAAATGCCAAGGTATTTATATTTTCACAAGATTTTCCCTCATGTTGTATCGCTTTACAAAGTATTTTTGAAAAGTTTACTTACTTTAAATTAGAAAAGCAGCTTTACTTATACCAAATTCCTCTTTGCTTGAATGAGTCCATACTAGACTTGATAAAGACAACAAACTTTTCTATCTTAAGGCCACACAGAAATCTGACTGGTATTTTCAGTCACTGGGCAAAGACCAACGTTTGTGCCTTCCATACACAATATCAATGTCAGAACTGGCCTGAATCATTAGCTGGATATGAATACTTTCTTTCATTCCTACAATTCTGCCTAGTCTCATGACTAGAAAACACAAACTTCTATCACATAATTGAGTTCAATATTTGTAACCACTGAAAGTAGAGTCAATTGCTTCAAACTACATAATAAAAAATAAAAACAATGCCTTTACAAATTTTAGTTAAAACTGTATTGTAAAATTTACAGATTGTACATAAAACACAGCATTTTAAATACATTAAAATCCAAATTATTCTGTTTATACAATACTGAAAAAAATTACAAAGCAAAATTTTTATTTTTCTTTGGAAATCAGGAGAACCATGTACTCTATGAATTTACAATAGAATATTTTGATTTAATCTCCTGAATCTACACCTTTGTGTTCTTTCTACCATCCTAGGACTTAACAAACAACTCAAAATTATCCTCCAAATTAATTGTAGTAATATATTTTCCCCTTATATAATCTTTTCTGTTTCTAAAAATGCATAAATCTGGCAGACTAAAATTTCATTTCAATTTCAGTATCTTAATAGAGGTAACAATAAACAGCAGAACTGACAGCCTCCAAATACTTGAGAAGTACTACTAAACTGTCCAGTTTGTATGTTTTAGAAATTCACTAGCTTTCAAGTATCCATTCAGAATTAAATTCTGTTGTTAAATGTTAAATGGTGATTTCATGCTGAATGACTTTATATGAGCCGTATCTAATAAAGTAACACTACTATTGACACTGATCAATGCTTTTATAAAGGCCATTTATATATAAAGCAATTATGAAGACTAATTAGAAAACTGAACTCAATTGGTATGGGTTTAAATTGCGCGAAATAAAAATATTTAGTTGTAAATTTAACAAAATACATACAGGATGCGTATGCTGAAAACGACAAAATGCTAACTAAAAAAAATCAAAGACAACACAAATAAATGGAGAGATGATGTTTATGAATTGAACACTCAACATAGTCAATTCTCTCCAAATTGATATACCAGTTTAATGTAAATTCCTATCAAAATCCCAACAAGACTTTTTAAAAATAAATGTAAGGTACTTGGGTGATAGGTGTGCCCAAATCTCAGACTCCATCACAACACAATTCATCCATGTAACCAGAAACCACATGTAACCCAAAAACTACTGAAGTGATTAAAAAAAATTAAAAAGTAAATAAATTAATTAAAACACACACACACACAATGTTATTTTAAATTTTTATATGGAAAGACAAACGAACTAAAATAGCTAAAACAATTTTTTTAGAAAGGCTAAAATGGGAGGAATTAATCTATCTGACCTCAAAACTTACCATTTAACTACAGTAATTAAGAATGTGTGGTACTGACACAAAGACAGACACAAAGATCAACAGAACAAAATCAAGAATCTAAAAACAGACCCACACAAATACGACCATGTGCAAGATGATTCCATGCTTTCTAAAGCAGTATATTTATATACTACATATATAAATACACACACACTCATATATATATGTTACATGCTGTTATAAAAACATTAACTTCCAGGGGTTCTTTGCTCTTGAACATCCTCAGATTTTATCCATTCATATTTTAGTTTGCCCAATTAGATATCTACAGTTTTAGGGGAATATAAAGAACAACTGGCCAGGCGCAGTGGCTCACACCTGCCATCCCAGCACTTTGGGAGGCCCAGGCAGGTGGATCACTTGACATCAGGAGTTCGAGACCAGCCTAGCCAACATGGTAAAACCCCATCCTTACTAAAAATACAAAAGTTAGCCGGGCGTGGTGGCGGGCGCCTGCAGTCCCAGCTACATGGGAGATTGAGGCGAGAGAATCGTTTGAACCTAGGAGGCGGAGGTTGCAGCAAGCCAAGCTAGCACCACTGTGCTACAGCCTGGGAGACAGAGCAAAACTCTATCTCAAGAAAAAAATTAAAAATTAAGAAAAATAAAATAACTGTCTTCCCTTCTATGCTATGGCTATATTGTGAATGGTCAGATTTGACAGTAGTCTCACCCCTAGATAAATACAGAACGTCTGTATATTACAAAGCCAATGCTCACCTGGAAGTTGTTCATTAGGCCATAGGAACAAGGACTGCTTTCACAAGATGAAAAATCAAAGTTTAATTTGCAGGCTGCAGAAGTACAGTTTGTTAACTCTGTGACAATAGTGTCATTAACGTTTCCAGTGGCATCTCGAACAACACAAGAACCTAAAGTTGTGACAACAAGACACAAGTGACAACAAGAATAATATACTTAATATCTACATTCATTTCAAAATTATACACATATATATTTATAAAGAAACCAAAGTATTGACTATATATCTACTCAATTATAATAGCATACATTGCATTTACAGTTAAGACTTTACCTGGAACAGAATTTGTAAAGCATCATGGTCCCCAATATTTGGTGAAACTGAATCTTTTATAAAGAATAGTATTTACACATAAACACTTAAAAATCATGTAAACAGAGTTGTGGAAAATGGTATATTAGCAAACTATTTCCTAGCCTATTTGGTAAAGATGTCCTTAAGTAAATATTAAAACACTGTACTGAAAGAGTTCCAAACAGCAGTGATGTTTTCCTATACTCCAAATATTCTATACTTGAACGTGGCTAAAAATCAGACTTCAGGTAATACCATTCTTCTGTGAGGGAAAATAATTTGAATATTAATGAATTATAATTATATTCAAATCTCTGTCTCAAATATGATTACCCTGAAAAGAAGAAAACACATGGTATCTAAGATTTGCTTAAAAATAACCCATAGAGCAGAGTGACTTGGAAATAGATGAAACGAGATTAAGCATGTACTAATATTTTTGCTAACTGTTTTGAAGCTGCATAATAATTATTGAGCTAATTTGAATATGCTCCCTACTCTTCCATAAAATTGAAAACTTCCGTAATAAAATATTTAAAAAGTGACCTTGAAGCAAGCTTTACTATTCGGAGTAACGTGTAATGCATAACTAATGGTAATTACCGTTCCTTATACTTTAAAGATTTTTACTTTCTGAAGCACTTTTTCAGTATTATTTCATCATATATTGAGGTAAAAATTACATGCATGACACAAAAATTGAATAAACAGAACTAAGTATGAGAAGGGAGGATATTTTAATGACTAGGCAGACTATACAGTTCCTTGTTTTTCAATTTTTTCATCTACCATTCAGAACAGTCCTTGAAAAACCATGTTTCCATAAAGGTACCTCTGAAACAACTGGCAAATGAGGGGAGTACAGAGCCTTGCAAATCCCTCCAGCCCTAAAGTAACTGTATTTTCATGTACTTTGTATTCTGATAGTCTATGCCTGAAATTTTTTGGGGAAAAAAGGTTCCACTGCTTTGAGCTTAACAAGCACTGGTGTAGAGGCTGCCTTTACTGGCCTAGCTACTGAACATCGGCATCAAGGGGTTACTCCTATTGTTCCAAGGGCTAATGTAGACAGAATGAAATGCGTACAAGGGCTAGCAATGTTAGAGGGTAAAATAAAAATAGAAAATGTTCATTTGCTGTAACAAACTATTTTACAAGCTAAAACATAATCAATTAAGTCACTTTAAGACTAAATTTACTTTAAATAATGTATAGAAGCATGCTAGGAACTTTTAGGGGAACCCATATATTTTGCTAAGCATATATATTCATCTGTTTTTTCAAAATAAATTTCAGAGATTTGTCTATTAATTCTAAGGATAAATGAAATCCAAATTCCTTTGTAAATGCCAATTCAGCCTGGGCGTGGTGGCTCACGCCTGTAATCCCAGCACTTTGGGAGGTCAAGGTGGGTAGATCACCTGATGTCAGGAGTTGGAGACCAGCCTGGCCAACATGGCGAAACCCCATCTCTACTAAAAACACAAAAATTAGCCAGGTGTGGTGGCAAGTGCCTGTAATCCCAGCTACTCAGGAGGCTGAGGCATGATAATTGCTTGAACCCGGGAGGCGGAGGTTGCAGTGAGCCAAGATCAAGCCACTGTACTCCAGCCTGGGCCAGAGAGAAAGACTCCATCTCAAAAAACAAAAAACAAAAAAACAAAAACAAAAGGCATTCAGCCCACCCTGATATTATTAGTATTTCTGTCATGTAGTGACATTTCCAAATTACATTTAAGCAACTAGAAGCAGAGTTTATAAATATAAATATGCTATTACTTCCCAGCATATCAGTGAAGATATAGCAAAAATGAAATTTTCTTACCAAATCCAATAGAAACCTCATATTGTGTAGCCTATGGACTTGGAGTTTATGATTCTTCACATTAGTATTAAACTAAGATTTACTTTTGCATTATGCTTAAGAAATTTAACTATAAAGCTTGACAAATGCAAACCATATGTAAACTAATAGAAATTCATAGAAAATAGCCTTAAAGACTTTATTTAAAACAAACAACAACAAAAGAAACTTCTTTGCCATAAAAACAAATCTCTAAAACAAATGCCACTATCTTTGGTAGTGAAATCTCTGAGCTTCTATTTTCTCATCTGTAAGAAAAGGTTTAGAGACTGGTTGACTACTTAAGTCCTTTCAAGTTCTAAAATACCATGATCCCATGAAGTAACAACATGGTTTTGAAATAATTTTCATTCAATCTAGTAAGAATTTAGTAAAACTTTTCCTAAGTAAAACCTAGTATGTCCTATTCTTCGAAACCAGTGTTTTTATAGTAAAAAATTGCCAAGCATTGCTTAATAGCCTTGAAAGAATCTTTATATACTATAAAAAAAATAAATAACCATCTTTTAAAAAGTTCAGAAATTTGTAGCAGTAAAATTCATTTGCTTCTACATATGAATTGTTTTCGATAAATATATCTCAGTGGAATGAGTTTACAGATTCAATTTCATATAATTTTCTAATTTACCATAATTAATTAAAAAACTGGAAATGTCATAAAGCATTTGGTGGTTTAGATAATGTTTATAAAAGTCATTATTAGTTTTCTAAAAACTGTTTTTGAATTATAATAAGCAATTCCATGTCTTTTTATTGAAATATTTCTGAATTTATAAGTTAGCAAATGTCATAAAAGTATTTATAGTATGTACATCATGAAATTTCTGTAACATAAAGAAATGTAAAACTATTTACCTACAGATACTGCAATTCCTACGTAAACCAATGTAGTAATTAAAATGGCTAGGAGTGTTCCTTTGGGTATGGCTGATTGAGGATCCTAGAAGACAAGAAGATTTTTAAAAGTCTATCTGTAAAAATAAATATACATATTCCACTTTTAAAATATATAATTGATATAGCACTTTAAAATACTTACTGCAAGATCACCTGAGATATTCGCTCCAGCCAGAATACCAGTTGCAGCAGGAAAAAAGATGGCAAATACAGAAAAGAAAGTCTCTTCCTCTCGAAAATCTGGCCCAAAGTTCTCATTAAATATTTCAGCTGTAGAAAACAAAATATTTTTGACAATTAATGGTAGACTACAATAATTGAGGTCAAGAGTAATAGGTATATATGACCCCTAACTTGTCTTCAGTTAAAGTAACTGGTAAATTTTTGCATATTTCCTAGTTCAAGTATTTGGTGTTCTTTTCTTGTATGAGACAATGGTTTACAACCAAAATGATCATCTGATCTGATTCATGCCCCATTTTTGTATACCTCACCAATTACATTTCAAGAGCCTCCGACTGAATTGTTATGACTAGCCCAAATGCAAATCAGAATGTGGATAATCTCCTAAATCTCTGAGGTAAAAGAAACAAGAAAGGAGGTAGAAAAACAAAAGGGGGCATGGTGTGGTGCCTCACACCTGTAATTTCAGTACGTGGGGAGGCCAAGACAGGCAGATTTCTTGAGCCTAACAGTTGGAGACCAGCCTCGGCAACAGAGGAAGACCTTGTCTCTATAAATAATTTAAAAATTAGCCAGGAGTGGTGGCACATGCCTGTGGTCCCAGCTACTTGGGAGGCTGGGGTGGGAGAATCATTTAAGCCTGGACAGTCGACATTGCAGTTACCCATGATCATGCCATTGCACTCCAGCCTGGGTGACAGAGTAAGACCCCATCTCAAGGAAAAAAAAAAAGGAAAACAAAAGCAACATCATAATAATATAGAATCAATTTTTTGATAGCTTCCCACTTACATTACCATCTGTAGAGATTTTGGTCCACAGCTTTCTCTACTATCCCGTGATCCATTGATTTTTGAGGCTGTCAGACAATTAGCTAAGGTACCCTAAATAAAGTTCCTTTTGATTTCAACAATAAAAGCTTCAACTAGACCTACTGTTTTCATCTATGACTCTAAGATAACCGATTAACTATAATGTATCCATCTATCCATTCAATACTTGAGTAGCTACCATGTGTCAGGTCCTGTACTAGAGCTTTCTAGCATCTCGAAGAACCTAGAGATGCAATATAAACAAGTTAGACATTGTTCCTGCCTTCATGGAATTTAAGAGTCTCAATAGCAAATGACAAAATAAGAAACAGGTAATTATAAACAGCAGTAAATATTCTGATGAAAACAGGGAGTTGAATAACAAAAGAGAGAGAGAGAGAGTCTAATTCAATGTGGTTACAAAAGGCTAAGCAAATATAAGGAAGGAAACAATACTTAAGCTAAGAGTTTGCTGAGCAAGAATCAGTCATGTGATGATCAGGGAAAAAGAGTACACCAGAAAAGAGAAACAACATGTATGAAGACCCCAAAGTAGAAAAAGGTTTAACTCTTTTGAGGAAATAAAAGAAGATAAAACTCTTACAGTAAGGGGAAGAAATAAATGAGAATGGAGTGACCACTGAGGGACAGAGTATGAATATTTTATAAAGGTTAAATTTATCCTAAATAAAATGGAAAATCAAAGTAGGGTCATAAACACACAAATGACATATACTATTAATGTGTGGACAATGGACTGAAAGATTCAACATCTGAAACAGGGAGGCTGATTAGGAGGTTGCTGCAGAGGTTCAATCTAGAGATGGGAAAATAAATGCACTAATTAGAAAAGGATTAAAATTAATAGGAGCAGGTAGGACGGGAAACACTAAGATCCTGGTTTCAGTTACTTAGATGGAAAAGCTTAAGAAGAAATAAGCAGGAGAGACTTCAAATAATCAGTTGGATATATATTTATGTTTCAACTTCAAAGGAGAGATTCAGGAATAGAAACATGTCAGTTATCTTAATAGCATTTTGAGCCATGAGAATACACACCACCCAAGGAAGAGCATATAGTTAGAAGGTCAGCACTATAATAGTTGTACAATTCTGCATTTAAAGGGGGTAACAGGAGTAATAGTCATAGTGACTAGCAAGTTACACACCTAGGGTATCTGACATCGAATAAAATAGACGTGTTTCAAGAAGGAGAAGAAATGACTAAGAGAAATGAAGCAGAGGACAAAAAATTCATAGTAGATCTAGCACCATCTGACTTATTTTGACCAACAAAAGCCAGAAGTGAGAGGGGTTAAGGATGAAGCCATTTGGTAGAAGTTTGACAGGGCTATGAACAGTCTCAGAGTATTCTTCCACAGATCACTTATTAACTGCAAAGAAAAAAACAGCAACCTCACAATAGAGAAACTGTGCAGGTATAACCTTGACTAAGTCATCAAAACTAACACCACTAAGTAATGGAAAAAACTGCATCATGCACCCTCCAAATGTGGTACACTAAGAAGGAGACACGGTTCACTTATGTTCCTGACAAAAATGAATAACCTGAATCTATCTATAAAAACAAGTAAGACAAACCCAACTGGAGAGATCTCCTGAAAATCAAATGGCCTGCACTCTTGAAAAATGCAATTATACCAAGAAACTAATATTTCTAGTTGCTTTCACAATCTTAGGTGCTTCTAAACTATTGTGCTTAAATATGCTAAAAGAATGAAAGTCATATTAGAACAAAAGTTAGAAATTCAGTTACAAATTCCCAAAACTAGTAGAGAATAAAAGCTCCTATTCTTAGTAGCACTGATTTCTCTATATTCTATTGCCTTTTGTTGCTAATAATGAAAAAGAAAAGATGTAAATAGAAGTAATTTTTACTCCAACTGTACAGCATACATAAAGGGGACAAAACTAAATTGTAAATTAGGATGAATCACCAAACCATAGTCAATTCTGTTACAAAATATCTAAAATGTACAAAATTTAATTGATAATAGAATTCTATAAACAGGTACGCTTAAAAAATATTGAAACTTTTTTACTTACATTTATAACCAAAAAACCCTTTTGGCTTCTTGCTCTCCAGTGGGATAAATGTTCCTATGACAAAGTCACCAATAGCAAGAAGTAGGATCACCAAAAGAACAATCTGAGCCTGCAATTTTAAACATTAAAAATTAAAATCAAGAATCTTGTTTCTGTATCTTGATTCGATTCCCCTAGAATATAACTTCCATGAGGGAAAGAATTTCTGTCTTGTTTTGCCTGATTCCCCAGTGCCTTAAACAATGCCACATGCCAAGTAGCTGCTCAATAATTCCTTGTTTAATGAACAAAGAGATCTTTAAAGAAATATCTGGGGGAAAAAAAAAGATAGTAAAAGTGAGATCATGCTGTATTTCTGAAATGAGTTAAAGATGTGCATGCCTTCCCACAAACCAAAAAGCACTGTAAATTCCAAAACACTATAGACTTTCATTCTAGACCATTCCTCTCTTCCACCTTAACACTACAATCTTGACATAGAAAACATGCTGAACACAAACACAAGTTTTATAAATGGTCCAAACATAATGTTGAGTGTGTGACTGCTACAGGAAAATAAGAAAAAGTACAGAAAGAAGATGACAATATACAGGAGGGAAATTCAAGTAGCAATGGGAATGGAAGGAAAGAGCAATCTATGAAAACTACCATTTCCCCTTCTCCACTCTTAACCTCTCAATAAAACTGAACACTCATGAAAAACGGTGTCATCTGTGGGAAAAGGAAGTACATATACACTAATCATGTCCCAGGTGGTATAAAATTCTGTTATTTTCATACAGTAAATGTGTAAAATGTGTAAATAAATGATTTAATTTTATACTAATATGACTTTACAATAAAGTACAAGATTGAAAAAATTACTCTTTCAGGCTTTCCTAATTTTTGGTTTGGTAAACATTATCATATCATATTTAGCACAAATATGTGACTTTTATAAGGTCTTTAAAGTAACGTGGATATCCATTACTTGGGAGACTACAGCTGTGCTATGATGCTCTAATTCTCAAAGAGACAAAAACACTTCTGGGTGCTCTGCTTATGGGTAATGTGACTTTAGCAATTTTTTCCAGAAACAATGATACTGGCTTTGGTAGTCATAACTTCTGAAATTTCAATAGCAAGAATAACTTCTCTAACCTCATGTGGGCAATAACTTTTACTTACTGCCCCATGTTTAAGTTGAACTTTTAAATAAATTACAAAGCCAGATGTTTAATTTGGAATTAAATACTGACCTGAGCATTTTTACATATTGCAAAACTGGAGAATGGGCGAGACGGTGGGAAATTCAAAATTTACAAAGTACTTTGTTTAACTAGATCCTAGGTTGAGTGTAATCTCCAAAGATTCTCTACTTTGTCAAGTAGAAAATAACCTTATATATAAACTTTTGTGAAAATGGCCACTTAGGTACCATTAGAATCTGGAAATATTATCATACGTTAGAGTGTTCCCAAAACATAAGCTCTAAAAGCTCACATATTAAATATTTATAGGTGTTCCCATCATAACTTACTTTTGCTTCCCACTCCATTCCAGCTACTGAGATACCTAAAAGAATCACCACTGTAATGGCTCCAATAATTCGGATATCATTGATTTCATCTATCATAAGTATGGAATGTTCCTAGAAAAAAGAATCATAAATATAATAAGCAATACTAGTTATTTTTATACACATTCACACTCCTTTTGAAACATTTTAGAGATATTATGGTGCCTTACCTATAGAAGTTGAATAAATGGTTACTTAAGAAATAAATGGAAGACCTAAAGGAACAAATTACTATTTACCACTGAGGTGTCATTCAAGGATCTGATGACATAAATGTGTGATTACTAACACTTCTATATTTAATATAGACTCAACAAATCAAAAAAGGAATTGCTAACAAGTAAGAAAGTTATAATACTGCTAATTAGAATTTTAAGTTATATAGCACAAATATATTTTTTATTTATTGTGATTAGTGAGCTCATGCTTTTAATGGTCTTTTACACTGCAAGAGACTAAGTGATGAGCACACCTTCCTGCTGCTGTCCAAAAACACACACCGTTTCCACTCTGCAAACAAAATTATTTGTAGTTTAATATCAATGGCATTTTTAAAAGATTCCCACCTACGATAAAATTAAAGATTATGATATCCCACTTAACTAAGTAAAAAGCGATTTATCAATTACTACCACTTCTCAAATAAGGTAATAAAAGGCACAAAAAAACTAAAACATAATTTAGTTGTTTTGATAACTCAGGATGAATATATATTCTGCTGCAACTGACAAAAGTATAGATTATAATAATCCTATCAATTTGCTTCTTTTAAAAAAAAGCAATCTTGTTAATGCTTTTCAAAAGAAATTCTTTCATAAAAGTCAACTACAAGAGAGGAATAAGATTGCTTGAATTCCAGATAAATGACCTTAATACAAATATCAGGGTGGAAAACCCCCTAGATCCAAAGATGCTTTTGACAAGCGAAGGCATAGGTAGTGTTAATATTTAACCAACACAGTAGGAAAAGTCATTTCCCAACCTTGTCCAACCTTCAAGGGTCCCATTAAATTTCATAAAGTAGTACATACTTTTTACTTTGCAAAAAAATTTTTTAGTTTTTTGATATTTGATTTCAACATCTCTTGAATCTGATCTTTGAAATTCTCTATAGCATTTGGATAATCATATCTGAGAATTACTTGAAAAAAAAAAACGGTACTCGTATAAATATCTATTGACTGGCTTTTAGATTTGTGGACCATGATTGCAACAGAAGACTACCGCTATAGCTCAGTATTTTATATAATAAATGTAGTTTAAAATGTTTTAAATTTCATATTTCTCTAAATTAAATTTTCCATGAAACAAAAACATGTATAAACCCTAATTAAATACTTTGATAAGCATTCACAGAGTAAACCTTAAACTTTGCCTCTCAAATAAAAATATACACTAAATTAAACAATGAAAGAATATAAACTCTAATGGTTACATTGCTTACTCATGGTATTACAACCCTTCTTTTTCTTCATCCCTTTGGTGTACACAAGTAAAGGTCAATGTCAACGCAGGTGTCAATCCTTGTCAGATTTTATACTTCCTTATGTACCATTTACTACTGTAGAATAGTTACAACCTAACCTAACATGAGCAATTTATAGGTGTCACTTGAGGTTCCTTTCATTTAATAATATTTGAGGAATCCTATTTCACTCTTACTTCTTTAATTATACTCCAGAGCAATACAGTCACCTCTATTCGGATATACTCATGGTTCTTCTAGTTAATACATTCAAACTAAACTGTCCTGTGTTCTCCATCACACGGCAAATGGCATTATCTTCCATCTAACTCCAAAAGTCAGAAATGTGTGTATACACTTGACATCCTATTTCTCTAATTTCCCACATCCTATTAATTATCAAATCCGCTCATTCAAATTTTTTAAAATCTCCCCAATTCACCCACATCGCTCCTGCTCCACAAGTCACTGTTTTAATATAAGCCACCATCTCCTCTCCCAGGACACCCACAACCTTGAAATGGTCTCTATTTCCAGTTGTGATTCCTCAAGTCCATTCCCTGTACCATGGTCAGATACTTCCCTACGTCCCAAATCTGAGCATGTCACGTCCCCCAATCCCAAACAAGACCCTAACTTAAATGGAAATAAGACCCTTCTCCTGATTATTTTTTCTCTCTCTAGTCTTACATGTCTTGCTGCTTTGTGCTTGAACCATACAAAAATGTTTGCATTTTTCTTTCTTTCTTTCCTTTTTTTTTTTTTGAGGCAGAGTTTCGCTCTTGTTGCCCAGGCTCACCGCAACCTCCGCCTCCCCGGTTCAAGCGATTCTCCTGCCTCAGTCTCCAGAGTAACTGGGATTTGGCTCCCCAGTTCAAGTGATTTTCCTGCCTCAGTCTCCAGAGTAACTGGGATTACAGGCATGCACCACCATGCTAGGCTAATTTTTTATTTTTAGTAGAGACAGGGGTGGTCTCAAACTCCCGACCTCAGGTGATCCACCCACCTCTGCCTCCCATAGTGCTGGGATTACAGGCATGAGCCACCGCGCCCGGCCATGTTTTTCTTACCTCTACCCTTTAAAGGCCTTTCTTTCCTTTTCTTCCCTATTCCCTTCATATCACTTCCACCTTTCCAATTTGCTTACTAACATCTAGACTTCCATCCTTGGAGAGCCCTTCTTGACTCCCTTCCAACCCCAATTCCTGAAAAGTAAGTTAAGTGCTCCCCACTTTGTGTTGCCACTGCTGACATTCTGATAGTATTTTAATCTTTGCCTATCTCCTGTACTAAACTTTTTGAAGGACGAATCTCTTGGTCATCGCATCACTGCTTTACCAACCTCTAACATGGTGATTGGCATATAATCCCTCAATAAAGATTTGGTAAACGAATGACTAAAAGGAAGGTGAATTACCTTAAGCAACTCCACCACAGTTTCTGCAAATCCAACCACATACATAGCAACTGCAACAGCGTTGGCAAAGGCGAAGATTAGACCAATTGCACCACCAAATTCTGGGCCGAGACTTCTAGATATTAAATAATATGCTCCTCCTAAAAAACAAAAAAACAGGTACTAAAGTTAGAATTTAAAAAGCCAAATTATCCTTTAATTACACAAGAGTTCACAAAGCAGATGCCCCCAATAAGCAGAGCAATTAAATAGGCAAGTGAGTGACTGTATTTTCAGAAATACTTAAAAAGAATATTTCACAAAACACCTAACAATTCTCAGCATCCAGATAATGTTCCCCATATCAAATATAAAATCATCCTACTTGAATTCCCATTTTCTCTTTTAAAGTTTAGATTAAAATGGGTCACAGCCTCCTCCCCTTCACAGATCCCAAGAGACCATTTCCCAATGAATTTCTAATATATTTAATCTTAATGTAACTTTTATTTTTATGTTTTTGTCTTTAGACACAGTTTCACTGTCACCCAGCCTAAAGTGCAGTGGTGCAATCTTGGTTCACTGCAACCTCTGCCTCCCAGGTTCAAGCAATTCTCATGCCTCAGCCTCCTGAGTAGCTGGGACTACAGGTGCGTGTCACCACGCCCAACTAAGGTTTTTTGTTTTTGTTTTTTTTGAGACAGAGTCTCGCTCTGTCACCCAGGCTGGAGTGCACTGGCGCGATCTCGGCCCACTGCAGCTGCCACCTGCTGGGTCCATGTGATTCTCCTGCCTCAGCCTTTTGAGTAGCTGGGACTACAGGCGTGCGCCACCTTGTCTGGCCAATTTTTGCATTTTTAGTAGAGATGGGGTTTCACTATGTTGGCCAGGATGGTCTCAATCTTCTGACCTCTTGATCCACCCGCCTCAGCCTCCCAAAGTGCTAGGATTACAGGCGTGACTAATTTTTGTATTATTAGTAGAGATGGAGTTTCACCGTGTTGGCCAGGCTGGTCTCAAACCCCTGACCTCAAGTGATCTCCCCACCTCAGCCTCCCAAAAGTGCTGGAATCACAGGTGTGAGCCACCACGCCCAGCCTTAATGTAACTTCTAAATCACAGTTGGTATGATTTTAATTACTTAATTATGGCAATTTGCTAGTAAGGTGAATACCAAGACAAAAAAAAAAAAAAAGTCTCACAACAGCATATAATGGTACCCCTAAAAGATGTAGTTTGTATCCTAGTAAATCCTGTCTAAATGGCAGAATAAGCAAAAATATTAAATAAGCTATCAAGAAGCAAGTTATTTTTCTAATTTAAAAAATAAATCGGTATTATGATTCAGAGTCAATCTAATGCTTACCTGAAGTCTCTAAGAGCTCTTCTAAAATTCTAATTTAAATTTGGCTATTAGGTCATAATCAAAACTTGGTTTTAATAGTACTGAAGTTACATAAAGCTATATACATATTTCTATAAACTGATGGAATACTTGAGACCATATAGTGAAATGTCATTAAACAGCTGAATATTTGTTTCTATTGTTCACCCAGTATAAAGAAGGTAAATGTATCAACAAAAAAATCCTACAGTTAAAGTACTAATGATGCAAACTTCATTTTGGAAAATGCCTGTAACAGGTTTTATAGTTGATTCCTATCAATTTGCTCAAAACATTCTATACTTTAAAATCCATCCACTATAAAACTTCCTTAGTTTTCATGACCCTGAAAATTAAAAAAAAAGCAACCCAACCATTTAACATTAGCCTCATGATTTTATGAGATAAAAATGACTTAAAATTTTCTATGAAATATTCTTGAACACTAAAAACTCCAATTAATTTACATAATGACAATTTTGTCAAAGATCTTAGAATGAATATATTACATCACATTATAATTAATCACAAGGAAAATCCCTACAATAGTATAATTATCAGCCTTTATTTAACATGTTTTCAAAATTAACAAATTATTTCATCTACTCCCAATAGCAAAAATGAATTAAAACAGTTTATCCTGATTTTATAGATGAGAAAATGGAGTCACAAAGACAGGTTACTGAAATTGGTCAACACTCCTGTCTTTAGTTGTTGACAATACAAACTTTAGAATCAGAAATATGACCAATAGGACCTATTAAAGCAAGAAATTCATGTTATGTGCCTTAAAGTTTTGATTTTATAAAATGCTAACTGAGATTTCACAATATTTAAAAGTCTTTCACAAATACAGAAACTTAAAACGTAAAACTCACATTTTAAAAGATTTGTATTGTTTTCAAGAAAAAGGAAGTGACACATGGATAAGAATATAAAAACAACTGCACATCATCTTCTATTATTTCTTATGAAAAGCAACAGTTATTTGCCCTATTCCCTCCCACTTCCATTCCTATTTCCTAGAGGTTATTATTATTATTTTTAAGATCTACCACTCTGAAAGACTGTGGTATTTTTTACTAATCAGCACAGACTAGGTATACACCTTATTTTGTTAAATACTACACATTTAACTTAATTCTACTAAAGTACTGCTGTCTTCCTCATTTTACAAATGAGAAAATTAAGGCTCAGGGAGGTTAAGTAATTTGGCTAAGGTCATGGAAGCAGCTAAGTAAATAACTGTATTTAAACTCAGATCTCCCTGACTTAATTGCTTACCAGTACAACATGTATGATAAACTCTTGTAAATCAGCCTTCCTGTTATCGCTAAAGATGCTGAAGACATTAATAGAAAATAAAAATTATTTCATTAAAAAAATCTATGGATCAAGCAAACACAGATGTTAATATGGAAAAAAAGTCCTGATGGGGTCTCAGAATTTGGCCATAAACTACCCTAAACCCTGACTGTAAAGAACATAATTAGTCAGATGCTAGAGATACTAAGTAGTGACAATACTGAGTTCCATCATTATTACATCTTGATTTGGGGATATATGCCCCTGTAACTCTTATTAAATCTCCAATCAGTAATCAAAAACCTAACTAGGCTAATCAAAAGCCCAACATTAAAAACTGGTATCAGTCATAAAATAAGTCTCAATTTCAAAAACCTGAAATGACACACTGTATATTACTGACCATAACAGAACTATATTAGATGCATGAAAGATCCCTAAATGTTTAAATTATGTAACACACTTTTAAATAAATCACAAGGGAAATTAGAAAGTATTTTGAACTGATTTGATAATGAAAGTGCAACATAAAATTAGTGAGATATACCTAACATAGAAATTACAGTAAAATTTGTTTTAAATGCTTATACTAAAAAATGAGGATGTATCAATAATCTAAGCTTCTACCTTGAGAAACTGGAAGAAGAGTAAATAAAATCTAAAATGGAAAAAATAGTAAGAAGAAAGCCAAAAATTATTCTTAAATATTGAAAAAAAAAACTGATAAACAATAGCTAATCAAAAACAAAGAAGAAAAACAAAAAACTATAGGCGCAGATGACTTCACCAGTGAGGAAGAAATAAGATCAATTTTACACAAACTCTTTCAGAAAATAGAGGAAAAGGGAACACATAAGATGAGCATAATACTGACATGAAAACCTAATAAGGTTATTATAAAAAAAAGACAATTCCAGGCCGGGCACAGTGGCTCACGCCTGTAATCCCGGCACTTTGGGAGGCCAAGGTGGGCGGATCACAAGGTCAGGAGATTGAGACCATTCTGGCTAACACGGTGAAACCCCGTCTCTACTAAAAATACAAAAAATTAGCCTGGCATGGTGGCTGTTGTCCCAGCTACTTGGGAGGCTGAGGCAGGAGAATGGTGTGAACCCTTGAGGTGGAGCTTGCAGCGAGCCGAGATCACGCCACTGCACTCCAGCCTGGGCGACAGAGCGACACTCCGTCTCAGAAAAAAAAAAAAAAAAAAAATTCCAGACCAATATTCCTTATGGTCATACTCAAAAATGTTAAAGTCTTAGCAACTAAAATTCGACAGAAAGGATAATATCTCTGACCTAGTGAAGTTTATCCTACAAAAAGTAGGTTGTTTTAGACGCAAGAAAAAAAAAAAATATATATATATATACACATATAGGTTGTGATAATAAAATAAGGGAAGAAAAAATACATTCAGTTCAACAGATGCAGGAGAATCATGACAAAATTCACTATCCATTTACGATAAATATGCTCAGCAACTCAGAAATAGAACTCAATCTGACAAATGACATATTTTAAAATCTTATAGTTAACAGTGATAATGAACTCATTCCAAGACTAGGAACAAAGAAAGGATGTTTATTCTCACCACTTCTAGTCAACATGGTACCACAGGTCTTAGCTGGTTCAACAGTCAAGAAAAAGAGGAGAAAAAGTCCTAGAGACTCTAAAGAAAAAGTAAAAACCATCTCTATTCACAGATGACAAATCATGGCTATTGTGAAGAGCGCTGCAACAAACATGGGAGTGCAGCTCTCTCTCCAGTATACTGATTTCCTTTCTTTTGGGTATATACACAGCACTGGATCATATGGTAGCTCTATTTTTAGTTTTTTTGAGGAACTTCCAAACTGTCCTCCATAGTGGTTATATTAATCTACATTCCCACCAACAGTGTACAAGAGTTCTCTTTTCTCCAACATCCTCTCTAGCATTTGTTACTGCCTGATTTTTTTATATGATTTGCATTTCTCTGATGACCAGTGATGCTTACTGCCTTTTCATATACCTGCTTGCCATTTGTGTATCTTCTTCTGAGAAATGTCTATTCAAATCTCACCCATTTTTAAATTGGATTATTAGCTTTTGTTCCCGGAGTTGTTTGAGCTCCTTATATATTTAGGTTATTAATCCAATTTTTTGGCAGAAATTGGCATCCTAAATCAAAAATTTATATGAAAATGCCAAAGATCTAGAAAAGCCAAAACAATTTTGAAAAAGAAAAGTTAGAAGACTTAGACTTACTATGAAACTAATCAATTAAGACAAGATAGTGCCAGTATAGGATAAACAAACAAATCAATGCAACAGAATTTAGTCCAGATGACAGACAATTGATTTTTCAACAATGGTATCAAAAACAACTCAATAAGAAACAGTTGTTTCAACAAATGGTGCCAAAGCAAGTGGATATGTGTACAAGGCTGGGGGCAAAAAGGGTAGGAAGAAAAACTACACTCTCCATCTCACATTATACCTCAAAATTAATTTGAGGTTGTTCACAGATAAAAATCTAAAAACTAAAACTATAAAGCTTCTAGAAGAAAATATAGGAGAATATCTTCATGGCCTTGGGATAGGCAAATATTTCTACCATGAACAAAGCACTAGCATAAAAAAAGAGAGAGAGAGAAACTGGACTTCATCAAAATGGTAAACGTCTGTTCATTGAAAGACATGATTAAGAAAATGATAAAAATGGCAAGACAAGCCACAGATTGAGAACGAATACACACAATATGTATGTCAAATCTAATAACATATCTAGATATATAGAAAAATCTACAAATCAGTAACAAAAGGACAACCCAATTTTTAAATTGGCTAAAGATGTGACTACATCCCAAAAGAAGACAGTACAAGTGGCCAATAAATACATAAAAAGATGCTCCTCATCACTGAACATCAAGGAAATGACCCAAACTCCTCCTCGCCACCTACCACCCTCTCCCTACACTTCCACTGTGGTCCATATGTGTAGCCTCATAGAATCCTGGTACTAAACTTCTAATTTCACACACAGTAAGGCTGAGATTCAGAAAGGTCTGTCATTTTAAGCCATAGGTGAACAGTAAAGCTGTGAGAAGACTAAAGCAATCTGTTATTTAGTCCCATAACTATAATCAAAACTAAAATGATTGCCTCACCTATCTCTTATTATCGTTTTAAGAGTTAAGTAATTTAAAAACCTTTGGAAAAAATAAAGCCCGATCACAATTCCATTTTAAACTCTGGCAAAATACACGATTTAATCAATCGTGGCTATATAATGGAAAACTCTATGAACAAAGGGGTTTAGAGAACTCAGGCTGGTGAACACAGAGGTGCCAGGAGGGTGGCACTTGGAGAGGTCATGGAAGCTCTGCATCCCTTCTCCTATATCATGCTTTATGCAACTCTTTTATTTGGCTCTTTGTGTTGTAGTCTTTATTATAAACTAATGATAGTAAGCTGTTTTCTTAAGTTCTAGGAGCCATTTTAGCAAATCATCAAACCTGAGGAAGGGGCTGTAGAAACCCCCAATATATAGCCAGTTGGTCAGAGGTACAGGAGGCCTGGAATTGCAACTGGCATCTGAAATGGGAGTAGTCTTGTGAGATGGAGCTCTTAACTTACAGGGTCTGCATCAACTCTGGGCAATTAGTGTCAAACTTTAATCAAATTGTTGGATACCCAATTAGTGTCCAGAGAGTTGGGGAGTTGGTTTGTGTGGGGAAAACCCATACATCTGGAGTTAGAAGTGTGTAAACAAGAAACAGATCCTAGTCGTATTGCTATTACCTAAAGTGCAGAACTTCATGAATGGTGTAAGAGTCACAAGGGCTTTTGCAAAGATCAATGGAATGGCACAGAGACTAGAAATAGATCCACCCTGTAGGGTCAATTAATTTCTGAGAAAAGCACAAAGGTAAGTAAACAGAAAAGAAATCATCTTAACAAATGGTGCTGGAATAACTGGATATCCATATGAATCTTGATTCACATTTCACAACATATACAAAAGCTAGCTACAAATGGTAATACATCTAGCTGAAAACCTAAAGCTGTAAACCTCTAGAAGAAAACACAGAAGAAAATCTTTGGGAGCCTGGGCTAGGGAAAGGTTTCTTAGATACCACTCCAAAAGCATAATCCAAAAAGGAAAAAGTGATGAACTGGACATAGCTAAAACTATGAGCTGCTCTTCTAATGATGCCATTGAAGGAATGAAACAAGCCATATACTCAGAGAAAATAACTACAAATCATTTATCTGGTAAAGTACTTGTATCTAGAACCTCTCAAAACTCAATAGTAAGAACTCCCAATATAATAAATAACACTTCAAAATATGGGCTACAGATTTGACACTTATAGTGCATGAGAAGATGCCCAACATCTTTAGCCATCATGGAAGTACAAATGAAAACCATCATAAGATACCATTACGCACATACTAGAATGAAAAATAAAAAGGACAATATCAACTGTTGGTGAGGATACAGATATGGAACAAGTGAAACTCACTGTTGGTTGGAATAGAAAGTGAAAATTTTGTGAAAATAAAGTTTTCTTGGTGTTTTCAGGAAAGAATCAAAGGGTGACAATAACGAAATACATTCTAGTACCCTGGTTTACAAATAAAAAATAAAGACCTTGCCTGTTAATGTTTGGCAAATTTTCTCTATTTTGTTGCCATTATTTTATCAAACAGGGAAAGGCAAAGTGACAAACAAGGAATCTTCCAATCAGGATTAGGTGTTATCTTATTGTAAATGATCACCAGAATAATTCAATTAAATTTTAAGATACAAGAGGAAAAGACATATAATCCTAATTCTGCAGCAAACAATTTTGGAACCAAGCTGAAGTATTAATAATAATAAACTGCATAAACTGGCAAAACTGAAAGATCACCAATGAGTAAAGAAAAAACCCATGCTGAAAATTCTATTACTTGCCAGATTCATATCTGAGCTATTCATAGTATACAAATAGTGTTTTACTGAACTGAAAACACAATGTTATGTTAAATCTAATAAACCTCGTAACACAACTGTGTTGTTGTATTAGACAGCTGCTTCAAACATTTCATTGATCTGAAAAGTTATAATTTCAAAGAAATTAGTTATTTAAAAAAGTAACTATGCAGCTGAATTCTAACTTAGAACTCCTTGTTTGATAATTGTAGGAACTAATAGTTACACAATGAATAAAACAAAAAAAATTTGATGATCGATGATAATCTTTCTGTATTTTTCAAATACAGAAAGCACTTTCTGTTTTTTTCAAATACAGAAAGCACTTTCTGTTACAGTATGTGGAAAGAGTTTTTCCTTATTTCCAATGTTTTTGACTTTATCTATTTACAAAAATGAGGAGGTATTCAATTAGTTCAGATAAAAGTAAAATAGATATGAGTACATAAAAGTAATTATGACTTATGTAGACATTTTAAAAATTCACCAGCAGAATCTGCATGAAAATTAATTTTGTTAAAAAATGAATATAATTGATTTTTTGTTCTCACTATCCATGTAAATGTTAAATGTGACTAACCACAATGTTGCATTATGTAAGATAATGTATGTCAACACCATGGCATCATGCCTAGCAGTTAGGTCTCAAAAAATAATAGCTACTATTATTATCTGAACATAAGCTCTCCAAGAACATAAGAACACAGCATCTTGTCTTTCACTGTTAAAAACCCAGTGTCTGTCACAAAATGCTCAACAATTGTCTGTTGATTGACTAAAGTACAAGTAACATAAAACTTCATCACGTAATAGGCAAGTTTATGTTGATTTTAGATTTTGGAAACTTCAGAACTACCTATCTGAAGTTTTATGTAACCACGGCTTTTATCTGAAAAGGTACTGACCTCTGCTTTTAACTAAGTCAACTAAATGCCCCCAAACAAAAAGTGATTGAGGAACCTTTCTTTTCTATTGCTCAGTTCATATAATACAGTATGAATTAAAACCAAGAATTTATAGTCTCCATCTTATGAAAGGCTGCCTGTAGTTGCCCTCTATTCTATGAATGAGTCTAAATTCACGGATTAATTAAAGAAGGGACAACTCTGTGTAATCTAGGAAATGCAGATCTGAGTCAAGGTGGCTGCTGGCCAGCACCATTCAAGTTGCAAAACCTGTTGCAAAGATCCATGAAAATTCTATTAAATCCAAGCTCTCAAGAAGACTGCCATGATTCGTAGAACAGGGAAGGGCTCTAAAATCCCTGTAGCCTGCAATAATCTGCAAAGCATTAATGTGTCTTGCAGGCAGGGACTATGACAGAAATAAAGTAAACTTCATCAGTTCCTTGGCACTGCTATTCTTACCCTGTGGAAGGCAGGCAACTTAAGTGATGATTCTCTAACCTGCTTCCAGTAGCTTTAAATAGTACCCCAAATCGGCTGGGCGAGGTGGCTCACGCCTGTAATCCCAGCACTTTGGGAGGCTGAGCTGGGTGGATCACGAGGTCAGGAGATTGAGACCATCCTGGCTAACACAATGAAACCCGGTCTCTACTAAAAATACAAAAAATTAGCCGGGCGTGGTGGCAGACACCTGTAGTCCCAGCTACTCAGGAGGCTGAGGCAGGAGAATGGCGTGAACCTGGGAAGCGGAGCTTGCAGTGAGCCAAGATCACGCCACTGCACTCCATGGGTGACAGGACAAGACTCTGTCTCAAATAAATAAATAAATAAATAAATAAATAAATAATAGTATCCCAAATTACTACTAAAACTGAATTAGGCCTGAAACTAAGCATCTTTTATTTTCTACATTTTGACTTTTTCAGAAACCTTGCATGTTTCCATTACATGAGACTTCAAAGTTGGACATTACTACATTTGTTGACAAGTTAATAACAAAGTACAACTTTTCTAGATTATCTGTTTAATCTCTAAAATGTACTGTTAAAGCCAATGTTAAAATTAATTAGTAATATTAAATCTCCCCTATGGCAATAAGTACACAACACTAGGGAAAGTTCACTGAATTCACACACTTCTGCAAAGCTGCAAACACGTAATTTTTGAGATGACAATAAAACATTATTCAATTAATAAAATATAAATACATGTTATAATTCAGTTAAGAATCAAGATAAACAGGCATTATCTCAAATTAGTTAACATTAATTTTTTAAAACTATGCATCAAAGTTTCATTTAAAATGGGTCTCTTCGAATGAAAATTACTAAACAGTAACCACAATGTGCCCCAACCCTTGAATAGTATTTTAAGAAAATTTATTTCCTTATTAATTCCCTTAATAGTCAACTTTCAGTCTACAAAAAGTTCAGATGGGTTCACCAGACATCACTTTTCCCACAGTATTTCTCCGTTTCCTTTTAAGACACCAATCCTCTGGGTAATTCTAGCTCTATTACCGTCCTCTCTAAGTAGCCCTTACAAGGTAGGCCGCCAAAATCAAGTCCTCAGCAGTTGAGCTGTAGGAAATCCAACTCAGCAATTCTTGCTACCACCAAGAAGTGTAGTTTATAGTTTATAGCTAAAATGGCAAACAAAACTCGTAACTATACATTGAATCTCAAGTTTGTTTTAAACCATTAACTCCCCTCTCCATCTTTTTTTGAGCCTTGAATAAGGATTCCTTGCTCCATAGAGATTCCCAGTCTGGAATTTTCTGTCATCACCCTATGCTGTCATTTAAGAAGTTCCTTTCTCCCCTGCATATTCTATAAAATGCTTTCTGGAGATACTGGCATAATGTGATTCAGATTTAATTTGTTGGGAAACAATACCTCACAGGTATTCTTATCAAGTAAAAGCTTTACAGAAGTTGGAATTTAAAAAAAAAAATTTACTTCAATAGTTTTTGGGGAACAGGAGGTTTTTGGTTACATGGATGTTATTTAATGGTGATTTCTGAGATTTTGGTGCACCCATCACCCAAGCAGCACACACTATACCCAATGTGTGGTTGTGTGGTCTTTTATCCCTCACCCACCTCCTACCCTTCCACCCGCATCCCCAAAGTCTATTATATCATTCTTATGCCTTTGCATCCTCATAGCTTACCTCCCACTTATAAGTAAGAATATATGAGATTTGGTTTTCCATTCCTGAGTTACTTCACTTAGAATGTTGGTCTCCAACTCCATCCAGGTTGCCACAAATGCCATTATTTCATTCCTTTTGATGGCTGAATAGTATTCCATGGTGTATATATACCACATTTTCTTTATCCACTCACTGGTTGATGGGCATTTAGGTTGGTTCCATATTTTTGTAATTGCAAATTCTACTGCTATAAATACGTGTGTGCAAGTGTCTTTTTCATATAATGACTTATTTTCCTTTGTTTGGGTAGATACCCAGCAGGAAGACTGCTGGATTAAATGGGAGTTCTACTTTTAGTTAAGGAATCTCCATACTGTTTTCCATAGTGGTTATATTAGTTTACATTTCCACCAACAGTGTAAAAGTGTTCCCTTTTCACAACATCCACATCAACATCTGTTATTTTCATTTTTTTTTTTTTTAGATTATGGCCATTCCTGCAGGAGTAAGGTGGTATCTCATTGTGGTTCTAATTTGCATTTCTCTGATAATTAGTGATGTTGAGCAATTTTTCATATGTTTGTTGGCCATATGTATATCTTGTTTTAAGAATCGTCTATTCATGTCCTTTGCCCATTTTTTGATGGGATTGATTTTTTTCTTGCTGATTTGAGTTCCTTGTAGAGTTTGGATATTAGTCCTTTGTCAATGCGTAGTAGTTTCTCCTACTCTGTGAGTTGTCTGTTTACTCTGCTGATTTCTTTTGCTGTGCAGAAGCTTTTTAGTTTAATTAGGTCCCATTTATTTTTGTTTTTGTTAAATTTGCTTTTGGGTTTTTGGTCATGAATTCTTTGCCTAAGCCAATGCCTAGAAGAGCTTTTCCAATGTTATCTTCTAGAATTTCTACAGTTTCAGGTCTCAGATTTAAGTCTTTGATCCATTCAAAGTTGGAATATTCTAATTCTCTTTCCTCCTTCACTCATTATGTAGAGTAATTATCTGAAGAACAAATCTCATCAACTTCTTGGTTACCTTGAGTTCAGGAAAGAAAACTTTCAGGAGTTTGAGTCAACACTATTTATTTATCAATTTTCATAAGATGGTTCCCTAGTGTGTTTCAAAGGTGAAAAGTGAGATTTTTTGGTTTGTTCCACTGTGAACTTATGGATTTACATCCATATTTTCATATATTTTCATCCAAGTCAGTTATCATCATTATTGTTGTTCAAATTATCCAAACTTTAGCCAGTGTTAGCTCCTTTAAGTTGACTCTTAGGTCCTTTTGACATGAAACTAATAGTGTTCAATACTTTTGGATCTGAAAAGTTGTCTAAGCTCATTTCCTAACCAGATAAGGAATCAATCTTTTCTCTGAAGTCCGCTGGTTCTTTTGAGTGGAAATACACAACATGGGCACAAGAATTATTGCCACTGAGTTGGTCATTTACTACAGGTCACTTTAATGGAAAAAGCTAAAAAATATGTACTTTCAGTATAAATTTTAAGACTAATACTTTCAATTTAGAATCCTGAATACAGGTATAATGTGATCTCCGTTTTATGTCTGTATCTACTTTCTCCCATGTGGAAAATACTTTTTTCATGATAGCAAAATAAATCATGTTGGGGTTTCCAAATCTGAGTCAGATACAGAGGAGACAGAAGGGGCCTGAAGTCAATAAAGAATCTCTAGAAAACACTCATGGCAGACGATGCAGCTCATATATATTCTATAAAGATCATCCAGATGTCCAAAGTCACTAAGTGAAAAATGAATACCTTCTAAGAAAGCTTCATAGTATTTGGTCATTCTTTAAATTAATAACTTTCTCTCTTATCTTCTATGGGTTTCATTATTTCAGCAAATGTATCACGTTCTCAATTGTATGAACACCTCATAACAGAATTTCAAATGGTTTTTAGCCTCTAGGTTCTTCCTTTGTGAACAGATTTTTCAGGAAACTCATGTAAAATTACAATATATAGTCATTTTTGGGACAGATCTGTGTGGGTTCCACATTCTCATACTTTCCCTGGCACTCCAGGACAGAAGACTGCACACAAAGTCTACGAGGGAAATGTATTTGTAAAGAGAGAGATATATATAGATAGACAGATATATAGATATGTAAACTACCAAAGGTATTGAAAAATGAAATGGCTTTTTGGTCACAATCTTGCAAAATCTCTACCTTCCAAAAGTCTGATTCAAATGGGGGAAAAGTGTGAAGTTAATGTTGCCAGTGGCTTCATGCCTTATTCCTTTTGAGGCTCACAGCCTAGTTTCTAAGGTCTGAGGAAAAGGATAAATTATTTGATGATTTGCTGATCCCCTACAAATACGTAACAGCCCAGTCCATTTCTCTTCCCACTTTCATTCCCCAGTTGTGGCAGAGAGAAATGACACATGGAGTACCCAGTTCACGAGAAGCCAAAAAGTATCTCTCAGCATTATCTGACTAACTCTGCTGAACATATCCGCATCGTATATCCCAATATAGCTCAATCCAGGCTAACAGAAGCATAAAACTTCAGTCAACAGTGATGCATGCTCAGCATAGTCATAATCATATTGATACAAGACACCAGCCTCCAAGGGTCTTAGTGATTTGGATCCTCTGGTGTCTAAAATATATAAAGACGATGGTGAAAAATCAAAAGCTCAATCTGGTTCTCTCTCTCTTTTCCTTCCACACCCAAATACTTGATGCAGGTAAAATGGAAATTGTGTTACATAATGTCAAACAGGGATATTCAAAATAGTTGAGGCAGATGAAATAGATCTTTTCTCAGTTGATTTGCTACCATGACTTTACAGGTGCTGGCAGACATTCTGTCTCCTTTCTCCAGGGATCTTCTTACTCTGACTGAGGAATTTTGATTTGGAAAATGGAATTATTTTCTTCTTGTTTTTAGGGATCCTGATTCCATTCTCCTGTACTCTCTTAGGTCCTCTTTCTAGGGAGGGTAAAAATCTCACAAGGCAGATCTTATAGACTCTAAGGAGAGGTCTCATAGTGCCCACAGAAAGCTAGACTTGAAAGTATGAATTTAAAGTCCCAGGGTCAGGTGCAGTGGCTCACATCTGTAATCCCAGCACTTTGGGAGGTCAAGGCAGGCAAATCACCTGAGGTCAGGAGTTCGAGCCCAGCCTGGCCAACATGGCAAAACCCTGTCTCTACTAAAAATACAAAATTCAGCTGGGCGTGGTGGTGCATGTCTGTAATCCTAGCTACTTAGGAGGCTGAGGCAGAAGAATCACTTAAACCTGGGAGGCAGAGGTTGCAGTGAGCCAAGATCACGCCACTGCACTCCAGCCTGGGTGACAGAGTAAGACTCCATCTCCAAATTAATTAATTAATTTACAGTCCCAGGTATAGCTCACACAACTGTATTAGATCATGGGGAAGGTATACTGCTTCAGTTTCCCTCAATAGGGGATGGAGGTGGGGAATGAGGTTACCCCATTACAATGTTGAACAAATGCCAGGAGCATGTTGCTGAATGATCCAAGGGCAAGCCTTGGAGGAGGCAATTAAGAAGCAGCCCACTGGATAAGAGACCAAAGTAGATGCTCCATTCTTGCTACGGGACACTCTGAATAACTTAAAGCATACCTGTATGAGTTGATATAAAATTTTACATTGAAATATACTAGTCTGGAAGTGCTCAGTAGCAACTTACTTGTCTATATAGACTTAATATGTTGCTTCAGTTAAAGTAAAAAATAATTAAAAATACAATTTAGATTTCTGTTTAGTAAGAGTAATCTGATGATGACGATACAAAAAGATTCAATTTACCTCCTCTTACAAATCCATTAGTTGCTATTGCTGAAGTAGACAATCCTGTGATAGTTGTCACAACAGTGGCCATCATTATTACAAGGACTGATAGACCTTTATGGAGAAAAAAAAGATCGTGAGAATACTTACACTCTTGTTGAAGCCCGTCGTTACCTAAAACTGGTTGGTCTAAGAATGCTGAATTTACATTTTAAGTTATAAATTACCCAATTTTGATCTCATTTTAGAAAAACCAAATCAGAATTATGAAAAAAGGAACATTAAGACAACAATCTGATATACAGGAAAACGTAGTTCAAAATGACTCTAATTTCTTGAGTTTTATCAGGTTAAGAGCTCAGACACAGTTATTTTGCTTATTCTCAAATCAAGCAGGATATAACTTCACTTACCTATTCCAGCTTGACCCACAATCCATGACAATCTAATGAAGAGCATCACACCCCAAATGTTTAACATACAACGTACCTAAGAGGGAAAAAAAGGCCATGTCACAGAGAAAGAAGAATAATCAAACATTATATAGTAAGCATTAAACCAGCCAAAGTAGAATGACATGCATAGTTTTAAATCTAACTCCTACTCCACCCTTTTCTTTAACAGTTTTTTATAAAGAGCTTAATAAGAGCTTACTTTTGAGCTAATATAAACACCGTGTAACATATAAGAGTGTGTATGAAAATAAATGCACTCATCACAATTGTGTGAAGCAGCAGAAGCAACAGAACAAGATACAAGAAATAATATAAAAATTCAGCCCTTTAAAAAAGTAGTGCACATTCCCTTTTAACAATACAAGTTTAACTTTTGCTTATTCTTTTATAACATCCTCGTTTCATGATTTCTTCAGCAGATTTAAGTATTACATAATATTTGTCAATACAAAATGCCAATTGTTCATGTTTTAAAATTTTAATTATTTGTAAAAGTTTCCTCTATTTTCACTTTTATTTACTAAGTTCATACATAGAACATAGTCTTCTAAAACACTAAAATCTAAGAACAAGCAAACAATACAGTAACCTGAAGCTTCACATTCACCTTACGGATTAGGCAATAAAATTATTACTAGAACTGTGATTTTTTTTCCCTCTATTTCTCCCTGAAATTCCAATACAACCCCTATTAAGTGCTTCCAAAGTCCCAATGAGAAGGCAATCTAGCCTATTTTAGTCAGATCGTTAGTGCCTATTCAAACATAGAAAAACAGAAGTAAATCTGAACCTTAACCACCTAAACCTATGCAACAAAGCGAACTCAACACTTAAGTATTTCTCCTGTATTCCTTTCTTGCTTGTTAACTTCTATACGCTTCTCCTCAAAACATAATGGGGGTAATATGAAAGGAAGTAGGTATATTTCAGCTCTATTCCCTGCTCAGCCTTCTTGATTCTGATGCTCCCAATTTGATAGTCTTCATACTTAATTTCTGAAAAGTGACAGTGCACGAAAATCACAAGAGGCAATGAAATATAATTTAATACCATCAGTAACACATTATATAGAATCAAGAATAATTTGGCAAAATAAATGGCATACCTCCTTTGCTGAATTTAATATCCAAAAGCAAAGGAGATACAAGCTATTAATTTGGTTTTCCACAGCACTCAGATAAGACAGTTAACAAAGAGAAAAAAGAGTTCTCTTGAGAACTGATGAGAACATTATGAAGATTTTATAACCAACAGATATGCTGTAACTATAAAATTAAGTCTATATGTACATACTAATACACCCTTGATCCAGCCAAACTTCACGACTCCTTTACTTTCCGCAGTATATGTGACCACAGCATCTCTGGTTGGAGTACTTTCTTCCCCATTTGCAAAGCCATCCTCAAAAGGTTCCTGGTTATAAAAAGAAATATGGATTATGCTTAACATTTAAAATTTAAAATCACTTGATAAAAACAAACATAACTAAACACATCTAACCATATTTAAGAGGGCATAGTACAGATTTCCAAGAATCAAGCATTTCCAAATATTTTACCCCAGGAAAGGACAAAGCAATAAACTAGAAGAAAATCTTAATTACTGAGATTTCTTAAAATTTAAGTCTCCCCATGACAGTAAATCCATTTTAGTAATTCCAAATTCTAGCTACACTTTTCATAGTGTCTGGAGGAAACAACGATTCCTGTTTGCTAATTACAGGGTAGCTAAGTCGATCAATTCAGACCTCATCGCTCAAGCCACAAATTTATATCACCTAGTTGCCATCAGTCCTACAACTGAAATTTCATCATTAACAATTTAAAACTCTTCTTCATCACCAATGAATATGGTTTTTTTATAGTCCATGACAGCAGGAATCCCATGGATATCAAGATTCCTTCACAGCTCCTCTCTTTACTCATTCCTCGTCTGCAGTGACTCAGTGCTCTTCATTGCTTTCCCTTGTAGTTTTTGTCGGATTCAGATATGTACTGGTTGACACAATGAATTTGACAACTAGTGTTTCCTTTTTAGGTGTTTAGTTTCACATCTGATTCCATAATTCTTTGTTCTCTAACTTCTCTTTCTCTTTCAGTGCTTCTTGAGTTTGTTCTATCCCAACATATGACACATTTTCAAAGCAGTAACCGAGCCTTGAAAAGGTCATGAAAGGAAAGGGGAGATGGTTTAGGAAATAGATGTTCTGGGTTTAGAATTAACTCTCTAACACCATCCTGTGGTTCTTCCTCTACCCACATCTAAACAGTAGAGAACATAATATGGCTATATTTCAGATGTTCTTTAAATGCAGAAGAACCAACTAAATTTTTAAAACATGTTTTCAGTACTTCACATCCTTTAGTGAATTCTCTCTCTCCATATATATACATATATTTTTAACAGAAATGAGATGCAGCAAGTTCTGTGCTACCACAGTACAAAATCTACATGGTAATCGAAACTCTTTTCCCTTAACCAACATCTGTCAGCCAAATAGATTCACTCAATTCCATTTAATGCAATATTGCCATATGCTTTATTAAAGTACTATCAACCTAGATTAGCTCTTAGATTCCATATTTACACGTTAATTACTGTTAATTCTTTGATTTTTGAAGCAATAGAATTATAAGCCAGATAAAATAACTGTGTGTATACATATTTTTTAATAAAGGTGGTTTTATTATAAAATTCTAAAAATGTAAAGTACAGTCATGAGAATATTGTGTAATAAGTAGAAAAGTATCTTCATACTGCAAATAATCACACAGCAGATTTTATATTGTCCATGGAATTAATACTTAAAAAAATTCTTTTTAGTTAAGAAGAGTCTTCGGAGCACCATTATTTTAATAGAAGTTATTCTGCATATCAGAGTTCATCTTTGGTCTTTTTCCTGTGGCAAGTGCAAGGGAAGAGGTCATTCTCCATCTGTGGTTCTACCCTTCTCATGCCCTTTCAGATTTGGGGCTCACTCACTTGTAAATTGGCATATTCCTGGAAAAGTCTGAAATAATAACAGAATACGTGATCATCCATGAGATTATTTCTTGCAAATTCTTGTCTGGCTTTTGCTATCTTTTTGGCCTTTTCATCATTATCTTTTGCCCATTTAAGTTTTTCTAACAGATCGCTCAGGTTGCTCTTAACTGGAATGTAGTGTTTCCAGGGCTGCAGCTGATTGTAAAAATGTTCATAGTAGATGGAGTCTTGCTTCAGAACAGCACTGTCACTAACTTGTAAACATGGCAGGTGATAAGCTGCTACGGTGCCATAGATATGTGATACTTACGCTTGAAGAAATCAAAAAATGAAATATGTTTCACAATGGGACCACACAGGCTTTCATCATGTTTAAAGAAGAAAAAGTTGGTGAAAGCAGCGTCTATGAGTTCCGGGTGTTTTCTACTGAGTTTAACCAGCTCAAGTCTCTCTTTGTGACTGTCTTGCCCTCTCCAGATAGCTGTGGAGTTTTTTTCCCAGGGAGGACCCATGTTAGCTTGTACAGACATCGTATCCAGACTTACCCAGCCCATGGTTTCGAGAACAGAGTCAGTCAAGTCTTAGGTGGGCATCACGATATCCTTGGAATCTATGGAGCCACATCAGAAAAAGATCGGATGGATGTTTGAACTGGATTTCTTTTTTTCCAAAGCAAAGGCCAGTCTGCCAAATTAACAAAGAACTCCATATCTGGCATCTTCATCTTTCTAGTCAAAGAAAGTAGTATGGCATCCATGAAAGTTGTAAAACCTCTATGTTCACCGTGAGTCTTGATACAAACTTTGTTACCTTTTAAGGTGTAGTGACACAGGTTCTTCCTCTGTCCAAATCTTTTTGGGATTTCTACTGCAATCTTTTCTGGATCCACAGTAGGGAAATGTGCCAGATCTCTCTGAATCTAAGCAATGGTTTCCGGGCGAGCAGTTCATCCCCCGTAGCCAGGCTGCACTATTTTGCAAAGGACAGTCACAATTCTCATGGCAAACTGGCCCTTTTAAAATACATGGGGATTTGGCCACATGTTGACCTTGGAATTTAACTTCCACCTTTAGATTTTTGTAGCTTGCACACATTCTGTATCTTACTATGAAGGACCCATCCTTTTGGTCTAAAACCTGGACTCTAACTCTAGTGAATTGCTCCTCTGGTGCTGAGACTTTCACCTGGAAGACTTTTTTCCTGGAGAAGACATGAAGTTATTCCCCGACGTATCCACTGTCTGAATACAGAAATAGCGGGTGGGAAGGATGATGTCTGCTTTTAGCCCGGGTCTCCATATTTCGCTCTTCTCTGGGCTCAGCTGCCTTTCTCCGCCCAGCGAGTGCTGGAACTGTCCCCAGAAAGAAGCAATAGAGCAGCAAAATGCTAAACATTTACAAGATGGACTCTCGAAATGATCCATGGATAAATGGAGAAGTGTAAGAGGTGGACAGAAGCAGCCGAGGCTTTGGCAGGGGCATACCAGCCGATCGCAGTGACTCCAAAGGGTGCTGCCTGGCATGCAAGGCAAGCGCACGGGTCTCCGCCGCCCCAGGACAATCATAGCCTGTGCCCCAGCACACCCGGGTGAGGGTTGCCAGGAGTTCTGCTGACCTGGCCAAGAACCGCTCTGCTCCTCTTTCTCAGGACAATGATGAACTTAATTAAGTACATTTTTTGAAAATTATTTTAACTGGGCTTTGTAATGGTGAGAAAAATAATTAAATTTTTAATTAATCCTCATGTTTTCATTAACAGACATGGCTCTAACTTCAGCTATGTGAAATACATGGAAAATGAGTCATTTTAAGATAACCAGGAATTCAAATATGAAGTTTAATGTTAAACATTTATGACAATAGTTCATACATTTTTCAAAAGAGATCCTAAAAGACATTAAATATTTTCCTTACAGCACACTGTTTCATAACTATTATCAATCTATGATTATTTTACTGTACTATAAAAAGGATGCCCCCCAGGCTTACGGAAAATGGAACCAACCCCATAAAAATTTAAAATTACCCCAAATTTGCAATTGTTTTTAAACTTTATTAAGCTTTATTGAGATATAACTCAAATATCACACAATTCACTAAAGTTTACAAGTTAATCATTTTTAGTGTGTCTACAAAGTTGTACTCTTATTCCCAGCATCACTACAATAAACTTTGGAATATTTTTACCACCCCAAAAAGAAATACTTCAATTTCCCCTTCCTTCAGGACCTGCCAATCACCAACCATTTTCTGTCTCTATGAATTTGCCTGCTCTGACATTTCATATAAAGGGACTCACACAATACGTGGGCTTTATGTGTGGCTTCTTTCACTTAGCATGTTTTCAGGGTTCATTCATGTTATACCATGTATCAGTACTTCAATCCTTTTTATTGCCAGATAATATTCCATAGTATGGATATGCCACTTTTTTTTAAAATTAATCAGTTGGACATTTGGGCTGGTTCTACTTTTTGGCTATTGTGAATAATGCTGCCATGAACATCTGTCTAAAGTTTTTGGGTGAAAATATGTTTTCATTTATCTTGAGCATACACCTAGGAGTGGAATTGCTGGATCACAATATAATTCTTGAAGTGACTACTTCTGGTCATTTTTCTCATCTCTTCCTTTGTATGAGACTGCAAACTGTCACTTCCCATTTCAGCAAATATGCCTGCCTATTGTTAGCCCTCTTCCTACTTAAAATGAAGATGCCTATTATTCTTCTGCTTGCTGGTATGAACATAGAAACCAGTAATGGTTAAAGTTGAAGTTGTTAGAAGTATGCATAAACCAGCCAACAAACATATGAAAAAGTGCTCATCATCACCGGTCATTAGAGAAATGCAAACCAAAACCACAATGAGATACCATCTCATACCAGTTAGAATGATGATCATTAAAAAGTCAGGAAACAACAGATGCTGAAGAGGACGTGGAGAAATTACACTGTTGGTGAAAGTGTAAATTAGTTCAACCATTGTGGAAGACAGTATGGCGATTCCTCCAGGATCTAGAACCAGAGACCATTTGACCCAGCAATCCCATTACTGGGGATATACTCAAAGGATTATAAATCATTCTACTATAAAGACACATGTACACATGTGTTTACTGCAGCACTATTCACAACAGCAAAGTCTTGGATCCAACCCAAATTTCCATCAATGATAGACTGGATAAAGAAAATGTGGCACATATACACCATAGAATACTATGCAGCCATAAAAAAGGATGAGTTCATGTCCTTTGCAGGGACATGAATGAAGCTGGAAACCATCATTCTCAGCAAACTATCACAAGAACAGAAAACCAAACACTGCATGTTCTCACTCATAAGTGGGAGATGAACAATGAGAACACATGAACACAGGGAGGGGAGCATCACACACTGGGGCCTGTCGGGGGGTGGAGGGGTAGGGGAAGGATAGCATTAGGAGAAATGCCTAATGTAGGTGATGGGTTGATGGGTGAAGCAAACCACCATGGCACATGTATACCTATGTAACAAAACTGCATGTTCTGCACATGTATCCCAGAACTTAAAGTATAATTCAAAAATAAGAAGTATGCATAAACAGTAAAAGAAAAAAAATATGACTAGGGGCCTGTGGAGCTCAATCACAGTCACAACCCACTTCAGCTGTACTTCTACGACTGTTTAATGTGTTTCAGGCAGCAGAGTCAGGGACAATCCCAAATGATAAGAAATGACTCTGAATAGGGATCGATGATTCAACTGTTCAATTATTCAAATAAAGTCAGAACAAGGAAGTCTGCCAGTTAATTCAACAAACTTTAAAGAGGAGTTCCTTAGCTTTCACCATAGAACACATAGTGCTCTTCAGTTTTTTAATGAAAGTAGACTTTAAAATGTATGACCTCCAAGTATTACAAGAAAATATAACGTCTATAATATACACAAAAAAGGCATCTCTCTTCCCATCTACGTTAAAAGAAAACTATAAAGATGTATGTACTTAGTATGCTAATTTTTCCAAGGCTAAGATTTCATGTGGGTGTCTTTTTTAACAATGCAAAAGTATGCAGGCATCCAAAAATTTTTGCTGTGGGTGTTTACCAGAATTCCAACTCAAAGTTGAAGAGCTAGCAATAATTATGCAACTAGCTTTCCACCATACTACACACAACTATGTTATAAGAACAAAGTAAAATTTTCCAGTATTTTATTTTAAAATAAAGGTATGTCCACACAAAATAAAAAATATATCTTCCCTATCATCTTCTGGCAGATCTATTTTTAAAAGTGTTTTAGTTATCTCTCAAATACAGTTCAAAAGTCAAAAGCAAATAACTGTTTTTATTTGTAGTTCAATTAGTAGACTTAAATATAATAAAATTGGGTTCATAATTATATTAATTTCCTGAAATACCAGGAAACCAAAGTGGAAGATACATCTTTTGTTTCTTTAAATTCGTTTCAGAGAAATAAGAGAATTAGCAGGTACGGTATTTGGTTCACACACACAAAAAAAATTTAATTTAAAAAGTATAAAAACTATATAATCAAGGAGGTTCAAGTGTGCAATTATGAACTATAAATTATGCTGATACAAAGGTACATAAATAAAAATCTTCACTCCACCTGCCATTTTCACAGAAATGATAGATTTTTGGTTTTTACTGTATATTCCACACTAATGGATAAACAGTAGAAATTGGCAACATACATGATTTTATGGGTAATGTTATATTAAACGAAGCTGACCAAATTTAGAACTATTCCAGAAAATAATCTTTCAAAAAATAGCATTATGAATATTTGAAGTCTCCCAGCAGGGACCGGAAGGAGAGAGAAGAACAGGGGGAAGAAAGGAAGAGATAAAGGAGAGAATGGAAGATCCAGATATTTAGGCCCTCAGTAATCAAAAAGGAAAAGATTCAGTTGAACATGTTGAATTTGAGGAGCTATGGGACAATTAAGAGTCCTATCCAGCAGTTAAAAAATGTATGACTGGAACCTAGGAGAGGAGCCAGGGATAAAAAGCTAGTAGATAAAGAAGCTGTACAAACAGATGAAAAGAAAAACAGAAAACATAGAAAGCTGAACACTTTTCTGAGTATGTGGAAAGTACAAAAAAAAAAAAAAGATGGAAACTCTGGTCTCCATAGTCATTACTTCTTTGCAGGATGTAGAGAAAAGGATAATTTTTACACTAAGGATGATCTCTTCTCTCCCTAGTATATTTAAATTTCCACCTCAACTTGATCATTCCCTCTCCTTTAATCACAGTTAACTTTTTACTGCACTCTGACTCTAGTCAAAGTTTCTAATAGTGCAGCACATTCTTAAATGCAAGCCAACCTGGCTTCCCCTCACCACAACACCAAAATCGTTTTATTAAGACATCCAATGACTTCTCGGCTGCTAAAGCTAATGTATATTTTCAATCCCTGTCTCACTGAACTACTACAGTAGCATCTGACACTGTTAGCCACTCCCTTCCTTGAAACAACACACTCTTCTACCCAGCAATTAAGTGGTAGGAGTTCCTTTAGCACTTGGTCCTATACCCGTCTCCCTTACTCATGCTGTTATTTTCTATGGTTATCATACCAGACTCATAGCTTTAAATATCATGTATATGTGTTAAGTCATAAGTGATGGCTTAGGTTCAGTCCTCTTTTGTGAGTTTCAACCCTAGATATAAAACACTGATCTTACCACTTAGGATGTTTCATTACATTTACTACTCTAATCCTCACCAAAAGATAAAAAGAACTTCTCAGTGTACTATAAACAGTGACTTCTGTCAAAATGGAGAGGGAAATAGTTTTTCTTTTTGGATCTAGTTTTAAATTCCTGATGGTTTCACTGAAAACACTTAAGTCCATTTTCCAAACGATAGAATTCCACATATTATAATGAGTCAAGGTAAACTATTTTAGGTATCTATTTTTAGGTATCTATTTCCCTCATTCCTTTGTTCCCAACTCTGCAGAAGCTAAGGGCTTCTAACATGGTCCTCATAAAAAGGACAGCAGAAGTTCTGCACTGGACAGCTCCAGAGGAGATTTTTTAAATTCTGAACTTTGTAGAAATACTTCCCAGGGCATGCAGCATCTACGAAACTGCTATACAGGATTGTTACAAACAGCTGTACCAGACTACCTTTAGAGAAGAATTGCTATAGTGTCCAGAAAATCCATCTGAGAAAGCAAACCTGTTTTTTTTTTTTTTTTTTGAGTTGCAGTCTTGCTCTGTCGCCCAGGCTAGAGTGCAATGGTGCAATCTTGGCTCAGTGCAACCTCTGCCTCCTGGGTTCAAGCGATTCTCCTGCCTCAGCCTCCCAAGTAGCTGGGATTACAGGCACCTGCCACCACGTACAGTTTATTTTGTATTTTTAGTAGAGACAGGTTTCACCATGTTGGCCTGGCTGGTCTCAAACTTTCCTGACCTCAAGTTATCCGCCCACCTGGGTCTCCCAAAGTGTCGGGATTACAGGTATAAGCCACTGCACCCAGATTCAAATGTTTTAAGTATGAAATTGTGTACTAGATAGAGTTTTGTGTTATTTAACTTTGGAAGTTTATTTGGAGGCTATTCTGGTAGAGAGGGTAGGTAAAATAGGCCAATCATTCGGTTTCTACATTATCTAGGATTTTTTTCCAATTAAACAATCCCCATTAGCTGCTCGAGCTAGCATCTCCTTTTAATCAATGTTCCAGGTCAAACTAGGTTCCTTCTTCCCTTAGATATTTTCCCACTGCAACCTCTGGACCCCTGGGTTTACCTGTGCATCCATGCCTTTTTCACGAAGCCTTGAAAAATAATGTTATCCCAAGGAATTCTTTTGATCTGTCATAAATATGTTGTTACCACACATAGTACATTTTGATATGATTAAAGAAAAGGCAAATATTCGTCTGTCATAGAAGTGACATTCCTATATTTTTCCATAGACCACTTTCCTATTTAATTTTCCTTGAATTTCATAATACCCCACCAAACTCTCATCTTCTAAGTTAGGTAATTGAGGGTTCTAACTAAAATATTTAATTTGATATAATGTTCTTTTGCTGAAATACTGGTTTTAAAGTATTTTCTCCTGAGGGACTTTTGGCTTGCCTTTCCCTCTGCCTGTTAAATGCACTTTGAAGATGGCTGTCTCTTTCTCATCCTTTAGGTCTTAGTTTAAAGGCAGCCTTCTCCTTCCCAAAACACCTAACATATTGTTTCTTCTTAGTCGCGTTTATTTCCTTTGTGACACATATCATACTCTGTAATTATCTTTTTTATGTACTTGGTGTTTTGTAATCTATGCATTCCCTCAATAAGTATTAAAATGTAAGGTCCACAACAGCACAGATCTTTCCTGTCATTTTTATCAAAGATACGGTAAATGAATATTGAGCTTTCACGAGGAATCTGTTTTCCAAATAATGTCCTGAAAGAGTAGAGTGAAATGAGTGTCTGTTCTCAAGTCAGAGATAGGCTCAAATCCCAGCTCTGCTACTCATTAGCAATGTGTGCTTTGGCAAGTTATTTAATCCCTCTGGTTCTCAGTTCCAACATATGCGAAATGGGGATATTATCCACTCCATACTGAGAAGACGAAGTGAGGAAATACAATAATTGTACAGAACACAAAAACTCTCCTATGTTCCTGGTGAGAATACAAACTGTTAAAACAATTTTGAAAGAAAAGTTTGGGCATATTTTCAAGTTGAAAAAATGCATACCTTTATCCTAGCAATTCTACTCCTCAGCATATCCTTAGAGATATACAATACTTCTATGAAGCAAGATACTTGTATAAAAACGTTTATCATCAGCACTGTTTAAAATTGCCAAAAACTAGAAACATCACAAACATCCTTAACTGCAGAATAAAGAAATTGTAGTATATTCATCCAGTCGAAGATAAATAGCAATTGAATGAATTACGGAGTGGGCACAGTGGCTCATGCCTGTAATCCCAGCACTTTGGGAGGCCAAGACTGATGGATTGCTTGAGCTCAGGAGTTCAATACCAGCTTGGGCAACAAGGCAAAACCCCATTTCAATAAATACCAAAAAAAAAAAAAAAAAGTTAGCCAGGCATGGTGGCACCTGCCTGTAGTCCCAGCTACTTGGGAGGCTGAGGCCAGAGGATCACTTGAGCCCAGGAGGTTGAGGCTGCACTGAGCCGTGGTCACACCACTGCACTCCAGCCTGGGCAACAGAGTGAGACTGTCTCAAAAAAAGAAAAAAAAAAAAAAAAAAAAGAGTGAATTACAAAAAGACACAGTATAAATAAATGTCACAAACTAAGAGTGAACAAAAGATGTCAGATTGAAAATATGCTAGACGATTCCATTTACATAAATTTTTAAAGCAGGAAAAACTAGACTAATAGTCTTCAGGAATACATAAAGGTGACAAAAATCATTAAAAAAACAGTAACATCAATACCCAAAGAAGTTATCACCGTAAGTCAGGGCAGTGGCTATTTTGTGGAGGAATTAGAAGGGGGTGCACACAGAATTTCTAGGATGCCAGCAACATTCTATTTCTTGAGCTGGGTGGTGATTACATAGATGTTCATTTGATAACTTATGTTATACATTTATATTTTATGTTCTTTTTAGATTCCACAATAAAAAATACTTTTAAAACATTGAGAAAATGTGTTAAATGTTTAGTACACTGCCTGACAACAGAGTTAGAGCTCAATAAATTTTAGCTGTTATTATAAACAAATAAGCGATCTACAATTGCAACTGCCCATACTGTGAGCTTAAAACTAGATGTTGAAAAAAATACATAAAAATAAATACCATAAAACATTACTAATCTAGACGCTACTACATAGTTTCTTATAATTTGATATTGACAAAGTTTAAGATTACCTCCAAAAGACTTTAAAAAAGGGACTTTCGCATACAAATATGAAATCACCATTCCGCATGGTGGTGTTAAAGGATTCAACAGAGTATAGCACAAGAATGTGGATTTAGCAACCAATGGTCACAGTACTAGAAATGTCACAACTTCTCTGACACTAAAAATTTAATAAATGATAAACTCTTTTCTATTTGCCTTAGTGGCACTGATACACACTTTACAAAAGGAATGTCTGGGGTTAATGTAAGATTGCCTAGTCTGAGAACAGAAACAAAACTTCAGCGCCCAGCATTATTTCAGCAAATTAAATAATGGTTAATGACAGCCAGCAGAGTGGGGATCTTTATTTTAGGGCACTGTTAACATACAAAAATGTATTACTTTCTTGACAAGTAGCTTATTGTTGATTTAAATAAACCCAAAATATTTCAAAAATGTTAAAGTCCACCAAAAAATGCTATTTATTTACACCCTACAAACTTCTGAATTAAAATGTTATTAAGGATACTTTAAAGATCAAAATTTCTTATATGGTTTAACAGCATCTGCTTAATACTAAGGTAAGTCAAAGTGTTAAATTACTGTCATGAATCATAGCTGATTTAGCAACTAAAAATATGTGCATACATATGCAAATTTCGACCCCAAAGTGGCTGGGTTTATTCTAACAATTGTTCTAACAATTTTTGTTTTAATCAAGTGCTGGCCAATTATATCATCCCAAAGCTACCAACATTTCCTATCCGTGCTGTCGGTGATTGGTGTATTCAGTGTAATGCTCCCCATACAGACTACTCTTTCAAAACAAAGTATTGTTTTACAGGAATCCAATCTCCTCTGGTTAACAATGCGCTATTAATATCCAGTGGTATTAATGCAAAGCTCAAAACTCAAGTGCCACAGATAAAAGTGGATGGTGTGACCATGTGACTTTACAATGAACCAAGTCAGAACTGCTGATTACAAAGAATTCAGTCCTCTACCTAGCCCATCATATTCTTTACTAACCATTCAAGACTGAGTTACAACAGAATGCATTAGAAATAGCATTGCTTCAAATCCCACATGACTTGCTAATGTCAATAAACTAAAAGCTTGAAAACATTTTAATTAGAGTTACCAGAAAACTTATACCTTCCAGTATCAATGAATAATTGTGCAATTTATATTTCAAACTATTTTAAAGATGAACCAAAAGTTGATAAGTAGATAGAGAAGTACATGTCTAGTAGCATCATAAATGGGTAAAACACTGGAAAAGCAGTATGTATGAAAAACCATGTAATTAAAAAGTACATTGCAGTATACACCTGGATAGATAAGATACACTTGATTTTTCATGTATTTCTCACAGGAATTTATGATACTTCTCACTATGAATACTGGTTGGGTATCCCTTGTCCTTTTTGCATGGGACCAGAAGTGTTTCAAATTTCAGATATTTTCAGATTTTGGAATATTTACATTACACCTACCGGAGTTCAGCATCCCTAATCCAAAATGCTCCAATGTGTAGTTCCTTTGCACACCATGCAAGCACTCAAAAAGTTTTAGATTTTGGAGCATTTCAGATTAGGATACTCTAGCTCTATCACCTTTCCCATTTTTCATATAAGGAAACTGAGGGTCAGAGGTGAAGTCCTTTTCATAGAGGTCCCACAAACTATTAAGTAGAAACGCCAAGAGTTAAATCCCCTCGAGTGCTACATAATAATGTTTCTGTCAACAATGAACTGCATATACAATAGTCCCATAAGATTATAATGGAGCTAAAACATTCCTCTCCTACTGATGTGGTAGCCATTGCAAGAGCATAGTGCAATGCATTTCTCACGTGTTTGTGAGAAATTACTAAGCTGACAGTAATATAAAAGCATAGCAGATATAATTATTCACAGTATATAACACTTGATAACAATAATAAATATGTTACCGATTTATGTACTTACAATTTTTATCATTGTTTTAGAGCTTACTTCTACTTACTTAAAAAAAAAAATAACCATAAAACAGCCTCAGGCAGATCCTTCAGGAGGTATTCCAGAAGAAGGAATATATACTGTTATTATACGAAATGACAGCTCCATGTGTTATAGTCCTTGAAGACCTTCCAGTGGGACAAGGTGTGGGGTGAAAGACAGTGATATGGATGATCTTGAACCTTTATAGGCTTAGGCTAATGTGTATGTTTGTGTCTTCGTTTTAACAAAAAAAGATGTTTAAAAGAAAACAAACTAAAATGTTAAAAAATAGAAAAAGGTTTATAGAATAAGGATACAAAGAAAATATTCTTGTACACTTGTACAATATGTCTGTGTTTTAAGCCAAATGTTACTATAAAAGCGTCAAAAAGTTTTAAGCAATCTAGAAGTTTATAAAGTAAAAAGTTAAAACAAGCTGAGGTTAATTTATTATTGAAAAATATATTTTTAAATAAATTTAATGTAGCCTAAGTTTACAGTGTTTATAAGTCTACAGTAGTGTACAGTAATGTGTTAGGCCTTCACATTCACTCACCAGTCACTCAGAGTAACTTCTAGTCCTGCAAGTTCCATTCAATAGTAAGTATCCTACACAGGTGTACCATTTTACTTTTTACGTTGTATTTTTACTGTTTAGGTTTATATGTGTGGATATGTAAATACTTATCATTATGTTCCAACCACGTACAGTAACATGCTGTACCAATTTGTAGCCTAGAAGCAACAGGCTATACCATATAGCCTAGGTGTGTAGTAGAATATGCTCTCTAGGTTTGTATCATTACGCATAATGACAAAATCACGTAATCATGTATTTCTCTAAAGTATCCCAGTTGTCAAGCAACATATGACTGTATGTGGATGGAAAAGAAACCAGAGTAAATGAAAAAGAAGCAAAGACAGGAAAGAAAATACTCATGATACATGTAGCTGCACTTTGTCAGATCCCTGACTTTGCTGCTTTTTAACTGAGAGCCTTTCTCAACTGTGGATAGCTTAAATGGCTGAGAGTAAAGTCCTAGTAACTTGAAATATCAGGAAATAGAGCCCAAAGTCAACAGAGGAATTGGAAATTAAGTGAAAATTCTTAGAAAAAGTAGAATGATAGCAAGGGTAAGCCCCTGAATCTCTGCAGGCCACCAAATTACACAAGGGGCCAACCTAAAAATAAGTAGCTGGAAACCATAAAATACAGAACAGAGATATCAGTTATTGTATGGGGAGGGGAGTGGATGGGGGTGGAAAGTCTGCAGTTTGAGCCTAGATAAAAAGTGCCTTTTAGAAAAAAAAAAAAAACACCTAACAACAATAATCTTCAGAAGAATATTTTTAAAAACCAACCCAAAACCCAAAGCCAAATATAATGTAGTATCTGCATGGCCAGTTTCCATCCAAAAAACTGCTAGACATCCAAATAAACAGGAAAATGTAACACACACTCAAGAAAAAAAAAAAAAAAAAAAAAACAAGCAGTCATTAGAAATTACCTCCATGTGGCCCACATGTTAAATTCAGGAGACAAAGACTCCAAAAATAGCTGTAATAACAGTTAAACAAAAGCAAAGGTAAATATATCAATGAGTAACAGAGATAGAATCTAATAGAGAAACGAAAACTATTAAGTTAGAAATTCTAGACCTGGAATAAATTTTTAAAGAAATTCATGAAAAAAAAATTTGAAATGAAAAATTCACTAGGTGGACTTAATAGCAGAATGGAAATGGCAGAAGGAGTAAAAGTTAAAAATATCAACTTACAGATTCAAGAAACTTAAACTCACAAAGGATACACAAAAAGAAAAACTGCTGAGGCACAAACTGCTGAAAGCCAAAGGTAAAGAGAAAATCTGGAAAGCAATGAGAAAAATAACATCTTACACAGTTGGCTGACTTCTTACCAGAAACACCAAAGGTCAGAAGACATTGAAATGGCATACCAAAACGGCTGAAAGAAGAAAGCTGTCAACTAAGAAGTCTATAACCAGCAAAGCTATCCTTCAAAACGCCAGTAAAATAAAGACATGTTTAGATAAACAAAAACTAAGAGAACTTGTTGCCAACTGACCTCCATTACAAGAAGTGCCCAACGAAGGGAAGCAGTCTGATAAATAAAGAATGAATATAAATGAAAATATTTTAAAACCATACATATTTTTTCTCTTCTGTTTTTTAAAGCCATGTAACTATTGAAAGCAACAAATACAACATATTTATCATCTAGATGACAGGAGCACTAAGAAAAGACAAAGTACTGTGTTTTAAAATTCCTATATTTCAGCTGAAGAAATTCAATATTCAAAGTAGAGTAACCACCAAAAAATAATGCAAAGATGCATAACTAGACATTCAATAAAGAATTAAATGAAAGGCCAAAAAATCTTAGCACAAAAAAATGGCAGGAAAGAAGAATTTGAGAAACAAAAAACAGGTAATAGGAAACAACATGATGTCAGGCCTAATTACAACCAAATCACAATAAATGTAAATGGACTAAAAAGTGTACAAAGAGCATGAAATGGCAAGTTATGGTACATATACTTTAAAGTATTATAATTATATGAATATTCTATAGGTGGTATATGAAACTGATTATTTGCAAATGTTACTTAATGCTAGATAGGGAGAGAAGGATACAAAATTTTAGTTTAAAAATGTACACAAATGCAAACAGGTTAAGGGTTTGAGGTATTTAAGTTACCTTCCCTATTTCTCAAACTTTGTGTATTACTTCCTTTTCCTCATGAAACAACAAACATTTGAAATAAGCGAAGTACAATGAAATTCTTTGAATAAAATTTTAAAGCGTTGGTTTTGAAAAAGGTTAATCCTCAGACTCTTAAAATTGAATACTCTAGGAAGGCTTGAGACTGAAATTTTCCGAAATTGTATAGTTCACTGACCCTTTTTTGTATTGAGATTTAAAACATTGTTAATTTTGTTAGCATTATGCTAGATGAAGATATTGCAATGATCAAAATTCAGCTCCTGTCCTTACGTCTACTCTAAAGGGTTATTACAGACTGCTATTTTCTGATAAGAAAATAATGAAAAGCAGAAACAAAATTATCTTCTGTTTCTGCAAGATGCCTCAAAGCCGTTTATTATGAACGCCTATTTGTTGTTATTGCAGTTATTTTGCTTAATTACCGGTTCTTAAATTTGTCTCTGATCAGCAAATCTGTCTGATAATTGGGATTGATACAGGGGAGGTAGTACAATATTTTCTCTAAACCCAATCTTAGGCAAATCTCTAGAAATTTATAGGTAAGTTAGTACTGAGGCTATGTCCTGACCAGCTTTGCCAAAAAATATTTCTCCTTTACAATACTTATTTGCAAATGCTCTGAGTACACAATTCTCGTGACGGTTTCATTTTAAACCAAAATAATGAGATTCAAATTGGTGATTAAATAAACAAAAAGCAAATTCACATTTTAATTTTTAAAGAAAAAAAGTCCTCCTATAGAATCACGAATTATTTGCCATAACATTAGTTTCTAAAATATCAAGTCTGATAAGTTATGCCCTAAACCATTAGGTTTTATTTAAAAAAAAAAAAAAGAGGTTAATATCTAGACCCAACTGTTCCACAATAACTCATCAGGATTCAAACTTATCACTTCGTACTTATATGTCTGATATCCCTACAACATTTGAATAGAACTCTTAATAGCAACATACCATGTTTTGTTCACACTTAACGAGTAAAAACATAGATGTTTTTCCTAATACCTCATCTTTCCTATAACCAGTGTCTGCTACTAAATAATTAGGTATTAATATCTATTACTTTTCCTAATAGCCAGTGTTTACCACTTACAAGTTGATATTAGCTTCTGAGTCTGATCATCTGTCAACTACCTACCTTGCAAGGTTGTTGTGCCCAGGCTACAGAAAACTCCTGAAACATTATCAGATGTTTAACAACTGACAATTTAATTCAGTACACAGTTCTCTAACAGTTAAAGCCAGAACTTTGATAGATAGTACTTGTCTATATCAGGGTATTTCAAAATTGAGAATCAGCACATCAATGAAAACAAATGACTCTGCACTCTCAATATGGTAATCAAAGACTCAACATGGTCTAGGACACCAATTCTCAAACCAGGCTCTTTAACAATTACCAGGAAAACTCTAAAAACCACAAACACTCTAAAACAGGAGTATCCAATCTTTTGACTTCCCTTGGCCATATTGAAAGAATTGTCTTGGGCCATACAAAATACACTAACATTAATAATAGCTGATGTTTTTTTTTAATTGCAAAAAAAATTTCATAATGTTTTGAGAAAGTTTACAAATTTGTGTTGGGTCACATTCAAAGCCGTCCTGGGCCACATGTGGCCCACAGGCTGTAGGTTGGTCAAACTTGCTCTAAGAGGTTGAATAAAACATACTTTGCCTGTTTATAAAAACAAAACACTATACAAACTCTTTGGGAAAGGGGAAACAGCCATTTTCCCCCAGGTGGTTCTTTTAGATATTTTGGAATCACTGTTCCAAAAGAAAAATACAGGGATACAGAGACCTGCCCTACCAGGTATTAGCTTGAAGGCAAACCACAGCCTTGCAAAATGAGACTGCTACTCCACAACCTTCTAAAAAACCCACCTACTCCAACAACTGAAGACCAAACGCAGATATGTAACTTAAGAATGCTTTGGAAACTAGCATTTCTAACAATACAATACTAAATTTTCACAGGCCCAAATCTCCACTCTCACAAAGAAAACAGATCCATTGATTGAAACACTTCATTGAGAACCTAATGTTCTAGACATCTTTATTTAAGGAAGGATCCTATGCAAAATTAGAAGAACATTAGATTCTCTAATGACTTTAAACTAGTGGTGACTAACCTGGAAGAAAAGGAATAAAGGAAAGAATGAAGGAAGGAAGGAAAAAAGTAATTTTAGATATCACCTCCCTTGACAGCACTATCTTTCTGTGATAATGGAAATCTTTGGTATCTCAATTGTCCAATGATAACAACTAGCCAAATGTGGTTATTAAGTACCTAAAATGTGACTCAAGTAACCAAAGAACTGAATTTTTAACACGATGTTAATTTAAAGTTAAATTTAACAGACACAAGTTACTAGTTACTGCAAAGTACAACCCATATTACATTAAAAAATTTATATCATACTTTTGGAAGATAAGGACGGGATGGCAGAGGAAATACAAAAAACTAAGATTCCATGTATAAAAACTTTCTTATTAATTTTTGAAAATTTTTCTACTAGGAAGAGATACATCCATACACTAGAACTGTGGAGCCTAAATCTTTTCTATTTTATATTCAATGAATATAAAAACATGTCATAAGTATTTTAAAAAAGAAAAAAAAGTCACCAAAATAACAAGAGCTTATGCAGTATTAAACTATAGGATACTGAAATGAATGCCAACTGAGACTCAGTAATGCCTGCCCCAATTTCCAATGCTAGTTCTGCATGTCTATGATTTTGGTCAGGTCATTTAGTTATTTTGGGTCTTAATGCCACATATGCAAAACAGGGCAATTTCTCTGCCAAACATCCTTTAGAGAATCTAGATAACAAATATAAGGTAGGTAAGATTCTTTTGTACCATATTAATATGTAAAGAATTAGGCCTATTATTTAGTATGTATCAATTGAGCGTCTACTGTGCCAGGCCTCTACTAGATAACAACGACATAATGGTGATCAATCACAAAGTCAGCTTCTCATGGAGCTTGAAGTTAGCTTAAGGATACTCAAGCAACCATGTTAATAGATATACTACCACTAACTAAAACCATTAAGGGAAAATGAGTTTGTTCTAGACTGGAGGATGAAGGCCTCCTCTCAAAAGAAATAAGGACTGAAGTGAAATCTTAAACTGAAAGTTAACAGTGGGTGTATGGAAAGGTGGAAGGGAGAGGAAGAGTCCATGGAGAGTACCATGTACAAAGGCCGCACGACCAAAGGAATTATTGTGCCACTGGGGAAGTGAAACACTGAAGAGGCAAACCAGACATAGACAATGCAGGGAGCATTGGGCAACAATGATCAGTTTTGTTTTGGGCACAATAGTGATGGGAAAGCATAGTGAATATGAGAAATTCAGTTACAAGGCTATTGCTGCAGCTTTGTTGGTGCAAAAGTCATTGTGGTTTTTGGCATTACTTTCAATGTCAAAAAACGCAATTACTTTTGCACCAACCTAATAGGATGGTGGCAGCTTAGATTAAAAGAATATTTAGAAATTCAAGTTGACAGCACTCAGTGATTGGATAGGGGAATGAGTGCAAAGTGGCAAGGATGACTCATAGGTTTCTCACTTTTGCAGTATGATGAATAGTGGTACCATTCCGAGAGATACAGCACACACTGGCAGACGGCCTGGATTCTTTTGTTTCTGGAGGGAATGGGAGGAAATACTAAGTTTGTGAGCTTAAGTTATCTTTGAGACATTAAAACAAAAATGTCAAGCAAGCATTGGATACCCAGAACTCAGAGAAGGAGTGTGGGTAGAAGACGAAATTTTGGGAGTCATTGGACTACAGATGATGTAGCATAAGGAGAGAAAAAAGAGGAACAAGGAAGAAGAAAAGTCCAAATAAAGCCTTGAGGATGTTCAGGTTAGAGAAGGAGGTGACTGCAAAGGATGCCAGGCTGAAAGAGCCAGAAAGGCAGAAGGAAAACTAAGAAGCCAAGGAAGTGACCAAAAGACTTCAAAAGAACACCAAATGCTGCTTGAAAGCCGAACACTGCTTAAAAAAAAAAAAAAAAAAAAAAAGACTTTCTGAAATTTGTGATAAGAATGGAGATCACTTGTGACTTTAACAAGAACTATTTATGCAAAATAGAAGCCACACTACAACAGTTTGAGTGAAAGGTAAGGAAGGAAAGATACTAATTATAATCAATACTCTCAACAAGTCTAGCTGAGGAAGGAAGGAAAGAGCTTGTACCTGGAAAGCAATGAGAGTTACATAAAATATTCTGCTTTTTCTGTCAGATAGAAGCTACTCAAATTTCTTTAAAGGAAGTAAACTATTGACAGGAACAGTTAAATATGCAAGAAGAAAAATGAAAATCATAGGACCTCAGAACTGAACTGCAAAATACTGTTCACATCTACACTGTCCAATATAGTAACCAAAGGTCACAGGGGAGCTACTACTTCAACACTATTGAAATGTTTGTCTGAACTGAGATGTGCTGTACTGTATGTGAAAAACACACACAGGGTTTCAAACTTTGTACATAAAAAAGAAATTGAGATATTTCATTATAAATGTTTTAATATTCATTGTATCTGCAATGAATGTTTTAGACACAGTGTCAAAATATATTATAAATTAATTTTGCCTGCTTCTTCACTTTTTTAAACGACATATGTAGTTCATACTATATTTCTGTCAGACAGCACTGATAAAGACCTTAAATGGTAAAAAGCCATAATCACAACAAGTGCTAGTCAAAACTTGGGACTGGGGTCCTCAGCCCAGTCATGCTCTGTGAAGTTTCCTACCTCCTTCCAAGAATCACCCCCCTTCCTCTCATCTCAGCTGGTTCCATTAAGATGATAACGGGCTTTTACCAAAGGGGTAGTGATTGATACAATGAGAGGTGTTCAGATACTGGATGTGTTTCAAACATATAATTGTTGGGATTTGCTGATAGTTTGGATGGGGGATGTATGGACAAGGTAATACCTATTTAGAATGGAGCTGATATTAATGGAGAAGTCTGTGGGGAGGGCAGGTCTCAGATGATTAGGGTCCTCCAAGTCTTTCCCCACTGGAATACTCAAGCCTGCCCTGCCAAACCACCTATGCTCCCCTGCAAAAGTCTCCAAAATGGCTAGCATACCATACCAAATTTTGTTTGAAACCAAATTGATGGAAGAACTAATTCACACTGACCCAACAAAGAACTATCCCACAGGTTTCCAGAATTCTGAACCTAGATGAGTATCTAATTTGTGACTATTCAGAAAAAGCACAGAATTTTTTTTTTTTTTTTTTTTTTTTTTGAGACGGAGTCTCGCTGTGTCTCCCAGACTGGAGTGCAGTGGCAGGATCTCACTGCAAGCTCCGCCTCCCAGGTTCAGGCCATTCTCCCGCCTCAGCCTCCTGAGTAGCTGGGACTACAGGCGCCCGCTACCTCGCCCAGCTAGTTTTTTTGTATTTTTAGTAGAGACGGGGTTTCACTGTGTTAGCCAGGATGGTCTCCATCTCCTGATCTTGTGATCCAGTCACCTCAGCCTCCTAAAGTGCTGGGATTACAGGCGTGAGTCACCGCGCCCGGCCAAAGCACAGAATATTTTTAAAAAATTAAGGCAGAGGAATTTCTGAGTCCAATGATACTACCAATGTACTAGCCATAATTAGCTTCTGCTGAGAGTCAACATTCCACTAAGCTATTTTTGCTTTTCGGCTTTCCTCCTTCTTCCAACTAGAAACCCCCAAGTTCTCTATCAGCTCCAAGTTTTTCATAATAGCTTTAAGCTAGCATTGGTAGAGATCCTAGTGAAAATGGAAAAAGACAAAGGAGGCCCTCAGCAGATAGAAGCTTTCATGGTTTAAATGAGACACCACTAATATGTTTTTAACTTCAGTATTTTAAGTAATTTTCCTTGTTGCTCACCCTCAGTGGGCTTTCACTTTGTGGAATCAACCACTAATTCCCCACCCCTTCGTACAGTATTTGAAAGACTACTAGTTTTCATGGTTTTACCTGAAGAACAAAAGCACATTTTTATGCCAAAAATATTAAAAGCTGTTTTCTGAAGTTCTACTATTTAATAAACCAGCAGCTGCAATTTTACCTGTGTGCCTCATTGGAGAACTAACTTGTAGAATGAAACCCTATCTTGAGTCCATCTTCCAAACCTGCCCTTCCCACAGACTTCTCCATTGATACCAACTCCATTCTAAACAGGGAAAACTCTGGTATTACTCTGTCCATACATCCCCTCATCCAAAACATCAGCAAATCCCAACAATTCTACCTTTGAAACACATCCAGCATCTGAACACCTCTCATTGTATCAATCACTACCATCTTAGTAAAAGTCATTATCATCTTAACGAAACCATTGCAGTAGGCTTCTAACTGGTTTCCTGCCTTCTACTCTTGCTCCCTTACAGTATATTCTCTACACAACAATCAGAGTGGTATTTTGAAAACATAAGTCAGATCACATCAAATCTGACTCAAAACCCTACAATGCCTTCCCCTAAATCACTCAGAGTAAAATCCTAAGTCTTTATCATGATCTGCAAGGTTCTACACTATTTGGTCCTCACTATACCCTGACTTTCTCTATCATACTCTGCCTCATCGATTTGGTCTTGCTGACCTCCCTGTCTCTCAATCACACCAAGCACACTCCCATCTCAAAGTCTTGGTATCTGCCATTCCTCTGCCTAGAGTGTCCGTTCCCTGGTATCTGCATGGGGTCACCCCTTTCTAGAGCCTGCTCACATATCAGAGGTCTTCCCTAACAATGCTAAAACAGCACCACCCAGCCATCATCTAGCCACCTTTAATTTTCCTCGCCCTGCTTTAATTTTGTTTATTGTCTCCTACCACTAGAATGAAAGTTCCATGACTTCGTTTTGTTCACTGCTATATCCTCAGCATTTAGAACAGTGTTGCTGTTGATGTTCAATAAGTATTTGTTGAATAACTGGGTTCACATTTATTTCACTTCAGCATGGAACTATACTATAGACTTCCCATATATATATATGTAACATAATGGAAAATCAATGAAAGCAAACACACTCCACACATAAGAACCAAGAAACTCTATTTTGGTCCTTTAAATTCCAGTCTCACAGGATTTTAAAATGTATGAACATAAATACACATAGAGAAGATATTAATTTAGCAGTGTACTGATTTTTGCTACATTTTAAATCCCAAAATTTCTCTTTCCTTCTACCCAGGAAATTTTTATGCTAAAAATTAAAAGCTGTTTTCTTAAATTCTACTATTTAACAAAGCAGTAGCTGCAATTTTACCTGTTCACCGCATTGTAGAACTACTTTAGTCAGTGTACACCTGGGGGAATGCATATAGTAGTATGAGTAAGCTTGACTTCAGTGGCAAGTGGCATGGGTTTAGCAGGGGAAAGCCCCTGGCAAAACTGTGAAATCAGCCAAATTTGACTTTGCCACATGTAAATATTTCTTATCAGGGTCCCACCTTTACCCAGTTCTGGACACTACCCTACTCTTCCCCTTACCCTCAAGAGACACATTCTTGTTCCTCCAGGGTGATTTTCAAGGACTAAAGCTATACACTGAAATGATTAACAGTGTGTGAAATTTCTTGACTAGGCATCAACACAGCCCACTCAGAGAAGCAGCTCATGGTTAGAAAAGATACTATAATTATTTAGTGTTTTACTTAAAGTACTTATTAAGTGACAGTAACTGCTCACCTGATTTGTACATCCCATGAACAAATCTTTATTAAGTGCATATTCTCTGTATGAAGATGAAAAAAAGACATATACAGATGCTAGTGAAGAAGTCATAATAATCAATATTTACATCATCCCATCTCCTCATTTCTGTCAGTTACATAATCATTCAACTCTCAGGAGTTCAAGGTACAGAAATGTTGGTGGTAATCCCCAAGGGTCCCCCTCAACATCTTTGTTATCTTAGAACAGGTCTAAGGGATAGAAGAGATAAAAAGAAAAGAACCTGCTGCTTCTACATCCTAGCATTAAAGTCAGAAAAACCTGGATGTGAAGTCCAAATCCAGCTGTACTACTATTTTTTTTTTAGACAGGGTCTTGCTGTGTTGCCCATGCTGAAGTGCAGTGGCTGTTCACAGGCATGGTCACAGTGCACTACAGTCTCAAACTCCTGGGCTCAAGCAATCCTCCTGCCTCAGCTTCCCAAGTAGGGACAACAGGCTCTTACCTACCATGGTGCCTGTCCTCCAGCTGTATTTTCTGTAAAAATGGCTGTTAAGCAATTTCTTGTTTCTTTTCTTTTCTTTCTTTCTTTCTTTTTTTTTTTTTTTTTGAGATGGAGCTTTGCTCTTGTTGCCCAGGCTGGAGTGCAATGGCGCAATTTGGCTCACTGCAACCTCCACCTCCCGGGTTCAAGCAATTCTCCTGCCTCAGCCTCCTGAATAGCTAGGATTACAGGCATGTGCCACCACACCTGGCTAATTCTGTATTTTTAGTAGAGACAGGGTTTCACCATGTTGGTAAGGCTCGTCTTGAACTTCTGACCTCAGGTGATCCACCCGCCTTGGCCTCCCAAAGTGCTGGGATTACAGGGGTAAGCCACCACACCTGGCCAATTTCTTCTGTTTCTATTAGCCCATTTCATCTTGAGTAAAATGTGTATAAGACCTATTTCTTAGGAATTAATGAAAATCCAACAAGCAGAGTGACACCATGAAAGACAATATAGTTGCTCCCTTGACCTTTCCCCTTGTTAACGAGAAAGGCAAAAATAGAGGAACCATATAGAAACCCTTGACATACCACCAGCAAAAGGCTCCAAAGCCTTGGCCCAAGGACAACTGCAACGATAATGCTACCTTTAAAAACAAAAATACTAGAAATTATGGTTTACTGGTCAAAATAGTAAAACAAAAACAAAAACAACAAAAAAACAAAAAACAAAAACAAAAAATTATTTTAATAATGCTTTAAATTCAGTAAGAGCTAGTATGGATTGTCCACCACTCCACTTTCCACATTTGATAATCTTGCATTCCATCATACATGTTGAAGATGTCCATCAAATACTTTCTTGTTACCCTCCACCTTTTATTTCTTCCCGTAGGGCCAAAAATCCATACTTTGATTTTTCACTCTGTGTGTGTACATATATACATTTTTAAACCAATTCCTGGCATCAGCTTTGAAGAGTTTCTGCCTTTCTAAAAACTATTTTCTCTCAGTTTCCCCCAACACTGCTCTCCAGGCTATTTGACAGTATGGCAGCTCTTCCTTAATTTCCTTTGCTAGTGGCTCCTCAATCTCTAACAGACCTTTAAACAATCTTGAAGTCCAATGCCAGACCCTATTTTCTGTTCTCTTATCTATCACTCTCCCTAAGTAATTTAGTGCATGACTTTAAGCAACCAAACCTTTATATGTAAATATACGAGTGTGTGTGTATGTGTATATATATATGCTCTCTCTCTCTCTCTCTCTATATATATATATATACACTGCCTCCTCCATGACTCTTGGAATAAGTTGTCTTTGTCTTTACAGGCTACTCAAACAGAATAGTCTCAAATACAAACTTCTCCCAACCACCGAATCTATTCCTCCTCCAATCTTTCTCACCTCAAGCAACAGTACCAACATCTATTAAGTTTCTCAAGTTCAAAATCTAGAAGTCAGCTTCTATCTCACCCGCACATCCCATCCTTTCTGCCACCAACCTTTACTATTTGTCACCCAGACCACAGTAATCACTTGAGTCTCTTTGCTTCCATTCTTGCCCCTGCCAATCCATTCTCCACCCAGAGCCTAAAGATGTTAAAACAAAATGGATCAGGTGGCTACCCCACACAAAATTCTTCAATAGTGTCCCACTACATTTATAATGAAAGACACTGAGCTCCTTTTAGTTATGTGAATATACCACTTTTTCTCACCCCATTACCTTCACGTACGCTGTCCTTTTGGTCTGGACTGTCATTCCACCCAATCATCAACTTACCCTTCAGGTCTCAGCTTCAATGTCATACTTCTCAAAAAAAAAACGCCTTCCCAAAACCCAATTAAAATTAGGTCCTATTACATCTTTACAAGTATCCTTTTCTTTCATAATACTTAAAAAACAGTTATTAACTATATTATTTGTCCAACTATTTTGTTAATGTCTGTCTAGGCAGAAGCAGTAACTGGTTTGCTAATCACCGTGTAATCCCACAGTGTCACAACCATGTTGTCAACATCTAAGATACCACCTTCCCCAATAACTATTTAATAAATGGAGAACTCATACCTACTGGTCCTAGAATGGCTATACAATATAGCAAGATGTGCCAAGGATATTTATCTATTCCCCTACAGTTGGACATCTAGATAAAATACTTTTAAAGTCAGTGATGGATAATGAAAGGAATTCAACTGGAGGAAAGACAATCCAGTCCTTTTCCCTAACAAGTTTCTGAAGTCTTTTACTTTCTTTTGTTCTTCTACAGTTCCCAACACAGAGTTAGTCCCATGGTAGATAATTACGCACTTAGTAGACCAAAGTAGAGTATATGTCAATCAATCGACTGCTAGAATTAGGTGTTATAAAAATTCTAAATATTATAATTCACTGAAGGCTAGAAGCATTAGAGGTGTTAGAGAGGTGGAAGTCAATTTAGACATAGTAAGGGACAACTTCTGGGAATCCAGCCAACCTGTTATCACCCCTACTGTCTGCCCGTCTTTCGACAGTGGTGTATAGTCATAATTGTACTACTTAACACCCATTTCTTTAATCCATCTGCTAAAATTCTAACCAAAATTATCTTCAACATGTAGTTATTAGTTAAGCCAATAAAACAGTGGCCATAAAGATTATGAGTGGCAGAAGGTAAAAAACTATAAAGAATTAAACTACCTGTTGCATAAATGAAACTGAACATAACATTTTATATACTATATTCATCTAATAACATAAGAATTAAGAGAATCTAAAATTGAGATCCTAGAGTCTTCTGAAGGGCCAATATAAGAGGGAAATAACAACTAGCTATTATTTTCCAGGCACTGAACATGGTCACTTTTATTGCACTTTTTTTCTAATCTTCATAATAACCCTGAAAAGCTGAAGCTGAGAGGTTGGGTGATTTCTTCAACTGCCGTACAACAAACAATACAGGTGTTGTTTTTTAGACACTTTGAACCAAAAAGCCAAGCGAAAAACACAAAGACACACAAATCTAAAGCTTTGGAGAACTTTAAGTGCTTTGTTACTGAGATAATTTAATACAAAATACCAAAAACTTCCATAGGAAGCATATATGCTCAAGATATATACCTTTCAACTGGATGTCTTTCTAAAACTTATGGGTAAATACAGATCACTTTACTGCTCACCTACTTAGCTTTGGTAAAATAAATCTAAAATATATCTGTATAATATTTTCATTAGTAAATATGTCCTAAGAAAAGGAAAATTGCTAGCTTCATATCTACTTTTGTCTACAATGATTTTTGGGTTTTGAAAAGAAAAAAATAGACTTGATAGAAACTACAGAAGTATGAATAAAAAATGTTTTAGACATTGTTTTGCTTCTGATTATGATAAAATACCACAATGGAACAATAATATTATCTAAAGCTAAATGATCTCAGGCTTTTAAACAATCAATAAGCTGTAAGAGTTGGGGCCTCTGTAATTACCTCTGTGTGAATGTTACATTATCAAACACTGGGACAAGTACAGTCTTGTATGAAATCACTGTATGAGATCAAATAATCATATCCAAAAGAAATCACATACTGGATTTAAACTTTTCCACACTATGATCATTTCAACCTATGTGGTACTATCCTCTGGCGTTTACAAAATTCCATCAATGTAGTCATTACACACTTGTAAAGGAAGACTTCAAGTAATTCCGGCTCATAAAAAAGTTAAACATTAATGAAATTTCAAAAGCATAAATGTTATCTCAAAACAATTATATTGAACACTGAAGAAATAACAGTCTTATGTGACCATAAAAAAACAGAATTACAAAAATCAATGAGTTTATGGGGATGGTTTTCTGTTTACAAAGTGTAACTGCTTATTGTAAAGACCCCAGAGGTCTTCCAGGTCATCTTCTACAGAAAAACCAATTCTCCCGTTTCCCTTTTTTCTTTAAAGACTCGCCCCTCTCCCTAATTTTTTAAATATACACCTCTCCCAAAACGTTTTCATTGCAAAAAAAAAAAAAAAAAAAAAAAAAAAGAGTTATGCCATTATCAGGAACAGAGTGTCCCAAGATTTAAGATTTCTATGATCCTTTGCATATTCAAGATTGCAAGAATTAAGCTTTAATAACTCATAGACCACAAACACACCCTGTTAAGATTTTCCTTCCAACACCAACATTCCCACTGTTGGGATCCCTAATAGGCGTACATAAGCCACACAACACAATCTTTTAAAACGACACAGATGGTAGGTGCTCTCCAACCTCTTCCGAGAGAGGTCCTCACCTAAACCTCCTGCACCTTCTCTTCTCAAGGGCCCACAAACACAACTGTCATTCAGAGGGGTGGTGACTGTTAAGCGTGGGTGGGAAACAAAGTGCACACGAGATACCTAACTGGATGGGGAAGGTTGTTAAAAGCAGCCCTCCAGTATCACTTAACTAGCCAAACCCGCTACAAACTTTTTAAGAGATTAAGTTACATTCCTCTGCAATTCCACCCTTGACAGCTGAATCCAGAGATGCCAGCAAGTCGTGCATGTCTACTCCTGCCACCTCAACTCGGGAAGAGTCTGCAGCCACATCCCGCGGTCGGCATGCACCAGGGGCTGGGGAAGAAGGGAGGGCCGGGCGAGCTCACCTTTTCCAGCTCGTCATGGAGCTCCGCCAGGCTAGGCCGGAGCAGCTTCTCGCCCAGCTGCGCGGCTGTATGCCGGTAGTGATCGATCCTGGGCACAGCGTCCATGGTGTTGTGGCCGAAGGTGCGCAGGTAGTAGGTGTTGGTGTGGGTATCATAATAGTAGTGCTGGTGGTGCCCACTGCCGCCGCCGCCGGAGTGCAGGCTGCTGCCCTCGCTCAGCACCGTGTCCCCGCCGTTCTGGAAGCTCACGTTGGGCCCGTCGCCACCGACCCCGGCAGCATCCGACAGGCTGTCTTCAGCCGACGAGGAGGCAGCCGGGTCCACGAAGTTCACGCGGAAGCGGCCCTTAGCTTCCTCGCTGCCTTTAGCCGGCCCGCTCTCGCCGCCGCCTTCCCCGTCCGCAGGGGTCTGCTTGGCCCCCGCCCCAGCACCAGCCGCCGCCGCTGCCGCCGCCGCCGCCGCAGCAGCAGCGGCCCGCCCGGCGTTCTCGGAAACCAAGTCCACCTGGAAACGGCTCTGGCTCGGGGTGGGCCCCAAGGGTCTGCCCAGCCCGTCCCCGGCCGCCGCAGCGCCCTCGCCGCGGACCCCGCCGCCGTCCCGACTCGCGGGCGCAGCATCCTCCGGCACCGAGGGCACAGCCGTGCCGGGCAGTTCCACCCTGGCGGCGGCCAGCGCAGCGGCTGGCGGCGTCTCCCCGACCCCGGCCAGTCCCGGGGCGCCGGAGGAGGGCGCCGTGGGCACCGGCTCCATCGCTGCCCGACCCCCGGCGGAACTGCAGAGCCCGGCGGACGTCTCCGGCAGCACGCCCTCCGCACCCCTGGCCGGCGGTGGCCACGGCCGCAAGACCAGGTGAGGAAGTCTTTCTCCCCGCCGCCCGCTGGCCGCCGCTAGCTGGGACGGCACAGACGCCACTGGCAGCCAAGCGAGCGCGCGAGTGTGGCGGGCGCGGGGCGGGCCCCGCTGTTTAAAGCCTCGGCGGGGCTGTGGCTGCTGCGGCTCCGGCAGCAGCACGCGGGAGGCGGGGCCGGAGGCTCCTCCGCCTCTCAGCCCGCCCACCCACGGTCCCGCAGCGGCGCGCGGCTGACGCTCACTCAGCGATCCGGCCCTCCGCTGCTCCTGCGCGACCCCACGCGAAAGCGGCCGGTGCCAGGATCGCGGCCAGCCAGCCCGCGCCGGGCCTCGGGCAGTGCGGGCAGCACGAACGGCGCGATCTGGGAGCAGGCGCGGCCGCCCTCCGCCTCGGTGATGTCGCCGGGAGGATCTCCACGCCGCTACCTCCTCTTCCGTCGCCCTCCTCCCACGCCTTCACCTCCCTCCCCCGCCGCGCTCTGCGGCGAAAAGGAGCGGGCTCCCAGGCCGCCTCCCCTCTCTCCACCCGGGGCCGCGCGTCAGTGAACCGGCAGCCCAGGCAACGGGGCTGCGAACGGCGCGCTGGCCCTGCCTTGCCTCACGCCGGTAGCTGATGCTCCCGCGGAAGCTGCCACCCCAGCGTCCCAGCCACGACTTCAGAGGCTCTCGCCCGCTGGCTTTTTTTTTTTTTTTTTTTTTTCCTCCTCTTTGATGAACTCGCAGTACTTGGGCTGAGCCGGAAATCTCGCGAGATGCTGCAGGCGTCAGTGCCGCTTCCCACTAGGCGCGTGGTACCCGAGGCCGGGCTGGAGCCGCAGGCTCGCAGCTATTCCTGCGGGCGATGCTGGGGGCTTTCCGGTCGGGGCCGCAGCCGCTTCCGGAGCCGCGGGCGAGGTGCGTTCCCCAGCCGGGTTTGCTCTGGGCTCTGGCACGCCGCCGGGAGTCTCCGCTCGTAACTCCGGGCCTGAACCCAGGGGTGGGAGGATTTCCTCTGTGCCGCTTTCGAGCAGTAGACTTACCCTGCTCGGCAGACCTAGGTTAGCATAACCAGAGATTGATTCCAGTTGTGATGCAGTGGGTGTCTCCACACTTCTGATGACACCTTTATTTTAAAAGCTGATGTTCCAAGGTGAGAAGGCAGCCTCGTTGAGACGTCATGTTGTTTCAAGATGAGTTTTAATTTAAGGCATTTCCAGAAGTGATATGAAGCTCATCTCTCAGAATACAATGCCGGCAATAACTACCCATGAAGTCCTTACCAGGAGGTTTCTGCGTGATTTGGGTTGTGGAAAATGCCTCTGTTTATATAGAAACAGAAAGGTACTCCTCTGCAGGTCTAATTTCTCTTCGGTAAAATGTAAGGGAATATAACTGTTTTCCTACTTTCTCAGCAGCAGAAATTTTTAAACCTAGTTTATGCCCAAAGCCCTAAGTAAAATCAATCAATGGCGTCCTCCAGTCACTTGGTTTTTATTTATGTACTTTATTTGTTTGTTTGGTTTTTTGTTGTTGTTTTTGTTTTTCTTTTTTTTTTTTTTTTTTTTTTTTGAGATGGAGTCTCCCTCTGTTCCCCAGGCTGGAGTGCAGTGGCGCGATCTCGGTTCACTGCAAGCTCCGCCTCCCGGGTTCACGCCATTCTCCTGCCTCAGCCTCCTGAGTAGCTGGGACTACAGGCGCCCGCCACCGCGCCCGGCTAATTTTTTGTATTTTTAGTAGAGACGGGTTTCACCGTGTTAACCAGGATGGTCTAGTCTCCTGACTTCGTGATCCGCCCGCCTAGGCCTCTCCAAGTGCTGGGATTACAAGCGTGAGCCACCGCGCCTGGCCCTTGTATTTTTAAACTTGACTTTATGAAGACGAACACCATCGTTTGCTAAGCACTTGAAATATGGTGAAAGAGCCACAGAGTTGGCAGAACTGTTTGCAAATGCTGTAAGTAAAAGCTGCAACCAGGCAATTTTCAAAAAATTGTCATAAACATTATCTTACTTGAACTTCACAACTTTTCAGCCTATTATCTCTATAAGATGGTGAGGGAAAAACAGCTGTTGCATCAGGATTTTTAAAGCTCCTTTTGATAATAACCAGAGGAGGCCAGAAAAATGAGGCGGTCCTTTAAGCAGTGCAGTTTTCTTCTAGGGAATTGCTGCATTAGTAGATGATCTGTGCAGTACCTTTCAACTCCACGACGAATTCTGCCACTATTGGAACTCAACATTAATTTAGTTGAATAAATATTGAACAGCTACTGTGAGCTACTCTGTATTTACGGGATATATCAGTGAGCAAAACGGACAATCCCATCTCTCATGGAGTTCATTCTAGTGAGAGAAACAATAGACAAGATAAATAGGTAAAATACACAGCATCCAAGCAGTGAGTCCTAAGGAAAGGGAAATGGGATATTTGTGTGAAATGGGGATCATAAATTTTCCACAGGATGGCCTCACTGAGAAAGTAACATTTGAGTGAGGAAGTGAGTGATGTGAATTCTTGGGAAAAAAGGTGTCCCAAGCCGAGAAAAACCAAAGAAGACCCAAAGGCAGGAGCATGCATAGCATGCTCGCGGAATTGCATGTAAGCCAGTTTGGCTGGAACTTGCTTAAGAGATGGGAAGAAACAAAGGCAGTTACATCAGAGAGCTTAAGATACGGGCCGTAATAGATTAGAATGTTTAGGACCTTTTTTGGCTATTAGATCTACTTGACTTTGAGTAGAATGGTGTGTTAGTCAGCTCAGGCTGCCATAACAAAATACCATAGATTGGGTGGCTCAAAGCGTAGAAATATATTTTCTCACAGTTCTTCAGGCTGGAAGAATGAAATCAGAGTGGCAGCATGATCAGGTTCTGGTTTTCTGTTTGGCTTGCAGACAGTACCTTCTCATTGTCTCCTCACATGATAACGAGAGCGTTGTCTCTTCCTTTTCTTATAAGGGCAAGTTCTGTGGGATCAGGGCTTTACCCTAATCACCTCATTTAACCTTAATTACCTCCTTAAAAGCACTATCTCCAATACAGTCACCTAGGTGTGAGGAGAGGATTAGGGCTTCAACGTACGACTTTGGCGGGGTACACAACAGTCCTTGGCAGATGGCAAGTTGTTGGAAGGTTTCAGTGAAGGAATGACATCTGCCATTTTTTAAGGATTGATCTAGCTGTCTTGTAGGTAGGCAAGGGATAAGTGGTTGAGTCAGAGAAGCAAGGAGATGTGTTAAGAGTTGTTACAGCAATCCAGGAAATGATGGTAGCTCTTTGACCACAGTGGGTAGCAGTGGAAATGGGGAAAAATAGTTGAATTCTGGGGACATAATAGAATTTGCTGATGGATGTGAAGTGTGAGGGTCCAAGGGTTTTGACCTGACCAGTTGGAAGAATGGTATTACTATTTCCTCAGATGGCAAAGGAGGTTAAAGGAACAGATTTGGGTTGGATGAATATCAGGAGCTTAGTCTGAGATGTCTGTTGGAGGAAACACACAAATGTGTGGTAATAATAAGTAGTAGTCACTCATATAAATGTGTAACTGCAAAAAGAAGTGCCAGGAGAGAGGAACATGGTATAAGGAAAAAGCAAAATAGGCCAGACTTAGTCAAGACGGAAGTGACTTTTTAACAAAGGTGTAAAGGAATATTAGGACCAAACTGTAACTTGCAGAGGGTTTCAAACAAGGGAAATATTGTGGTCAAATGCCCTCATGGAGTGAGCAGGAACTATAAAAGAAGCTTGAAATCAGTTTGGTTAAAGCATAGGGAGGGATTAGGGAGCACAAGTAGTAAGAGATGAGTCTGTATTCTAAAAGCCCTATAAAAGCATTACTGGGTTTCCAGATAGATAGGGACACATGATCAGATTTGTGCTTATTAAAACTCTCTAGGCCTGGCAAGGTGGCTCACGCCTGTAATCCCAGCACTTGGGAGGCCAAGGCAGGTGTACGACTTGAGCTCAGGAGTTCAAGACCAGCCTGGGCAACAATGATGAAACCCCATCTCTACCAAAAAAAGCACAAAAATTAGCAGGGCATGGTGACATGCACCTGTAGTCCCAGCTCCCTGGGAGGCTGAGGTGAGAGGATCACTTGAGGTGGAGGTTGTAGTGAGCTATGATTGCGCCACAGCATCCAGCCTGGGTGACAGAGTGAAACATTGCCTCAAAAAATAAATAAATAAAAATAAAACTAGTTATATTATGAGCAGAAGAGTGGATAAGAGGAAGAGTAAGCATGGGAAGGCAGGACACAATATCACTAATCTAGCCACGAGTTGATAGTAGTAATTTATGTCCTGGATACTGTGCCAAAATCTATACATTCATAATCTTACTGAATTCTCACAACACTATGAAGAAAATCATAAGATTACATCCATTTTACAGATGAAAAACTTGGTTAAATAAAAAATAAGTAATTCCAACATTAATGACCACATAAAAGACCTACAAAGGGCAGGTGGCCTAAGCGGTAAGAAGAAAATCAGATGAAGGCATTTGAAAACAGGATCAGCTGTGTTAAATTGGGCCAAGAGGCAGAGAAAAATGAGTTGAATATATATTGACTTTAGTAACATGTATTAGCCAACAAAATGAGAGAGTAGTCCAGTAAGGGGAGGGCCACAAACATTCCAGGAGATATCAAAATGTAGTATGTGAAACTTATGAAAAATTTCTCAGGAGAGGTCTCCTCTACTTAATTGTTGGCAAATATTTTATTGTCAGATTTACCAGGTGTCAGTTTAGAGACTAACCTTGAGAAGACTTGCTGTCAGTGCCATGGTGGGGACCTGACTTTCTTTGCTGTATTTCCTTTTTGCCACAAGGCCAGCCTTTGACATTGTGTGTGTCTGAGTACTTAATAATATGTATTTCATATAGTTGGAATTTTAGGATTAGAAGTGACTTGCATAGTTGTTATTCCAAGCTTCTCAATTCACAAATGCTAAAAGAAGACATAAATTATGTTAGACGTACAACTTCTCGAATCTGCAGCATCAGAATATGTGAAGTGCAAAGCCATGTAGAACCTTTGAAATCAGCTCCCTTTTCTTTTTTTTTCTTACAGTTAGTTTTAGTTAGACATGCTGTGCCTACATTCTGCATGGTTGTGGCTTTGCTGTTTTATTAGATGGCATTCAGAGTACAAATTCAGTAAATGATATTTCTCTTGAGAAATAATGTGCTTATCCTATTACAGGAAAAAGAAAAAAGTTACCCTAAAGAAGCATTTTTATAGGCCTAGCACAGTAGCTCATGCCCATAATCCCAGCACTTTGGGAGGCCAAGGCAGGCAGATCAGATGAGGCCAGGACTTTGAGACCAGCCTGGCCAACATGGGGAAACCCCGTCTCTACTAAAAATACAAAAATTAGCTGGGTGTACTGGTGCGCGTCTGTAATCCCAGCTACTAGGGAAGCTGAGGCGTGAGAATTGCTTGAACCTGGGAGGCAGAGGCTGCATTGAGCCAAGACTGCAGCACTACACTCTAGCCTGGGCGACAGAGTAAGACTCTGTATCCAAAAAAAAAAAAAAAAAAGCTTGTTTCCGTAGTAGATGTTATGATTTTGCTTTCCTACCTAAGTCCCAGTCACCTTCCTCTTTAATTAAAAATATTATAAAGATTTTAGTCAGTCATAGAATCAAACATTAATTGAAATTGTACTGTGCTTTTCTGCTAGACAATGTATAAATTCATATTTTTAAATTTTATCTTTCAAAAGAGATAGCTCAAGTGTTTTTGCTTACCCAGGTAATAAATTCATGACAAATGCATTTAAAAAACAGTCTTTTTCTTTCTTATCCCTACTTTTGTCTACACATGTATTTGTTGTAAAGCTAGTCAAGGAAATCTTTTCCAATTTAAATTCTTTATTAGAAAAGTTATTTGTGATTACTTTTGTACTTCTGACAGGCTATGGATATTTGCAAACTTCAAAGTTCAAAATTGTTATCAAATATTAATATGTGAAGGAATTACTTGTATATAATAGCTTAGTGATTACACACATTGACTCCAGCACCAGACTGCCTGGATTTGAATCTCAGCTCCATCAGCTCCACTATTTGTTGTGTGATCTTGGCCTAGTGTGACCTCTGTACCTCAGTTTCCTAATCTATAAAATGAGGTATAACAATGGTAGCTTTTTTTTTCTTTTTCTTTTTCTTTTTTTAAGGCAGGGTCTCGCTCTGTCACCCAGTCTGGAGTACAGTGTTAAGATCACAGCTCACTGCAGCCTTGATCTCCCAAGCTCAAGCGATCCTCCCACCTCAGCCTCCTGAGTAGCTGGGACCACAGGTATGGGCCACCATACCCGGCTAATTTTTTTGTTTTTTGTAGAGACAGGGTTTGGCCATATTGCCTAAGCTGGTTTTGAACTCCTGGACTTAAGCAGTCTGCCGGCCTGGGCCTTTCAAAGTGCTGGGATTACAGGCGTGAGCTACCATATCCAGCTTTCTTACGGAGCTATGAGGATTACATTAAGTACTATTCGTAAACTACTTAGAACAGTGCCTGATAGTATGGTAAAGCCTAATGTATGTAAACATTAAATAAATGCTTAAAACTTAATATTTTATTCAAAAACCAAACAGTGCTAAGATACAACCTTTAGGTCATATCTTTTCTTGCAAGTGTGTCCTGTTTTGTTTTTAACTTTGCTTTTTGTTTTGATTTTGAGAGGTATTTAGGTAATTTTTTGAGTAGCATATAAGCTGTTTTTTTTTTTCTGTTACAGATTTTTAGGGCAGTTTTTTGTGTCATTATGTTGCTGCTACATATTTGGAAGATGGAACAAACCCAGACAAAAGATTATTCTTTTTTATTCATCTTAAATCCATTTTTTTTCCTTCATCTGAGCCCCTTAAAACTAATGTGTTACTGGTAAGTTGGTGTGTTCCTGTAGTCCCAGCTACTAGGGAGACTGAGCAAGGAGTATTGCTTTAGCCCCAGAGTTCAAGACCAGCCTGGACAACATAGCAAGACTCCCATCTTAAAAAAAAAAAAATCTGTACAAATATGTTATAGGAAAGTTTTGTCTGCATTCACTACATTGCACTATACTTTAAAAAAAGATTTAAAATACAGATACTGACATTTAACACACTTGTACTCTTATCTTAATAATTAGTTTAATTGCTCCCCCTTTATGGAGTCAAATATAACGCATTTCCTAAGTAATTGTATACTTATATTTTCTTCAATATTAATGAAAAATCTCTAATATTTTTATCCTCTTATATTTCTTAGTGATTAATCCATTTTGACTTTTAAAAAGCCATAAAAATAAGATAACGTTTTTATAATTATTCTAGATGCCTGAAATTTTTAAAAAATCATAAATATGGAAAAGATCTTAAAGGGTTACGTAATAAGCCCCTACTTTACACAATATTCTAACTTTGACACTTTTGTTTTAAGAAAAGAATTTTTAGTAATACATCCTAGTGGTTACAAGTCCTTATTACATAGCATTGGACATTAATAATTACTCAAATACTTATTCAAGAATAAGATGTTCTTACTAATGACTAAATTAAATTATTCTCATAATAATTCAATTTTTTGGCTTCTTGTCTCGTTCTTCAGAGGTTATGGTAACCCATAAAAGTGTAAGGTTATTTTCAGTTTTATTTTCTAAATGATTTCCTCTTGCATGTCATTATAGGACTGAATTTCTAAGTATGTAATTATTTTTATTACTTTCTTCTGAGCCCTTTCCAAGTAATTTAATCTTCCTTTAAATGTGGGCCAAAACTATTAGGTTCAATATTGCAGTTTTTAAAAACATGATTATGAAGGTAAAGACAGGTTGTTACAGTTCATGTAATTGTTTTCATTTAAAACTGAAGTACCAGCTGACTTTGAATATGGCCCTGAGTGTCAGCTCTTCTGATTAGTCAAGAAATGTTTCTTGTTTTTAAGAGATTTGAACTAAAATTCCATTGTAACCAATTTCTTTTTTTTTTTTTTTTAGACTGAGTGTCTCTTTGTTGTCCAGGCTGGAGTACAGTGGCATGATCTCGTCTCACTGCAACCTCCACCTCCCGGGTTCAAGTGATTCTCCTGCCTCAGCCTCCCAAATAGCTGGGATTACAGGTGCTCACGAACAGGCCTGGTTAATTTTTGTGTTTTTAGTAGAGATGGGGTTTTACCATGTTGGCCAAGCTGGTCTTAAACTCCTGACTTCAAGTGATCCACCTGCCTTGACCTCCCGAAGTGCTGGGATTACAGGCTGAGACACCCACCACGCCTAGTTGAATTGTAACCAATTTCTAAAGACATAAAATTCTTAATATATATTCTATATTATATATAGATATTAAATTATTGATATATTGTCCATATTATATAATTCTTGATATATATTCTATAGCGTAATTCTTGATATATATCCTATTATATATCAAGAATTAAATCTCTATAAGAAGTCAAGTAATTAGATATTTATTATTTAAAATATCTTTCTAATTATAAAGTAATACATGATTAATATAGAAGTCATAGGAAAAAAGCAAAAGGAAGTAACACTTATAATGCCATCACCCTGAAATAACATTTTCCTATTTATGGTATTACAAAATGATTTATTGTATGTTTTATAATTTTTAAAACCAGTAATGTGAACATTTCTCCATATATGAAAATGGATATCTTGCAATTGTATGATTTCTAATGGCTTCATAATATTGCATCATGTGATTTATCATAATTTACTGAATCTATCACCTATTTCTAAACCCTGTTTATTTCCTTTTAAATAAGAGCAAGCAGTGCTACATTGGATATCTTTGTGCGTATATCTTTCTTAATTGAGTATTTCCTTAGGATAAATTATTAGAAGTGAAATAGCAGGGTATGTATATTTTTAAAACTTTTGGAACACATATCAGACTTGATTTTCAGAAAGGTTATTATCAGTTTATCCTTCTATCAACGTTGTGTTTGAATGCCTGCCTTCCACTACCCCTATAAAGTCTGAGTAAAATCTTTCTTCTTAATCTTTGTCAATCTGATTAGCGCAAAAAAAAAAAAAAGGTTAATTTGCAAATCATTGGCTCCTAGTGAGGTTATAGTTTTTAAAGTTTATTAATCATTTATATATTTTTATTTCTGAATTGCCCATTGATATCTATAGTAGACCATTACTGTATCCTAGAAGTGTGGTTTCCATTCTGTCTGGTTGTGGTAATAGCATACAAATTGTTGTTGTTGTTTTTGTTTGGGTTTTGTTTTGTTTCTTTGGTGAGGTGGGGGTAATTTGTTTACTGGAATTACCTCTCTGTGTGTAGTTTTGGAAGGACATAATAGAGGAGCTTGCCTACCCCAGCCAAATTGTGAACATATGACCAAATGTGCCAGTCTGGCTCTGTTTTGAATTTTGGGTGATGTGAGGCAAAGTCAGAAAAGTAAGTCCAGTTGTGGGACTCTCAGTTGCTTATATCTCACTTCCTCCTTCCCTGGGGAACTGCCTTGCCTGAGGGCAACCCAAGGCCACTGACTGGCTGATGGTGAATATAAAGGGCATTGACTCTATTTGGGACAATTCTAAAGAGCTATTACTTCAAAGAACACCTTGTAGGATGGACTGAGGCTTCAGCTGCATCCTCACTGCGAGTCTGCTTCTTCCTCTGCCCAATCCTGCCTTCCTCATTTCCTTATAGTTGTGTCTCCTGAGAGCACTCTCCATCAAACTTTCTCCATGCCGTTTCTGTATGCTTTATCTATGCCATCACTGTGCCACCTCAGTCTGTTTCTAAGGAACTGCCCATTCCAGTGGCAGTACTCAGGGAAGACTGTATGGTAGTTCCTGCCACCAGCACCCTCTGGAACTACTTCCCTTGTCCTGCATCTGTTTCTTCTTTCTTTTAACTTTCCCATACTCTCACAGTAATTCACTTCATCTAAGTTAACCAGAGTCTTGGTTTCTGTGGCTTGCAACCAAAAATCAGTATTAATACAATGTTCTTTGTCATTTTACCCATTTTAAGAGCTTTTTCATGTATTATGGACAAGAACCCTAAACGAAATTGGTTTTCTCCGGTTAGTTGCATTGCAGTTTTGTTTATCATAGTGTTGACATTCAACTATTTAGAAAATTTATTATTGTAAGTATCTTGGTCTTTGTGTATGTGTGATTTTTACCTTTGATATAATGCAGAGATCCCCAGCCCCTGGGCCACAGAACGGTACCATTAGGAACCAGGCTGCACAGCAGGAGATAAGCAGCAGGCAAGCAAGGGAAACTTCATCTGTATTTACAGCCACTCCCCATCACTCACATTACTGCCTGAGCTCCACCTCCTGTCAGATCAGCAGCGGCATTAGATTCTCATAGGAGCGTGAACCCTATTGTGAACTGCGCATGGGAGGCTTCTAGGTTGTGTGCTCCTTATGAGAATCTAATGCCTGATGATCTGTCACTGTCTCCCATCACCCCCAGATGGAACCATCTAGTTGCAGAAAAACAAGTTTGGGGCTCCCACTGATTCTACATTGTGGTGAGTTGTATAATTATTTCACTATATATTACAATGTAGTAATAATAGAAATAAAGTGCACAATAAATGTAATGTCCCAAAGTCATCCACCCTCACCACCCCAGTCCGTGGAAGAAAATGGTCCCTGGTGCCAAAAAGGTTGGGGACCACTGATGTGACGCATATGTAATGCATAGAGAGACCTTTAATGTCACATGATCATATACATAACAATTCATGTGTACATATTTTTAAGATTTTATCTTTATCCCCTAATTCTTATGACAAAGATTTTTACCTTGACTAATGAAAACGATTCAACTATTTCCTACAAATAATTTAACTGAGTATTTAGACTTTTACATTAAAATTTTCTATAACAATATCTTCAAATTTCAGTGCTGAAATAACAGACATTTCTGTTTTACTCAGACAGCAATCTAGAAATGACCTGTCTGAAGCTGGCCAGGCAGCTCTGCCATTCTTGTCAGGAGGCTTCTATGTCTGATTTAAAGATAGGAGCCTTCATTTGTTGCTATTATCTAGTCAGTGAGAAGGAAAAAGTAGAGAGTAGAAAACAACTCCCTATCACACACACATGCCAAATCTTATTGGTCCAAATTTAGGCAGTTGGCTGTACATGGCAGATTGGGAAATAGTGTTTTACTGAAATCCCCCATGATGACAAGTTCTGCCCATTGGTAGAAACCTGTGTTTTCCTGTGTTATAAAGGTTATAAAACATTTTTAATACTAGTACTAAAATGGTATTGTATTAAACATGTAACTGAAAGTGTTCCTACAAATATTAAGTGAAAATTAACACATGGCTAACATTTAAAAGAAATGTTCCTCTTACAAAATGGTTTGTGTGTGCGTGTGTACCTGTGTGTGCATGTATGCTATAACAATTCAAAACTTCATTCTCCTTCACCTCTGCTACCATATGTTTAAATGTGGAACATGAGTTAAGAAGATTTTGGTTTTGGCCAGGCATGGTGTATTAGTTCATTTTCACACTGCTGATAAAGACATACTTGAGACTGAGTAATTTATAAATAAAAAGAGGTTTAATGGACTTACAGTTCCACTTGGCTGGGGAGGCCTCACAATCATGATGGAAGGCAAAAGGTACGTCTTACATGGCGGCAAATGAGAATAAGAGCCAAGTGAAAGGGTTTCCCCTTATAAACCCATCAGATCTCATAAGACTTATTCACTAACAGGAGAACAATATGGGGAAACTGCCCCTATGATTCAATTATCTTCCACCACCGTGTCCCTCCTACAGCATGGGGGAGTTATTGGAGCTACAATTCAAGATGAGATTTGCCAAACTGTATCACTTGATGTCTCACACCTGTAATCGTAGCACTTTGGGAGGTTGAGGCAGCAGGATCGCTTGAGCTCAGGAGTTCAAGACCAGCCTGTGCAACAGAGTGAAACCCCATCTCTGCAAAAAATACAAAAATTAGCCATACATGGTGGCACACACCTGTTGTCTCAGCTATTTGGGAGGCTGAGGTGGGAGAACTCATTGAGCCCAGGAGATAGAGATTTTGAGATTTTAGTGAGCCAAGATCACGCCACTACCCTCTAGCCTGGGTGACAGAGTGAGACCCCATCTCAGAAAAAAAAAAAAAAAGGCTGGGCATGGTGGCTCACACCAAATTCCAGCACTTTGGAAGGCTGAGGCAGGAGGATCACAAGGTCAAGAGATCAAGACCAGCCTGGCCAACATGGTGAAACCCCGTCTTTACCAAAAATACAAAAATTAGCCCAGTGTGGTGGCACACGCCTGTAATCCCAGCTACTCGGGAGGCTGAGGCAGGAGAATTGCTTGAACCCAGGAGGTGGAGGTTGCAGTGAGCCAAGATTGTGCCACTGCGCTCCAGCCTGGCAGCAGAGTGAGACTCCTTCTCAAAGAAAAAAAGGAAAAAAAAAAAGATTGTTTTGTTAAGTAGTGGTTTTTAGCCTCTTGACATGCTTTTTTATGCTTCTTATAGGTTCTTGTGTGAGGCTAGGTGAATATGAATAATGATGATAGGAAGGATATATTAGTATGATTGTCTAAGAGTATTTGCAGTTTATGAAATATATCAGGAAATGTTCTTGAAAAGGAATGGCTAAATCTAATTTAGGAATGAATATTAAAGGTTTAAAAATGAAGAAGTAATTAGAAGTTCCATCTTCTAACCTAACTACAGAATCTCTTCTCTGTACTGGTACTAATTTTTATTATGATGGTTTGGACACAGTTCTGTATTCAGCGTCTTTGTACTTTATTTTTGAGCTATAAATGCCCAAACCTTAAAATTTATTCTGCAAGCCTAAGGATGATTCTTTTGTATAGATATACCATTGTACAAATATGCCATAATTAATATAGCCATTCTAATGTTAATTACTATTTTAGTAGTTTCGAGGTTAGCTTTTATTTTTTGCTATTGTAAACACTCCTGCTGTGAACATTTGTATACACATACCATGGTGAATATATGAGTAGATTTCTCTCTAGGGTGTATATTTAGTAGGGTATTGCTGGTTCATGGAGTATGTATATCTTCACCTTCAATAGATAATGATGCACTGTTTCCCCAAGTGGCTGAACCAAGAATGGCATTATTTTAAGATTCTTTACCATAACTTCAAGTATTTGCTTAAAGTTTCTGGAGAAAGGGAAAAAAATGAGTTTTACTATGGTATTAGATTTTATTATGAAATGAATTTTAAAATAACATCTAAAAAGAATGGAAACCCATTTTTTTGCAGTCATCGTTTTGAAAGGGTATCTCAGTGTGGATGATACGAATTCTATACCATACATATTGAATGACTGGGCCCGTGAACAATTATCCATGTGGTTTCTTTTCTTTAAAATACTATTTAACAGTACCACAATAATAACTATTATTTAAAATATGTTATATATGTACAAATTTTTTACATATATGTGGCAAAATAAAAGTTTAAATCAGTCATGAAGATATAAAATGAAAAATGAAGTCTACTAATTCCTCTCCCTAAAGATCTGTTTTATCTGCGTCATTGTTTCTTTTGTTTCCTGAAAAAAATTATATATATTTCTTCATATAAATAAATGGATCATAATGCAAAAGGTTTTTTTTTTTTCACTTTTTTAACACCATGTATGATTCTTTCTGCTCAGTGCTAAATAATATTGAATTGATTGGGTATGTAATAATTTATTTAGGCAGACTGATGGAGATTTAGATTATTTTCCGTTTTTTGTTATTACCAGTAATGGATCAGTGAGTACACTGGAAAATGAACCTTGCAGTTTTTGAGAGTTTATTCATTAAATTCCTAGCTATAAAATTACAGTTGAGACAGTACAAATATTTTAAATTTTGATATATATGGCAAAATTGCCCTCCAAAAAGTTGTTTTAATTTACATTTCTATCAACTGCTACTTGCCAACATTGTGTGTTATCAGAATATTTTACCTTTACTGCTCTCATAGTTGAAAAGTATAACTTATTTTAGTTTGCATTTATTTAATTATGAGTGAAGTTGAGCATGATTTCATTTGTTTTTCTTTCTGTGTCGACTGCCTGTTAATACTGTTCATATCTTTTGCCTGTTTTTCTACTAAGTTGCATTTTTTTCTTAGTGATTTGTAAAACTTGTAAATTAAATAAATTAATGTTTTTGTCTATTATGTGTTGCAAGTATTTTTCCCATTTTGTGGTTTTTATACTTTGTTTGTAACTTTTTGTACATAAGTTTTAATCTTCTTTGTGACTTTCAGGTTATATATAATTTCCAAATTGCTTAGAAGCCCATTTCCTGTGTTGCCCTTTGTCTTGTAAATGTATAATGATAGGTAAATTTAGTTTACATATAACTCAGCCTTTTTTCTTTCTTTTTTTCAAAGAAGTCTGTGAGAACACACCTAGGAAAAATACACTGTAGACAGATGAATATGATAAATCTAATGAGTTTGGGTTGTCAAAAAAAAATGTGTTTAATATTTAAATGATTCCTATTTCCTTTTTCCTTCAGGCATCCTAAAAGTCAGTAAGTGGGAAAGTTTTATTAGTAAAGAACATTGTCTTACCAGACATAAAGTAATCCTTTTCTCCAACCTTCCTTCAAACTGCTGGTTCTTACCTCACTTGAAACACCCTATCAGAGACTAGCAGATGTTCCAGCATCTCTCTAAAATTTATTTGGTTAAATGTCGGCATGTGATAAATGAAATGAAATGAAATTGATTTATGTGGACTTTTTCTATATTCTAAATTTGCCTTGGAAATCATATAATAGATATTTTAATAGAACAGTTAAAATATGATTTTATCAGAACACTTAAGGATGTATAAATGAGTTAGTATATAAATATATAAAAATAGTCCACGCGAACCTATACTTAGTCCTCAGCTAAAATGACTTCTAGTTTAACCCAAACTATAGTAAAGAGACTGAACAAATCTAAATAGCAACACTAAGTAGTGAAGAGCAACTAATCATGCAAGACTTTTTTAGTTTATATTCTTCCTATATGTTATAAAGTTACGTTAAAATTACTCAGGAAAATTATGTAGTGGAACATCAGATCTTAGCTGCAGCTTTTGTTCAGTAGTCTAGAAACTCAAAGCTACCAGACCATACTTAGTTGGACACAAGAGATTCCATATTGTCTCCAAAGTAATCTTGCTTTCTCCAGAGCTCTCTAGCTCAGGCCTATATTAAAGCAACATCAGATCAGTTCTGACTGGATTTCATACTTCGAGTTTCTAGGGTTAAAAAGATGTCATGTTAGAGAATTCTGCTAACTGCCCCATGTCTGACATTTAAAGATGATCTAGATTTTCTCAAAAATACCCAATTTTACAGCTTACTGTTTCTAATAGAAGCAGCTTTTTAAATATTTAACTGAATGTTACATAGTTTACATCCTTGTAAACATTCATCTTATAAAAGAGTTCTTAAAAAAAAAGTCATAATTTTTAGAAACACTGTTCCATTTATAATGCTGCCAGAAAACTGCTTAGTTGGCTCTACTTCTAGATGTTAAATATCAACTATAATACTTGTTAAATCAATACATTTTTAAATGTTCTTACAGTGTTTAAATTTCTTCTGTAAAATGTGTATTTCTTATTAAATGCTGGGATTGAAATTATTTCTTTGTGTATTTATTATTACTATTATTTGAGATAGAGTCTCGCTCTGTTGTCCAGGCTACAGTGCAGTGGCACTATCTTTTCTCGCTGCAACCTCCGTCTCCCAGATTCAAGCGATTCTCCATCCTCAGCCTCCTGAGTAGCTGAAACTACAGGCGTGTGTCACCACATCAGGCTAATTTTTATGTTTTTAAAAGAGCTGGGGTTTCACCATATTGGCCAGGATGATCTCGAACTCCTGACCTCAGGTGATCCACCTGCCTTGGCCTCTCGAAGTGTTGGGATTACAGCCAGCTGTACACTGTGCCTAGCCAAATCCTGGGATAATTTTAAAACATTTTGGACTGCAATAATAAAATTTTATAGAACATGATATAGTTTATGCATCCACCAAAGAAAATGTCGAGTTACCAAATTAGTTAGAAGATGACTACAGAGTAAGTTATCACCTGGCCCCTACCATAAATCAATCCTTCTTCATATCAGAAGTTTTTAAATAGCTGAATAATAGTTTTTTAAATGTTAAGATTTTAAACTGCCTTTAGAAATCCCTATAAGGTGATGTAACTATTATTTCCTCCACTCTTTAAGATAATACTGAAAATACTTTAGCACTTGGCTCAGATGAACTTTTAAAATGATACAACTCATAAAATCTGAAGGCCATTATAGATACAAATTTAGATTATTGGATCACAGTGCTCCATGATTCTCTTGTATTTCTCTATATCTTCTCCATGATTCTCTTGTATTTCTCAATCAGAGGCATTGACTTTGTTCCAAACTATCTTTTCTTAAATATTTGTAACTTGTAATAGCAAACAGCCTTGGAAGATTGAGATAATGTCTCCCTGCAGAGCAAAGAGCAGGTGTGCTTACTGTCCATTATAAAATATTTGGGTGCCCTAAGCTCCTTATCATCTCCTGTAACCAGCTACTGTGCATGCTGGTGTCACCTGCCTCTCTTCATATTACCTGGTGGAAATTGGGGCATAAGGAATTGGTACTAATGCTGATGTTCTGATGACTGCTATTGCTGTAAATAACAAAGTCATTTGTTTCTTACGCTGGATTATCCTGTGTCCCACTAGCATCCATGAAATTGTAGCAAGCTAATTTACTAGTCTGCAAGTAGGATAAAACTCTCAGACCTTTACAGGTCTTGGCAAGATGATATAGGATATGTCATCAGCAAACTTTTTCTGTAAAGGGCCAGATCGATAATAAATGGTTTCTGTCACATATGTTTCTTTAATTTTTTTTTCAACCCTTTAAAAATGTAAAGCCCTTCCTTAACTTACAGACCATCTGAAACCAGTCTTTTGGTTATATTTTGTTCATGGGATATAGGTTGCCGACCTCTAATGTAGATCATGGGATCAAATGACTATTCTCCGCCCCCAGCAAGTTCCCCAGAACTTCTCTCAAAATTATGATGGCTTGCTTTTCAAACATGCTTTTCTCATGACTATAATAAAATGAAACATGTATTGTTGCATGTCTGCTTGAAAATAAAATATGACTGTAAAATTAATTAGATAATAAAAAGAAACAGTAGTATCTTCCTAAGTGATTTTTATATAACCTCAAGATAATTCAGAGGGCAAAATGCAATTAAAATTGCATCCAAAAAGAAAACAAGAAAGGAAGACAATATAAACAGAAAGCACTTCATAAAGTGGTAGATTTAAATACAAATGTATCAATAATTACATTAAATGTGAAAGAAGAAAATACTTCATTAAGTGACAAAGTCAATGTTGTACTGTTTACAAGCATGATGTTTAAATTGTGAGAATGCAGAAATATTAAAAGGATAGAAAAATATGTCAGCACTAGCCAAAGAAATACTAACATAGTTATATGTCAGATACATTTATAAATGTTCAAAAAAAATGTTTTTAATGAAAATGTATATATTTTAAAATTTGATTTCATAAATCAAATTTACATAAAGTTAGATGAAGCAAATGTCTTAGTCTCATTTCTGCTGCTGTAACAATATCATAGACTGTAATTTAGGAAAAGAAATATATTTGTCTCATAACTCTTGGGCTGGGAAGTCTAAGAACATGGTGCTGGCATTTGGTGAGGGTCATCCCATGGAGGAAGGCATCACGTGGCAAGCAAGACAGCACTCGAGACAGAGAGGAAATCTGACCAAACTCATCCTTTTATCAGGAACCCACTCCAGTGAAACTAACCCACTCCCATCATAATGGCTTTGATCTATTCATGAGGGCTCTGCTCTTATGACCAATCGCTTCTTAAAGACCTCACTTCTTAACACTATTATAATTGTAACTATCCAATGGGTTCATTTTGCCCACTGTCCAGATAGAGCCTATTTATCAAGATGTGGGAATTGTAATAGAGAGTTTAATACATGTTAGATCAAGCTAAACAGGAGATAGGAATTTTATTATGACTTAAATCAGCCACCTGAAAATTTGGAGGCTATTTGAGGATAGGTTGACAGGCAGGGGGTGAGGGATTAGGAAATGCTGATTGGTTGGGGATTCAATCATAGGGGTGTGGAAAGCAGCCCTACTGCACTGTGTCTGCATCTGTGTGGGGGCCATAAGACTGGTTGAATCCAGCATTGCAGGTCCACATGGGGCTATCTGGTAGTCAGAAGTGCAAAAGCCTGAAAAGACATCTCAAAAAATCAATACAGGAGTAATCGAAGAAGTTAACAAATCTCGTGACCTCTGGAATAATAGGTGGTAATCTTTTATACCTGTATTTTAGCAGGATTCAGGCCCCTCTCATCTTCCTAATCTGGTGGCCTTTCGTTCATTTTATAAAAGTGGTTTAGTTTGGGGGAAGTGTTATTTTCATTTAAACTGTAAATTAAATTTCTCCAAAAGTTAGCTTGGCCCACACCCAGGGATGATCAAGGGCAGTTTGAGGTTAAAGGCAAGATGGAGTTGGTTAGATCAGATCTCTTTCACTGTCATAAGTCTCTCAGTTATAATTTATGCAAAGACAGTTTCACAATGGCAATTAAATTTCAACATGAGTTTTAGCAGGCACATTTGAACCATAGCAGCAAACTATAAGGTAAAAGCATTTGTAAAAATAAAATGATAAAATGTATGCTTCATAATGACAAAAATACTAAGCCACTATGAGGGTATAAAATATATGTGTATCTAATTATATAGCATCAATGTATACAAAGCATTACTCTGAACTGGGTCATGTGCACACTACGAGGACTCGCTATGGTTTAGAAGAGTCAGGGTCAGCCTCACCAGGAACTCATAGCATAGGAGATAATGATTCTCCAAAGGGATGTATGCTGGTGAACAAACTGAACCACATCATGAAGTCCTTTTCATCTTAGCATCTTCTTCTATAGCAGTGCTTTTCAACTTAGGCTGCCTATTAGAATCAACTAGTGATCTTTTTAAAAATACTGATGCAGAGACCTTCCCTAGACCAATTAAATCAGAATCTTGGAGGAAGGGAGGAGGGCATTGATATTATTGTTTAAGATCTCCAGATTATTTTACTATGCTGTTTCAGTGTTGAGAAGCACTGAGTTACTATGTAAATCATTGATGTAATATTTAGGGCAGTAAATAGCAAAGATATTTATACATATTAATCTGTTTTTCCATGTGAGTTCTGTAGTTACCCAACATAAAAACTGTTGTTTTTAAAATTACGGATCATTACAACCTGTGGTTCTAAGTAAAGATTTTAAAAAGAGAAAAGTTTAATCCTGCAACAATTGGTTAACCCTTCTTAATTTAGAGGTACCTTGATAAGTTCTTGATCATCAAGGTAATCAAAGTTAAGTTAACTACATTACCACATGAAAAACAGTCAGCTGGTTCACACAACTGCTTTAACTCCATAGGAAATTGATACATTAGATTTCCTAGATTAGAAATTGGCTAACACCATTATCAATGATATAGGTGATAGATGGTGTTCTAAAAGGAATTTTCTGAAAGATACCTACTTTCTCATTAGTTATAACTACATTTTAAATGCTATCTCTTTCTCAAAAGCCAAAGCTACCCTTCTGGAAGTACAAAGGATCAGACTTCAGGCAGGACTTCACGTGCTGTCACGTGTCAAGTTCTATAACTTCAGATAACTTGAAATGGCAACCGCCATTTCTGAGTTCTAATACCATTTTAGTAGATAGATGCTATTGTACTAATAGATGCTAATACTGGGTTAATCCAATATGTTATGCTCACCCTTTGTAAGGAGTAAAAATGGCCATTCTCTCTCTTTTTTTTTTTTTTTGTTGAAACAGAGTCTTTCTCTGTCGCCCAGGCTGGAGTGCAGTGGCAGGATCTTGGCTCACTGCAAGCTCTGCCTCCCAGGTTCATGCCATTCTCCTGTTTCAGCCTCCCGAGTAGCTGGGACTACAGGCGCCCGCCACCATGCCTGCCTAATTTTTTGAATTTTTTAGTAGAGACAGGGTTCCACTGTGTTAGCCAGGATGGTCCCAATCTCCTGACCTCGTGCTCTGCCCGCCTTGGCCTCCCAAAGTGCTGGGATTACAGACATGAGCCACCGCACCTTGCCTTTTTTTTTTTTTTTCTCTCTCTCTCTTTTTTTTTTTTTTTTTTTTTTTTAAGACAGGGTCTTTCTCTGTCACCCAGGCTGGAGTGCAGTGGGGCAAACATGGCTTACTGTAGGCTCAAGTGATCCCCCTGCCTCAGTCTCCCAAGTGCCTGGGACCACAGGCATGCACCACTACACCCAGCTAATTTTTAAAAACTTTTTGTAGAATAGGATCTCACTTTGTTCCCCAGGCTGGTCTCAAACTCCTGGGCTCAAGTGACCCTCCTGTCTCAGCCTCCCAAAGTGCTGGAATTACAGGCATGAGCCACCATGCCCAGCCCTTTCTCTCTTTTAGTGTTAGTATAACTATACATTTGTAAGCAGCAGCATGGCATAGTGAAAAGTAACTTTTAGGATCAGATATGCCTGGAATTAAATTCCATATGTGCTATTTATCAACTGTGTGGTCTTGAACTGGTTAATTTGTTAATGCCTCACTTTCCTCCACTGTAAAATAAGAATACAACTCGTCTTGCAGTGTTGTGAGGATTAGGAATGATAGCTGTCAATCTTCTGCCATTTTGCTTCAGAATTTTACAAAATTGTAAAAAAATGAGTAAATATATTCTCCTTATAAAACTTAGAATTACAAAATATGAAATTATTTGCTGACCCTATCCCTTCCCATCTTGCCAGTAGTAACCACTAATATTAGTTTGGTGCATACTGAGACTAAATATACAAACCGACAAGGACCAGACCATGTATATCAATAGAACTCGGACACACAACCTCTGCAGCAACCAGCCTGGGAAGCCAAACCGCAAGCTCTGATACAATTGGTTCAGAAGTGTCAGTGCTTGGTCAATGACTGTCAGCTTTTAACTCAGAACCAACAAGACAAAGCCAAATGTACTCCCCAAACCAACCACATAAGATGGCTTACTTGTAATTACCCACCTCTAGCTTCCCAAACCAACAGTTTCAATTGTAGCATTTGTGAGTCTTCCCTCTTTTCACTATAAAGCTTTTCATCTCTGCCTTGGCTGCCTGTGAGTATCTGCCAAACACAAGTGATGGTGTTTGACTCCCTTATTTTAGTAAGTAATGAATAAATAGCTTCTGATTGTTCTCATTTTGGGTGGTCTGTGTTTATATCCATAGTATGGTTCCAGTCTTTTTATTGTGCATATACCGATGGACATTATATGTGTATATCCCTGGGAAATATATACCATTTTGTGGATTTTTAAAAACAAAAATGTTACAAAAATGCCCTAGAAATCTATGCATGTTAATTCATCTCCATTATTTTAGCTAGAGGGAGGTAGTAGTATGTCTTGGCATCTTTAACACAGCTCTGTGGTGCTGCCTACTTCAGTGCTTGCTTTCCTATCTGTGTCTATCACAGAGACATTCTTTTTACTTTTACACCCCATCCTACTTCCCTTTCACCCCCATCCCCAGCTTACTCCTTTAATACATATCCTTTGAACTGCAGTCGATTCACTGTGAGGTTGGCTGGCTGTCTTCTTCCTTCATGGCTGCTAGTAATGAGTGTTCAGTGGCTGTTTCTTCAGCTGTGCAAAGTTAGAGCGTGTCTGGGAGTTCAAAGGCATTGGTCTCTGGTTGGTATATGTCCTGTGTATTGCCTGATCAATTTCTGCATTACTGACTGTGAGAAACTACAAGTCTTACTCATGCTAGATTCTTTCACCTTGAGTCAGTTTTTCAGTTGTATGTAAGAAATTTTTTCCAGTGAATTAAACATACCAACCTTAGAAACTGGCTTGTGAAGGAAGTAAAATAAAGTTAAATGCTCCATTTATCTTTTCTTTTACCAAATAATTTAGGTAAACCTTGCAGTCACCCAAATAATGCCCCTCCTGGTAAATACCAAAACATTCAGAATTAGGACACCTAATGGTAAGGTCTAAGAAGAATCACTTTTAAGATCTGCCCGTTTGCATGGCCGCTAAAGCCTCTAGACCACATAAGAACAATTTAATGAAGTGATACTAATGTAGACTCTGGAATAATATAGCTTGCATGTGTTTTTTGTGGCTTTTTGGTTTTTTTTGTTTTGTTTTGTTTTGTTTTGAGACAGGGTATTGCTCTGTCTCCCAGACTGGAGTGCGGTGGTGTGATCTTGGCTCACTGCAACCTCCACCTCCTGGGTTCAAGCGATTCTCGTGCCTCAGCCCCCGGAGTAGCTGGGATTACAGGCATGTGCCACCACACTCAGCTAATTTTTGTATTTTTAGTAGGGATGGGATTTCGCCATATTGGCCAGCTGGTCTCGAACTCCTGGCCTCATATGATATGCCTGCCTTGGCCTCCCAAAGTGCTAGGATTATAGGTGTGAGTCACAGTGCCCAGCCTAACCTGCATTTGAATCCTGCATTTGAATCCTCATTCCTCTGGTTTAATAAACATGGGCAAATTTTATAACTTCTTTGAGTCTAAGTTTTCTCATGTTTATAATGAAGATGAAATTACTTACCTTATAGGTTTTGTTGGGGAGGCAAATCTTTTCCTCTGCCCTCTTAGGTTCAGTTCTTGAGGTCCTGGGAATTAAACTTAGACAAAACATAGATTTTTATTCACGCAGGAGCACACAGAAAAATGTGACTCTAAATAACTAAAGATGGGGGTTTATATACCTAACTTAATAGGGGAGAGGTAACTTAATGAGGGAGAAGAAGGAGGGAGTAAAGGCTTCTATGTAGGGAAGAACAAATGAGTATTTAGGGGAAGAAATGAAAAAGAAGAAAGTTTGTGATAATGTTTGTTTATGCAGGTACAAGTGGTCTTCTCTGTCTTCTTTCTGGCCAGTAAAATTCTCTGGAAGAGGGGATTTATGGCAGCCTCACTCCCAGTAGTTTCTGCATTTAGTGAGATAGGGTAAGTCCTGAGAAGGCGTTTTTCTGCATCTGTTGAATTTCAAATGTCTTTAGAATAATCTTTATATCAATTCTGGGGTTCTCGGTGAGTCCCTACAGGTTGTTGTGAGAATAACTAAGGTAATATGGCAAAGCTGTTAAGTTAGCACTTCACAAATATTTGCTTTTTTTATTATTTGAAAACTAGTCTTTCTGCCTTGACGCCAGTAGCAGATGGGAAATTATGGTGATTTTTATTTCTAACATTGATCCATTTTGCAGATCAGCCAGTCTGCTTAATTCCTGAGTCAACATTTCCTATGTAGTTACCCAAGTGCTGACTCAGTGCTTTTTCTCATGTTCAATTAAACTCCTCATCTAACTTTTCCAAATCAATTTCTCCCTGATTGTTGACTTGCAATTGTCCTAAATAATTTGAGCAACTCAAGAAAATTAACATCTGCTGAGATCTGTTTCTACCTTTCGTAAGTTTCTCTTCATTCCCTTTCAATACCCTGGGATGTCACTCAAGGCTCTTTTTAAACCTATTATCAGCTTCACCTCATTTGACTTTTTGCCCATCAAAAGTGAAACAAAAGAGTGAAATCTTTGCTTGTGTAATCCTCTCATGTTATCAATTGTTTATAAATGTTTAGTATTTAAAGAGCCACTAAGGGCCAGTGGGGAAAATGCATCTTGTGGATGGATATCATTGTTTTTTGCTACTTAATAATGTCATGGACTTTCATATGAGATTTCTGTAGCTGGAATGAGAAAAATCCTAATAAGTTTAGAATGGGTCAGAAGATTTGTGCAATGGAGTGAATGTCCGTGTGCTTCCCAAATTTCATATGTTGAAACTATAATCCCAGTGCGATAGTAGTTGGTGGAAGGACCTTTGGAAGGTGGAGCCCTCATGAATGGGATTAGTGCTCTTAAGAGACCAGAGAGCTAGCTAGCTGTCTTTCCACCATATGAGGGTACAACGAAAAGTTGACAGTCTGCAACCAGAAGAGGACTCTCACGAGACCCTCAGCATGCTAGCACCCTGATCACAGACTTCAGTCTCCAGAACTGTGAGAAATAAATTTCTATTGTTATGTCACCCAGTTTATAGTACTTTGTTATAGAGGCTCAAATTGACTAAGATAATTTGGATATTAGGTTATATTGCTTGCAGGAGGTATGTAACTTCTTGAAACATGTAAACTGTCTGTGTTGTGTTCTGCTGCCTAAATCCACCAGATAAATATTCAGTTTACTTTGCTTGGGAATACCGTTACTCAAAAATATCTTAGATGTTCTCTATACAAATGCAGAAGAGTAAAAACAGGCTAATTATTTCCCCATTTTATATTAGTAATTGCTATTTTATTTGTCAGCATTTCATTATGATTTAAACAATTGGTATAGGTATATTAATATAATTATTTGCTAGTTGCTAAAAAATATATGCTGCATCTTATAAAAATGCATTTAAAAAACACTTGAATTGGTCATTTAACATGAAAGCGTCATTTGATTTTGAATTCAGAGACTAAGTTGCCAAAAGAGGAAAATATTTAATGCCATTCCCTGAAGGCTAGTAGTTTATTATTGGTGGGATCACAGGAGGGAGTAAATTTAGAGCTGAAAACGACTCACTGATTCTATAGTATACTTGAATAAAATAAGATCACTGTCCATTTAGCTGGCCAAATAGCTTGGCACAATATGGAAGAAGGAACTAGTTTGGCAGCCTTGGGAAATATGATTATTATAAAAAGTTGTAATATTTTTAAACAAACAAACCATCAATTCGTTTTAAAACCAGGATATTTCCTCATTTGGTTAAGTTTTTTAATACTAGAAAACTAGAATTGTGACTATGTGTATCAGAATAGAGATGAACTTTAGGCTCTTTTTGATATGGAATTTGTTCCTGGTTTACTGGCAGCTATTTCAAGACTTGGGGTTCTGGAGGACCTTTTTCTTAAGTTCTCTCTATCTCCTAGGAAAGAATTTGAACACTAAAATGTCATTTAAAAGAGTGCCAACTCAAATTAGAACATCATTTACAATAAAAGATAGTAGGTAAGGTTTACAAGTGTAATTACCTGGGTAATTCAGGATAGGAAGCACTAATTTTTCTAAACTGTCAAAGATAATTAAGAGGTTATGGAGTCAGCCTGAATTATCCCAGTGGTTCACTGTACAATTCAAATATACATGGTGACTCTAACTCCATACTTACAATTTTAAGGCTTATTTTGGGAAAAAAAAAATGCCTTTGCAAGCTTTGAGATACATTACTTAAAACTGCAGAGCCTCTTCTTGAAGACCACTGAAGCTAACTAGCATATATTTCCTTGCTTGATGAGGTCTTCAAGAGCCTGATGATTATTCCTAAGTTCATGTATTATACACAACTAACCATTTGTCCCATAGCACCTCATTTTCTCCAGCTAACAGATGAATAGTCTAAAAAATCTGTTCTCTTAATTGAACAACTGTCTCGCTCAGAACTCAGTGGGATGAAGCCAATTGTTCACAAGACAGAGAAGTCAGGAAAGGGCCTGACTTCTGAATGACTGATGATCCATATCTTAGCACAGAGAGTTTGACATAAAAGGGTCTCATGAACTCTAGGTAAGGCAGGTAGCTGGCCTTGAAAGCCTGATTAGAAGTGACACCTGGATGGCCTGTCCCTTCTGGCCTACTATTCAAGGGGAGAGGTGATGCAAGAGCCCAGTAAGGAGGCCTGGCAAAGGTGAGGCAAGATTCATTTCTCTTGGGGTATTGGAACAGAATGAAAAACAGGACCAAGTCATAAGCTCAGTTAAACAAAACAGCACCACAGACTCATAACCAAAATTGAATTATGTTACCACAGACACCAAGTAGCCACACAGAACTCCTCTCCAGCTTCCCCAAACCTGCTTTTCTGCCTTTCCCACTTCAATAAATGACACCACCATCCATTTTCCCCAGGTCTCCCATGCTAGACCTGTTACTTTTTTATCTCTCAGCTCCAAATATCTGCTGTCTGCTTTCATAATCAAGTTTGACTGCATATTAAAACTGTAGCAAAAAACATTGGCCGACTAAAAGCTGGTTTCATTTCCTTAAGGATTAAAAGAACTTGGTTTTACAAATATGGGACCTATCTCCACACTTTGAGGGGGGTCGGAAATATTTGTTTTATGTCCTGAGGTTACAAATAAGGGGTGATACTCCTCCTCATAGATTTATTAGAATCTCTCTTCTAATACTAAAAATAAAAGGGAAAATTCCATATTAAAAGAGGCTAATTGTTTATATCCAGCATACAGATATCGGCTGGAAAACTTTTATTTTTGAAGGAAAGTACTTATGTAATTTCCAAACATAAGAAAAATAATGGGCTTTGCTCTTTTTTTGCTGGTTAGTTTTGCTAATTACTTGAGCCTTCTGGCAAGAACATTGAAATGAGAATTTTCTCAGTTTAGTCACCTTTTTTCATATGTGAAAAATGAGTTACTGACATTTGTCAATCAGTCTTTGCCTTATTCCTCTAGTTGGTGTGAAACAAAGTGGTGCAGAGAATTTTAGACTGTTGCTGCCATTTGTGCTCCAAATGATAGCATATTCCTGATTTTCAATAACCAGGTAAGGAAGGACTTTTCTTGCCCGTGCCACCAAATATCATTCCTAATAAAACACCAAAGTTTGTCATCGCGTGGTAAACATAGAGAAACTCTATTCAAGATTGGTGCACATCCACTTGTAATTAAATGAGTTAATGAGCCTAAGCATTCCAAATGTCCTGCTTCACAGCAGGTGCTATGGGGAATTGAGCTCATTTGGTAATATATTTTGTTTATGTCTGGTTTCTGATGGGACTGATGAACTATCCCCTTAAACATTTTTATTAGCACATAGTATGTGTCAACTCTTGGGGTTGATACCATGAAGACTAGGATACAATCTCAGTACCTAGAAATGAGTCTACCCGAATAGAGACTCTTTGTAATGTTTTCAACCCATGAAAACATGTTTGAGGGGATTTTACTGAAGAAGCAATGGAGACATCAATTGGAGGTTAACAGTATTCCTTTGAGTGGTGTGTTTATATGTGCTTTTATATTTTCCAAGCTTTTAGTTTGTTTGTTTTGCAGAAAATGTATTTAATGTTGTATAAGTGGGAAAATAAAGATTTTTTAAAGTGATAAACAAGGATTTATATTCTTTTTCACAGTAGAATGCTTAGTGAATATTTGTTAAATGAATGAGTATATTTTTCAAATTCTCTAACATTTTTCCTAGTGTCTTTAAAAACAATAATGGCATTTATTTTAGGTCTAAATAACTCCCCAAATTTCCTTTAAGGGAGGTATTCTGAACACTCTGTCTTCAACATTTGAAAACCCCTGATGATAAGTAAAGAGCTTGATAAATTCTGTGGATGTTATATTTCACCCAAAGGATAAAAAAGGTGACTTTGTTTTCACCGTCTCATTTTTAGAACATCCTCAAAATAAACACTATTTGCATGTAGGACATAAACACAGCCTGAGTGTCATCATCTAACCTGAACTGATATGAATTGCTAAAGTTTTCCAAACTATCTTGATGGACTAGATTAGAGAAGAGAATGCAAAAAAAAAAAAAAAAAAGTCTATCGAAGTTGTAGGGTGTAAAGATAAGTAAATGTAATGAAAAGCAACCTTAAGTTACTGGAACAATTTTATCTTAATCCAGGGATGGAAGATTTCAAAACATAGTCTAGTTTAGATGGCTGGACTGTGAGGGCTAATGAGCCCAGTGTTCCAACCTTAGATAGTCCATTCACCTTCTTTATTTTTTTTAGCCAGTAACTGTGTTGCTAAACTGGTCAAACTTCCTACACAGAGGTTACATGGTCTTGAGGAAAACCATGTAATAGAAACAAAATATAATCAGGAGAAAAGAGTTCAAAATATAAGCTTTAATAATGGTGGGTGGGAATGCTTTGACATCAATACTGGGAGCAGATCCAGAGAGGGCTGGTGGTAGTTGTTGGTAGAATTCAAGAGAGTTAACTATATGACATGAATTTTACTAAATTGGTCAATTTATTGAGAAAATAGAACTGGAAATATTTAATATTTTCATGAGAAAATTGAATGTGAATGATTGAATGATTCATTTAGCAAGTGTCTTAATTCTGCTGAATGGATATATGTTACTGAGACATTTAGAGTCCTACTGAAGAAACAAGAGAACCACACAACGAACTAAATAAAAGGTGTATTATATGCCTTTTATGAACCAGTCAAGTCCTTTTTCTGCGATGTCTTGCTCTAGAAGTTGCTATAATAGGTTTGATCCAGCATCTTGTTGATACAACTGGACAACAGTCACCTAAACCCCAAACATTTACCTACCACTACCCATGTCTTTGTTTTCTGTTTGCTTGTCTCTTGCCTGTGCAGAGCTTCTCCAATGCCATGGTGAAGGCCAGCAGAACTGCTCAGACTCATGCACATGCAGTCAGGAGGTTCAGGGGAGGTATTGCCAGCAGGGTCATCTTTAATCAATGGAGGCCAGGAACTTCTGAATAAATATTTTTTCTTTTCACCTCTCAGGTGGATTTTCTGAGATGCATTTCATAAGATTCATTATAAGGTCCTGGTGAGACCTAGCATCAGTTACCCATAGTGGTGGCCAATTCAATGAGGCATTTTTGAACTCATTCTCCCTCCTTCTCTGTCCTACTCTCTTAGGCTCTCAGTTATGCTTCTTGGGATTATTGCCCAAATAAACTACCAATATGCAAGCCTATATCTTAGCCTTATTTTGAAAGACTAATGTCCGACCAGGGGAGGGAGAAATCAATGTGATAATGAAGCCATAGCCTAAGAACAGTAATTGTAAAGAGAAGTGAAAAGATAGATTTGAGAGATAGAATCTATATAAGAATGGCAGTACTTAGTAATGAAACAATGAAGACTGACAATAGTCTGCTCAGATGGTCCAATAATGAGTTCTATCCTAGAAGAGGCCATAACTTTAGTGGGATGCCCAGTAGGCAGTTGGAGCTAAGATTCAGGAATCAAGTGAGAGTTGAAATCTTGAGGATGAATGAGTTCTTTTTTTTTTTTACTTTGAGAAGTGAGTTCAGTGGCACGATCACAGCTTATGGCAGCCTTGACCTCCAGGACTCAAATGATCCTCCCACCACGGCCTCCCAAGTAGCTAGGACCACAGATGCGTGCCACCACTCTTGGCTAATTTTTAAAAAAATTTTCTAGAGATAAAGTCTCCCTATGTTGCCCAGACTGGTCTTGAACTCCTTGGCTCAAGTCATCTTCCCATCTCAGCCTCCCAAGATGCTGGGATTACAGGTGTGAACCACTATGGTTGGCCATGAATGAGTTCTTGAGAAAGAAGACTTTATGAAGAGACGGCCAATGGGCTATAGACTGAATTTCAGACAATGGTCAGATTTCAGAAATCCAGAGGAAAAGGAAAGGACAGCTACTGAGCACTCAGGAAAATAGACAAGTTTAGAGCTATGTGTAATGGTGGATAAGTGGGAAGAACATACAGTGCCATTCCACCATCAGGTCAGAGACCAGACTAAAGAGGCTCAAGATGGAAATAGAGAATAGACAGTGAAGAGATGGAGACAGTAATGGAGATGGTTCACTGAGCAGATGAATGCAGAGGGAGATAGTTCACTCTTGACAAGTAACAAGCTTGTTAGGAATGAACTAAAGGAGAAAAGTTAGAAACGTGTAGATCCAAATGTAGTAATTTTTGTCAGGATTTTAAAAATGGAAAAAAAACTAATGGAGAGAACTTTCACATAAAAAATCCCAATTTTAAAATTTTCAAATAAAATTTGCTGAAATTAATCATTGGTTACACAGAAAATCTAATTTTTATCTTACTTTTACACACTTATGCATTTTTTATACTTAAGAACACTTATTTTTTAAAAAGATGAACACTCAAAAGCACTTCCTCTAAGATGTTGGTCCACAGAACGGTATTATTGAAAAGTAGCTCTCTTCTAGAAAATATTGGAAGAATTCCACTTGAATAAATATTGCATAACTCAGTGCCTACTTTTACATACCCATATTTGTGTTAAGCTAATCCTAGTTTCTAAAAAAAGGTTGTTGTACTGTTGAAAAGCATTTCTGAAATACTGCCAACCCCATCTTGTGATTGAAGTTTTTTGGTATAAAACAGGTTGGGGGTGAGATGCCAAGCAGGTATTTAGAGAGAGAGTTTGAATTTGATCTTTTTATATATGAATAAATCATGGTTTAGATCCCCCACCCCCAGGCTACAAACCCTTGATCTGAACGGGGAGTCCCCAACCCCCTGCTGGTCCATGGCCTGTTAGGAACTGGGCCACACAGCAGGAGGTGAGTGAGGGCGAGTGAGCATTATTGCCCGAGCTTGGCTCCTGTCAGATCAGCAGCGGCATTAGATTCTCATAAGAGTGTGAACCCTATTGTGAACTTTGCATATGAGGGATCTAAGTTGTACGCTCCTTAGGAGAATCTAATGCCTAATGATCTGATATAGAACAGTTTCATCCTGAAACAATCCCCCACTCCTCCTGTCATGGAAAAATTGTTTTCAATGAAACCGGTTCCTGGTGCCAAAAAGGTTGGGGACTTCTGGTTTAGAAAATCTGTTTCTGCAAAAATGTTTTCAATATGCAATCTGGTCATTTTCTACTTTTTCCATTGAATATTTTTTTTCTGGTCATTTTTAACCATCTACTTTAAATATAAATGTCATTTTATCATAGTGTGCTTAGATTTTAGCATCCATTATCCTTCCAGGGTGTGTTTATTATCTGTTGGACTTTCACTTTGGATTAAACAGTTACTATATGAGTGAAATTTGAGACAGTGACTAGCTGCCCAGAGAATGACTGAGCCTTATAAACTACATATTGTTTATTCAGTGCCTTGTTATAAACCTTTTGTTTATCCACAAAATATAACTGTGACAATCAAACTATAATTTACAGAAGTTTTTTTTCTTGTTTTACATTCTCATGACTATCATATCTGGTTTCAATTGATATTAAGCAATGGATGAGTTCTCTGTTGCTTTTTAACTTTTGTATCAATAAAGAACTTGGATTTCTTGTGTATTAAGAACAAATACTACATAGGCACCAAGATGAGGAACAAGAAAAAATTAGGACAAATAAAGATTCACACCAAAAAGAAAATTAAAATAATATATGGAATATTTATCAATCTGCAAGTTGAGTAAGCAAAACTAAAAGATATAAAAGTTTAAAAACAACAGAGAACTCATCCATTGCTTGATATCTATCAATTGAAACCAGATATTATGATAGCCATGAGATCTTTTTTAAAAGGAGGGAGTAAAATGTTCTGCAATTCTATCAGAGAGAACCACTGTTGACATTTTTGTTTACATGATACTATAATTATTTGGAATGCCTATATATAAATAATTTAAAACATGAATGGTATCATTTGGAAAAGTTAGCAAATAACCTTCCCAAACTTGCTTTTTTCATTAACATCTATTACATACGTATAATCCTACCCTAATGTTCTTCTATAATATGATTCATATTCTTAACTAACCCTTTAGGATATAGCACTATGTTATTTCTGTATTAGATAGAACTCTTATTTTTAAGTAACAAAACCCCCTTGAGCTTAACAAATATATTAGAAAAACACAGGAATATCTTGAATCAAAGGACAAAGATGGAGCTGAAAACATTCTCTTGACTTCTATGTATGCTTCTCTCTGTGTTTCTGATTCATTCCCTGCCTCTTAACCAACATTTTTCCTCTGCTTTTTACTACATTGATGAAAACATGACGAAGACTGCTCCCAAGTTTATATATCATAGGTCCAGTTATCCTGAGAAAAACAAAATCAATCCCAATCCTTTCTTAGCTCCCTTCCCCACTCACGATTCCAAATTTTCAGAATTATCGGATGTTCACCTTGGCAGAATCAACTGGGGCCAAGGGCTGATGTTTGACGAATATGGCTGCTGTGTGTTACCCTGTGGACATACAAGTGATCAGGAGAGGCTATTCAGAAGTAAAGGAGAGACTGGACAAACAACCTGTAAATACTATCATATTCTCATTACTTACACTCATTCTTATTTGGAGATATTTGTTGCAATAAATTGGCGCAGTTAAACTAGTAAAAGGAAATTCTTTTTGGTTCATTCATTAGTGAGGGTAGTTTTTTCTAAGATTAAATTTGCTTTATCTGACAGTGGGCTGTAACTCCTTCCCGTGTTTTTGAACTGTGGACCTACAAAAGAGATATCATCTGCCAAAAGCACTCTAGTTTGATTGAACTGGGAAATTATCTATTTTCAAAATCATAATAGAAAATTATATGATGGAAAAAGGTCTTAAAATTTGTTGACTGTTCTGAACTAAACTTACTTCTGTGTAACATCATCTTTCTCACATAATAAATTTTATGGTTATTATAGGAAAAGTAATTCTAGTGTTTAAGAAAAGGACATTAATTTTTACAGAGAAAATAATCATAACCAACTTAAAGTAAATCCGAATTTTCTGTGGATACTCATTATACAACTAGAAATGTTTCCATAGGAGAATAAAATCTTCCAGTCAAGCACATTAAAAACTTGTAAAGGGAAATGAATTAATAGGATAGAAGGCCCAAGGCAAATCAGGTGTTACAGAATTTCATCGGTTTTCTGTTTTCTAGAAATGCCTACATTGTTACCTAAGACTGGAATCTCTACATTTTGTCAGTTCTCCTATTCTCTACTGTAATAGCTACCTGAGGCTGCATAACAAATTGCCCCCAAATTTAGCAGCTTATATGACAACCGACATTTATTACACACAGTTTCTCATGGTCAGGAATCCAGAAGGGAGTTAGCTGGGTGGTTTTGGCTCAGGGTCTTTCATAAAGTTGCAGTTAAGCTGTCAGCTGTAGCTGCAGTCATCTGAAGGCTTCAAAGCTCACTCATTTGGGTGTTAAAAGGGAGGCTCATTTCTTTACAACATGGGCCTTTCTTTGGGGTTGCTCATGACACAGGAGCTGGGCTTCCCACAGAACAAATTATCTGAGAGAAGAGGGGGTGGAGCAGAAGATACACTGTCTTTTATGGCTTAGTCTTGGGAGTGACAAACCATCACTTTGGCCATTTTCTGTTAGTTGCACAGATCAACCCTAATATAATGTGGGAGGGATTACATAGGATGTGAATACTAAGAGGTGGGAATCATTGGAGGTCATCTTAGGGGTGGGCTCCCACATATACCATCATCAGATGTTAAAAATTGTTCTCCTAACTTGAGATATAGTTGTATCTTTAGAACTCTGATTCCCTTCTATTATTTCTCTTCTTGGTATTCACAGTAATGTTACAAATCAACTCTAATTTTACAATTTGAGCACAGAGCCTACTTTAAACAAAAACAGGCCAATTGAATATTTATCTGTATTCAGGCTATTGTTCATTCATTCATTCAACAATCACTTATTGAGCTCAGGGCAATGTGCTTTCTTTATTGTACTAACATGTCACCCCTGTGTTATACCCCCTTCTTTTATTTTATTTTATTTATTTACTTATTATTTTTTAAATTATTATACTTTAAGTTCTAGGGCACATGTGCACAACATTCAGGTTTGTTACATAGGTATACATGTGCCATGTTGGTTCGCTGCACCCATCAACTTGTCATTTACATTAGGTAATTCTCCTAGTGCTATCCCTCTCCTAGCCCTCCCCCCGCCAACAGGCCCCGGTGTGTGATGTTCCCCTTCGTGTGTCCATGTGTTCTCATTGTTCAGCTCCCACCTATGAATGAGAACATGCGGTGTTTGGTTTTCTGTCCTTGTGATAGCTTAGAATGATGGTTTCCAACTGCATCCATGTCCCTGCAAAGGACATGAACTCATCCTTTTTTATGACTGCATAGTATTCCATGGTGTATATGTGCCACATTTTCTTAATCCAGTCTATCATTGATGGACATTTGGGTTGGATCCAAGTCTTTGCTATTGTGAATAGTACTGCAATAAACATTCGTGTGCATGTGTCTTTATGGTAGCATGGTTTACAATCCTTTGGGTATATCCCCAGTAATGGGATCGCTGGGTCAAATGGTATTTCTGGTTCTAGATCCTTGAGGAATTCCCATGCTGTCTTCCACAATGGTTGAACTAATTTACACTCTCACCAACAGTGTAAAAGCATTCCTATTTTTCCACACCCTCTCCAGCATCTGTCGTTTCCTGACTTTTTAATGATCACCATTCTAACTGGCATGAGATGGTATCTCATTGTGGTTTTGATATGCATTTCTCTGATGACCAGGGATGATGAGCATTTTTCCATATGTTTGTTGGCTGCATAAATGTCTTATTTTGAGAAGTGTCTGTTCCTATCCTTTGCCCACTTTTTGATGGGGTTGTTTTTTCTTGTAAATTTGTTTCAGTTCTTTTTAGATTCTGGATATTAGCCCTTTGTCAGTTGGGTAGATTGCAAAAATTTTCTCCCATTCTGTAGGTTGCCTGTTCACTCTGATGATAGTTTCTTTTGCTGTGAAGAAGCTCTTTAGTTTAATTATATCACATTTGTCAATTTTGACTTTTGTTGCTTTGGTCTTTTGGTGTTTTGGTCATGAAGTCTTTGCCCATGCCTATGTCCTGAATGGTATTGCCTAGGTTTTCTTCTAGGGACTTATGGTGTTAGGTCTTACATTTAGGTCTTTAATCCACCTTGAGTTAATTTTTGTATACAGTTTAAGGAAGGGATCCAGTTTCAGCTTTCTGCATATGGCTAGCCAGTTTCCCCAGCACCATTTATTAAATAGGGAATCCTTTCCCCATTGCTTGTTTTTGTCAGATTTGTCAAATATTAGTTGTAGATGTGTGGTGTTATTTCTGACACCTCTGTTCTGTTCCATTCGTCTATATATCTGTTTTGGTACCAGTACCATGCTGTTTTGGTTATTGTAGTCTTGTAGTATAGTTTGAAGTCAGGTAGCATGATGCCTTTAGCTTTGGTTTTTTGCTTAGGATTATCTTGGCTATGTGGGCTCTTTTTTGGTTCCATATGAACTTTAAAGTAGTTTTTTTTTCAATTCCATGAAGAAAGTCCATGGTAGCTTGATGGGGATAGCATTGACTCTATAAATTACCTTGGGAAGTATGGCCATTTTCAGAATATTGATTCTTCCTATCCATGAGCATGGTATGTTCTTCCATTTGTTTGTGTCCTCTTTTATTTCATGAACCAGTGGTTTGTAGTTCTCCTTGAACAGGTCCTTCACATTCCCTTGTAAGTTGTATTCCTAGATATTTTACTCTCTTTGTAGTAATTGTTAATGGGAGTTCATGCATGATTTGGCTTCTGTCTATTTTTGGTGTATAGGAATGCTTGTGATTTTTGCACATTGATTTTGTATCCTGAGACTTTGCCGAAGTTGCCTATCAGCTTAAGAATATTTTGGGCTGAGACAATGGGATTTTCTAAATATACAATCATGTCATCTGCAAACAGAGACAGTTTAACTTCCTCTTTTCCTAATTGAATACGCTTTATTTCTTTCTCTTGCCTGATTGCCCTAGCCAGAATTTCCAACACTATGTTGAATAGGAGTGGGGAGAGAGGGCATTCTTGTCTTGTGCCGGTTTTCAAAGGGAATGCTTCCAGTTTTTCCCCATTCAGTATGATATTGGCTGTGGGTTTGTCATAAATAACTCTTACTGTTTTGAGGTATGTTCCATCAATACCTAGTTTAGTGATAGTTTTTAGCATGAAGGGGTGTTGAACTTTGCCGAAGGCCTTTTCTGCATCTATTGAGTTAATCATGTGGTTTTTGTCATTGGTCCTGGTTATGTGATTGATTATGTTTATTGATTTGTGTATGTTGAACCAGCCTTGCATCCCAGGGATGAAGCTGACTTGATCATGGTGGATAAGCTTTTTGATGTTCTGCTGGATTTGGTTTGCCAGTATTTTATTGAGGATTTTCACATCAATGTTCATCAGGGATATTGGACCAAAATTCACTTTTTTTGTTGTGTCTCTACCAGGCTTTGGTATCAGAATGATGCTAGCCTCATAAAATGAGTAAGGGAGGATTCCCTTTTTTCTATTGTTTGGAATAGTTTCAGAAGGAATGGTACCAGCTCCTCTTTGTACCTCTGGTAGAATTCGGCTGACTCCATCTGGTCCTGACTTTTTTTGGTTGGTAGGCTATTAATTATTGCCTCAATCTCAAAGCCTGTTATTGGTCTATTCAGAGATTCAACTTCTTCCTGCTTTAGTCTTGAGAGGGTATATATGTCCAGGAATTTATGCATTTCTTCCAGATTTTTTAGTTTATTTGCATAGAGGTGTTATAGTATTCTCTGGTGGTAGTTTGTATTTCTGTGGAATCGGTGATGATATCCCCTTTATCATTTTTTATTGTGTCTATTTGATTCTTCTCTCTTTTCTTCTTTATTAGTCTTGCTAGCAGCCAATTTTGTTGATCTTTTCAAAAAAACAGCTCCTGGACTCATTGATTTTTTGAAGGGTTTTTTTGTGTCTCTGTCTTCTTCAGTTCTGCTCTGATCTTAGTTATTTCTTGCCTTCTACTAACCTTTGAATTTGTTTGCTCTGGCTTCATTAGTTCTCTTAATTGTGATGTTAGGGTGTCAAATTTAGATCTTTCCTCCTTTCTCTTGTGGGCATTTAGTGCTATAAATTTGCCTCTACACACTGCTTTAAATTTGTCCCAGAGATTCTGGTACATTGTGTCTTTGTTCTCATTGGCTTCAAATAACATCTTTATTTCTGCCTTCATTTCATTATTTACCCAGTAGTCAATTCAGAAGCAAGTTCTTCAGTTTCCATGTAGTTGTGTGGTTTTGAGTGAGTGTATTAATCCTGAGTTGCAATTTGATTGCACTGTGGTCTGAGATAGAGTTTGTTGTGATTTCTGTTCTTTTACATTTGCTGAGGAGTGTTTTACTTCCAATTATGTGGTCAATTTTAGAATAAGTGCGATGTGGTGCTGAGAACAACGTATATTCTGTTGATTTGGGGTGGAGAGTTCTGTAGATGTCTATCAGATCCGCTTGATCCAGACATGAGTTGAAGTCCTAGATATACTTGTTAACCTTCTGTCTCATTGATCTAAGATTGATAGTGGGGTGTTAAAGTCTCCCATTATTATTGTGTGGATGTCTAAGTCTCTTTGTAAGTCTCTAAGGACTTGCTTTATGAATCTGGGTGCTTCTGTATTGGGTGCATATATATTTGGGATAGTTAGTTTTTCTTGCTGAATTGATACCTTTACCATTTTGTAGTGGCCTTCTTTACTCTTTTGATCTTTGTTGGTTTAAAGTCTGTTTTATCAGAGAGTAGGATTGCAACCCCTGCTTTTCTTTGCTTTCCATTTGCTTGGTAGATCTTCCTCCATCCCTTCTTTTCAGCCTATGTGCATCTTTTCACGTGAGATGGGTCTCCTGAATACAGCAAACTGATGAGTCTTGACTCTTTATCCATTTTGCCCGTCTGTGCCTTTTAATTGGGGTGGTTAGCCCATTTACATTTAAGGTTAATATTGTTATGTTTGAATTTGATCCTGTCATTATGATGTTAGCTGGTTATTTTGCCCGTTAATTGATGCAGTTTCTTCATAGTGTCAATGGTCTTTACAATTTGGCATGTTTTTGCAGTGGCTGGTACTGGTTATTCCTTTCCATGTTTAGTACTTCCTTCAGGAGCTCTTGTAAGGCAGGCCTGGTGGTGACAAAATCTCTCAGCCTTTGCTTGTCTGTAAAGGATGTTATTTCTCCTTCACTTATGAAGCTTAGTTTGGCTGGATATGAGATTCTGGGTTGAAAATTCTTTTCTTTAAGAATGTTGAATATTGGCCCCCACTTTCTTCTGTCTTGTAGGGTTTCTCCTGAGAGATCCGCTATTAGTCTGATGGGCTTCCCTTCTTGAGTAACCTGACGTTTCTCTCTGACTGCCCTTAAAATTTTTTCTTCATTTCAACCTTGGTGAATCTGACAATTTTGTGTCTTGGGGTTACTCTTCTCAAAGAGTATCTTTGTGGTGTTCTCTGTATTCCTGAATTTGAACGTTGGCCTGCCTTGCTAGGTTAGGGAAGTTTTCCTGGATAATATCCTGAAAAGTGTTCTCTTTTTTTTTTTTTTTTTTTCTTTTTTTAGATGGAGTCTCTCTCTGTCGCCAGGCTGGAGTGCAGTGGCATGATCCCAACTCACTGCAACCTCTGACTCCCCGGTTCAAGTGATTCTCCTGCCTCAGCCTCCCGAGTAGCTAGAATTACAGGCATATGCCACCACATCCAGCTAATTTTTGTATTTTTAGTAGAGCTGGGGTTTCACCATATTGGCCAGGATGGTCTCAATCTCCTGACCTCATGATCTGCCCACCTCGGCCTCCCAAAGTGCTGGGATTACAGGCGTGAGCCACAGCGCCTGGTCCTGAAGAGTGTTTTGTAACTTGGTTCCATTCTCCCCATCACTTTCTGGTACACCAATCAAACATATATTTGGTCTTTCCACATAGTCCCATATTTCTTGGAGGCTTTGTTCATTTCTTTTTGCTCTTTTTTCTCTAATCTTATTTCTCACTTTATTTCATTAATTTGATGGTCAGTCACTGATATCCTTTCTTCCACTTGATTGAATTGGCTATTGAAGCTTGCGCATTTGTCATGAAGTTCTCGTGCTGTGGTTTTCAGCTCCATCAGGTCATTTAAGGTCTTCTCTACACTGTTTATTCTAGTTAGCAATTCATCTAATCTTCTATCAAGGTTTTTAGCTTCCTTGAGATAGGTTAGAATGTGCTCCTTTAGCTCAGAGAAGTTTGTTATTACCAACCTTCTGAAGCCTACTTCTGTCAACTCGTCAAAGTCATTCTCCACCCAGCTTTGTTCTGTTGCTGGTGAGGAGTTGCAATCCTTTGCAGAAGAGGCACTCTGGTTTTTGGAATTTTCCACTTTTCTGCTTTGGTTTCTCCCCGTTTTTGTGGTTTTATCTACCTTTGGTCTTTGATGTTGGTGACCTACAGATGGTGTTTTGGTGTGGATGTCCTTTTTGTTGATGTTGATGCTATTCCTTTCTGTTTGTTAGTTTTCCTTCTAACAATAAGGCCCCTCAGCTGCAGGTCTGTTGGAGTTTGCTAGAGGTTCACTCCAGACCCTGTTTGCCTGGGTATCACCAGTGGAGGCTGCAGAACAGCAAATATTGCTGCCTGATCCTTCCTCTGGAAGCTTCATCTCAGAGGGGCACCCGCGTGTTTGAGGTGTCTGTCAGCCCCTACTGGGAGGTGTCTTCCAATCAGGCTACACAGGGGTCAGGGACCTGTTTGAGGAGGCAATCTGTCCATTCTCAGAGCTCGAATGCCATGCTGGGAGAACCACTGCTCTCTTCAGAGCTGTCTGACAGGGACATTTAAGTCTGCAGGAGCTGTCTGCTGCCTTTTGTTCTGCTATGCCCTGCCCTCAGAGGTGGAATCTAGAGAGGCAGTAGTCCTTGCTGAGCTGCAATGGGTTCCACCAAGTTCAAGCTTCCCAGCCACTTTGTTTACCCTGTGAGCTACTCAAGCCTCCGCAATGGTGGACGCCCCTCCCCTTGTCAAGCTGCAACATCCCAGGTTGATCTCAGACTGCTGTGCTAGTAGTGAGCAAGGCTCCATGGGCATGGGACGTCCTGAGCCAGGCACAGGAGGGTATCTCCTGGTCTGCCGCTTGCTGAGACCATGGGAAAACTGCAGTATTTGGTCAGAAATGTACTGTTTATCCAGTTACAGTCTGTCACGACTTCCCTTGGCTAGGAAAGGGAAATCCCCTGACCCCTTGCGCTTCCCAGGTGAGGCAACACCCTGCCCTGCTTCAGCTCGCCCTCTGTGGGCTGCACCCACTGTCCAACCAGTCCCAGTGAGATGAACCAGGTATCTCCATTGGAAATGCAGAAATCACCCATCTTCTGCGTCAGTCTTGCTGGGAGCTGCAGACTGGAGCTGTTCCTAAGTGGCCATCTTGGAACCTGACTAGTATCCCCTTCTTTCTAAAAAAACAGGTTTATTGAAAGATAATTCCTGTATTATACAGTTCACACATTTAAAGTCTAAAGCCTCTCTTTTTAAACTTTATTTTTGAAGATAAATGGCCTGACAGTATCTAAAATTGGGAACTGTTCTTGTGAATCAAGATATTTGGCCACTGTATGCACTTCAATAACAAAGTCCAACCTTAAGATTCCATAGATATATGTTCTTCTATTAGGGCACACAGGAAGACACAGATGCCTTCTTTATTCTTCCTGTTATGACTCCATAGAACTCCAAAAACCTAGAGGGATATTGAATATGTAGCAAACAGGATCAAACAAGTAACTTCAGTGACATGCAGACCTATTTACTTTTAGATAAGTTCTCCAATCATATCCCTATCATTTTATCCCTAAGAACTTATAAACCAAGCCCCAGTAGTGACTATAAAAGGCCTGTTACCAAATTATCAATATACACCCAAGTGCTGCAGCTCCAAATAATCAGGTCACAAGGAAAGGAAATTATATTTTAACTATTGATATTCTAAAAAATTAAAAGATGCTTTCACATGCTCTTTAAAAACAATCATGACTGGGCACAGTGGCTCATGCCTGTAATCCCAGCACTTTGGGAGGCCAAGGCAGGCGGATCATGAGGTCAGGAGATCGAGATCATCTTGGCTAACATGGTGAAACCCCATCTCATCACTATTAAAAAAAAATTACAAAAATTAGCCGGGCGTGGTGGTGGGCACCTGTAGTCCAGCTACTTGGGAGGCTGAGGCAGGAAAATGGTGTGAACCCGGGAAGCAGCGCTTGCAGTGAGCCAATATCCTGCCACTGCACTCCAGCCTCCAGCCTGGCAACAGAGCAAGACTCCGTCTCAAAAAAAAATCATAAGCATAAAACAAAGCAGATGTTTATCTTAAGGGAAATGTGATATACATTCTTTTATTTCTCCCCTTTGGGATAATTTTTAATTGTTAAAAATTATATAACTAGTGCATTTACACTACAAGAAATTAGAAAATACTAAAGTCAAAAGTACAAGAATTGTAAGAACTCCTGATGCTATTATTCAGAGATATCCTGTGTATAAGTTCTGGGGTATATCCTTCCAAATACTTCTTTTGGTGTATACTTACATAAATTGTAGCTGGTATATTGCAAGCTTAGCTTTAACAGTCTATAATTAAAAACTAGGCTTGTATGAATATTTGACACCCAGATTATTTCCAATTGTTGTGTAGTCTATCTATCCTGATCTCCAACAGGTATCTATCACCTTCTTTCTTCCCTGCCCTGGCTCCCCTGGGTCCATGTTTACTATTGTGGCTCCTGAAGGAACTTATCATCGCCATTGCTAATGGTGTCCTCTCCCTCTGTGAAGGTTCTTTTTTTTTTTTTTTTTTTTTTTTTAATTTATTTATTATTATTATACTTTAAGTTGTAGGGTACATGTGCATAACGTGCAGGTTTGTTACATATGTATACTTGTGCCATGTTGCTGTGCTGCACCCATCAACTCGTCATTTACATCAGGTATAACTCCCAATGCAATCCCTCCCCCCTCCCCCCTCCCCATGATAGGCCCCGGTGTGTGATGTTCCCCTTCCTGAGTCCGAGTGATCTCATTGTTCTTATGGTGCTTACAAGACTGACAAGTATCTTGTGGGCCTCAAAACAGCATTGCCGTGTGCCATGACTCTCCTTTAGCTTCTTAGAGCTCAGTTCCCTATCAGCAATCCTGCAAACAAACACGAATGTTTATTCATAAGAACAAGTGACATTTTTAAGACCGTGAGATCTTCAGCTAAATATATAAAATAAAACATTTATCTCAAAGAGACTAATACTTGTCACACAATAAGAACACTTAGCTTACGCATAAAGCCAGCCTCTTATGTGAACCTCTTTGTGCTAAAACACTCAAGTTTTAGGGGCTCACCATCTCCGGCATCTATTCCGATGAGAGATCAGCTTAATACTTACATCATTAAATGGCCTATGGAGGATTTTCAGGTCAAACAAGCAACAGTCTACCCTAAAAGCAGATCCAATAACTGCAGAAGAAGCAACAGTAAAACCCAGTTCACTTCTTTGACAATTTTGTAAGTTCTTATCTTCTCCAGCCAGGTTTCAACTGGCCAAGTTTCAGTAAAGGTGCAAGTTCAAAGTTCTTGCTCCTGATTAGCTGTCTCAGCTATTAACTCTGGTTCCCCTGAGGAGGGTCTTTACTATAGGTTGGGAATAGCAAAGGGGGAATTTTCCATTTTAATGCTTCAGGCATATGTAGACTTTTAAGTTGTTGCAATGTGGATATATTTATATATTAGTGACATTGGAGGATCACGAGTTTAGGAGATCAAGACCATCCTGGCTAACATGGTGAAACCTCATCTCTACCAAAAATACAAAAAAAAATTTGCCAGGCGTGGTCGTGGGCACTTGTAGTCCCAGCTACTTGGGAGGCTGAGGCAGGAGAATGGCGGGAACCCGGGAGGTGGAGCTTGCAGTGAGCCGAGATTGTGCCATGGTGACATCTCCAGCCTGGGCGACAGATTGAGACTCCATCTCAAAATAAATAAATAAATAAATAAATAAATAACAAATAAAAATAAAAATCTGCCAGTGTCACCACCAACAAAACAAAAGTAGAAATCCAGCCCCAAACATGTTGAAGCATTCAGAGCAAAGCTCATGGTGTATCTCTTTTTAATGCACTGTTACAGAACTTGTTACCTCTTATAGGACTCTGTAAAAGTAAGATGCTGTTCTTGTTATTCTCAGAACTTATAAAACCCATGTCACTTAGGATTCTTATGGTTGCATATAACAGAAACCCAATTGAGAACACTTAAGACAAATGGAAAATTTATTATAAGACTGTAAGTGTCAGTTACGGAAACCTGCTACTACAACTTATCCAGGCCTCTAGTATCTTAATGGATGGGAATACTGCAGGTAACTGTATCAGTTAGCTAATGCTGCATTACAAACCACCCTTATAAAAACCACGATTTACTATTTTTCACAAGTCTATGGGTTGACTGGGCAGTTCTGCTCATCTGGACTAGGATTGGGTGATCTCAGGGGAGCATCTCCTTGTCTCTTTAGTCAGTTGGGTCAGCTCTCTCCTGGCTTTTTAGGATGATGTTGGCTGTGACACCATAGCTATGCTTCTTATCCTTCCAGCAAGCTAGCCAAGCATGTTCTTAGGGAGAAGATAAAAATTGTAAATATGCAAGGCTTCTTGTGATCAAGACTTGAAACTGGCACTCCATCACTATTGCCAAGTCACAAGTCCGGCCCAGATCTAAGCAGTGAGCCACTGGTTCCACCTCTTGTTGGGAAGACCTGAGTCATACTGTTAAGGGAGTGGCATACAGGAAGGGGAATAAAGAATTGGGGACAGTTATGCAATCTGTCTCCTGTAGTAACCCAGGGAAGGATTGCTTATTCTTTTACTGCAGACCAGCTTTCTCTTTTACCTGCTCCATGTAGTATGGTAGTAAATGGCCACTGCTACCAGCTTCCAAGTTTGCTTTTTTTTTGAGATGGAGTCACCCAGGCTGGAATGCAGTGGCATGACCCTGGCTCACTTCAACCTCTGCCTCCCAAGCTCAAGTGATCCTCCCATCTCAGCTTCCTGATTACCTGGGACTACAGGCTTGCACGACCACACCTGGCTAATTTTTTGTATTTTGGGTAGAGACGGGGTTTTGCCATGTTGCCCAAGCTGGTCTCGAACTCCTAAGCTCAAGAGATCCCCCTGCCTCAGGCTCCCAAAGTGCTGAGATTACAGGTGTGAGTCACTGCTCCCGGCCCACGTTTATATTTTTGCTGTTCAAGAAGATAGTCAGGCTAAAACTGAAACCTCTACCTACACCGTATAGCTTGGCAGAGATCTCAGTGGCTCATCTTGAGTCAGATGCCCACTCATCATTCAGTAAACTATGGTCTAGAAGACAGGGTCATATGGATGTTTCTATTACAGCCGTACAGATGGAAGGAGAATAGAGGATAATTATCAGAGAAGGAAATAGCAACACAAATGTTATTCAAATATAATTACAGAACTTACAGGTGGTTCCGATGTGTCTTCAATTATTTTAGGAGAAATATCCTTTTGCAGCTATGCCTCAGGTCATGTACCAAAGAGGAAGATGGATCCCTGTGCTAAACAAGAGCCTGGGTTCTAGGATGAGACTGCCTATGTTGGTATTTCCTATCTACTACATCCTGACTATGTGACGTTGGGCACATTCTTGACCTCCTTGTGATGCAGCTACCTTATTAGTAAAATTGGGAAGAAAATGATTCCTGCCTTGTAGATTGTTGTGAGGATTTAATTAGCAAATGGATAAGGTATGTGTAACAGTGTCCATACATTAGTAAATGCTCAAAAAATGTTAGCTATTGATATTGTTATTACCATCAAAGAAAAAGTGGTGAACACTAAGTATAAAATTCAGCAGTATAGCGCTTATCATTCCTCTCTATTAACCCTCATTGTCCAATGTATTTGCTACGTGCTGGTAGAGATTCCTAGTTTGAAATTAAATTAAATTTGTCACAGGATATCCTTATTGGAAATCCCAGATACGTGTTTACCATTCTGACTATTAGTCATCTTTTTAAAACATTCCTCCAGGTTTGTGTGTGTATGCTCACAAAAGACACAAAGAGTTAAGTCAAAATGTACGAAGACCAGGAAGGCGAGTCTATCAGTAGCAGCAAAATGAAGATGTGAACCATCAGAAGTTTGGGGATCAGGACAGTGAGTGACCTTCTGCTTCAGGCTACAGTAAATTGGAAAGGCACAGAATTTTGAAGGAAGAAAAAAGATTCATCTTTATGTACTTTTTCCCTAACTGCTACACAAAGCCCCAAAGCCTAGACATGTTAATAATTATATGACCAATAGACCTAGCCAAAAAGAAAAAGAAAAACATTTAAATATTGAAGATAATTTAAGTCACATGACATATAATGCAAATAGAAGTTTAGCGACCACCAAATCAAGAACTTACTTTAGCAAAAATAAGAACTGTCTGTTTAAATTTTAAAAAATTTATTATGTAATTATTTTGAAGATTGGATTGTATCAGATGAACCCAGTCTAAAGCTACACGCAAAATATTATGAAAATGTATTAAAATAGCTTCTTCTGTTTTATTTACCACACCTACATTCTTTGTGCATATTCACATAGGAAGCAGCTAGAACTCAAGCAGGCAATTCCTTTATCTTATCAAAAATAGAAGCCAATAGTTGTAATGACTCACTTGTTTCCTCCTGCTTTCAATCCTTATCTTGGGACCACAGATTGCATTAGTTTGTAAGTAATTGTACATCTTTTGTGAAGCACTTTGAAATGGTCTGACCATGTTTAGAATTCCCAAGCAAAGCTAAGTTTGTGACTGAGCCCTATCTCTTTAATGCCACACTTCATATGATTTTGAGATCCTGCACAAGTCACTGACAAAAAATCAGAGCCAAGCACTTATCTAAATTGAGATTTTCCTATAGTTCAGTCGATTTGTCATGCTTTTCTTCACTTCTAAAATATACTATGAGCATGTCTTATTATAAATTCTCGGTAACCTGAGTTTCATGTGAGTCTGTAAACAGAGTGACAGTCCTGAGCCTTTACCTACATTCTCAATTTCAATAGAAGCAGATCCATCCTTGAAAATACAAAACATTTGTAAACTGATGGTTGCTTTTCAATTGAAGGTTATCACATATCATAGACACTACCCACTGATTTACCTCTGTTAAAGGTGAAAAATGGGAATTGGATCCAAATCATGGCAAGAGAGATTTGTGCTATAAAGATAAATTTAAGGAAGAATTAAAAATACTAAAGATGATTAAAATCTACTAAAAGATCTCAATTTTGATTATATTTGAAAATAGGATAAGCAGATGCATTTTGTATTCCAGTTTCTTCAGTCTCCTTTCTGATACAGAGTTGGATGAGTCCCCTACATATTGCATCTATTTAAAATTATAGAAGCACTTTTCTGTGAAAATAAAATACAGTATCTTTTCTTATTTTTATGTTTCTAACGAGCATTACTTTAAAAATTGTATTCACATTCAGACATAAGTAGTTCTTAGGGAAGATAAAAAAAAAAAATCCAAAAAACCACAGGCTTACTTTTTCATTTTTGTCATGCGAGTTCTTAGGTAGTCAACTAAATATATATTTAATCATATCAAGGTACCCAGTTGAGCTATCATTTCTAAGCCATTTTGCAGGTCATATAAAGGACAAAGATATCTTCATTGCACACTGTAAATATTTTGTTTAAAACATCAGGTAAGATTGGATATAATTATAGTTTTCTTTATCAAATTTAGAAGGCTATGAACCACAACACACATTCATTCCACTAGTCATTTTAACCAAGTCTGAAAAGCATAGAGCAAACATCACTCCAATCAGTTGTCATCTAGACCCTGGGGACAAATATGCTTAAGCAATGCTGAATTCTCTTGGACGTGAGAAAAAAAACAATTGTGAGAAGAATCTGCACTTCCTTGTAGTAGCCCCTGCAAATTCTTGACTGTTGGCCATCTCCTTTCACTAGAAAAAAAAAAAATGAGGCAATTGATGAGTTTCTGTTAATTCCACTACTCCCACAACAATAGCAAAACTGATGCTACTTTTTTGTATTATTACTTGAAAAAAATCCTCTAGAACAACCATATTTCTTTATATATATCTGGGCAACTGAATCCCAGGTTTTTCTTCTAAGTTTTACAAACACACACTATCAAGATATGATAACCATACCAGCACGTTTCCTGACTCTTTTCTATCTTCTCTCTAATTTTGATTATATTCTACTCATACTGAACGTTGACTCAGATAAAACATAACATCATTACTGAAGCATACTTCTAATATCTTACCATGATAGTCTTAATTTTTTTTTCTGGTGAAGAGAGGAAGATGGACCAGGAAATAGGAGACCTAGATTCAATTTTCTGCCTGTGACCTTAATTTGTAGTGTGACTTTGGGCACCCAGGGTTGCAATGTGCATGACTGTCTTATCAGTACTATGAGGAGAATTAGGCTAAAAGATCTCTGGGATATTTTCCTCTAAATTACAATATGCTAAAGTTACAATTTAAACAAATGTTTAAAAATATTTGTTTATTTGGTATACTCAGGTAAATATTCCTTTTTTTTTTTTTGCTTTAAAAACTATAAACCCTAGAAATGGTAGCACTTATGGTACAATTTTAGTGGAACTTTGAAGAGGATCTTTACTGATGTTAAAAAAATTATAACCGTACATCTCTTCTGAAATGAGTTTTTGGATTCAGCATGATTATTTTATACTTGATGAGAATTCAAATATAGAACCAGCAATTACAACTCAGAGTTATACATGGCATAATTTATACATTAAATAATGAACAAGTCTGCAAATGTATTACTAAAATAATATTTTTGTGGGTTTTCTTTGTTTGTTTTACAAACCCTACTAGTATGCCCTCTGAATTTACCAATGCTTAAACTTTTGGAGAATAAATTTGGCATTTTAAGAAACTTTATTCAGTTTATTAGAAACTGTAGAAGTAAAAACACTCTAAAGTTGAGTTAGATCTCATTGTAATGCAAAGTTTTGATGTTAGCCATTTCTGTAACCTGCAGTGTTAGTTTTCTGGTTCAGTAACCATTAACTTGCCATCTTAAAACTTATTCCTCTTTTTATTCCTATTAAGTCCCCCGTTCCCCCACCTCTACCCAACCACTCACCCTGCCTCTCTGTACCATTGATTTATGGTGCAGCTCACTCTGACCTTTCTCCACCAGCTGCTGACCAGGCACTGAGACATCTCAAGGGAATACAAAATACTGGGGGCCCGTGGAATCAGTGCAATCTGTCTATCTATAGTCTACCAAATTTCTCTCATCATTGGCTTTAGCTACAGAGCATTCTTCCATTGTCGGGTACATGTTGATGTTGATGTTGTATAATAAATACAGTTAACATCATTTTATATCGATACCAAGTTTCTATTTCTTACAGATTTTACCCAAATCATCATCAGTTTATGTATTCTTTCTTGACCCTGAAACAGTTACTTGGAAACTAATCTAAATCAGAATCATGCATCAGAAACCTTATAATTTATTAACTTTGCCTCAGGGTTTTTATTACCACTTTCCTTAATTCTCAGCTGATTTATATTGGTTTTACAATTCTGCAGAAAAAATGCCAGATCATTTGGAAGATAATAGCACAGTTTCCTCAGCTGCGGCATGAATACAGATAAGGAAAGAAAGAACTGTAACTTATGGAGCACCTGATTTAGAAGCAAAAGACAAGCACTTCAGACTGATTAGACAACTGTCTTCATTTCTCTGAGGAAAATCTTTGGAATATAGTATCATAGTCTCCTAACTTTAGCATACTGATATGGACATTAGAACAGGTAACTTTTAGATAACCAAAGGGTATGAAGGGCTAAAAATCAAGGGCATTCTGAATCATACTTCACTTGAAATTATAAGTTGAGCCATGATGAATACTCTAAGATAAACTAAAAATGTTTGTTGAGAAATGTAGACAAGAAAGGAAAGTTAGGTAATCAGAAAACCCAAATATGTAGACAGAACATTGTTCAAAAGCGTACCTGAACTAACACTGATGGAGCTGTCTTTGTTTCTTTAATTCCCAGATGTACTTGCAAGCTATATACTTTCAATTGGTATCATATTTTATGTGTGACATTCATAGTTAGAAACATTGTCATGATTTAATCACTTGCTCTTGGAAAAGAAGCTAGAGAGAAATAAAGTTTTCGGAACTTTATTTCCTTTTTAACTTTTATTTTAGGTTTGGGAGTACATGTAAAGGTTTGCTGCATAGGTAAACGCGTGTCACGGGGGTTTGTTGTACGTATTATTTCATCACCCAGGTATTAAACTCAGTACCTAATACTTATCTTTTCTTTTTCTCTCTCTCCTTCCATCTTCCCTGCTCAAGTAGACCCCAGTGTCTGTTGTTTCCTTAATTGTGTTCATAAGTTCTTATCATTTCTATTCCACTTATACATGAGAACATGTGGTATTTGGTTTTCTGTTCCTGCATTAGTTTGCTAAGGATGATAGCCTCCAGCTCTATCCATGATCCCACAAAAGACATGATCTTGTTCTTTTTTATGGCTGCATAGTATTCCATGGTATATATATACCACATTTTCTTTATCCGGTCTGTCACTTATGGGCATTTAGGTTGATTCCATATCTTTGCTATTGTGAATAGTGCTGCAACGAACATTTGTGTACATGTGTATTTGTGGTAGAATGATTTATATTCCTCTGGGTATATACCCAGTGATGAGATTGCTGGGCCAAATGGTAGTTCTGCTTTTAGCTCTTTGAAGAATCACCATACTGCTTTCCACAATGGTTGAACTAATGTACATTGCAACCAACAGTGTATAAGTGTTCCCTTTTCTCCATAATCTTGCCAGCGTCTGTTTTTTTGACATTTTAGTAATGGCCATTTTGACTAGTGTGAGATGGTATCTCATTGTGGTTTTGATTTGCATTTCTCTAATGATCAGTGATGTTGAGATATTGAGCTTTTTTTTTATATGCTTGGTGGCCACATGTATGTCTTCTTTTGAGAAGTGTCTCTTTATGTCCTTTGCCCACTTTTTAATGTGGTTGTTTGTTTTCCTCTTATAAATTTGTTTAAGTTCCTTACAGATGCTGGATATTAGACCTTTGTCAGGTGCATAGTTTGCAAATGTTTTCTCCCATTCTGTAGGTTATCTGTTTACTCTGTTGATAGCTTCTTTTGCTGTGTGGAAGCTTTTAAGTTTAATTAGATCCTGCTTGTCAGTTTTTCCTTTTGTTGTGATTGCTTTTGGTATCTTTGCCATGAAATTTTTGCTCGTTCCTATGTCCAGGATGGTATTGCCTAAGTCGTCTTCCAGGGTTTTTATAGTTTGGGGTTTTACGTTTAAGTCTTTAATCCATCTTGAGTTAATTTTGTATATGGTCTAAGGAAAGGGTCCAGCTCCAATCTGCTGCATATGGCTAGTCAGTTTTCCCAGAACCATTTGTTGAATAGGGCATCTTTTCCCCATTACTTATTTTTGGCAGCTTTGTGAAGATCAGATGGTCATAGATGTGCTGCCTTAGTTCTGGGCTCTCTATTCTGTTCCATTTGTCTGTGTGCCTATTTTTGTACCAGTACCATGCTGTTTTGGTCACTATAGCCTTGCAGTATTGTTTGAAGTTGGGTAACATGATAACTCCAGCTTTGTTCTTTTTGCTTAGTATTACTTTGGTTATTCAGGCTATTCTTTGGTTCCATATGAATTTTAAAATAGTTTCTTCTAGTTCTGTGAAGAATGTCATTGGTAGTTTAATAGGAATAGCATTGAGTCTGTAAATGCTTTGGGCAGTATAGCCATTATGATTATATTGATTCTTCCTATCCATGAGCATGGGATGTTTTTCCATTTGTTTGTGTCTTCTGTGATTTATTTGAGCAGTATTTTGTAATTCTTATTGTACAGATCTTTCACCTCCACTATTAGCTATATTCCTAGGTATTTTATTCTTTTTTTTTTTTGTGGCAACTGTGAATGGGATTGCCTTTCTGATTTGGCTCTTGGTTTGGCTGTTGTTGGTGTATAAGAACACTAGCAATTGGGACCTCTTTTTAAAAACTGTGCTGAAACCATTTATAAAGAGAAAAATTCAAAATATTGAAAAACACATAATGTTAACCAGCTAATTTCTAGACTTGCTTTTAAATTACATGATCACTCCTTTTAGCAAATGTACCACATTTAATTTTAAGTCTGATAGATTTTTGTCACCATACTGCTGTATTCTGCTAGTGAATGCAAAGTATTTAATAGCCGGACATTAAATTCTTTAATGAATTCATCATCTTAGATTAAGGTGCTAAATGTGCACTCTATTGCTTGGTGGGTTTTCTCTAATTTAAACAGAAACATTTTACAAACAACAGACAAGTTCCTTCTAGCTTTGTAAATGAGTCAATACATCAATAAAAAAAATTGCTTGCTTCTGTTGAATTATTCATACTACTGTCATCAGATTAACAATTCTGCCTTAATTTGGTAGCTCAACGCATTTTTTTGTCACACGAAGAATTTGAAAAAGGCCTTTATGTAGTAAATGAGTGATGTTGAATTGGTTTATCTTTATCTTTAAGGTCCTTTTAAGGTTTCTACAATAAAACACTAATATTTTCTTTTTCTTCTTCTTCTTTTTTTTTTTTTTGAGACAGAGTCTCACTCTGTCACCCAGGCTAGAGTGATTATACATAGCTCACTGCAGCCTCAAATCCTGGGCTCAAATGATCCTTTCACATTAGCTCCTGAGTAGTTAGGACTACAGAACCATTCAAACAACTGTGAGGTAGTATCTCCTTGTGGTTTTGATTTGTATTTCCCTGATGATTAGTGATGTTGAGCACCTTTTCATACACCTGTTGGACAGTTTTAGTCTTTGGAGAAATGTTTATTCAGGTCCTTTGCCCATTTCTAAATTGGGTTATTCAGATTTTTTTGGCTATTGAGTGTGTGAATTTCATGTATATTTTGGATATTAACCACTTACCAGACATATGGTTCACAGATATTTTCTCCCACTATCTAGGTTACCTTTTCATCTTGCTGATTGTTTAGTTTGATGTAGTTTGTCTTGTTTATTTTTGGTTTTGTAACCTGAGCTTTTCCTATCCAAAAAATCATTTCCAAGGCCACTATCAAGGAACTTTTTCCCTATTTTATTCTAGGAGTTTCATGGTTTCAGGTCTATGCTTAGGCCTTTAATCTATTTTGAGTTGATTTTTGTGTGTAAGATAAGGGTCCAGCTTCATTCTTTTGCATGTGGAGTAGCCACCATCTTGACAATCCTTAGAAACTCTCTGTAAATTTCAGGGGTGAAGATGACGGGGTAGGATGGGAGTTAGCATGCAAATTCACAGGCAGGTATCCAGAGAAAATCCTTTTATATCCTTGTAGAGATCCCAACACTGAGACTTTTCCTGGGAAAATTCCCACTCTAAAATTGTATGTGTTTTAATTAAAAACAGTCAAATCTTATGTATTGGTTTTTATTGCTGCTTTAACAAATTACCACAAACAGTGACTTAAAACAGCACAAATTTATTATAATTGGTTCTACAGGCCAGAAGCCAGAACATAGGTCTCACTGAGCTAAAAATCAAGGTGTTGGCAGCACTGAGTTCCTTTCTAGGGGAGAATCCATTTTTTTCCCCCAGTTTCTAGAAGTTTATATTCCTTGGTTCATTTATCAATCCATTTTCATACTGCTATGAAGTACTGCCTGAGACTGGGTAACTTATAAAGGAAAGAGGTTTAATTGACTCACAGTTCAGCATGACTGGGGAAGCCTCAGGAATCTTGCAATCATTGTGGAAGGCAAAGGGGAAGCAAGGTACCTTCTTCAAAAGGCAGCAGGAAGGAGAAGTGCCAGGCAAAGGAGGAAGAGCCCCTGATAAAACCATCAGATTTTGTGTGAATTCACTCACTATCATGAGAACAGCATAGGGGAAGCCACCCCCATGATTCAGTTACTGCCACCTGATCTGTCCCTTCACATGTGGGGATTATGGGGATTACAATTCAAGATGAGATGTGGGTGGGAATGCAAAGCCTAACCATATTAGTTCATGGCCCCTTCCTCCATCTTCAAAGCCAGTAACAGTGGGTCTAGTCCTTCTCATGCTGCTATCGCTCTGGTTCTATACAGCCGGCAAAGACTTTTAAAGACTCAGGTGATTAGACTGAACCCATCTGGATAATCCAGGATAGTTTCCCTGTCTCAAGATTCTTAAATTTATTCACATATTTTATTTATTTATTTAAATTTTATTTATACAGAGAGACAGGGTCTTCCTTTGTTGTCCAGACAAGTCTTGAACTCCTGGGCTCATGCAATCCTCCCACTTTGGCCTCCCAAAGTTCTGGGATTACAGATGTGAGCCACTGTGCCTGGCCTTATTAACATCTTGAAAATTCCTTTTGCCATATAAGGTAACGTATTCACAGGTTCCAAGATTAGGCCATGGACAATTTTGGGGAGGTGATTATTCTACCCACTATACCTTGGGAGGCATTTATTTGCTAACCTTTTTTCTTTCTTTCCTCTCCCTGTCTGTACTGATACCATGGATATTCTATCTTCGCTTCACTTCCTTCTCCAGGAATTTCATTTATTCTCATACATTTGACATTTAAAGAGGATGACTTTTTATTACCAACATATGACAAATTGAGCACTTTTTGTTAAAATTTCAGTTAACAATGTGAAGTCAGTAATCTGTTACTTATTTTCATTTATATGACACGTATATTAGTTATTAAACAGGCAAAGGTTTAGCTAATTTAGTAGGTTGTAACAACTATGTATAAACTGTGCTTATTTCCTTATTAGCTAAAAATGTTGACATAAATAAATGAAACTTTTAAATCTAGAATGCCTTCTGACTGGGAGAAGGACTGATTTTCTGTTAGAGTCAAGCTGGTTTTCAAAGTTGCTACTCACTTGACTATCCCTATGTACAAATTGTACTAAAATTTAAAATTTAAAAATTTAAAAAATATTACAGGGATGGGAGCATGGGATAGGTAATGGAAGGAGATGAGAGTCTTGGGTAAAGTTATTACCCTTATGAGTTGTATTTGTCATACAGCCTCTGGTTCATGACTTTTTAATTTCAAGTCACTAAACTCTACTCACTTTAAAGCTAATGTTGCCAGATAAAATTCAGCACATTCAGTTAAATTTGAATTTCAAATAAATAATAAATAACTTTTTAGTATAAGGATGTCCCATGCATTATTGCAATATTTGGTTAAATACTTCTACCAAAATTGCAACTTACCTGAAATTCAAATCTATCTGAGTATTTTGAATATTTATTTGATAAATATGGCAATCCTATTTGTAACTAAAATTTTCGTATCTCTGGCAAAGATCAAGTTAAATTTGTCATCAATTGTTCTGCTAAATTTCTAGGCACTTGAATTAGGGGTGGGATGATGAAGCCATTCACCATTTAGGAAAACAAGCTGAGTGCCAACATTTCTTCCTCTTCTTTCTTTAAGGAAATGTATGAGCAATAAGTTTTCTGGCTTCTTACATTTCACTTTTTCTATTTGAATCACAGGCTGTCCAATTCAGAAACATTTGCAAGAATATAGAAGACAATGTAGACCAACCTTGGAGTATGATTTTAAATACAGATGAGATTAGCTTAGTGTAGTACAAGAACATATTTTTATCAACTTTTCAAAACTTTATTTTCAAAACACTATTTTTAAAGTTGCCACAGATAAAATTCCATTATCACTACCAGCTCTAAAGAAACTGTATTACTTCAGTTCTTGTCACCAGTTGAAATTTTTGATATATCAGATGTGGCTTAAAATGGAGAGGTGGCTGGCTTGTTGCTCACACATCCTTGGACTGTCCAAAATGTTAGTTGATTAGGGATTTTTTGGCATGGGGTTCTCTTAGTAGATAACTGGAGCTCTTGGATCAAATTTCTTTCTTCATTTTACCTTTGCCATCAACCCTAATGCCTTTTACATCTACATTAGTACATTTTAGGCTTCTCCACTTTGAGGTCCTTCACTCTCTAATTTTGCACAGGTTCACTTTCCCAACATATTTTCCATATATGGGTGTGGCATTAACCCTGGATTTTATCATCATAAATTTCCCAGAGTAAATGGAGCCATTTTTCCTTTAGGACCACATTCTTATAGCTTCTGTCTTCTCTACTTCTCTATCAGGCCACTACTATTACTTCACCCAGTGAGTCTTCCTTGACCACCTTGCATTTATTCCCTGCTTGACTTCCATTCTAACCATTCCAACAGTACAGATCACCTTCTATCATGAAAGTAATGACCTGGGCATCAGTTTCGTGACCTCACCAACTTCCTTCTTTGGCACTTGATCCTTGACAAAAAGAACTCTGTTAAAGGATAGAAGACGCTGTGGGCCAGATCCACTGCAAAGTCAAGTGTGTCATTAAAAGGATTATGAGTATGTCTAGAGTCAGACCAAAGTATGAGAGGCATACAAAATCCAATCAGGACTAAAAAAATGCAAAAATTTTGCAGAGTCCTATCAGACAGTAAGGAGATTAATGAAATCAAGTCACAGCATGAAGGAAGTTAATTGCAGTCATGGTAAGGATGCACAATTCTAGCTATCCCAGTTAGGTGATTAAAATTGGTTTGTGAGCTGCATAGACTTGCTGACACAGTTTGTGTAAAATAGGTGCAATCTATTTTGTGATTTTGGAAAAATCATGGAAGTATAGATTTCAAGTTCCACTCTCCGGTCTTAAATTTCTGAACAATAAATAACTATCAAGATTTTAGAACTTTGATTTAACAACTTCATTCTATTAATACTTGAGATGGTAAATTTCCTTCACTAAGTAAATCTCTTGAAACTCAGGAAGGTTTAGAATTAAAATGGATGCAATGAAATAAAATGAAACCCATGATACTTAGGCTTTTATATAAAAACATTTTACACAATCATTAGGGAAATATGTGTGTGATTTAATCTAAGAGATTACGCATGTCACTTTCATTTGAAATATGATTTGGTTTAGATATGTGACTTAAGTGAAAAAGTATAATAGAATTTGAATAATTTGTTAAAATCAATTTCAGAATATGAACAATCGTGATTCATGTTTTTATAGATACAATTAATTAGCTCTATAGAAGTGATATAGGAGCTGTGGAAGGCCTTACTTTTTAGGGTATAAGTGTGCCTGTACAGACAACTTGAAATGCTTGCAAAAAGTCAAATCTATTAAACTTATAATTTAAAATGTGGCAAAGTGTAATTAAGTATTTAAACATAATTACTTACATGATTGTAATCTGTTCAACATGAATCACTTGAATTCACAGTGAAAAAGAACAATAAAAGAACATCTGAAAGTGATTATTCTTATTTTATACAAAAATATTAGATTTTTTAAGTGAAAGATTTGGATGTTGACCTCAAAGGTTTAAGAAAATCTTACCTTTAAAAGTATCTGAATATTAATTTGAAATCTAAATAACTATAAATAGCCCTTTCTGAACACAAACTGAAACACTCAACCTAACCCTTAACAATTGCACTTCCCTACTTTTTTCGACTGTCAGAATATGCTAAACACTTTTTTGTTTTACTCCAAATACTTCTTTTTTGTCCAAGCCCAGTTGAGGCTCTGCCTCAGATATTAGAATATATTTCCTAAAATGCAGCTCTCAATGATTGCTTCTTGTTTTGACGTTTTAGTACCCTTTTTCTCTTCTTTTATTCACTTTAGCCTTAATTTAATAATTTTTCAGTCAGAACAACTCATCTGTTAATCCACCTAAAGGAATATATTTGCATCCTTATATGTTGTTGTTTGGTACTGGGTAGACCAGTTGTTCACATCAAATCCTTTACTGAATGATTAAGATATTTCAACAATTCATCAAATTTTTGCTTTTTACACTTTCCTGAGGTACAATTTGCATGCCATAGTTTTTCCCGTTGAAAGTGCACAATGCAATAATTTTTAGTAAATTTAGTAACTTACTAAATTACTAGTTGGGTGCAGCAATTCAACAATACTCTCAGTGACCATTGCTCTTTGTATCTTTCCCTTCTGCCACCCTCAGTGGTTTGATTTTCTTTCTAAGGTTTGTCTAAAGCAAGTTTGCAGTATACCTATGATAGCTCCAGGAACTGCATCTTCAAAGTAATGCATTCACAGCCAGAAGATATAACCCTTCTCACTGTTTCTCTTTTTATTAAGGATCAAAATTCCTTCCAGAAATCCCCATAGAAATTTCCCTTACATTGTTTGATTGATACTAGGTCACATGCTTATTCCTGATTTGGTAACCCAATGGGTTACCATATTTACTTAGACCAATTATACTGTATACCCAGCCTTCCTCACCTAGCACTGGGTGAGAAATAGAAGGTATATTATTTTGAATCTCACTATTATCATGATTCCTTTGACAATCTTTAGAATTCATGTTGGCACTGTCAGTTTATCTTTCTAATCCTCAGTTTCCTGCTCGGTAAAACAAAGGGACTGAATTTAGACTAGGGTCAGGAAAATCTCTGAAGATTCCTTCCAGTGCAGACGGCTTGTTGGTCCCTTAGAGTTTTTCACAGTTTCCCTTATCCATTCCAATGGGGCTTGTAGGGAGCCTAGCTCCATTCTGATTTGATTCCAGGAACTACAATCAAGGTGTAGAGGTGAGGAAGAAATTTTTCTTTTCATTTATCTTTAGCCAAATGTACTTTTTTCTCCATCTGACTTTGCTTGGGGCCATAGGCTTGTATTATCTTGTATTATAATGTACTTCTATTTAGATAGCACTGAAAAAATTGAAATCAGGGTGTTCAGTGTTAAAACCCCTGGTTTAAAGTATGTCTTTGTGGTTTGGCTTATCTGTTATTTTATTTTAATTAATTTCTTTTTCTTTTTCTTGCAGCCCTAGCAATTGTCTGCTATTTTAAAACACTATGATGCTTAAATATTCCAGCTGCCACATAGGACAGGTGTCTGACGATCCTCAGCACAGTCGTTGAAAAATAGAACTTTAGCCTGGAATACATTCTCTGGCATAGCCATAGTCAATCACCAGTATAATTAATGTAAATAGACACTGGATAGCTTTTGTTTGAATTCCAATGCAGCACAAAGAGACTTTCATTGTTTCCAAAAAGAAAATGTTTGAGATTAAAATGTAGAGTTTTATGACTTAGAGGAAATTTTATAGCTTACTCCAAAAAGGGTAAGGCACAAAATATTCTGTGCCAAAGGATGCATATTTGGCATTTTTCCTATGAATCCCTTAGTGTAAGTGGCATGATGAGATTTTCTTGGTTTCAACACAGATGATGTGTTGAGGTAGTGCTGAGGCTGAGAGGTGGGTGGGATGGGTCTTGGAGAAGGAAAAGATTTGTTTCGCAAGGTTTGTGGAGAGCTGATGCAGTAGTGAAGCTAAGACGAGGGGCGTTTACTTGCTACTTACATTGAGTTCACTAACATCTGCAGCACTTTACTTGCATTATCCACACCATTACCACAGGAAACCTATAAAGTAAGTATTCCTCTCCTCATTTTACAAATAGGGAAACAGAGAAGATTAAGAAAATTTCCCAAGCTCACAGAATTATTAAATGACAGAACTAGGACTCAAACCCAGGTTTGATTAATTTTAGAGACATGCTTTTAACCACTTGGACGCTGACAACTATGGAATTGTTGGTATGAAAAAAACGTATTCTTGAGGTATATTATCTATGGTCTTAATATCAGAGAAGTGCAGTTGAGTTGCTATTAAAGAATGTGGTAAAATTTTAAAATGGATAACATACAAAGGTATAAAAATAATTATAAATACTTCTGTTTGGGGTAAAAGGTATCAAAATAGCCATGCTCAGTGGAGGGGTAAGGAACTCTTAGCAGAGATTGATTAATTGGGAGATAGTTGATTAATCAGGAGTTAATTGATTAATTGGGATTGATTAATTTGGGAGTAGGTGGGAAGATAGGAAGTTATATAAAATAAGGGAGAGATAACTTAGTACCTGGAAAAAAAAAGAAATGGAAATCAGTAGAAGCTAAGAGTTCAATGGAAAAAAAAAAAAGGAATAAAAGAGATTGGAAAGGAACAATGAATGTAGCATGGAAGATGCAAGATGACGGGAGTTCAGGAGCTAATTACAGCAGTGGGAAAAAAGTAATGTGTAAGCTGGAAGCCAGAGATAAGAGCCAGGTAAATGAAGAAGTTGGGCCCCAACAGGAAAGAATTATGAAGACTAGAAGGAGCAGGAGCCATGTGGAAAAATATCATGTAGCACTTTTAAGCTTGACCTGTCATCTATAGCAAAACCAGCAGGCTTGAGTACCAAACTGACCTGACTGAACTATGTTGAAATGTACTATGGTTTTATATCCATATGCACTTGGTCTGTGGAGTTGTGGGAAAAGCATCAGTGAGTAGGAAGCCTAAGGATATGGGTCAAGTGTTAAATATGCTATTTACTGTCTAGCTGTGTGACCTTATATAAGTCACTTGCGGTCTCTGAGCCTTCATGTAGTCATCCATAAGATGACTTGTTTATATTAAATGGGATGTGGTATGCTAAAGAGCTGAATGCATAGTGATACAGAATTACTTTCTGTAATACCCTTTTTTAAATATTTTAAATGAAAAATTAATGAACTTATAAATTAAAAGATTCAAAAGGGACAAAAAGGTATACGATGAAAAGCAATTCTCCTTCCCACCAGTAACTCTGTCCTACTCCTTAGGACATTCACCATAAACAGATATCCTGAATTCTTCTAGAATTATTATATATAAAATCTCCTTATTTTTCTTTTTTACTATTTTAAAGGGGATAAACTAAACTTTGCTTTTTTTCATATAATAATATATTCTGGAGATCATTTTCTAAAAGCACATGTAAATATACCTTATTATTATAAGGGTTTGAAAATATCAATTTATTTGACCTGTCCCCTCTCGATAGATAATTAGATTGTATTCATCTCTTTGGTTATTACTAACAGATATTAAGAACTTACCATGTACATATAGCCTATTTTTTAGGATTGTTAGACAAAGTAGGCGTATTCCTTCCCATCCAGGAACTCATAACCTAGTAATTGTAGTTGGCTGATAGCTCTTTACCTATACACAGGACCTAACACAACCTCTTGAATAAACATTCCCCTTACTCAGAAATGCCTTTTCCTATTTCCATATTGCAACTTTGCTCACAAATTTCCAATCTGTCTTTCTGTTTACAGAAGATATGCAAAATTCCTTTTGTGTGATCTCTTTATATCTCTTGATTTTCTTTTGTGTTTGCTACCAAAGGGTCTGCACATAGTGAGAAGATTGTGCATGATCTGTGAGCTCTACCACACCTAGAATTAGGGATCACCAATATGAGCAAAAAAATTGGAGGTACAAATAATATTGTCATATATAACTGGCATATAAATTACAGATGTATCTATGACTAAAAACCTTGTGGATATAAACCAAATGCAGATAAATATAATAAAATATATAAAATATAATCAAATAATGATAATGCTATTCAAATGCTTCAAATTTGCACAGTGCTTTATTTCTTAAAATATGTTAACACATGTGAGCCCATACACTCTGATCACTGGATAAATAAACAGATTCTTGCAAGTGCTTTGGAAATGAAACTTTTTTATCATTTTAATTTTGAAGAAATAAAGTTAAAATAAACTTTAGAATTTTAGAGTCATAGAAATTTAGTGGTAGGAGGAAACTGACAGTTTAATCTAGTGGTTCTTAAAAAGTTTTATGGGTCTTAGATCCCTTTGAGAATCTAATAAAAGCTATGATCTCTTTCCCAGAAAAATAAAATTTATGATATACCTTTGAAGAGTCCATACATGCCCTGAAGCAAAAATAGAGCAGTATTTTGTTTTGTTTTCAAATAGCTTTATTAGGGTGTAATTTACATGCCATAAAATTCATTCATTTTAAGTGCACAATTTAATGAATTTTAGTATATTTACAGAGGTGTCCAACCACCACCACAATCTAATTTTATAACATTTCCATCACCCAAAAAAAAATTTAAGTCTATTTACAGTCACTCCCCATTCCTACTTCTAGGCTTACACAACCACTAATCTATTTTCTGTCTCTCTATATTTGTAGCTCAGAGTTTTAAAAACATTTTACTTCTATTAACAATAAGAAATATGTTTAACACCCAACTCACAGATAGAACAAGTTTATAGACAAATACTCTTGTTCTGTGCAATGTATTCTCATGTATTCCAATCCATTACAAAAACTGATTTTATGACCAACCAAATGGTTACAAACCCAGTTTGACCAACCCTGTCCTAGAGAGTCTACCCTAAATGAAAACCCAGCCCAATCTAACCCTGAAGCAGATGGCTCCTTTGTTAACAGCTGAAGAAACAGGTCCAGCAATGTGACTTGCTCAAGACAAAAGCCAGGTCATAGCAGAGCGATAATGCTATTCAAATTCTTCAAATTTGCACAGTGGATTAGAATTCAGTTCTCTTTTGTCCTAGAGCACTTCATTATTTGTTCTACTCTTGATTTCCATGACCTAAGAACAAGCACAAAAGGGGTTTATAAGAAGCCACAACAAATTGATACGTGATCAGGAGAAAAAGTATTTAGTGTGTTATGGTTTGAGGCAGGAGAAGAGAAACTTGATTCTTCCTGGGGAAGTGGGGTGCATGGATGGTGAAGCAGTATGGGGCTGCTCTGGACCACAGGAGGAAGGCACACCTGCTGCAAGGTGACCAAAAAGCACGCCCTGGAGGCCACAGCTTGAGGCTAATTGCCCTCCATCGTGTTCAGGTTATTAGAGTTGAAGCCAAACATCCTTTTCCACTGAGATCTCTTTTGTGGCTCTGTTGCTCAGGAGGTTCTGGAATGTTTATAATCTTCTGCAGTGACTCTGCAGTCCCAAAAGAAGTTCTTTCGTTTGCTTTCTGTGGTGCCTGCAGGCTGTTAGCCCATCTGCATTCGGAGCATATGCCTACAGTGCATCTTCATTCTTGTCTGCCTTTGCTGTGGGTTGAAATGTTCTCTCTCCATATACTGCTGAATATTCACTGTGATGCTTGTGAAACCTACTGCCTTCCATTCATATTTTGGATAGCAAGTAGCAAATTGGTGGGTAATGGTAGGTGAAGGGTTAAGAATTCAGTTGTTTAGCAGATAATCACACAAATGATTGAGAATAACAGTGAAGACGGCAATAAAGGAAAGGTATAGGGCCCCCTGAGAACATATAATGGGTACCCGGCCAGGCCCGAAGAGTGATGAAATCTAAGCTTTTGATCATTATAGTTTATAGGATGGAAGACAGGCATGCTTTAAATTTATGAAGGACCCCAAGACCCTCATTTTTTAGTTTTAAAAGTGTCTACATTTTCTAAAAGATAGGTGAAGTACAATGAGAGCAGCTGTCAGCTTCTTTGGGCAGAGAAATGTATGATTAACCTTTTTTTTTTTTTTTTTTTTTTTTTTTTGAGCAAGGCACTTGTGGAGAGAAGTCACAAAGGGTGAGGATTCCATTTCAGATTTCAATCCTAGATTGATGAGGAATGGGGCTAAGGGGGAGACAGAGAAAGTACTGTTTATCTTCTTGCCAGAGGGAAGAACCAGACACGTGGGAACTAAACGCAATCTAGCTTGAGCACAGTGTGAAGAGACTTGGGGAATGAAAAAAAGAAAAAAATAAATAAAAAGAAAGAGCATGCAAAGTTCTTGTAGAAAATTAAGAAAACAAGAAAACCAGGAAATACAGGATTCCAGCATGGTGAAAGAGAACTGACAGTTGAGTCAGGAGAATAGAAAGTGAATCCCTGTATGTGTCTATACGCAGATTTGGTGTGACCTATTTCTTGTCCTTCCCCAGTACAAAAGTTGGCTTGGAACGCCTAAAAAGACTTGTTGGGCTCATTTGTTGGGAAGGGAAGGAATTCTGGAGGATATTTGGGCAATAAGGTCCTAGGGGGGAAAAATCCCAGACTTGAGGCATTGTCATTCTCCTTTTCCAATTAACTTCTGTGACTTTAGATGAGCAATAAGTATTTAAAAGTATTTAAAAGGTTACCAAGATGGGATCCAACAATGGGAAGTCTCTGAATCATGGTTGTCATTAATAGGAAGATGAATTTTAGGCTACCAGTGGCACACGTCTTATTAGAATGGAGAATATATTTGCCTGGTCTATAGTTTTATGAACTGGACATGGGAGGTATGAAGAGAAGATGAAGAGAAACACCAGACTAACTGTCTATGGAAGAGCTGGTTGACAGGAAAACATTATAGGAGCTTCTCAGGTTTTGACAAGTGAAAATAGGCAGGGAAGCGAAAAATAACACTGAAGCTTTAAACATCCATCCCTTATGTGATATGGACCTAGCAAACAAGATGAACAAAATAAGCCTAAGACCATAATCAGCAAGCGTGAATTCAGATGCATCACTTGGTCTACAGTGCCAGAGCCCTCAAGTGGAAAAGTACAGTGGCAGAGCCGGGAGAGGGGAGAGGTGACGTGTGTCAGGATGCTGCATACCTGGAAGAGAATCCTTCTACCTGCTGGTGCAAGCACACTGCAGAACAGGAGAAAGGATGAAAAAACAAACAAACAAACAAAAAAACCCAGAAAAACAGGCCATTGTTTTTTAAGTAGAGTTGAGGCTCTCTGATGAGATAGATAAAATGAGCCATGCATTCCTGAAGCAGATTCTAAAATTGTCACAGAAAAAATATATATACAGTGGTGATAGAGAGTTTCAGCCAGCTGATCATCTGCATGGATGTCTCAATAGGCTGAAGTTAACCAAGTTCTTTTCTGGCTTTATTGACAACTATATTCACCAAAAAAGTCAGTTACGTAAGCAAGTGGTATTATCTGTCATCCAATGTAAATAATTTCATGATGTTAGTCCATTTGAACAGTATGTTGGTCTCCTTTCCACCTGGAGAACCATAAGACTAACAAAAAGTTGCAACCCTCCCAGAATCCAAACAAAACATATGTCTGATGGTTGACTAAAACAATAAAATAATCTAAAATGTTATTTTCCTAATTTAGTAAATTCTTTTCTAATTCTCATTCAGATAGCTCTGGAGTCTTCACTCCCCTTTTTGCCTTGTAATGGAGGAGGTTTATGATTTTCCATTCGTATTACACGAAATGCAGAGAAGAGAGTAAGGGGCACTGAAGGAAGGAAAAATGGTGTACAAGACATGATTCTTCAAAATAGTATTTCAGTAAGATGAGAACGTGAAGAAGCCAGTTTGGCTGTAGTTGGCTATAGTGCTTAAGAAGGGAAGTAGTGGGAAGTAATTTTGGATAGATAGTTGGCAGTCAGATTGTGGAAGCCTTGAGCGCCAAGCTAAATTGTTTGAATTTTATATTTGGGGTATAGGAAGTCTTAAAATATTTGAGCAGAAAGTGTCAAAATGAGAATGATTTTTAGGAGTGCTAATTTGGGTGCGATGGCTAGGAAAAATTTGTGGGCCAAAGTGATTAGGAGATACTAAAAACAGAAGAAACCAGATAGGAGAATATTACAGTAGAGCAAGCACAAGTTGAGGAAAGGCTGAACTAGATTGATGATAGTGCCAATGGGAAAGAGAGATTATGCAAAAAAAGAATTGTTAGGGCTTGGTAAAGGACAAAGAGAGAGGTGAGATTATGCTGAAGTTTTGGGCCCAGGTGCCCAGGATAATGAAAGGGAAGACCGAAAAAATTATTGATATATGACTTCTTGGTGATGTCAGAAAACCCAAGTGTAAAAGTTTAAGAAGCAATTTAAGATATGGGAGGGCAGGTAAGGTCAGAATTTGGAGATATAAATATGGATTTTGAATTTATTTTCATAGGGAGTTTACAGCTGAAGCTACAATAATATGAGCTTCACCTAAAATATCCATGCCATTAGAACTATTTTTACCAAATTATGTTTTCCAGTGAATATGGTCTAAGGTAAGTTTTCATGTTTGTTATAGCCAGAGTTCAGTTTTATACAAGAGTCTGGCTTGTTTAAGCTGAAAGATATTTGGCTATCAAGAGGTTTGTGAAATCATTGTGACAAAGAGAGCTGAAGAAACAGGGTCTAGGATGAGCTTCCAGGAATGGCTCTCAAACCTTATTAGAGAACTGGGCATCTGGGTGAGCTGCTGCCACCTCCTCCATCAGGGCCAGGCAGTCCCTGGATCAGGAAGCCTGGGTTACTGAGGCTGACCATGAGACAGTGCTGCCTCCAGCACAAACCTTTCTAGGAATATGTATGTTGAACTCTACCTTTCTCTTCATGCAAGTCCTTCTGAATTTAAACCTAAAACCTGAATGTAAAAGGACCAAGAGATGTGGTTTTTTAGCTTTCCAGCTTCTGCATGCTAGAAGAGTTGGCCTAAATGTTGAGTAAACAATCCATAATATTCAACACTGTGTCTTAGCCTCATTTCACAGTAAATATCTAGAGTCAAGTTGAACTTCGAGAGTTTATATGATCCTCTTAATCAGACCAATGAGACTGCAATGCTGATCTTTCTGTGGGCACAATATCATGTTGTTCACCGTGTTTTCAGCATATTCTTTATAGGGCTAGTAGTTCAGGGATGACAATAAAGACCAAGAATCAGAGGTTGCGTCCAGTCTCAAAAGGAAAGCGTGCCATCATTGATTTATAATACCTGCCTAGGGTGAGGAAAGGGAGAGGAGGGGGCAGTGGCTTCTTCTATTTGCCACCGCCATACTAGATCACTGCTTCATTAGTGATATACTTATTGCTTTGTCTGTCACTGTACAATACTTTCCTTACATGTTAGAAGAAACAGACGCTGTAACATTTTGGCGAATAGTTTTTTTGTTATTTGGGTTTTTTTTTTTTTTTTTTTTTTTTTTTTACCAGTAGTTTTTTTTTCTAGTAGAAAACTAGTAGAACGCATACTAAGTCCTGAGTACCCTGAGTGTACTATGTGATCTTAACTATTTTATTTTTTAACTCTAGATTTATCCAATGTTGTCATCCCCACCCTCTCCCTCAGTTCCTCTATGACTCATCTGCTGATTTTATCTTATCTTTTTCCTAAGCTGCTTCCTTGGAAGGATCAGTCCCCTCAGTAGAATGCTTTTTGGAAATGCCATCAGTGCCAGGCAGTGTGGGGCAAAGCCAGAAATGTGTGCAACTTTCAACTCCCAAGAAAGGGAGCATCAGTGCTTGAGGGGGTGAACTTTGCTGCTGCTACCAGGAGACCTGGGAGATTTAATCTTAACTTTTCTAAATGTCTCTCTCTTCCCCTCTTTACTCATCTGTCAAGGTTACCTTCTTTCTGACACTTCATTGATGACCTTCTCCCAGCCCCACTCTAGACAAAATTAGCCACTCCTTTCTCTGAACTGTCTTATAGAGTACACCTTCTGCTGTAGCAAATAGCATATTACATTTTGGTTATTCATGTACATGTCATTTTCAAATCGAGCTATTCAAAGGCAGAAACTGTCGTCTTAAAACCATGATGTATTGAGTATTTTACATATAATATCTCATTCAGTTTTTACAGTAAACCTAAGAGGAAACAAGCTCGTAGGGGTTAAATATCATGCTCCACTAAAATGTAATTACTCAGTCGAAGTAGGGCTTGAAACTAAGTCAGGATTTATATCTATACCTAGCACAGTGCTTGGCATCAGGTGTGTAGAGGGTCAATAAATGCCCAAGTAAGTAATTAAATGTACAAACTGTATGTTACAAGAAAGTCTTTTGGCCATGGGATGAAAACAAGTCCTTTTAGTTACTCCCACAGCTGTGAGTATGCTGCAGACTTTAATTCAAACCAGACCTTAATACCTAGAAGAAGGATATATCACAAAGCCAAATTACCGGGAACAATGCTGTAACCACCTCAGTTAAGGTCATCTGCCGAGTTTGGCCTTCCCAATAATGTTGTTGACATCAGAAAAATCGTTTAAAGATTCAATTTAAATGTTAATACTGCAGTGTCAGAAACATACAACCATGAAACAAGAAAAAAAGCCTTCCTTCCATTGTGTGAAATGAGCTTTGTCATGCCTTGTGTTCGAATGGAAGATTTTCTTTTGCTAAATATTAAGACCTACTTCATGAACTTTGACAGAGCAATGCACTTTTCCAAGTTTGCATAGTTTGCATGGTTATCTGTTTTTGGTACCACTATCTCCAGTGTTCCTGAAGGAGTTTCTTGCCATAATTTGAATGAATAAAGATCTTTTCCAACTAAGATGGTTTTAGATCTAATGTTTTTTGTCTGCTGGCATTATTCATGAATGGCATCCAGGTGCCTGAGCTATTTTTTAGCTTTCCTTTTCTGCTCCAAAGTGGGTTTTTCCATCAATAGGTCTTCTTCCACATTTACCATCCATTGGGGTGGAGGTTGGGAGTGGCCGTGTGCTTCCAGGGTGCTGTGCTGGGAATGCTGGATACTATTCCCCTGTGTTCATGAGCTCACCCTGTTTCCATGTGTCACTGCACACATGTTGGATCCTGGTGGAAAAATAGTTTGGTTCAAATGGAAATAGCAGGAAGTAGGACAGCTGCATTTCAAAGCTTTTCATTTCCTTTTCCTCAGCATCCAGCATATGGCTCACAATAGGGTTACTGAGTGTATAGTTCTGCAGCTTCTCCCTGCCTTTACTTTTCTGTTTTGCTCCTTTGCTATCACCACTCCTAACCTTAAAGCCAAATAGTGTTCCCAATGTCTGACTCTTGGGAATATTAGTTTTATCTTAATAAAAAATTTCTCAAAAATCTAAACTCAGGAATTCTACTCATATACCCTCAGATTCTTTTTTAATGTGATCATCCACTGTAAGACTTAAAAAATATATATTTTGGGGGGGGAGTGGGGAAAGGTTTGGGAAGAGGCAGTGTGATTTATGACAGTCTTGTGGTAGCAGGAGTGGAGAGATTTGGTTTCTGGTCTTAGTTCTGCCTCTACCTAAATGACTATTTCAGACAAGTCATTTAAACATTCAGGGTCTGTAGAACAAGAGAGTTGAAGGTTAAAGAGATAATCTTTAAAATCCTTTCCAGATTTAAAAAAAAAAAAAAGATTCTGGGATTTTATTCATCTAGTTTTAGATGGTTTTTTTTTTTTTTTTTTTTTTTTTTTTTTTTTTGGTTTCCCAGAATTTTAGTGAAGTAGAATTTAGAGGATGTACAAAGTGTGAACAGAACTATTTTTATATGAGAATTTTCTACCATGACACATTCTCTATTGATTTGTGGTTCTATACTTTCTCTGTGAATTGAATTTTTCAAAATTATCCATAGTTCACAATATATTTATAGCCATTGGAATATAATTATATCGATCTAAATGACTATCAGATTGGCCACTAAATTGTTTCTGGAGCTATCCTAGTTTATTGAAAACAGGGCCTTAGTGTCTTCCTGAGAAGAAACAGAATAATTTATTTTAAGAAACTTAACTGGAATGGATCAGCCTTGGAGTTTGTGCTCACGATTCTAGCTTCTCCTCCCCTCCTCCCCACCTTTATTTTTATAATGAATTTACTGCTTACCTTCAACAAATCGATTCATCTCTCTGGGCCACAGGCTACCCAGTTAAAGAACAGTGGTATATTTCAAAATTATCTGGAATGTAAGGGCTACAGAGTTAAACTCTGTAACATGTTTCAGGTAGTCTGATAAAAACTGATAAAGACAATATCTTATTTTAGTCTCATTTTCTTCTTCATGCTATTAAAGACATTCAGTATGAGAAATGCTATTTCTGTTTTCCAAGTAGAATTTTTGAGAACGCTGACTATAGTAGCAAATATTTTTAAAGTCCATCAGGCATTTATTGATCATAAGCATTAACATTATTTATTAAACTTCAACTCATTAGCATTGCATTTTTTTCTGGGCACTATCAAATTTCCTTTTTTATCTTGGTGATTAAATGTATCCTATATCTACTAACAAGAGGGTGACTTCACTTTGTGCCAGACAGAAACTCGAATTCTCCCTAGAGACTTTAGATTGTTTCATTTTATGTACAGTGGATCAGAAGGGCCCCTTTCTTCATTTTATAAACACGACTTTTATCCAAGTATCTTTATTCCCTGGCCTAACTGAGCCATAGGTGTCCTTTAAAGTTGAATAGTACCCATTATTGATAAATATAATCTTTATGAAGATATTATTAATAATAATATAGGAATCTGTTCTTTACATTTGGATTTCAAATCTACATGTCTTTGCAGATTAAATACTTATATCCTTCCTTGAATAGTTTAAAACATCAAAGACTTATTTTGCTTTGAAATGGCCAACATGTTAACTAACCACATTATTAGCATCTAGATCCTTTATTGTTTTATTTTTTCATGGTTTTCAAATTTTACGCCAATTCTATGTAACAAGCCTGCACATCCTGCACATGTACCCTGAAACTTAAAATAAAAATTAAATTCTGCTAGGTCAGTGAGATGAGCATTTTACCTGCCAATGTGTGGTAGCGCAAGGGTGAATTCTGGTTTAGGGGGACCTGAACCTTACATAATTGGAGGTGGGAGAGGACTCTCTAAGAAAAAGAACACAAAGTAGGTATGATAGTTATATATACGTAGAAAAAGAAATCACACACACAACTTTAAAAGAGCTGACAAATACCACAAATTAAATTAACTTCCTGAAATTAAACTGTCCTTTTCCCAGTATTTTGGGATGTAAGCTCTTTGATTACCTCTTTACATGTCAACAATTTTTAAATTTTATATCATTTTCTATAAAGAGACTAGAATAAACTTTTCTCTAGCATGGTTGATACAAATTTGTTTTCTTATTGTTAGTTGTTTACAAAGGGTTTATTTTATTTCTACAACCCATGATTGATTGTGTAAAATTATGGATTTCTGTCTGTGGATTCTGAACCTAAAATTCTATTCACTTTAAGGAAAACCTAACTCTGACCAAGTGCCTGGTCTTTTTGACTTTGGAAATAATGTTCTTTATATCCCTGGTCCAGGTGTGAACATTCCCTTGGGGCACCAGTGCATGGTGCTAATGTGGCAGTATCTGATGTCATTTAGTAGAAGCAAGGCCTCTCTTTTTCCCCCTCCCCATGTTTCCTTTTGTTTGTGGTATCCCCAGAGCCTAGCAGTACACTTGGTACACAGCATGTGAAGAAGTAAAAAGATAGGGTCTTTTCAGGGTTCAAATCCTACTTTTGCCCTTTGACTTTTGGAAAATTAGTTTATGTTAATGAGGCTCAATTGTAAACCCAAGTTAATACAAACCTTTAAAAGTTTCTGTGGGAATCAGAGAACTTATGTATGGACATTGTTCCCAGATACTCCATGACAGAAAGAAGAATACATGTAAATTACATGTAAATTAGTTAATTTTTGTGAGCCTTGGTTTATTCATTTATAAAGTGAAATTATTAACACTTATCTTGAAAGGTTGTTTTGAGGATCCTAGATAATGCACTTAATTAGCACAGTTCTTAGAATATAGACAGCATTAATCAATATGTCAGCACTACTTGTGGGAAAGGCTCTTAGGGCTCACAAGATATTCTGGTGCTCTTCTATACTTCCCAGCCTACCTAGCAGTTTGGTTAGTGTCATATGAGTAGCTATAGCCAATGAAATATGAGGGGAAATTAGCATTTCTGGGCCAGGACAATTAAATGCCAGTGTATTTTCTGCACCTCTTCCCACCTCTGCAGCAGGAACCTTGGTGATGGTGTAGCTACAATATGCAAGGAAATTGCATCCCTGGGTCATTATCAAATGGGAACTTCTCAGGAGAGCTCCTGGACTGTATTGAACTTTATATGAACATGAATAAAATTTGATTATCTTACGCCACTATGATTTGAGTTTGTTATTTTATTTTATTTTATTTTACTTTATTTTATGGTTACTGCAGTTTGCCCAGCATCATCCAGTCATTATTATTGTTGTTGTTACTATTGAACAGAACTACTCAAACTTTGGCAATTTTGGTGATACATGGAGCTGAAGTGTTGGCGCCTACCCTCAGGTAATGGAGACAGTAAAATATTCCTGTTGCAAATCAGACCTCTACTTCTTTCACAAACATAGATTCCAAGAAAATTAAGTGAAAATAACATAGAAGGGAGAAAAAAGTGTATTAAATTTTCCATTTGGCTTACCAGCTAATCCTCTTTATTAGGCTACCTTATTTCCTTGAAACCCTTACTCTAAGAGTCATGCATATTTTCATGACTTATAATGTCTATCAAAGTTTTAGAAATTATGTTTTCTCTTCTAAATTTCATTGGTTCAACAATCCTCCAAGACATTTTTTTTTAAAAAAAAGGTCTAATTAGAGTTGTGTACTGTCTCTTCCAATAGGAATAAATCCTGTAATCACTGATTCTTGGCCAGGCAGCTGGGAAGTTACATTTAGCATTAAGGCGTTAGCAAGCACTGGCACAGAGTGAATATGTGTGTTTTTGGTTTTGGAGTAAAAACAAAAGTATTTGGTAAACCTCTATTAAACACTTTTTAGTGGTTTAATTCTAAATAGAATTCAGTTTACCCAGCTCTCTTTGAAGAGACTGCTGGAAATCCTAGCTTGGTGTGCTGTTTCCTGAACCCTGTGCAGTTGTTACTAGGGCTTCCAGAAGTAGACATAATTCAAGAGACCAGTGCAAATTATAGAAAGAAAAGTAACATCGATGTCAGGTTGGAAACAGGTATGAGGCTGCAGAGAAGTGGTAAGATCACAGTGCAAGAAGTTGGGAAATAAGGTAGGATACATGACCTGGACAAAGAAAGTGCTGGATCTTGTTCTTTTTGAATGCTGGTTATACACCTGAGAAGGGAACAGGCAGGTATCAGTGCTGAGGGGCAGATCATGGGCTTAAGGTTGTAGAACTAAATGATGCTCTCAGTCTAGTTAGAGAAAGATGATAAGACTTGGCACAAAGAAACATCAATAGTCATCAACTTGGGTGACCTTATAAAAGAAACATGCCCATGGATTTAAATATATATATGTTCATGGATTTTTAAAAAATTAGTAACATTTGACAGCATATTGAGGTTAAGGGGGTTTCATAACCTTAATCTAAGTATAAACAGATTTTTTGCTGCTAACTTATATATGGACCTTTTTCCCAGATACTCCATGACAGAAAGAAGAACAAGGGTTAAAAGAACACACACACACATCTAATGGGGCTCCTGAAATCTCCAGCTAAATCCTTTTATTGCAGAATATTTGGATAGTGATATCAGGCAAGCCTAACTTGAGAGGACTTCTGGATAATGGTGAGATGAACATACATTCTGAAAGATTTGAGGGAATTGACTTAATAAATTGCAAATATGTTCCAATATGAAGAAATGTAGAGGAAGAAGCTAGGGAGCAGGTGCTCTGCAAGCAGGAGGAGTCTTCATGCTGTCTCCTGAGCAGAATTATTTTCCAGATTTCTCTAAAACCCTAGTTTACTAACACTAGCAACAGACAAGTAGTTCCCCAGTCAAATAAGAAATCCTCCTGGAAAAGGAGAAGAAAGTCCTCCCGTGAGGGCTTCAGCAATGTTCCTATCTTCAGGAGCAGCTCCCTCCAGCAAGAGACCTGTCTATGATTCTCCCTTGGGTCAGTGTAGTCTGGTTAACCACCCGCTGGGCCCGCTAACTCTCTGCTGATTTCCATCCTAAACAATGACTCTCAAACTTTGGCTGGCATCAGTCACTTGGGGTGTTGGTTTGTAAAAGCACACATTGCTGACCCCACTCAGAGTTTCTGATTCAGCAGGTCTGGGGTGGGGCCCGGTAATGTGCATTTCTAACTAGTTCCCTAGAGATGCTATTGCTACATCTTGAAGAAATGCTGCTTTAATATATACAGAAGTGTTTTTAAATAGTTGTTTATTAACAAATATAGATCATTTTCTGTAATCCTGGGGTACACTTACTAACCACTTTTTACTGCTAGATGCTGAGTGTTTAAAATGTTTCCAAAGATCTCTGAATCACAAAATCTCAGAAGCTCAAGTGTTGGGCATTACCTTATGGAGCCAGATTTTCTAATTTTGTCTTCTTCTTCCTTTCTTTCTTTCTTTCTTTTTTTTTTTTTTTTCTGAGACAGAGTCTTACTCTATTGCCCAGACTGGAGTGCAATGGCATGATCTCAGCTCATTGCAACCTCCACCTCCTGGGTTCAGGCGATTCTCCTGCCTCAGCCTCCCAAGTATCAAATTACACGCATCCACCACCATGCCCAGCTAATTTTTGTATTTTTAGTACAGATGAGAGTTCATCATGTTGGCCCGGCCAGTCTCGAACTCCTGACCTCAGGCGATCCACCTACCTTGCCCTCCCAAAGTGCTGGGATTATAGGCGTGAGCCACCGCGCTCGGCCCTTCCTTTCTTTATGAAGCTTTAAATACAATTTCACTCTTTATGCTGCAACTCAATATCTCTAAGCTTTGTGGTAAAAAATCAGTCTTCCTCTCTGGCCAACTGTTTATCAGTAAATGATTTGTTTTTTCACCTTTTTTCTTCTTTATAGGTAAGGATGGTGGTCTACAGAATACATTAACTTTTATAAAAAACATTGTAAATGGACAGGATATTATTAGAATCGGTCCTACTTATGATCATCTCCCTTTTCAAAAATATCACTGCTCAGTGCTAGCTGGCTTTCTGTTCTATTTTTTGATCTTATATTGTTTTACTGTATGGGTAACATGATATAATTCTTGCAGATGAGGATCCAATTTATTTCTTGTTTTTTTAGTTCTTCTGAAAATTCTTTTTTTTTCTTTTCTGTAAGTTCATAACATGTTAGTATCAGAGGGACTTTCTATCACAAGGTCTCCTTACTTGCTTTTTTTCATTTGTTTACATTATATTTTTAAAATTGTGGCAAAATATACATAACATAAAGCTTATTCTTTTAACCTTTCGAAAGTGTATAATTGAATGTTATTAAGTATATTTTACAAGGCTATGCTATCCATTTTCAGAACTATTTCATCATCCAAAACAGAAACTCTGTACTCATTAAATAGTAACTTCCCATTCTCCACTCTCTATGGCCCCTGGTAACCTCAATCCTACTTTCTGTCTCCAATAATTTGCCAATTCTAGGTACCTCATACAAATGGAATCCCACAATATTTGTTCTTGTGTCAGGCTCATTTCATTTGATTTACCATAATGTTTTCAAGGTTCATCCCTGCGTGCTCTTATAATCTGTATTTCTTATTGGAGCTTGCATTTTTTCTAGAGTCCTTTTCCAAGAGAAATCTCTCCTTTTTATTTTATAATCATCTTCCCTTTTTTTAAACTGTTTTTTAACTGAGTCTACTTATCATAAAGGTATGGGTTCTGGAATTGTTTCTGTTTGGCCTTTACCAGCAGGTGAATAGAATTCTGTGTGCTGATTATTTATTCTGTGACTCGTGCAGAGTGTCTCTGAAATCTCTGATGTTATCTTATTCCTTCGCCAGCCACAGCAAGCAGAGTTTTCCCAAAACATTTTAGGAGTCTTTTAGAATTTCTCCAAGAGGTCTCTTTCCAATTCCTTCCGAAAGTCATCTGTAAAGCTGAGGGCCTTAGAAATAGGGAGGAAAAAATACCTGTTAGGAGCTGTATTGAATGGACCTTACCTGCAAGGAAGTTGTCTCTTTAGCATTCTGTCATTAACATGGTTATTGTTTTTTCTCATATATTCAGTAAATAAAATAAGTAAATGCTACTGTCATGAAAAAGTTTAAAAGAAAGGAGAATTTTTAAATCACTAACTGTATTTTGCTTCATAAACCTTTGCCTTACATCTGACAAGGCGGCAAGCACATGACTCTCTGCCAAAGGCAAAAAAAAAAAAAAAAAAAAAAAAATCAACAATCTTCTGATAGATATAGTTAGAAGAGAGTGACATCTTTCTGTTACCTATGAGTTCAGCCTGCATATCAATTTATAATAGTTGTGGAGAATTAAAGGTTGTCTCCAAGCAAAGTAAGTAGTAAAGACAAAACACTGGATCAAAAGAAACCCAATGACAGTGGATTCTTTTCTCATCACTGCAAGTCACACTAACTTACAACTGCTTGAAAACAAGACTGTGCTCAACTACTATCCAACTATCAGCTGGATAATATCAAGCATCCAACTGATTAAAAATAAAGATCTCATTAGTGTATCTTTGTGTGTGTGTGTGTATTTTCTATTTTTAGTTATTTAGTCTCCAGTATATATGTGTGTGTATATATACACACATATACATTAATATATATACACACTGTGCACACATGATTTGAAGACATCTAAGTAGCCACTAGTTTCTTCTTTTTACCTTCTTTTAAAACATTGATTAGTACTAATTAGTGAATGATGTTTAAGAAAATAGTATTTTTAAATTTCATTTTGTATATGATAGACTCTATCCAATTAGAAAGAAAGAGACTACATGTTATTTTTACTGGATTTGCAATTTAATGGACCAAGCTTGGATTCCTTTCTGAGTTCAAAGTTACTTAAGCAAAATGGGAAGCATAAATAGCGTTGTGTATACCTTTTATAGGCAGATAAAATAGAAAGTACTTTTACAGAACCATCAGCCTTACACATACATTTTGCCTCAATTCTTGATATTACATTTCCTGTCCAACATTATGCATTCAGAAAGTTATTTTTTAAAAAGGGCTTACACTACAGAACCAAAGAATGAAGAGATGATTATAAGGATGGAGCTTTAACTCCTTTGCCTTACTTGAAACTCTGCTAGTTGAGAACTTGAAGCATCCAATCCATGTTGCTGTTGAATTTTCCAGAATGGAAATTTTTAATTGATATTAAAAAGAACGTTTTCTATTTCTAGTTATTTGTTCTCTAGTACTGTAAGTACAACAAATTCTTTCATTCAAATATAGTCAAACAAATATTTAAAGGAAACTTTGTCAAGCCCTGATTCCTAGTTAAAGATTAGTAAGCAGAGTTCCTTCTTGCAAAGTGTTACCAATTTGGCAAAAGTAAAAGAGGAATAAGATGAGTATACACATATGGTTAAGGTAAAGCAGAAATGCCAAGGTACGGTACAAAGTTTTAGTCAGGGAAGAGATCAGGTGCTCTTGGAACGATAAGAAATAATTTTAGGCCAGGTGCAGTGGCTCACACCTGTAATCCCAACACTTAGGGAAGCCGAGGTGGGCAGCTCACTTGAGGCCAGGAGTTCGAGACCAGCCTGGCCAACATGGAAAAACCCTGTCTCTACTAAAAATACAAGAATTAGCTGTGTGTGTTGGCACATGCCTGTGATCCCAGCTCCTTGGGAGGCTGAGGCAGGAGGATCACTTGAGCCCCGGAGGCAGAAGTTGCAGTGAGCCGAGATGGTGTTACTGTACTCCAGCCTGGGTACACAGCCAGAGCGAGACCCTGTCTCAAAACAAAAAAAGAAAGAAGAAAGAAGGAAAGAAAAAGAAAGAAGAAGGAAAGAAAGAGAGAGAGAAAGAAAGAAAGAAAGAAAGAAAAGAAAAGAGAAGAAGGAAAGAAAGAAAGAAAGAAAGAAAGAAAGAAAGAAAGAAAGAAAGAAAGAAAGAAAGAAAGAAAAGAAAGAAAGAGAAAAGAAGGAAGGAAGGAAGAAATAGATTTTAGATGGTAGCATCTGAGATTGGTCTTGATTCTCAAAGTTTAGTGTGCATCAGGATGAAAGAAAGAAGAAAGGAAGAAAGAGAGAGAGAGAACGAACTAAAGAGTGAGAACGAACGAATGAATGAACGAACGAGAGAGAACGAATGAAAGAACGAATGAACAAGAGAGAGAAAAAAAGAAAGGAAGAAAGAAAGAAGAAAGAAAGGAAAGAGAAAGAAAGAAAAGAGAGAAAGGAAGGAAGGAAGGAAGGAAGGAAGGAAGGAAGGAAGGAAGGGAAAAGAATTTAGATGGTAGCATTTGAGAATGATCTTGATTCTCAAAGTTTAGTGTGCATCAGGATTACCTAGAAGACTTGTTAAAACACAGATCGCTAGGCCCCATACTCAACATTTTTTATTTAATATGTCTGGAATGGGGCCCAGAATTTATATTTCTAACAAGTTCCTAGGCGATTCTGTTACTGCTTTTTCAAAGACAACTCTTGGAGAACCACTGCTTTAGAGAGATTAAAAAGGAGTGGAGAATGTTCAGCAAAAAGAAAGAAAATGAGCAAATTTGAGAGGCAGGAAACTGAAGGGTACTTTAAATAATAATAATAGTAATGACAAACAACTTTTTTGAGTTATCTCAATTTTGCCAATGAGGAGATTAAGTTTCAGAAAGGTTAAAGAATGGGCTTGAAGTCACAGAGCTAATTATTGGCAGAGTCAACAGTTCAGAACCTTATATCTAATTGCCATGATTAATACTAGGAGTTAGTACATCTTGATTGACGCAGGCATTTTGTGAAGCAGTAATGAAAGTTAAGGCTTAGGATACAGGTTGCAGTTGTATTTTAGAGGGCTTAAGTGCCAAGGTAAGGAAGTTTATACTTAGGATATCAATAGAGATATATTTAAATGTTTTGAGCAGGATTAATTAATTGAGTAGCAATGAATGTAATCAAGAGAGAGAAAATAATGGAAGCCTAGTTAGAAGCCTTTTATAAGAGCCCAAGTAAAAGGAAAGGAAGGAATAAACTAGGGCATTTGCAGTTGGAATGGAGTAGAGGGTATAGAGGTAAGAGCTATTTTTGTAGGCAGACTATAGTGGTGATTCCCAATCTTACCACCAACTGTGATTCCGTGATCCAAAAGATTTTGTTTATGAAGCAAACTGTATTTAACTAAACAAAGATAAACATGTTCCATTTGAGACTAGTATTTTTCCCATAAGACACAAATCTAGATTGTAACTAACAGTTCATAATCACCAAATATTAAAAAAAAAAAAAAAAGTCACAGCACTGTCCTGGTTGTGATAAGTACCAAACTTGAACAAGGGAGCAGAAATTTCAAAATATTTTACTGCTTTGCATATCAGATCCTTGTTACTATGCCCACGTCCAAGGTCAGTCACGTGATCAACATTTTAGATTTAAGTCTGATCTACATTCATGTTTCAGGTATTCTTCTGATGTTATCAAAAGACATTGTAATGTTTTAATAATCCTTAGACAATAAGTGTTACCATACTGATATAAAATAATTTCAGGCTGGTCATGGTGGTCCATGCCTGTTATCCCAGCACTTTGGCAGGCCGAGGTGGGTGGATCACTTGAGGTCAGGCATTCGAGACCAGCCTGGTCAACATGGTGAAACCCCATCTCTACTAAAAATATAGAAATTAACTGGGCTTAGTGGTGCACACCTGTAATCCCAGCTACTTGGGTGGCTGAGTCATGAGAATCACTTGAACCCAGGAGGCAGGGATTGCAGAGAGCTGAGATTGCACCACTGCTCTCCAGCCTGGGTTACAGAGCAAGACTCTTGTCAAAAAAAAAAAAAAAATTCAGCCAAAGCAAAGAAACCCATGTGGCTTTATTGGTAAATATGTAATTTAAAGTAGGTATTTTAAAATTGAATATATCTTTCCTGTCTTTATGGTTCTAAAACTATAGGATTTTGCTACCTGATAATGTGTGTGGGGTCTAGAAGTCAAGGAAGACTCTCTAGGTTCAGATCTGTTTTGGAAGAGGGTGGAGTATTGAACAAGACAGGAAGGTCGGAAAAGAACCCCTCTAGGAAGAGTTGGTGCTGAAGATAAGATGGAGTAAGAGAGGCATATTGAGCTGTCGGTTTAACTCAGGACCCATGGCAGAATATTGCTACCAATCAGCCATTATAAAAACAAGAAGAATTGAAACTTTTTGGAGGCCAGAAAAACCACATTGATATTTCTCTCCAATGTGAAATATTTTAACCTGAAAAACTTCTAGATGCAATTTTCAGATAAAATAGGCCTATTCTAATGGTGAAGTAAAAGTTCCACTTATACTTTCTGTCACTGCTCGTACCTGTAAATCCCATGGGAGGAATGTCATGATTTCCTTTAGACGTAACAGTCGTAGCCCACAAATAAGCCGCCATGAAAGAGTCAAGCAACAGGCCTCCAGTAGCTGCAGCTGGAGAAATCACTGGATAAGGTGATCCAATTTCTACACAACAGGATCTAGTCTCTCCTCCATAGTAGCATTTAGTCTGGAAGATAGTCATTCTCATACTGTCAAAAGCCAGGGTGCCAGAAAAGGGAATCTTCGCAGAAGCAAGTATTTTACAGAGGACTTGAGAGAATGTCTCTCCCTAGGTTTCAGTATCTATTCCATAGCAAATTAGGAACAACAATAGCTAGAGTTATAAATACAATTCATCATGTGTATTTTGAAATTGAATTTTGAGCAATTAGCATAAAAATACTGAATATGCATTGCAAATTAGCATGCCACCCTTGCTAAATGAAATAACAGCCCTGACATGTACTTAAGTAGAAAGTGGAACTACACAAAAATGGAGGAATATCAGTAGATAACATGTAAACCAGGATGATGAAAAAAGAGGACACAAGTAAGATCACCATAGGTATATTATTCTTAGCTACATATAGCTAACTGAGTCACCATTCTCTAAGGAGGAAAAATTAGAAGGAGTGCTGAAAGGGAATAACTCCAGACTGTTAATTACTTACAGTGAATATATGTTTGCATATATTTGCTTAAATTAGCTGTTAAGGAAGCTCTATTTAATTTATTCCTCAGTGTGGGCTGAGTCATCAACAATTATACTTTTCACTTTTTTCATAGAATCCAGGACAAGAAGAATCTTCCAAGTGTTGCTAACCAGAAGTGAGCAGATCCAAGTAGCAACTGCAGCCAAGCCATTAGTCCATGTATGGAGAGACTAGAGAGAGCATCCCCGCGTGGTGATGCCTCAAGCTGCAGGAGCACTCGACCAGAGTCAGTGTAGCCCTTGGCAGCTGATGAAGCATAGCCTGGGACAAAGGGAAGTTTTAGCAATGAACCGATAGGTCAAGGCTAACCAGAAAGAATGCAGCTGGGTAATGCAAGCTATCCTATCTTGTAATTAAAAGGGTTTTCTGTGTAGTTACCTGACGTAGTTACTAAATGGCTTGCATGAAATAACATGCAGCATTCTGTAGTTACTGTGCAATTACCTTATATCATCACCCTACAGTCAAAAGACAAAAAGAAAATTCAGGGTGAAGCTTTTAACCGCAATTTGTAGCAAAGATGTTTGGAATAAAAACACATTGCTTGTTACCACTGGCTCTTGTGTTAATCACCTAATTGCAAATTGGTATAGATTTTTTTTTTTCTCTTCCCACAGGCATTCAATGGCTCAATTTTTTCCTTCCTGTTTGGAGGCTTGGAAATAAGACTAGTGAACCATGGGACTGTATTCTGAACCTACAGTTCAAAGATGGAATATAATATAAAAATGGAAATGTTCTGTAAAGCAGTATATACATCTTTATTCACAGAAAAGCCTATCAAAAACTCCACATTCTGGAGAATACACTTGCTGCCTTTGAATATTGCTTTCCTTTTACCATGGTCCATTCTGGCATTTTGACCCTCGTTTCTTAAAGAGAAGAAGACTTAAATCCACACTTTGCTTACTGTATTCTATAGGTGACTGTCACCTTCTACTAATGGAAATGACAGTGACCACTGGTTGGTTGTGGCACCAAGAGAACAGTCTGCATAGTCATCCCTGGCACCTAGATCTGTGCCATTCAAGATACTCATACAAAACATACAGCCTTCTCAGGTGGATGAGAGAGCTTAAGTAGACTAGTGTGAAGAAAGCTAGTTAGCACAATGTTCTACCAAAGGAAAGGGATAAATGAACATATGGGGTCTGGGAAGTTATCGTCTTACGTCTTTCTTCCTCCTCCTTTTTATTTTTAAACTTCCCTCAAATGCAAAATCTGTTTGTTACAGAAAATTATATCTGTAGTGATGAAAGGTATAAAGAAGCAAACAAAAAATTACCCTTTCCCCCACCTTGAAATTAATGCAAATTCTTCCTTTTTCAAGATTTATTATTTCTATTTTTCTATACTTCTGAATATATTTATTTCATTACATAAAATGAATGTATATGTTCATCAGTCAGGAAATATTTTGAATCTCTAAGAACTAGTTTCGGCAAAGATAAATTTCAGGTCAATACGGTGTAGAGATTACAGATGATCCTTTTATGAGCTATTGGAAGGAAAAGAAAATGCAGAATTGGTCATCTCATCCAGTTGTCACATAACACAGGACCAGGATATGTGTGTGTGTGTGTGTGTGTGTGTGTGTGTGTATGTATATATATATCTGATTTTTATGTTTTTTTTTTTAGTCTGGTTGAAATACTATGTTCACCTCCATTTTGGCTCTATTCCCAGAATCTTCTTTTTCATAGCTCTGGGTTATAAACTTCAACTAATTATCTTAATGTATTTATTTTATCTTATAGTGTATTTAATTCAAAGTTTATGTTTGTAAAAAACAAACTCATCTTATAAAATGTAACCATGAGGGAAGAAACAGCACACATCCAAATAATGAATAAGCAGGGTGAAAGAAAAAAGAAAAAGCTGTGACTGCGTCTTGAGTTTGCAATCTCACCTGCTCAGTTAAAACCCCCTTACTTTCCGAACCACACAAAAAGAACATTTTTTGTTGTTGTTTTAAAATCGCAGCTGAACATAACACCAATGAAATAATTTCATTCCTAGCAGCTTAAAAAAAAATATCTAGTGTCTCTAAATCAAAGATTTTCCTCTTTCCTTTTTATAATGGGCTGAACTTGTCATCATGTTGTAATTCAAAGGCTTTCTAAAAACTAACCTTATTGAGTGGATAAGGTGATAAACCTCATTGGCTCTGGTTGAAAATGTAAAAACTGAAATGAAAATGTTGAAGGCAGGAAACAGGTTTTTGTCAATAAATTCACATGGGATGAATGAATAAATTAAAATTTATCGAGTTTAGGCCTTCTAGCCTTTCGTAAATAGTCACAGGTTGACCTGGCTCCCAGACCGATTTTGCTAGGATACCCTTAAATCAAGTGTCTTAGCTTAAGACTAAACCAAATTCACCCAGCCTTTAGGTACATATAAACATGTCTGAAAAATTCGCAGAGGAGGTAAGGACTATGTTGTGTTCTTGAGTCTTGTGAGCAAAATTTTATTTCTGGAAAGAAGGAGTTTGACTAATACTATAGAAAAGGGGTGACACTGTGTCTTCCCCCTCAATTTAATCCTTAATACTCAGACTAATCCCTGGTACATACATGTAACAGGTTCAGTAACTTTGCCAGAAAGTGGACTAGAAGCTTCGGTAGATGATGGCCTTGGCTGCAAGTATTGTACTCTCAGCTAGACACGGGTGGTGGTTGCTGCCTTTGATGTCCTCAGTAGGAGGAAATATTACCCTATAAAAAGGACATTAGTTTGTGGAACACAGAGGAAGAAGTTCTTGAGAAGCCTCATACTTCTTAGCAGAAACAGAAGCTGAGTCAGGAAATACGGTTTTGTGATCATTGTTTTGACAATATATTTATTCTCTGGCTGTGATGACCTAGGAAACATGGATTTTCCACCAGCTTAGAGTTTCTGCTAGAATAAAGATGACTGAAGTGGGTGAAACAAATATCTGCGGCATTGAAACATGATTATATATGCATTTTAGACAATATTTATAGTTGAGATTTAAGTTAATTGGTTATATATGACTGATCTGCATGATTTAGTTGGATGTTGGGAGGGAAATACGACATTAGAATGTTTACCAACTGATAAAATGTGATTTATTAAAACTATATGGTGTGAAGAACATTATTAAATGCCATGGAAGGTTGACATTAGAGGGAAGCAAGACGTGTGTCGAATTCCTACCTCTACTGAATGTATCCATGTTTTTATAACCAGGACAATGCAGTTATACAATTGCCTTGCTTATGGGCTAAATGACTATCAGCAATTATTAAGGGTTGTTGTAAATGATAAGAATGTCTTTCAAGCTTACTTTGAAAAGGCTAACTATTGCTGGGTCTCCATAAACAAGGGTTTAGATAGGGATTTGGAGCCCAGATAGCTGGTAGAAGAGGTCCAAAGGACGGTACCGTACTTCAGGAAATATAGCTTATCAGGAGAGTATGCTAGATGCAAGGGCCTTGAGTTTTGTTCACTGCTGCAGCCATAGCTCCTAGAACAATGACACTCACTAAGTATTTGTTGAATGCATGAAAAAATGGATATGCAGTGGGGGCATCTCAGGTGGCTCAGGCAGCAGGGGAACCAACCAAAAGCAAATTATGTGAGCATGACTTAGCTTCAACTGAAATTAGAAGTCATCAAACTAGAAAAGGCCATGTCATCTTCCCCAGGAAGCAAGAAAGACAGTTCTGGTCCGGGATTAACTAGAGAGAAATATTTAGATCAAGGGCCACTGAGAAAAATTGGTAACCTAATGGACTCTTCATCAGCTATTTATGTCTGTTGCCGAATAACAAAGTTACCCCAAAACATATCAATTTGTTTTGGAACCCAGGAGCAGCTTAACTGGGTGGTTCCAGATCAGGGTCTCTGATGAGGATGCTGTCCAACTATTGGCTAGGGCTGCAGCCATGTCAAGGCTTGACTGGGGTTAGAGAGTCTTCTAAGCTCACTCCCATAGTTGATGGTGGGCCTCAGTTTCTCATTGGCTGTTGGTAGGCTGGCAGGTTCTTGCCATGAGAACCTCTACATAAGGCTGCTCAAACATGGCACATTGTTGTCACCCAGAGTAAGTGATGAAACAGAGAGAGAGAGAGAGAGAGAGAGAGAGAGAGAGAAAACCTGAACAGAAACCATAGTCTTTTATAATCTAATCCTAGAAGTGACATCTTATCACTTCTGTATTCTGTTGCTTGCACAAACCAACCTTGGAACATTGTAGGAAAAGACTATTCAAGTGTGTGAATAACAGGAGGCAGTGATCTTTGGGGACCATCTTAGAGTCCAGCTACAGTAGTAGCTATGGAGACTATTCTAAAACAGTGTGTCCCCCAATAGAGGACAAAGTGAGCCAATCCTAACCCTAAAGGAGTTTATAGTCTATGTTGGGCTATAGAAATATTTGAATAATTATTTAAAAATTAAAAAGTAAGCTGTCAACAAGTTCAAAATAAAAATCCCAAATCTGTCTTACCGGTTTCTGCTATAATATTTGAACTGGAATTCTGACTGCTCTGAAACTGATCTAATTTGGGGCCTAAAGTCAGAAATTTATTTCCAGTCTATTATCTCTGAATCAGTCTCATCTGCCCAAACTGTCAGGAGAAGCAGAAAGGAGTCATCTTTTCAATGCAGCTTTTATTAGCTAATTTTCTAGGCAGGACTGACGGTAAATCCTTTTTGTCACTCCAAACCCTCATTTTCTGGCTTACCCAACCTCTGTTTGACGTTAGGATTATCTTCACTGTAGAGGCTCCCTCAAACCTCTAGTACAGTCTTTATTTTTAAAAAGCTATATTTCTGTTTAGAGAGCATTACATCCACTCCAGTTTTATAGCTTATGCAAATAATTCAAAAGTCATATGGCAAGTGAGGACATGCACCTGCGTCCTGTTGCCACTACAGAATGTCTGCTTCAAGCAGGCAGGGCTCTTCTGTGGGCCGAACACAACAGACCATCACCTGTGTGGAGTGTTTTTGTCCTCTTGGGGCTTGGTGAGGTGTTGCTCTTGGGGCTGCTGCATTCCACAGGGGGAGAAGATCTGCAAAATAAACAGTTCTGGACTAAGAACTATAAGATCCATATTCGAGCTCACCAATGGACTCGGTTCCGGATTCAGCTTGGGCAGCTTCTCCTATGTGGATGAGGCTGGATGAGCAGCAGTCCATTATCTTTCACCAGAGCCAGGCTGGCTACACCACAAGGAGTTAAAGCTTTCTCTCTGCACACAGAGAAGTAATACCAGAGCAAGCGAAGCTCTAATTGCTTCTCTAGAACCGACAGGGGGATCGGTAGATGCAATGACCTAATAGTTTTTTTCCACAGCTATTGTTCTGATCGCATGAGAGCTATTCGTAGTCCTTGTAATACAAATTTTCCAAACCATGGCAATTGTCATGATATAGGCTGAACTAACCTTTAAGCCATTTTGTTCCTTAGATCCTTGAAGCCACTGGACAATGAAAGTGCAGATTGCTAAACTTCAACTGGTTTATAAAATCACATGGTAGATAACAATTAAGATGGTCTTTTCCGTTGCTTAGATAAGCTCTGCTGGTATGGATTAATAAACTTGATCTCAGCATTCCAATGAGGGAGTGGCTTTATTAAACCACCAAGTTTGACTCTAGCAACATAATTCTTTACAACAGAGTTAATGTAGGAAAATCTGATTCTTACTTAAAGGGATAGTGAATTTATCAAAATTTTGCTCTAATCTAAATTCTAATTTGCTTAATACATAGTCTTCAATAAACCTAATCATATGGACATTTACAAATTATAGGTGCTAATTACAGAAGCCATTTCTGCCAATTCTGGGGGCTAAGAAAGTCGTGATTGAAAGGACAATCCTGATGAGAGAGCATAAGTAATGCCTTCATTTAACACATGGCAAAGAAACAAGTAAGTGTTTTTGGTGAACATATTCTTCTACTTCTCTATTCTTCTTTGTTTCTGACAGTTTATTTCTGACAGTTTTCTCATTGGCATGAGGTAGAAGTACTTGTCAAAAACCAGTCTACTTAGTATAATCCAGTTGCCAAGGAAATTACATGAGGATTGTCCTACCTTTAACAAAATGTACTTAACCCTTGCACATAATGCTCCAAGAATTCTAGCTAGAGTGGGACAGAAAGAGGGTTGTATTTGGGAGTATGGCTGCAAAATATCCCTACAAAGGCTATCTTGTCTCATGGACAAGTACTTCACCATTAGCACCATGACTTTGAAAAATGCATCACTCGGTTATTATCAATGCCTTTACAGAGAACACTTTATATTCATCTGCTAACATTTAATAAACACTTACTGAATTTCTACTTTGTTCCAGGCAGAGAAACAGGTACACTTAACAGCAGATGTGTAGCACAGTTATTAATTGCACGGATTTTGGACAATGATTGCATGCGTTATGTTCCTATTTCTGACGTGCTAATTGGGTAGTGTTGGGAAAGTTATTAGACTCCTCTGTGCCTTGGCTTCTTCAACTTTAAAATGGGAATAATAAAAGTATCTATCTCTTGGTTTGAACTGATGATTAAATGAGTTAACAAATGTACTACATATAAAACAGTGTCCTCCATAAAGTTATGCTATATTTTAGTTATTATTATTAAAAATAAATATAATATCAATGAACTATTTTTGCCTAAATTTCTCCCTGTCCACTCTTTCTCACAGTTATTTTTTGTCAAGTTTAAAGTCAGTTTTCATGAGAGCTTCAAGAAGTACAGCACTTTGCAATGTGAGACCCTTATTTTATAGATGAAAACCAGTCCTGGAAAGGTTATATGAATGGCTCAAAGTAAAAAACTTGGTTGCAGTGCCAGGATGAGTATCCTATTGTGCCTCCTATACTTTAATTTTTGCTTGAAAGTCAGTATGGCATAGCTTTGGGGGCCTCTCAGACCTTGGCCAGAGGACCCCAAGCTCATTCTTCTCATGCTACCACTGTCCTCTCAATAAATCTGCATTCTTCCTCTCTCTACAAGAGCCAGATATTGTGGCCTTGAATCTCCATTCCAGCCACTTTCCCAGTTCCAGGCATTCTTGTAGCAAGCATTAATGCAAAAACAAAAACAAAAAAAAACGGTGAGTATTTCTGCCCTTTCCTATGCATCAGTCATTACATTGGTGACAGAAACCAATCCAAATTAGCTTACCCCAAAAAGGAGATTTATTAGAGCTCAAAGAAGACAGAGCAACGACCCTTGAGAGGTCTTCAGAAGACTAAAACCAGGAGTTCACATTCCATCAGGATTCTCATTCCGTCAGGATTTCTGTCATCTTCTAGAGAAACAGAGTGTTGCCCTAATTCTTCCAGACCAGCTCTTCCCACATGCTAGGGACTTGGCCACCAGCAGCTCCGGACTCACCATCTTATGGATTTCTGATTATGTGACACAACAGGTGTGGCTTGAACTATGTGCCCATCATTGCCAAGGAGAGGGGTAAGGTATTATAATTGGCCCAATCTGAGTCATATGCGAATCCCTGAGGCTCTGGGTCTATTTTGAGTGGCAGGAGGAAAATGGTACAGGGAAGAAAAAACATATACTCTGATTAGCTTCTTCTGAGCGAGGTGGCAGTTCATGGCTCTTTGCAGGCTCATGTGATATACATGTCTGTGGAATCTAGGTCTCAAATTAATTTGCTTGAAAATAGGGAAGATTGAACACATGCTCCTGTGAATATTCTAAATACTGTCTGTGTATTATAGCATACATCCTGGATTCTGAGATTTCTTTCCTATTTTGAATGTTCACTGAAATTCTGTGGGCAGTAAAGCAAAGGGGAAAACGGAATTACCAACCATCCTTTTCCATGACAAAACTGTTTTTGGCATCTGCCAGTCTGGGATTTAAGAGACAAACAGAGCCCTCATGCAGCAACTTGCCCAATATTTATCATTGCTTATAATTTTATAAGAGCTTGTATTTGGCCATACTTGCTTTTGGTAACATATTTAATAAGTAATAGAACATGAACTAGAACTGAATCTTTTTGTCTCATTGTCAAATATTCTTTCTATATATTTTGCTAAATTGAGGCAAGCAAGGGTATTTTTAGTTGACAAGCAACAAAGGCATTGAGTACAGTGTGCCAGGAGTCTGGCTTAGTGTATACATCAACATGCATTTGTTGAATGAATGAAAGTATCTTTGCTAATGTCACAGAGTAAAGCCTTAACAAGGGGGAAAGAGAAATGAATATGTGTGCAACGATGAGGCTCCACTAAATTCTCTTGACACGTGTCCACCAGGGCTGGCATTCTTCTCGAGTACTGGCTGAGGGAAGGTTTTCCTTGTTTTCTTTCCTGATTCAGATTGCCAGATCCTTGTGTTTGATTTTAAATTGATATGACAGAACATCCTGTTTACTTGGATTAATTTACAATTATTCTTTTTGTCTTCTGTTCTATAATGCAAGAGTTACTTTTTCATACCTGACCGGATGCTAAACATGTCCTTTATGTGTTTGAGTTTGTTTATTTCTTGCAAATGTGTTTCGCAACTGTATTTAACAACCAAATCAATTCACAGGATTGGGGTGGAGTAGTGAACAGAGTGAAATTCTACGAGCTCTTTTCTTGGCTATTAATTAAATGATTCATTCTATATTAAGTATTACTGAAAGCAATTCTTACATTGTGATTAATTAGATCAATAATAACATTCTCACTAGGAGTTTTTGATTTCCAAAGTCAGAACTTGACGCAAATACAGTTTTGCAAAGAACCTACTTCTGTGTCAAAACTGGGAAACCGCTGATCAAATCCCAGAGAAATTAGAACATAAACCTTATGCTCCATAGTTATCAGTAAATCCAGTTTTAAAAAATGACACCCCACGACCAAATAGCCAATAATAGAAGTACTTTATAATTGGCAGCAATGAACCCTTTTGAACTTGGAGATTCCATCTGCAGTTTTCCCTTTGAGGTCCCAAACCCCTTACAAATAAATGATTGTACTTTTCCTGGAATGGAGGGGCTGGCCTAGTCTATAAGCAGTGAAAAATTCCCATGTGCCATCTTGTGGAGCTGTTGAATTGCTCATCAATAAAATTAATCTGTGATTGCTTGCATGGGTCACTCAATGTGCCAACTCACACATTACGTAAGTGTAAATGTAAACACTGAGCTATACAGATGCTGGCCTTGTACCTAAAAGGTAAAAGGAAAGTTAATCTACACTTAGGGTCATATTCATTATTTTATTCTAATGTAAACACATTCACATCTCTTGGCCATCCTTTTGTTTTGAGGAATTTCCCCCTAAAATCTTAGTGTAGTCTCAGTAGTCTTATCAAAGCATACGCCATGTTTGGGGTAACTTTTGGATTCTTTTTACCATCTTTGCTTCCTATATAATTTTACTTTGCCTTTCTTTCTTTGTTCTTATCAGTCTTCTTTACGTGAATCATTTCCATAATTTCCATAAATTCCTGAGTGCTCTTGGTTTTTATGCATTCTTTACATTCTTCTTCCTTGTATCTCATGGCATCTCTAAAGAGATCTCTGGATGAAAAGTGATGAAAAAAGGAGGTCCTTATTCCCATTGGCACTGTTAGGTTGGCTTTCAGTATCCGCTGTCTTAGTTTTTCTGGCAGTCATTCTGATAATACCTCTATGTGTACAGAAAACTGTTTCAGACACTTTTCAAAACAATGATAAGCTCTATAACCATGTCAGTGTCCCAAAGTGTCTAAACATCGATTACATTTTTCATGAGCCTAGATTTTTCTATGGGCAAAGAAAAGTTTGCCCTCTAGTCTTTTTTAAATCAAGCTCCAGAACTAACTTACAGTGAGTTGCTTAGAAGTGGAAGACCCTAGTCATTGCCTGACCCTGGGGCCCAAGTAGGTCATGGGTGCATTTGACTGCAAGCCACTTGGGATCTTTAAGAACTCCAGGTGTGGACATCCTGTGTATATTCAAGACATTCTTCCCAAAATCTTAGCTAAAATTGCTTGTTGCCCGTTAAATTTTGTTCTTTTTGTCTGTCTTTTGTGAATTCCTCCACAAACTTGGTATGAAATTAATGCCACCATTATTTTATTCATTTCAAAGAATCTTTTTAGTCTCACCGGTTTTTTTTTTCTGTGTGTGTGTGTGTGTGTGTGTGTGTGTGTGTGTGTGTGTTTCAGGTTTCTAAGAACACTAGGAATTTACATAGTCCAAAGATTGGGGACAAAGGGAGAGTTAGGAGCCTGGCGTTCCTGTATAAGCAAGGAGAGAAACTGAGTCTGATCAGATCCCATTGCCTCTGACTGTCACAGGATGTCACTATTGATGACTGCTCTCAAGACAAGTGGTGTGTGTCATAGCTGTGGACTCCTCCCTTAGAGGGAGTCCAATACCACCCCACCAATGCTAAACTTGCTTGGCTCTTTCCTATACAGCACATTAATAGACCGCAGGTTTGCTGGGTTGGTCTGGTCTGATATTTGTCTGCTCATAGACCCAAAACAACATCACCCTTCTCTCACTGAGGATCCACTCAGTTTGATTTCGTTCATATTGAGAAGACTTGCTCAACTTATTTTCTGAGGATGAATACTTTCAGTAACTGAAAAGTGTTTTATCTTCTGAAAAGGATTCAGAAGTGATTCCAGGGTACTGACAGCTACTCTTCCTTTGTTTGGAAAGGATTACTGTCCCCAGGGTACAATCTTCAGTGAGATAAAGGTGATTGGTGATTTTGTGGCGCTTTTCTAGATGACTTAGATTATAGTTTGTTTGTTTCCTAAATTGTGATATTTTTTAAAGGACACTAAGAATAATTGTACCAGAACTCCAGTCATAAACAAGGGAAGCTAGGATGTTTGGTTATTCAAAACTTTTTTCATTAGAGAGGAAAGAGAAATAGAAATGTAATGTATGGTGGACCTTCTACTACAATGGATAAGAGCCTACTAACTTTTTAACATGAAAAGAAAAATCAAATACCATCCACTGAAGGAGAACAGGAAGAAAAAATTAAAGTTTGTCTTCAAACAAAAATGGATATTATACTGATCACACAAAGTCCCATAACTAGATTTTCTTTCTTTATATAATCAACATTTATTGAGCACCAACTGCATGCAAGGTCATACTGGCCATGGGGGATGCATGTGTGAATAAAACATTTCCCATCTCCTGTTTTGAATAAAAATGATTTCGACTTCTACATCTGTTGTTACTCTCTGAAACTGCTAGTGTATACTTGTATTAAGTGATATTAGGATTGAAATTTGGTCCAGGAATTTATTCATTTCTTCTAGATTTTCTAGTTTATTTGTATAGAAGTCAAATCCCTGAAGAGACCAATTACAAGTTCTGAAATTGAGGCAGTAATTAATAGCCTACCAACAAAAAAAGTCCAGGACCAGACAGATTCACAGCCGAATTCTACCAGAGGTACAAAGAGCAGCTGGTACCATTCCTTCTGAAACTATTCCAAACAATAGAAAAAGAGGGAATCCTCCCTAACTCATTTTATGAGGCCAGCATCATCCTGATACTGAAACCTGGCAGAGACACAACAAAAAAAGAAAATTTCAGGCCACTATCCCTGATAAACATTGATGAGAAAATCCTCAATAAAATACTGGCAAACCAAATCCAGCAGAACATCAAAAAGCTTATCCACCACAAACAAGTAGGCTTCATCTCTGGGATGCAAGGCTGGTTCAACATATGCAAATCAATAAATGTAATCCATCACATAAACAGAACCAATAACAAAAACCACATCATTATCTCAATAGATGCAGCAAAAGCCTTTGACAAAATTCAACAGTCCTTCATGCTAAAAACTCTCAATAAACTAGGTATTGATGGAACGTATCTCAAAATTGTAAGAGCTATTTATGGCAAACCCACAGCCAATATCATACTGAATGGGCAAAAACTGGAAGCATTCCCTTTGAAAACCGGCACAAGACAAGGATGCCCTCTCTCACCACTCCTATTCAACATAGTGTTGGAAGTTCTGACTAAGGCAATCGGGCAAGAAAAAGAAATAAAGGATATTCAAATAGGAAAAGAAGAAGTCAAATTGTCTCTGTTTGCAGATGACATGATTGTATATTTAGAAAACCCCATCATCTCAGCCCAAAATCTCCTTAAGCTGATAGGCAACTTCAGCAAAGTCTCAGGACACAAAATCAATGTGCAAAAATCACAAGCATTCCTATATACCAATGACAGACAAACAGAGAGCCAAATCATGAGTGAACTCCCATTCACAACTGCTACAAAGAGAATAAAATACCTAGGAATACAAACTTACAAGGGATGTGAAGGACCTCTTCAAGGAGAACTACAAACCACTGCTCAAAGAAATAAGAGAGGATACAAATACATGGAAAAACATTCCATACTCATGGATAGGAATAATCAATATTGTGAAAATGGCCATACTGTCCAAAGTAATTTATAGATTCAATTCTATCCCCATCAAGCTACCATTGACTTTCTTCACAGAATTTGAAAAAACTACTTTAAACTTCATATGGAATCAAAAAAGAGCCCGCAGAACCAAGACAATCCTAAGCAAAAAGAACAAAGCTGGAGGCATCACGCTACCTGACTTCAAACTATACTACAAGGCTACAGTAACCAAAATAGCATTATACTGGTACGAAACAGACATGTAGACCAATGGAACAGAACAGAGGTCTCAGAAATCACACCAGACATCTACAACCATCTGATCTTTGACAAACCTGACAAAAACAAGCAAAAGGGAAAGGATTTCCTACTTAATAAATGGTATTGTGAAAACTAGCTAGCCATATGCAGAAAACTGAAACTGGACCCCTTCCTTATACCTTATACAAAAATTAACTGAAGATGGATTAAACACTGAAAGGTAAGACCTAAAACCATAAAAATCCTAGAAGAAAACCTGGACAATACCATTCGGTACATAGGCATGGGCAAAGACTTCATGTCTAAATCACCAAAAGCAACGGCAACAAAAGCCAAAATTGAGAAATGGGATCTAATTAAACTAAAGAGCTTCTGCACAGCAAAAGAAACTATCATCAGAGTGAACAGGCAGTCTACAGAATGGGAGAAAATTTTTGCAATCTATCCATCTGACAAAGGGCTAATATCCAGAATCTACAAAGAACTTAAACTAATTTACAAGAAAAAAACAAACAACTCCATCAAAAAGTGGTCAAAGGATATGAACAGACACTTCTCAAAAGAAGACATTTATACAGCCAACAAACATATGAAAGAAAGCTCATCACCACTGGTCAATAGAGAAATGCAAATCAAAACCGCAATGAGATACCATCTCATGCCAGTTAGAATGGTGATCATTAAAAAATCAGGAAACCAACAGATGCTGGAGAGGATGTGGATAAATAGGAATGTTTTTACACTGTTAGTGGGAGTGTAAATTAGTTTAACCATTGTGGAAGACAGTGTAGCGATTCCTCAAGGATCTAGAACCAGAAATACCATTTGACCCAGTGATCCCATTACTGGGTATATACCCAAAGAATTATAAATCATTCTATAAAGACACATGCACACGTATGTTTATTGTGGCACTGTTCACAATAGCAAAGACTTAGAGCCAACCCAAATGTCCATCAGTGATAGACTGGATAAAGAAAATGTAGCACATATACACCATGGAATACTATGCAGCCATAAAAAAGGATGAGTTCATGTCCTCTGCAGGGACATGGATGAAGCTGGAAACCATCATTCTCAGCAAATGATTGAAAGAACAGAAAACCAAACACCACATGTTCTCACTCATAAGGGGAGTTGAACAATGAGAACACATGGACACAGTGAGGGGAACATCACACACCAGGACCTGTCAGGGGATGGGGGGACTAGGGGAGGGATAGCATTGGGAGAAATACCTAATGTAGGTGATGGGTTGATGGATGCAGCAAACCACCATGGCACGTGTATACCCATGTAACAAACTTGCACGTTCTGCATGTGTACTCCAGAACTTAAAGTATAATTTTAAAAAAATATTTTGTGTGTGTGTCATAGAATCAGCATTGGTGAATTCCTTCTTTGTTATTGTTTTAAATTTCCTTTTAAAACAAACAGCAGTTGAATTAAATGGGTTGAACTGGGAATATGCCAATATTTTATTCTCCTTAAAATTGGAGAACGTGGTGACTGAAATATAGGCACCCTGGCTTAGTCATTGATTGCTCTGGCTGCATTCAGTGTAAATCTTGTCTAACCTTAGTCTAGTTCAAAAGACAAAATGCTCTCTGTTAAATTTGACAGAAGAACCTGTAAAAACAGGAGGCTTACATTGTACCTCTGGATGGTTTGGAGTAACTTGTGACAGATACTCTGTTCACTTGGCATAATTAGATTCAACATTGTTAAAATGTCTGGATTCATAATCACAGCTCTTGGGAACATTAATAAATTGCGGAGGCCATTTTGTTTGCATTCCACAAAGGATGATCTTTTTGTAAAGCTTGCTGTGCAGGGGAGATTTTTGGGCTCTCTTCCAAGATGACTCAGCTCTTGTCTGCCTGTTCTATGAATTGATTACTTGGAAAATAATGTAAATAACAACTGCAGTGGTAAATTACAAGTAGGGAAATCAAGCATTCTGGACATCTAGCATGCAGAAAAGCCCTGCCCATTAAGGCAGGCATTTAGGTCAGTTGCTGATGCTATGGAGGGAGATGTTATGGGAACATTGTAGTGTACATGTGTTTGAGCATATCTTGCTCAGGGGTGATGGATGTGCATCGTGTTGCCTTGATCACTCGCACTGACCACAACCAGGTATCTGGAGAGGACGGAACAAGAGTAGTGCAAATTTATAATCATTTCTGAAAAAAAAAAAAAAAAATACCTCAAAGCTCCTCAAATTCTAGAGTATACCATGTGGTCAAACAGCTAATTACAAGCTGCCTATGTTTTCCTTAATTTGTTCCACATGTGATAGTCTTAGCTCCCCCAAATAGACTGTTACAAGGCATAGTCCCTGACAAAGCTGGGAAGCATGAGGAGCTGGTGTTGGAAGTCATCCCACCCACCCTATCCTGGTGTCCTCCACCACCCACCCCATCAGCCCCCAGAAATACTATTGTTATATCCCCTTTTCCCTAATAGGACACCGTGCTCTAGGCCTACCCAGTGTGATATTTCCAATTAGGCAAATCTGTTAGAATTCCAGCTCAGTACTTACTGTGTGACCTCTGGAAAGCTCCTTATCTCCTTGTTTCCTCCCTGCCTGGAGCTAAAAATACTGGATGGTTGTGAGGATTAAACAAAGTAAGGTATTAAAATGGCTTAAACAAGGTGTAGCACATGTAAATAGTGTAATAAATGCTGCTCCTCTTTGCTTTTCCTCAGTTGAATTCTAACCATACTCTACACTCACTGAGGCTGACTCTCAGGAGTTACATCTGTAAATGAGAATTATGTATTTTAGAGTAGTAAAGGCTTTAGAAATGACCCAGGCTGGAAGTTTTTAAGGAGTGTTCTCCATGGCCTTGGATTCCCCTGGGACATCCCGAGGAAGGCTGCAGTGTTGCCCAAGGAACTGAGCTGGTAGGGCTCTGGCTTTTGACCTCCTTTAACCAGAGAAATACTGCTTTTATCAGGGTAAATAGTGAGAGTTTCATAATTCTCACTATTTTGTATTTTGGGAATACAAAAGTGTTCTGTTCCTTGCCCCCACCCCTCAAAAAACAAACAAACAAACAAAAAAAAGAGTTTGAAATGCTGCTTTGGCCAATACTTCATTTTATGGATAAGGGAAATCAAAAAACTCAAAGACGTTACAGATTCAAGCCTTTGCCTTGTTCTTTCTACCCTACCAAGTCCTTAGACTCTCTCTTCTTGGAGCACTTCCTTTAGCGTTTGACCAGACTCCACATTGAACTGTACTCTTGCAAGCTTTGTTCAGTAAAGATTTATTAAATTCAAATTACTGCCAAAAGTTTCACAACTGTTCATGATTGAAGCCCCTTCTGTGACTGCCAACATAATCTAAGTTTCATTTGTTCACTTTTTGAAATCCAATATAGAGAATTACTCAAGTAATACAAAAATATGTGCTATAAACATTCAAACAATGCAGATGTGTATAGCATAAAAAACAAAAGTGCTTCTTCATCCATCAGCCCTCCCATAAGTCAGGTCAATTAACTTCCTACCCTACTGTGGAACCGCTGTTAAAATTTTAAGACATTGAAGATATTACTCTGAATCTACCTACATTCACATTCACATATAGTTTCAGTTTCCTCCATATAAAGAAAACCAAACTCCTTTTATTGTTTTGTGACTTGATTTTTTACTTCTAAAAAGTCATAGAGATATTTCCGAGTAAGTCCATATATATCAATATTACTCTTTAAAAATTCTTCACAGTATTTCCATTATATTTCTTGGGGTGAATGTTACCAAAAATGGGTGACATTTTCCATTACAAAAACCCCCTTGCAATGAATATTCTTGTATGTATCTTCATGTACACATTTGAACGTGTATCTCTAGCTTGGGCGAGGTGGCTCACGCCTGTAATTCCAACACTTTGGAAGGCAGAGCCTGGCGGATCACTTGAGGTCAGGAGTTTGAGACCAGCCTGGCCAACATGGCGAAATCCTGTCTCTACTAAAAGTACAAAACTTAGCCAGCTGTGGTAGTGCGTGTCTGTAGTTCTAGCTACTCAGGAGGCTGAGGTGAGAGAATTGCTTTAAGCCGGGAGGTGGAGGTTGTAGTGGGCGGAGATTGTGCCACTGCACTCCAGCCTGGGTGATGGAATGAGACTCTTGTCTAAAAATAAATAATAAGTAATAAAAATAATTAATAAATAATGAAAGTGTATCTTTAGAATAAATACCAGGTGAATTTCACAGTCAATTAAAAATCTTGATAGATGTAGACAAACTGCCAAATTTCCATATTCATTTATATTACCATTATTACTTTCAACCAATACAAAATATTTAAACTTATGTATTTTTCTCTTTTATTATATTTTAAATTTTATATCTTTAATTTTTCCAGTGAAAAAGATTAAAGTGATTTATTATTTTATTTTGTAAGTGTTTATTGACAGGGTTGAATGTCTTTGCACGTGTTATTTCATTTGTATTTTGTTTTGTAAATTATCTCTTTATATCACTGCACCTTTTTCTATTGGGTTGTTTGTTTTTTTTCTTATTCATTTACAGCTTTTAAAATGTATTTTTGACATTTTTAAATATACATAATTTATTTTAATCCTTTGTTATGTATATTACACATTTTTTCTTCATTTATTTTTTAACTGTTAACTTTGTTTATGGTCTATTTGATATATAAGATTTATATTTCTATACAGCAACATCTGTCAGTCTTTTGCCTTATGCCTTCTGCAAGCCCTGTCAGATTTTCCTTCCTAATTCAAACACTTCACTCTTCTTTCTGTCATTCTTGCCTAAGACACTATTTTCCCTTGCCAAGACCACTGTAATAGCCTCATAACTGATCTGCCACCTTCTATTCTTGCCTCTCCACAATTCATTGTCCATACCTTTCTTATTAAAAAATATTTATGAGATATTACTCTATTTAAAATTCTTTAATTAATTCACATTTCATTTAGGATAAAATCCAAACTTTTTGCTCCAGCTTGCTTTCTTACTCTAACTTACTCTATTTTACAGATCCTAAATGGTCTCACCTACCTCTCAGACTTCATCTTATATGGGTACTATGCTTCAGCTACATAAGTATTTAAGTTTCTCAAACAAGCTAAATTTAATCTTAGCATATGGCCTTTGTACTAATTAATTTCCCTTAATAGAAAGTGTTCCTTCCAGCTCTTTGAAGGACTTGCTCCTTCTTGCCATTCAAATACCAACTTAAATTTAATGTTTTCAAATAAAATTTTCAGCCAGAAATAGCCAAAGTCACTCTTGGTCATCACACCAAACTTTGATTCTCACCACAACACACATTTCACTATTTGATTCTCTTTTTTTCCCAGTTAGTTGTTGGCTGAATGATCAGTCTATTTATTTTATATATATCTAGCCATCTACCTATCCCTTCATCTACTTCTCTTTCTATCCACCTACTTATGTATCCATCCATTCATCCATCCATCCATCCATCCATCCATCCATCCATCGCTTCTCTTGGATCTTTTGACTAATATTTTTAAAATGTATTTATTGCCTTTTAAGTAGGGTTTGGGGAGGGAGTACAGATACATATGTATGATTAATTGTAGGGTGGCCATATAATTTATCATCCAAAACAGGATACTTTTGAGGGTAAAAAGAATTATAATTATACGAGGACAAGAGGTGAAACCTGGTCTCAGGCACATGATTATCTAATTTAATACCAGCAATGTCTCCATTTAAAATATGGAAACTTTATAAGATTTTAATATCTGATATGTTTTATATTTCTTTATTCTTTAATTAATAAGGCTATTGACTTTTCTAATAATTTTATTCTTCCTGATGAACTTTACATTAATAATATTAAATTCACATATCTCTATGTTGGGATTTTTTTCTTGGAACTGAGTTACATTTGGAGCAGAAATAACACTGTCCAAGAATATGATATATGGCATTGGTCAGAAAGGACATTTTTAAGAAACATAATATATATCTTCATTTCATTTAAAAAATCTTTCAGAAAATGTGATGATTTCTTCATATATGCCCATGTAATTTTTAAACTTTTTTCTAAATTATTTTATATTTTGTAGTGCTGATGTAAATGGGATTTTTTCCACCTTTTTGTATTTTTTTAAAGTTTTCATGATAGAGTCTTGCTTTGTCACAAGCTTGGAGTGCAGTAGTGCAGTCACAACTCACTGCACCCTTGACCTCCCTGGCTCATGTGATCCTTCCACCTCAGCCTCCCAAGTAGCTGGGACTACAGGCACACGCCACCATGACAGCCACTGTGCCAGGGGCTCCACTTTATTTTTGTACCTATTATTGTTGCTGTGTAGGAAAGCTCTTACTATTTGTTTAGTTCTTTCATAACCATTTGAAGCCCTAGTTCAGATTTTTTTCTTTTATTTCCCTGTTATTTGTGCAGGAAATATATTTGTGCTTACAGTGGAAGATGACATTTTTCAAAGATGTCCACAATAGCATCTGCCATCATAAATGCTCTTCTAAATGTGACCCTGCCACTTTTCCACCAAGAGCCACCTTCCATTGAATCTGGGCTTAGTGACTCACTTGTAGCCAGGAGAATACAGAAGCAGGGTTTCTGTGTGACATCTGAGGCCATTCATCTCCTGCCTAGTTCTCTAGAACACTCTCCTTCTGGATGCTCCCTTTTGGAAGTGCTCCTCAGAATGCAAATGACATGCTGGGAAAGGCCCAAGCCACATGGAGAGGCCACATGTAAGTGTTCTGGTTTATAGTTGCAGCTGGTGTTCTAGTCATCCTTGTTCAGGCACCAGACATGTGAGTCTTCTTGAAGCGTCTAGATGATCCGAACCCTAGTCGTCATCTGTTCTTCCTAGCTGAGGCCCCAGACCTCAAGGGGAAGACATAGGCCATTTCCACTGTGTCCTGTCTAAATTCCTGATGCTCTGAATCTATGAAGTTTGGAGTTGTTTGTTACACAGCAGTAAGTAAATGAAACACTCATAAATCAGTGCAAAGAATAAGGAGTCATAATACCTCTGCCATCGGTTACCCTTAAGACCTTCATCATATCAAGTAAGCTTTCTTGGGCTCAAGTTGCCTTATCTGTAAAGGAGTATAGTGTTATTTGACCTTCCAAAACCAGAGAGAATTGGTGAGAATCAAGTGAGAAAATAATATGAAAGCACTTTGTGGAAATGGATGTGAAATAAATAAGAAGAGCTGCATAAATATAAAGACTATCTTTTGAGTCAATTATATGCATATTTTTCTAAATCAAATAGGCTTAATGATTCCCTAGGTAGAGCTGGCCCCACGCTGCAGGAAAAGTGATTCTGGCCCCTCAGAACATAAGCTGTATTTCCAAAACATGAAAAGAACTCTCTGCTCTTGATAAATGACTGAAATTCCTTCTGAGAAAGGCAAGATTTGTGTAGTTCCATTCAGAATTGAAGAAATCCAGATATCTCAGACATGACCTTAAGTAAAATTAAAACTGCTAGAGAGTATCTCACCCTTGTTGAGGTTTTTCTTTACAATCTAAGGTTAAAATAATCATTAAAAATAATTGAAACTGCTTGTTGAGAGAGCTGCTTACTGTGTTACTCCAAGGCAAACCAAGGCATTGGCCAAAATGGCTTAAGTCTCCAATGTGAAATGCCAGAACCATCAGTGATCAAGCCAAGCTCACTAATTTCCATGCAACCCAAGTAAATCAGAGTTAGATAAGGAAGTGTTTGACCTCTGCAAGGGCACTGAGAGAGATCTCTCTCTCAGTATTTCCACTCTGTTTTCATGTGAGTCTAAGAAAGAAAAGTTTTGATGCAGAAAGTATAAAAATTTGAGCTTCCTGATTTATGCCTAGGTTGTTCTCAAACCCAACCCCTGCTCATTCTCTTTTTGACACTGTTAATTATCCTGCATCTAAAACAATTTGAGCATCCCTTTCAGTTGTCTGTCTTGTTTTTTCCTTTAAGAATTTTATAGCTGCAAGTAGGCAAATGAACAGAATATAGTGCTTAAAGACAGTATGATCTACTTACCAGAAAGAACTCAAATCCTATTATGCACAGTTAACAGCATTAACTTCATCTATCTACCTTCTGAAACCCAGAAATGGAGTAAACAGGGATAATGATATTTATTTCCTCATGTTATTGTGAGGATTAAATGGTCTTTCATGTATGGGAGAACAGAGTCATGTTAACATCTTTATCCCAATTTCCCTGGCTCAGATCCTCTTCAAACATTGCTGCTGAACATCTTGACACCCTCCTTCCTCTTTCCCCATTCCCTCTAGGTATTTCTGGAATGTCCTCTGTGTTTCCACACATGCCCACGTGAGGGTCTCAACCCTTATAAAATGTGGAGTAAAAGAGTCACATTAACTTCTGCCTTCAACCCTTTGGCCCATAGGCTTCAGGCTGGAGATTAGACATAATTTTCTCTATAATCCTATTTTCCTTCCCCCTCCCAATCTACATTTGTGTTCAGATTTATAAATTAACTACCTCTCACTTGTATGCAAATAAACTCATAAAATATACTTGGGAATCACCATATCTTCCAGTTTCTAAGCTTAGCTAGACCCTGAATTCTGATTTGGACTTACTGGGGCACCTGGCACGTAAGAATCTCTCCATTACAAGATCTAATTTTACCTTCAGAGAGGCTCAGTGGCATATCCAAAATCACAGAGTCAGGACTCCAAGTCAGGTCTTGTGACACCATAGAACTTCTTCTGTATGCAACAGTTGGAGTTAGACCCTGGAGCTAGATTGCCGTCTTCAAAGCTGAGATCAGTGCTTTCTCATCAGTGATACTGCACCAAGTCTATTCAGGGACAGAAGACTCAAAGTCTATTTTGTGGCTTAGCCTGGCTGTTGCCCTCCACGATTCTGATCTATAAAGGTAATTCTGCAAAATCTATGATGCCTTCCTACTTAGTAGGAAAAATCTCATCTTTATTTTTCACCCTTGGCAAATATGTGAGTGTACTTTTCATGAGTAAATACTAGTTATTTGTGTTAAATTCCTATTGTGTACTCAAAATTTCCATGTATGGGCAGAGTCACAGCTTAAGTTAAACCTGCCTCATAGGATTTTGTATTCAATATTTTTCTCTCTCTTAAACTTCTAAAGAAATCTTAATTATTTAGAGAACGTTGTAATTATTGGAGAACATTGGCAGAGACAGCTAGGTAGTGCTGTCACACACATACATACAGAAACATTCATACATACAGAAACATAAAAAACAAATTTTTAGTTATTCTACCAAAGGACCAGCCCACTTGGCATCCAGATTCATGTACAAGTGACATGCAGTTAGTGTTCATGAAAGTCAGCTGGGATAGCCCAGCCAGCTTATTCCTATGGACCACCCCCATGTAATTCCGAAAACCGATAGGTTGAAAATCAATAAAGCGTTGATTTCCTGCCAAGAAACTAATAACTGTTTCTTGCATAGTCAAAAGAGATCAGCTAAAATGATCCCTCAGAGCCCCTTTTATGAGGGAGGCTTGCAGGCTTCCCCAAGCCACTGCCAGACATTTTCTACCTCTTGGGAGGAGCTGGCCTATAGACTCAGTAAACTATCTGAAGCTCTTGGCTCTGACCTGTCAATTCTTGAAGAGGTAGGGAAGTCATAGCACATTATTTTGTGTAAGAATAAAGGGGATTCAGTGAATGGAAACATCATATAACTATTAAATTATAACCAAGATTGTCATTATTAGGTATGTTTGCTAGAAAATGTCTCCGAAAGAATCCCTTTCTGTTCTTCCTCATTGTTCTTATTTTGATTTCACTTCATTTCTGTGTCTTTTTATACCTCTTGGGCAGGAATTTATACCAAATTGAAACTTGTATCAAAAACCATAACCACTAGACTGTCTTGCTAACCCTGAACCAAAGATAGATCAACAAATAAATATTTACTTAAGGCATGGGCTAAATGAAAGAATTTATTTTTCTTTCTTTCCTCTTAAAATTCTAATGAATAGGTTTGAAATGGAATGACCTTTTTTCCCCTTAATCGAGAACACCACAAAGTATTCTCAGAAATGAAGAGAACAAAATTTGTGATTTTTAAAATTCCAGAGTCTACAATCAAAGGGAGAGATCTGGGGTCACTGCCTGGGAGATGTATTTATTACCTGAGATGTTGGGCAGATGATTAAGCTTTTTATAGGTATGTCTCATTTCTTACCCGTCTTCCTTGTCTTCTCCCTTAATTTCAGGAAGCTGATTATTGAAATTTGGGCTGACCCCTATACTCTCCTGGTGCTGTCTATATTGGCACCCATGACCCGTGGAGTCTAGAAACTCCTTGGAATGGGTAGGAAACCATTAACCAATCAAATCTTTGTTCTGTGCACTATTATTAACTCTTGAACCTTAGAAGGCAGATTAGATACTACTCCAGCTTTCCAAAAGAGAGAGAGACAGGAAAAAAAAAAGTCTGATTTTCAAAAGGTATTATAGATAAGCTCTCTCTTAAGCTTAAGCTTGGGTTATTTAAAATAATTACTGTAACACCTGTACTTTCCTTTATTTTCTGTACCAGGCAAAAATAAACCTGAGGACTACTTTGCACACTGAAATGTGCAGGAAACTGAGACCCTGAATTCAGCCTAACATTTGCATCAGCACTTAAATGAATGGCAGCCTGGCAGCCCACATCAGAGCCTTCTCCTCTCAACTAAACATGACAGGAAATTACCCCCGGCACTTTAGGGGACAGTTGTTCCTTCTCACCCCATTTCTATATACCAAAACTCCCGCTGTTATCACCTATATTGATTTTAGTTCAATTTGTGCTAAAGATGGGCATTTTAAAGTTAAAAAAAAAATCCCAGATTAACTTAGTTAATCTTTAGCACAACCTCATGAGGGAGGTTCTGTTACTTCCACTTCACACGAGAAGGAAGTAGAGGCGTAATGTTTTACATTCCCTGACTATGTAGACTCTGTGATGGCCTAATTTGTTTTGTTTACTGCTGTTTTCTCAAAATCTAGTATGGTTGGCACATAATAGGTGCTCAGTAAATACTCATAGACTGAACTATGCATGCATGCATGAATGAATAAATGCACAAACAACCCCAAGGTCACATAGCCAACTGGGACCTAGACAGCTATTTAACCCCAATGCTTGTGTCCTCAGTGACCTCGGCACACAGGTGATTCAGGTGGTATGCCTGCACTATGACCTCACTCTACTCAGAAGAGGAAGGGGCTACCTGCTCATTGTCATAACCTTTGTGAAATCACCAACCAAGGAAGGACCAGATTTCGGTTCTCCTAGGGTTGTCATAGCTACTTGTTTGGGTTTGATATGAACAATCTGGTGAAGCAAGGAAGTCGGTAGTGTAATGGAATCTGATAGAACTCTTAACTGCCTAACATGTACGCTCTCTGCTCCAGTACTATCATCTGGAAAATAGAAATAATTATATTTACCTCATGAGGAGATTGTGAGGATTAAATTTTAAAATACAGATAAAACACCTAGCATCAATGTCTTGTACATAGTGGGCATTCAGTAATAGTTTACCTTTTCCTCCACCCATTTAACCTGAAGCTCTGTCCCCATTTTTGAATAGGCAACGCAATGCTCTGCTCTCTTCTTTCAAGCGTAATGGAGAGGGAAAAAGCCTGAAAAAGAAGATTTGCCTTAGGGCATAGAGGATGAAAATGTACTGAATTTGTATTGACTGTTCCTCTGCAGGTAAAACATTCCCTTGCAGATATTTCTGCATGTGTGTTAAATACTCTGAGATAATTCTGGCATTTGTGGATATGAAATAAACGCCAAATTGACTAAGGTGTTGTGGAGGCTGAAGCAAAGCCTAATTAAATAATATGAAACACTGTAGGTAATATGTAGCTGTTGTGAGGTTAGGGAAGGCAGCCTTTTCAGAATTTTTATTAAGAGAAGGAAGGATTCGAATTAACCATTACTAAAGATTCAGATTTTAAGAAAACTTGCTTTTTAAAAAACATACATATGGAGCTTAAAGTATCTTTTACAGAAAAAAAGGAGTGGCTTCCGAAATGGGATTGAAATGCCTTTGAATGTTTTGCTTGAATGCAACATCAGATCCTTTTTGGGACTGAAGAGGAAGGGAGGCATTGGGAAAGAAGTGAAGTGGGGATCAGTGAGGCAGGCCTTAGGAAGCTCACTGGAAGAGTGGAGGCACCTGTGTCGCTGCCTCTGGGTCTGATCTTCATCCCAGCTGAGCCTTGCAGTGGAAAGTATTTTGAAAATATGCTTTAATTTTAAAAAAGAAGGAATGAAGGGAAGGAGCGAGGGGTTGAGGGAGGAAGGAGGGAAGGAGGGAAAGAAGGAAGGAAGGAAGGAAGGAAGGAAGGAAGGAAGGAAGGAAGGAAGGAAGGAAGGAAGGAAGGAAGGAAGGAAGGAGGGAGGGAGGGAGGGAGGGAGGGAGGGAGGGAGGGAGGGAGGGAGGGAGGGAGGGGAAGAAGGAAGGAACTGCCTGTTAAAGCACCTGCAGCAGAGTCCTGAGAGCAGGGGCTCGAAGCTGCCACTACTGCTTACAGTGTATTGTTCTGAACTACCAGCATGATGAAGTCTACATTCAGAAAAAAATGTTACATCCCAAACAGGACACTCAGCCAGAACTGAAGCAAAGTTCCCTAGACTAGGAAATAAGCTCTCCCTTGTTTTGTTTCCCTTCCTGCTGTCACCCAAAAGTTTAGCACCATTGTTTCATTTCTGTAAAATGTCTTGGAGATTTGAACAATGGAAAGAAGGCCTTTAGTAAAATGTTTTCCCCTTAAAACAAGGGGTAGTAAGGCCAGATTTAGGAATGGGAGTTTAAAGATAAAGCAAATATGAAGTCCCATTTGTCTTCTCTCTTTCTGCCTCCTGCAGGGCCATAATAAGTAGTCATATGAAGACGGATGTTGACTGTGTTTGTATCTCATTTCCATGGCTACCTCGCATGTCTTCCTTTTGCCTGTCATCTTCTTTTATTCTTGTCTTTATTTATCTTTTTTTACTATTCCTGCTATTTTAATTTCCATTCCATTGAATTCTGCTCCAGTCTTCTTCCTTTTTTCTGTCTTACTAATATGTTTATACAAGAATTTCTGAGAATGACAGGTTTAGAGATACCCCTTCTTCATTCTGCCAATGTTAAATTCAAGAGATTTTTATTTTAGAGTTTTTTTAAAAGAATATTTCTCTGAAAACTTTTCTTAAAAACTGGAATGCTCTTTGAGATAGTTTGATACAGATTGGGGTGTAGAAAAATGAGGGCCGTGCTTCTGAGGCAGGAGAATAGGGCCTGGAGGCAGGGAACCTAAGGACTTCCTAGAACGAAATCAAACGGAAACACATCAGCTATGACAGGAAATAGCCTCTTCATTTACATAGGGTGTACACTAATAAATGACTTTGCAACCTCACTTTAGCCTCTTCATTTACGTAGGACACACAACAAGTAACCAATGGAAGCCTCTAGAGGGTATTTAAACCCCAGAAAATTCTGTAACTGGGCTCATGAGCCCCTATGCTCAGGCGTGCCCACACCCTGTGGAGTGTACTTTCATTTTCAACAAATCTCTGCTTTTGTTGCCTTATTGTTTCCTTGCTTTGTTGGTGTGTTTTGTCCAATTCTTTGTTCAAAATGCCAAGAGCCTGGACACCCTCCACCGGTAACACTTCCCAGCACTGAAGATCTTGGTAGATCCCAGACAAAGTAAAATACGTTTGCCTTTAGTTAGAATAACATACCATAATAACTCGAGAGAAGATTGTAGTATAATTTATAGGTGACCTAACGTGTTTTCTGTGCGGATGATAGCAGACTAAATTATGAACCCTGAACCTTTATAATATGATTATCAAGCTTAATAAGAATTCTAAGTGTAACTTGGAACTTGTTGACCAACCTCTTCTGGTCCCCTCTCTCTCCTACGCTCCCCAGCCTCTGGTAGCCACTGTTCTACCTTTCCTTCCATGAAATAAACTTTTTTAGATTCCACATATGAGTGAGATCATTTGATGTTTGTTTTTCTGTACCTGGCTTATTTCACTTCACATACTGTCCTCCAGGTTCATCCATGTGCCTTCCAATGGGCATTTAGGTTATAGTTAGAAAGGAAGAGTTAGTTCTAGTGTTCTACACAGAAGGGTGACTATAGCAAAGCACGATGTAGTGTATATTTCAAGATAGCTAGAAGAGATTTTTAATATTATCACCACTAAGAAATGATAAATGTTTAGGGTGATGAATATGGTTATTACCCTGATTTGATCATTAAACAACATATATAGGCACTGAAACAACACACTTGTACCCCATAAATATGTGAAATTATTATGTGTCAATTGAAAAATACACATTAATTTATACAGAAAAAATTCTAAAGATCTTTCTATTATTCCTGTCTCAGTCCTGGGTGCCTAAAATCAACTTTGAATTATTCATGCATGGTTAATCCAACACCATTCCTATTATCCAGCACTCACTTCCTTCTATAACATATTTAGGAGGTGACAATGATGCAAAATTCATAATATGGTCAATATAATATAATTATAGGTCTAATATTAATTATTTTATTGCCAGAGTAACTATCTTTAGGAATCATACCTTTTTTTTCTTTTCTGATAACCCTATTGTCTTCTTTTTTCTACCCATCCTGACTTGTTCATTTATTCCGTAAACATTAAGTGCCTACAAGGCATTCAGCTATGTGCTGGGCTTTAGAAACACAGTAAGTGAACAGATCAACATGGCTAGGTCATCCCAGAGCTTAACATTTACTTGTTTCTTTAAGTGGCTTGGTTTTTACTAGCCTTCAATGACTACAAAGAAAAAAAAAAGTTCATTTCTTGACTTGAATATTGATACTTTCAAACATAGCAATGCTAGACTCCCCAGTAAATCCTTTTTGAAGGCTGCAACAGTTTAGTTCGTAAGCGTATACCTTGAAATCAACAATTTATCAAGTTTTATAAAGTACCTATAGAGTGTGAACCATTGAATGTAAGATATTCTACAAATAAAACCCAGATGCAATCTTTGAGGAATGTATAGAGATACACACATTTTCACTTTTTTCTGCTTTTGAGTTATTTAAAAAAAAAAAAAAAATAGAGGTATAAGCTGGGCGCGGTGGCTCAAGCCTGTAATCCCAGCACTTTGGGAGGCTAAGGCGGGTGAATCACCTGAGGTCAGGAGTTCAAGACCAGCCTGGCCAACATGGTGAAAGCCTGTCTCTACTAAAAATATAAAAATTAGCCGAGCATGGTAGTGGGTGCCTATAATCCCAGCTACTCAGTAGGCTGAGGCAGGAGAATCGCTTGAGCCTGGGAGGCAGAGTTTGCAGTGAGCAGAGATCAAGCCACTGTATTCCAGCCTGGGTGACAGAGCAAGACTCTGTCAAAAAAAAAAAAAAAAAAAAAAACTAGAGATATAATTTACATATAATAAAATTGGTAGACGTTAAATTTTCAGTTTAGTGAATTTTGACAAATGCATACAGTAATGGCATCTACACTTCTGTTAAGATAGATAATGCTTCTATCATCCCAGAAAGTTTCCTTTGTTCCTCCAGTCAATTCTTTCCTTCCCCAGTACCAGAGAACCATCACTTTTCTCATTTCTCTCACTGTGGATTAGGTTTGCTTGTTCTTGGTCTTCATATAAGTGGAATCAGATAGTATGTACTTTCTGGTTTTTTTTCTTCTAAATATTATTTTTGAGATTCATCCATATCATTGAGTATATCAATAGTTTGTTTCTTTTTAATTCTGAGTAGGATCCATTGTATTGCTATACCACAATTTGTTTATCCATTCAGTTATTGATGGACATTTGGGCTGTTTCTAGGTTTTAATTACTCTAATAAAGTTTTCTTATACAATTCTTTTTGTGGACAATTTTTTTCCCCCAGTTCTCTTGGGTGAGGACCTTGAATGGGATTTCTGGGTCATAGGATAAGTTTCTATTTAACTTTATAAGAAACTGCCAAAACATTCTTCAAAATAGTATTTATATTCCATTAGCAACATTTGAGAATTCTAGTTGTTCTACATCCTCGCCAATATTTTCTATACTAGCCTTTTTATACTAAATTTTATTTTTAATTGACAAGTAATTATTGTATATATTTATGGTATATGACCTGGTATTTTGATATGCAGTATGTTTACCTTGTGGAATAATTAAATCAAGTGGATTAACAAATTCATCACCTCTCATACTTAGCATTTTTGTGATAAAAACATTAAAACTCTACTCTTTTAGCAATTTTGAAATATAAAACACATTATTCTAATCAACATTGTAGGCAGTAAGTGACTAAAACTTATTCCTCTAGTCTAATGGAAACTTTGTATCCTTTGATCAACATCTCCTCTTTCCCTGTCCACCAACATCCCCAGCCCCTGGTGACCACCATTCTACTCTCAGCTTCTATGAGTTCAACTTTTTTAGATTCCACATATGAGTGAGATCATGTGGCATTTGTCTTTCTGTGCCTGGCTTATTTACTTAGCACAGTGTCCTCCAGGTTCATCCATGTTGTCCCAAATAACAGAATTTCCTTCTGTTTTGAGGTTGCATAGTATTCCATTGTGCCTATACATCACCTTTTAAAAATCCATTTATCTAATGATGGATACCTAGGTTGCTTCCATATTTTAGGTATTGCAAATAATACTCCAACGAATATGGGAGTACAGATATCTCTTTAACACACTGATTTCAATTGCTTTGGATATATGCCCAAAAGCAGAATGCTGAATCATATGGTAATTCTATTTTATGTTTTCTGAGGAACCTCCATACTGTTTTCCATAATGGCTGTATTAATTTACATTCCTACCACCAGTTATGCCAGTCTTTTTTATTCTATTTATTTTGAGTGGGTGTGACAAGGTGTCACATTATAGTTTGTACTTTATATTTATTTAATGATTAATTATTTTGAGCACCTGTTCATGTTCTTATTCCCTATTTGCATATCTTCTTTTGTGTAGTATCTGGTCAAACTTTTGTTTTTTAAAAATGGATTTACGGGCTGGGTACGGTGGCTCATGCCTGTAATACCAACACTTTGGGAGGCCCAAGCGGGAGGATCTCTTAGAGCCAGGAATTTGAGACAAGCTTGAGTAATTGAGTGTCTGTATATGCCAAAATAAATAAATAAATAACCGGTCATGTACCCTGTTGTCCCAGCTACTTGGGAGGCTAAGGTGGGAGAATCACTTGAGCCCAGGAGTTTGAGGCTGCAGTGAGCTATGATGGCACCACTGCATTCCTGCATGGGTGACAGAGAGAGCCTGTCTTCTAAAAAAGAAAAAGGAAAGAAAAACAAACAAAAAATCCCCCAATGGATTTATCTATCTTTTTATTGACTTTATGAATACTTCATATATTATAGACACAAACCCTAAATTAGAAATATTCATGTGAATAGTTTCTTCCAGTCTATTTCTATGGCTTTTTCTCATGTGAGTAAAGTATAGGAGAAGTAGCCGCAAAGACTGAGACAAGCATTGATTGAGCTGGGAGCCTGAGGATCATGGATGGCTATGAAAGTCTGCAAGAGATAAGGGAGGGTAAGGACTATAGATCAGAAATTAAGGGCAGTGATTTCTAAGGTGACCCTTTGGTTCACTGACCAGACGTCTGCAATGGCTCCCTATCAGAGAAGGAGGGAGAAAGGGTTAGTGTAGAGTTGGGTATTGAAAAGGTGGACAAAATAATAGGACAGGTGGTGGAATCTCAGATGTCAGAAAGACCATCACAGAAATGGCAGACGTAAGTCTATCCTGAGGAGGAAGGAATTCAGGGTCAGAGGAGGGCTGATGGAATGGAAGGACATGGAGCTCCTGAAAACAAATGTGTTAAGTGGTGGTAGAGTTGTCTGATTATGGGCAATGAAATGACTGAAGCACCATTTCTTTTTCTATAGGAATTTTTACATAGGTATGGTTGACCTAGCCCTAGTCTGAGGTTGTGGACATTTTAACTATCAGAAGAAGGATTAGAAATCCATTTTTGGAACCGTGCCAGAGAAGTTGTTCTAGAGTCCTATGAACTCCAAGTTTCTCTATACTCTCTCATACGTAGGTCCAGCAATTTTACAAAATTTAATCAATTGTGCTGTCTTGAAAGTAATTACTTCCTACTGATAAGTTAGTTCTCCTTTGGAAAAATGCTTTCTCAATGGTAACTGTTTTACATTTGGCATGGATTGCATATTACATTTACTTTCACCTAGAAGCACAGCTCTATATATCTTGTAGAAGATGAGATACCAAAAAATAGAGGAAGAAAGGGAGAGAGAAAGTAAGACATCTGGCATCTCGAAGGGGCTCTGGAGGAACAACATATCCCATATGAGCTACCAGAGTATTGAGAAGTCTCATTTCTAAACTTTGGTATCTCTCATATTCCTCATGTCTTCATGTCTTAACTAAAATTTGCCAGTAGTTGCTGAGCAAATTTCATCATTTGAAATTCGATGCAGATTCTAATTTTCCCTCACGTTTGCCATAAATACACCCAATTATTCTGCCAAAACACAGTCTCTTGTGGAGATAAATTTAATAAGAAGAAAGAAAAAGGAGGAAATTGAACTTACTCTAGCTTTGGCTTGATTTGCAGTAGACCCCTGAATCTAATCATTCTTTAATACTAGCTGACTATGTCAATTCACTACAAAAAGTTAATAATATAATACTTCTGAATCAGTGTTTGACATCACAACTATAACCCAATTGATTACTTGGCTAAATATTTTCACACCTTAGTCAATGGCTATTGCCACATTTTCCATCCTATTTTCTGCTTGGCTTGGGACAAGTGGCTTGTCAGTTCTATCTAATTTTAGACTTTTAGAATCTTCCTGGAGTCTATTATTATCATCTATTATTATCTATCTATTTTCTATTATTATCCTCTAGAGTCTATTATTATCCCTCCAACTTCAATTATTCTTCTTTTAAATTGTTTCAGGCCAATGGGCAAGTCTCCTAATCTCCAGGGAAGGGCATGTTCTTGTGACCTAATTCAGGACTCAGGAAATTGTACTGTTCAATTTAATAATGTCGTAGGGGAATGCATGGTATAAAAAGCACTGCCCTCAAGGCTGTAAGCGTCTAGTTGAGACAAGACAAGTGTGTGAAAAAACAGCTAACACAATAGGTTATTAAGTGCCTAATACAAGTACTTGACAATATGTGCTGTAAGAATTCAGAAGCAGGAGAAATCAGTGTAGGCTGGAACACTCAGGAAAAATTTTGTGAAGGGATAGAGACTGGAGGATAAATATGATACCAAAAGGAAGACAAAAGTGGGGAGGGCAGGCCAGGTTGAAGGCACAGCACAGGTGAGGCACTGAGGTGGAAAGACTCATGGTACTTGGGAATGATGGTTAGCAGAGAAGGGTTAGAGAGCAAGCTTTCTGTTCAGAAATGGGAGATAAGTTTGGAAATCTGGGGTGGAATAAACAGTGGCAAAACTTGAATATAACTGGTCCAAGGAACTTGGAATTTGTTGTGTGGGATGTAGGAGGCTATGTTTAAGCAGGAAAGAAACATGATAAATTTAAACCTACTTTTTATTTGGTTCTCTATAGAAAAAGGATTGCTGTTAGCTTCTGTCTTCCATATATTAAAATTTTAATGTACTAGATGCTAATTATTAAATTATGTTCTTCTCTTCCTGGAACTGGATGCATCTGTGAATCCATCTCACATTCTTTTAAAGGTACATTCACCTGCACTTTGCCAGGTATTTAAACCACAATTCAGTTACTTGAAAATACACTATAGCCTTTGTTTTTCTGTCAGAGAAGTTCAGGTAAGAGCATCTGACTCAACTGTCAGTCATTAAGCTGGCTCAACAAGTCAGTGTCTGTGAAGCATGAACCATGGACTCCTAATGCTCCACATTTAGTTTTCCTTTATTATTTTCCTATAGAAAACATTTTCAGATTTAACAAACTTTATCAGAAGATCACAAGTCAGTTTTCTTTTGGTGCTGTAAAATGTCTTTCAGAGAGATGATACTAGTAAAACTCGGAATGCCCTATTGAGAACTGCTTGTGTCTCAGAAGCAGTTGAAAATTGTCTGACACTGAGTTTTGACAGGAAGAAGCAGGGCAGTGAAAACAACTACATTCACTCTTTGGGACCTGCTATTTTTCTGAATGACTTCACATTGGGAGTCCTAGAGATAAGCAACCACTTGGTCTCTGCTAGAGAAAGATTCCCTTTTATTTTGACCAGCCCTATACAAACCAGGTCACTGCATGTTGTATTCAGGACTTGACAAAGCCCTGCTTTCATTCTGATTGGAGGCTGATCTCTATTCAGGACCTTTGTTGTTGATGGCCACCAAATAAAACGAAAGGGATCTGACGTTGTCCAGGCCAGGATGGGCAGAACTGTGAAGTGGAAGTTTCTTAGTCCCAAAATGGGGCATTCATCTGGCGCAGGCAGTGCCCCTTGCTTCCTTGTTTCCTAGTTTCCCCTAGCTTTAGATCCCTGAAAAATGTTAATCCTACCGTGTTAGTCAGGGTGTGACCCACTTGTGTAATCTTGTGGGATTAAATCACCAGGATTTAAAATACTATACTATGTAACGGAGGCAATATATTTGAATAGTTGGCCTTTTGTTGCAGGAAAAATTGTATTATGCAAGGAGCCACCTTTTTGCCTATGTAATTTATTTGTGTCTAGAATTTTAGAGTCGACTGAGATTTTACAGATTATTTAATTCAGTTATCCCATTTTACAAATGAGGAAATTAAGGTTCAGAGATAGCAACCAATATGGTGTCCAACCAATCATGCTGGTTTGCCCTGGGCTAAGTAAGATGTTTCCTGGGATGCAGCACTTTCAGTGCTACAACTGGGAAAGTCGCAGGCAACTGGGAATAAGTTGGTCACCCCAAAAACTAATTACCTAACTCAAAGTTTCACAGCCTTTACTGACACATTGCAAACTAAAACACATGCTGACTTCCAGTACAAAGCCTTTCTTAGGACAACATAATACAATCAAAATACTTTCTCATTCATGAGCCACATGTTAAGACTCTGGAATACTATAATGGTCAGGTCGACTTTATGTTCTGGATATTTATGAAAGTTTTCTCTGACTTCTGATTTAGGCCATCTTATCCCTAAGAACTCAGCATTAGTACATACATTTTTAATCTAATTTAAATTTAATAAGGATAGCAGGCTATTTTTGTCTTTATTGAATGGAGAAAAAAAAATCAATGCAGCGTATTAAGGATAGCCAAAGAGAGCATTTGTTTTGGATATTAGTTTAGGACCACAGTTACTAGATCACAAACATAAGAGGCTTCAGTTAAAGGCAAGAGACAATGAATAGGAATTCTGTATTAATAAAAGTTGGGAAGCAGTGAAGTCAATTGATACACATAGTTTTCAAATTGCCTCATTACTTTACAGGTACAACCTGGGCAAAACTTTCTGACTCCTTGTGAAAAGGGTGAAATGCTTAAAAACCCAGGTTGATAAAAATTGCTGAAGCTATCCTAAGACGAACCTTCTTTTATCTACTTCTTAAATATTGGTGAATCATTGGATTCCTCTTGATCATGATTTTCTTCATATGCTTCATGCTGTTTGCAGACAAACTTGACCATGAGTTCAACTCTGTTTATCACAGGGTCGGGCAATGTGCTGCCTGCCTGCCACTGCACCTCTGGCCTAGGCCCATGGCATGTATTGCTGATTTGTCCTGGTACTCATTCCTGCCCATCCTTGACTTGGCCTCACAGTCCTTCTGAACATGTGTCTTCAATATGACACTGCAAACTGATCCAAATTGGCATGAAAGATGAAATCTATTCTTGGACCTACCATTAATTAATCTTAGACCCAAATAAAACCCAAATTGAGGTATCTAATCCAGGCCTCCTCCAAGCTGCCTATCTGAATGTCTGAAGCCCATGTTCCATCTCTATCTAGATGACTTAGGGATAACTCCGTTTCAACATGTTCAAACATCAACTTGTCTTTACCCTCCAAATCTGCTTCTCTTCTGTTTTCCTTATTTCTGCCATTTAATTAGTCACCAAAGCCTATACTTTATTCACTATAAACATCTCTAGAATCCTTCTCATGCCTTCTATCCCTGCTGCCACTGCTTTATTTGGGCTCTTGCAAAGCCTACTTGCTGGTATCTCCAACTTCATTCTCCTCTCCTCCTTCCTCATATCTACAAGAGGGATTGCTCCCAAAACCACAGATCTGACCGTGGCCGTTCCTTTCCTCAGAAACCCCTAGAATGGTTCCCCCCGGCCTTCAGAATAAACGTAGTTCAGATAATTTAGCTTATAAGATCCTGATTGTTCCTTTGTGCCTGTCTTTACAGAAGTGCTGACTTCCCTGTTTGTATATTTGCTGAAGATTTAACTAATTTATTTGTCTTTTAAAAAGACAGTATTAGTTTGTTAATCAAAGCCTTATTAATCTTCTAGTTTTCTATTTTATAGTTATCTTCTTTTATTCTTTATTTATTTGTATTTATATTCCCTTATTAACCTTCTTAGTTGAAATGTAACTGCTAGAGGGGTTTTTCCTGCATGCTGCACAAAGACAGACCATGGCATTGTAGTAGAGAAAGAGTTTAATAGACATGAGGCCAGCCACACCATGTGGGAGATAGAGTTAGTACTCAAATCATTATCCTGCAAAGCCTTTAGGTTAAAAGTATTTCAAAGGCATTTTTGGGAAAAAGGGTGAGGGTGGCTAGGCTTGCGGCTGATTGGTTGAGTCAGAGATGAATTAATAGGGGGTGGAAACTGTCCTTCTGCTGGCTGAGTAGCTTCTGGTTGGGGCCACAGGAGCAGGCTTGGGGGATCCCAAGTGGAGTCATGGGTGTCAGACACGCAAAGAAACTTGGAAAGATATCTCAAAAGGCCAGTCTCCAGTAGTGGTGTTATTTGTAGGAGTAAAGGGGGAAGTTGCATGTCTTACAACCTCTGGAACACCGCCTGACAATCGTTCATGTCTGGACCTTAGCAGGATTCAGGCTCCTCTCCTTCCCCAAAGCTGATGGTTTTCCATGAGCTTTACAAAAGCAGTTAGCTCTGATCTCTTTCACTGTCATAATTTTCTCACTGATAATGATTTTTGCAAAGGTGGTTTCACAAATACTTCGTTTTCAGTTTTATTGTTCTCTTATAAATGTTTTTAGGAATGGATTTTCTTCTATGTATTGCTGACATGAACAGGAGACAGAAATACTGAGTAGAAGAGGGCGGTTGCTTGGCAAAGGCCCCACCCTCAAGCCTGGATACCCGCAGCCCTAAATGAGAACAGGCATTTCTGTTTGGGACCCAAAAAGTTGCCTTTTGACCGGCCACGCCCCCTATCCTGCCCCCATATAAACCCCAAACCCCAAGCTCCAGAGCACACCGGCAGGTGAGGAGACGAGGAGGCAAGCTGACTGACAGCAAAACAACGCAGCAGAGGAAGAGACAAGAGGAGGGACGCCTGGACACCGAGAGATGTTTGGCTGGAGGCAGTCAGAGCAGAGTCCAGCCCCTGGGCGGCCCGACTCCAGGTGAAGATCACCTTCCCACTTCATCCATCCCCACCCTTCCAGCTCCCCATCCATCCTGCTGAAAGCCACTTCCACCGCTCAATAAAACCTCGCATTTATCCTTCGAGTCAGTGTGTGACCCGATTTTTCCGGAATGCTGGACAAATGCTCGGGATACAGAAAGCTATCCCCTGGTCCTTTGCTCTTCTGAAAAGGCAGAGGGTCCACTGAGCTGGTTAACACTCCAGCAGTCTATGGTGGTCAAGCTGAAAGAGCTTTGTAACACCCACCTGTAGACGCTACCCAAGGCCAGAGCCCAAAGCCCTCACCCCAGCCTCTGCACTTGCCCATCTGCATGCTCCCCCTCTCGCAAGGGGTTTCAGCAGAGGGGCTACTGAACAGGTGAGCCACACCCCTGTCGCATGCCCTGCAAGGGGAATCAGGGAACTCTTCCGTTTCATTGCTTTGACCACATCCTATGAATCTTGTTCTCCTTTTCTTTCAGCTCCAATTTGGTTATACATTGAGTTTTTACTTTTGACTTTACTCATGATTTATTATAGAAAGATGTTTAACAATTTTTAAGCAAATGGAATAATTTTTGCTCCTCTTTCGTTGCTAATTTATTATTCATTGGAGTTAGAAAATTGTTGCTGAAGGGCAGGGCGCGGTGGCTCACAACTGTAATCCCAGCACTTTGGGAGGCCGAGGTGGGCGGATCACCTGAGGTCAGAAGTTTGAGACCAGCCTGGCCAACATGGTGAAATCCCGTCTCTACCAAAACTACAAAAATTAGCTGGGCATGGAGGCGCGCACCTGTAATCTCAGCTACTCAGGAGGCTGAGGCAGGAGAATCGCTTGAACCCAGGAGGCAGAGGTTTCAGTGAGCTGAGATCACGTCATTGCACTCCAGCCTGGATGACAGGGCGAGACTCCATCTCAAAGAAAAAAAAAAAAAACAGAAAAGAAAATTGTTGCTGAAATAAATTCTGCATTTTGAAATGTATCAAAAGTGTGTGTGTGAATGTATGTGTTTGTATGCATAGGTATGTGGTCAATTTTTGTAAATATTCTATGGATCTTAAGAAGAATGTATATTCTCTTACTCTAGAGTATACTGTTCTTTTAATGTGTATTAGGTAAAATGTATTTATTATAATATTACATATATGTATTTATATAATCTTTTAGAAAGGTTTTCTTTTTTTTTTTTATGGTACATTTTCTGTGTAAGGACACACTCCCCAAATCTTTACCTTGTTCTTTTCTTTTAGTGAGGGTTTGGCTAGGTATAGAATTCTAGATTCAAAATGACCTTTCTCCAGTATTGTAATGATATTGTTCCTTTATATTCTAGCAACTGTACTTGCAGGTAAGAAGTTCAATGTTAATCTGATTCTATTTCCTATTGGTATACCCTTTGTTTCTGTGAAGTGGTTTAGGATAGTCTCTTTATTGTTTTTTCCAAAATTTCCTCAAGATAAGCCTAATGGGCTTTGTTTTTGTTTTTGATTTGAGGTTTTTCATCTGAAGATCTGATAAGGACATATTACTCCATTATTGTTTTTATTTCTTCTCCTTCATCCCCTCTCTTCTGTTTTTTAGAATGCCTAATAAATGGATAAATATTCTTCTGTGTCTCTTCCCCATGTTCTTTAGGTTTTCCCCTATGTTTTTCACCTCTTTGTCCTTCTGGACTACAGAGTAGGAGAATCACTTGGCTCTATTTGCTGCCTATTTGACTCTTTAGCTGTGTGCATTTTTCTGTTTGAGCCGCTAATAGATGGTGATCATATTTTGTACTTTGGAGATCTCCCTTGTTGCTTTTTCATTACAATATATTATTTTCTTTTGAACACAGTATCTCTTCAAACCAATCTGAGGAAATTAATTATTCTTATTTTGAAGTTTTGTTTCATTTCTTGTGTTTATATTCCTTTGTAGTTTTCTTTCATTTGCTTGGATTTTGTTATTTCCCCAGGGGTTAATTTTTCTACTTGTTGAGTTTAGAACTTTGTTGTTGTTATTGTTATTATAGTTGACATATTTATGGTTGATTTTCCTCAAATATTTAGATATTCTGGTTATCTGTTCTTAGCTATAGATGTGAATCCTAGCCCAAATGAAAATCACTGCTCATAGGCTGGGTGTGGTGACTCATGCCTATAATCCCAGCACTTTGGGAGGTCGAGGTGGGTGGATCACCTGAGGTCAGGAGTTCAAGATCAGCCTGGCCAACATGAGGAAACCCCATCTCTACTAAAAATACCAAAAATTAGCCAAGCGTAGTGGCATGCGCCTGTAATCCCAGCTACTTGGGAGGCTGAGGCAGGAGAATCATTTGAACCCGGGAGGTGGAGATTGCAGTGAGCCAAGATTGCACTCCAGCCTGGGTGACAGAGCAAAACTCTGTCTCAAAAAAAAAGAAAGAAAAAGAAAAAAAAATCACTGCTCATGTGACACAGAAACAGGTTCTGATTACAGGAGCCCTGGGAGCTTATGTAGGGGAAGTATGAATGAGATCACAAATGCCAAGAGCCCCAGTCCCTCACAGTAACGATAGGTTGTAGTACTGCTCTGTTTCTCCAGCCTCAGCTACTCTGGAATTTTCTGTGCCTCAACTTTCACTTTAGAGAGGTGTTCTCATGGCTCGAATCTGGAGTGTGTAGCTCTAAGAAGTAACCACTCCCTTCATGACATCAGGGACATGGGTGGACACTGAGGTAAATGTTTTGAAATCCTTTAATTAGTCACCTTACTAAAGGTCTTTATCCTGTTCTTTCCCCTAGTTCCCACTGGTTCTGCTCTTTGGATTATTTGGGGGCACAGTTGGGAAAACATACTCTGTTTGACCTTCTGTTTCTTCTATATGAGGTTGTGGCTTCCTCAGCTCTCTTAGTTTCCACTTTCAATCTAGTCTCAATGACTCTATATCCTCTAGAAATTTGATTTGTGGCATCACTTTCAAATTTCCCAATCTATTACGGATTCACTTTATATGAGGCTTTCTGTCATCTTAATGGGATTTCTTTCCCCCAGAGTACAATTTTGTATCCAGTTAGCCAATGTGAACCGGAAAGCCAACTCTTTGTTTAGGACTTCAATATATAACCAGGACTTTTCCTTTTTATTGTTCACTCTGTTGAAGGATTTAGAACAGATGTCTCAAATCAGGTCAGAAGTATTCTGAGCTATGTCCCAACAGGCCGTTTTCTGCTTCATGATTACAGTCTCTTGCTGAGGCACATGTCAGATCTCTTCTACTTCAGGGTAAGAACTTGGGGACCACCTTTATCTCAAAGGCTCAAACTTTGAGCATGTTTCTCAAAATCCACTTTACCTTTATCTCAGGAAGTATCAGAACCTTTATACAACAAGAACTCCTGGTCTCCAAGGATATACAGATTAGGTCCCCTCAAATTCACTCATGTTTGTGTAACATTTCTCACCTCACCTAGACTTTCACACTGGTATTTCATTTGAGCCGCTTGACAATTTTCTTGTAGTTATAGAATATTATCCTCATTGGCACATGAGGAAACTGATTCAGACAGGTTCTTTGCCAAATTATACAAATACAAAATGGAAAAGCCAGTTCATAAGCTCCAAAATTCTTTTTCCGAGTACAATGTTTTACTTCTATACCTCCTGTGGACTGCGGTATAGAAAGAAAGCTGAGGTGAGATCAGTGACCTTAGACCAAAATTGGTTTTAAATCTAGATCTATATCCTTGAGGCTAGACAGTAATTGAACTAGACTCTAAGAGTTTGATTCAATATTCACTGAGAAGAATATGTCTGCTGATGACAGATTAAATTTTTATATTATTTTAAAAAGTCATAGAACTAGCTACTCCTTAGCTACATAGGAATTTCATGAATTATTTCTTTAAGATGCTTGGTGACCTGTATTCACTCCATATTTCTGCCCAGGTTTACTTTATTGGGTGTTATCAGTTATCTATTGCTGTTTAACAAGCCCCTTCCACGCCCCAGGCTTAGTAGCTTAACACAGCTGCCATTTATCATTGCTCCCAAATTTACCAGTCAGCCTGGTAGTTCTGCTGATCCAGTCAGGCTTGGCTGATCTCTGCTGGGCTCACTCATGTGTCTGTGGTCAGCTTGAGGATTGACTGGAGGCTAGCTGTTCTATTAATGTGTTTGGTCATTGGCTGGCTTGCTACTGGCCAGGACGATTCCTCTTATCCAGCAGGCCAACCCAGCTTTATTCATGTGGTGGCATCCAAGCTCCAAGAGAGCAAGTGGAAGCAAGCCTTTTGAGCTCTAAGATTAGAAATGCTATAATGTCACTTCTGCCTTTTGTTGGTCACAGTAATTCACAAAGCCAGTCTAGGTTCAAAGAGTAGACAGGGAGTTGCAGGGTCATATTGAAAGGGCCATGAATACAGAAAGAAGAATTGCCATCATTTTTGTAAACAATCTACCATACCTGGCCTTTGTACACGTGCCTCAGTTGCTATGAGTGTTGGCTGCCAAAGGGTCACAGATGCCTCTGGCTATGAACTGACTTGTGTCACCTCAAAGTTCGTATGGTGAATCCCTAATCCCCAAAGTTACTGTATCTGGATATAGAGTTTTCAGGAGGTAATTAAGGCTACATGAGATCATAGAGGTGGGGTCCTAATTCAATAAGGCTGTGACTTTATACAGAGAGAAAGAGAAAGAATTCTTTTTCTTTTTCTCTCTGCCATGTGAGGACACAGCAAGAAGGCAGCAACCTGCAAGCCAGGAAGTGGGCCCTCATCAGAAACCACCTGTGCTGGACCTTGATCTGGGACTTCTATTCTCTGAACTATGAGGAAATAGAGCTGCCCCATCTGTGGTATTTTGTTATGGCAGCCCAAGCTAACAAATACACCTCTCCACTTTTGGAGAATTACCCCGTGTTGAAGGGGACTGCCTTGCCCTAGAGATTATGCCCTCATCTTTCATGTGGGAGGAAGGAGGTGCAGCTCATAGCAAATGGCTCATGGATGTGGAAGTATAAAAGGCTGGTTCTCAGTAGGCAACAATTCTGTATGATTTAAGCCCCAGAGCCTTCGTATGGATCAAGGCAAGGCTTGGTTTTGTCTGAGACCACGTCCTTGTTCTTTTATCCCTCTCTAGTCTTACTTTCCTCTCCCTTTTACAGGTTTTTCCTGAGGAGGACTCTCTCAGTAATTCATAGGCACCCAATTCCCTGACTCAGGACCTATTTCTAGGGATCTCTACCAAGACAGATGTTTTATGATCATAGGATATTAAAAGACAGCACTTGTCATTAGTACATATTTATAAGCAGAGTTGCATATTTTAGCTTAGTTGCAGTCTCTGTGAGATTTCAAAATGCTATTCTACACTTTGATAAAAATAACAATGCTTATTAACATTTGCTGAGTGCTTACTAGGCTCTCTGCTGAGCATATAACATATGATCTCATTTAATCTTCACCGTGACCATATGAGATAGCTATTGTTACTCTCAGTTTTTATACTTTTAGTGTTTTCTAAATCATTTTGTATCTGGGATTTTGATCTATGATTCTTTGCTCTAGCAACAAAAGACTTCTGGGCCTGCATAAAAATAGACTTTGGCACATGACATTCAGGAAACACCTGATAAGTGTCACAGACAAGACAAGTTGGCCTTTCTTCAACTTGAAAAATCAGGACTCTCTGGATTCATTATTGAACAGTATTGATGGTGAAACCTAATGGTCTGTGGAACATTCCTGTTCAAAACTCTATAATTGTGGTGTGCTACTTTGGTGTTTCAAAGTGCTTTGCTAAATAACACATTTGTGGGTCTAGGCATGTACATCTTAGCTTTTAAAAAGTTTTACCCTCTCAAGTTTCCACTAAGTAAGGATCATTCATACAACAAACATGTCTTAAATTTTTATCACTGCTTGTTAAGTACTTCTCTCTCTCTCTCTCTCTCTCTATATATATATATGTGTGTGTGTGTGTGTGTGTGTGTGTGTGTTGTGGGCATCATAGGAAGATAAAAAATGAGTCCATAGTAACTGTTCAAGTCAGTGAATCCCTAATTTCAGCAGCTGCAGCAGGAAATAGGAAATCTTATAAAGGGAGGGTCAAGGAACAGACATCAGTTCTTTGTTAGTTGCGTGGCAATGCTTTGTCTTTTTCAGTTTAGGTGGAAATGGCCTCTGGCTCCAAGGGAAAATCCAGAAAGGAAGATCAGATAACACTGTGTTCGGCATGGTCCTAAGCTAGAAACCGAGGCTTAAAGGACTCTCCTCAATGTTACACAGCTAGGAAGTGGTGCAATCAGAAATTGAACATGGGTGCACCATTGCCTGCTGAAATAGCAGGAAATGAAAGAGTAAGCAACATAATGGATGTAAAGGGTGCTTCCTGGAGAGCTGCTCATATGGTGCAAAGTTTCTTCTACAGTGAAAGCAAACTCCAACAGGTGGCATTCCATGTAGCTTTCATGATTCCACCTACATGAACTAGATCCCTGTAAGTTTATTAAGAGGCCTGTAGCTGGATTTATAAAATTAAATTAGTTACCCAGAAGTAGAACAGCCATTTGAAGAGAAGGGGAGCTTGAGCGACAGACGGAATAATGAATGTGTCTCTGAGTCTGGTTGGTTTGAAATATCTGCTAAAACTGATGAGAAAATGCTAAGAGGCTGAAACTTTGGAGTTCTGTAAAGAAAGTTTCTCTGGAAAGTAAATAATAAAGACATAATTCTTTCAGTGAAAGAAACAGAGCCTAATTTAACAGGAGATTGGGTACCTTGTTCTGCAAGCAACCGGAGATTGAAGGCTGCCACTGGGCATTCTGTGAATTCCTATGGAGTGGGGGGACTCATTGGCATCGAGCCCATGAGTGGTCCACCTGTTTGCACACCACAGAGGAAGGATCCACATGGATAGCTTAAGTTCCCCCAAACCATTTGTTTATCTAAAAGAAATACAGTCACCCCAGAGGCTTATAGATGTGCAATCTAGTCTCACTTTTAAAGGATTTTTACGTATCCTTGTGTCTTTAAAGGCAAAACTAGCAACTGCTTTTTACATCTGTCCAAGCTAATCTTTCCCTGCTTTAAGCAGGCAGACAGGAAATGCAGTTTGCCTCTATTACCTAACATGCAGGAGGTATATAAAAGAGAGAAATAAGAAAAAAAAAAGTGAGAGCATAAGGTAAATGGATTGGATGAGATCAAAAAAGGGAAATAGGAGCCTGGTGAGCAATCCTTGGCTGGGGGCCCAGAGCAGCTTCAGGAGAGGGACAGAGCCCAGCAAGAGCATTTCCTGCTTTGGGTTAAAAAAATAAATTCAACTATCCTCTATGAGGTGGTCTATTTATCCTGTGAAGCATTATGTCATTAATTTGAAAATTACAGGTAGTAATAAAAACAGCAGTTATTTTTTTAACACCTGGATGAATGGGCCTCTCCCTGCTTCACCCACTGCACACCTGCGTTATTTTAATATTATCTGGTGTGTGGGTAGTTTCCCAGAAAGTTTCAGCCTGCATGAAAGCTTGAACAGCCTTGTCGCTTCTCTAAAACTTCTTACGTTTTCTATATACTTCTATTTCCCTCAGCCCATAATCTTCAATAGAAACTAAAGGATAATCACCATATAGGCTAAGAAGCAGCATTTTTTTTTCATAATCATAATAATTGCTGGAATTAACAAAATCCTGAATTGTCTTCTGTCATAGCATACCCAAGTGGCTTCATGTTTTGCCTGCCTTTCAGCAGTCATCACTTTCCCTCATCCACAGGACATTGGAAGCTTCCTAAATACTCCTTGCTATCATTCCGCCTGGTCTTTCTTCAGGAAGTGGATGAGTCTGGCTTTCTCTTTTCACATTGCAAGCTTGAAAAACCTTGGGCTTAGGGGAATTTGCCTTAGATGTCTAGCTATGTGATTATAAACTGTTTCCCATGTCAAAGTTTCCTGATGCTTATACAACCTGTAAGACCACAGTCCTTTGAACTCTGGGCAGGTGTATGGTTTTACAGTGCAATATTTTAAGAGAATTTGTTTTAATCTTCCAGCTAAGCCTCTTTATACACACAGGGCTGCCAAGAGAACAAATGCAATTCACTTCCAAGTTGTTTGCCTAGTTAACAGTAAGTACGCAAATCAGTTTCCTGTTCACACAAAGGATTTTCTTGTGTTTGAAATCTTTAACCAACAGTACGTTGGCTTGGATTTTTACAGAGAATTCACAATGTTAATTATCTATAGCGCTCTGTGCACCAGGATGTGAGGTGACTTAGTAAGCAACTGGTTAGTACCAAACAAGTATAGTGCCTGAGTTTTTGAAAAGGACCTTTGTGTGAATGGTGGGGAGGCACCACAAAGGGCCCACATGGAAACAGAGGTTCAGCATGCAGTGAAAGGCATCAGGAAGTTGGAAGACAGCACAGAGGAAGGGGAAAGGAAAGCTTTATTGTAAGGATAACATTAAGACAAGGGATTACAAACCATTATTTTTTTCTCAGGGTTTTTGCTCAAGGTTTTCCTCTTATGCTTCTTTTCTTGCATGTGTTTCTTCCTTTTTCTTTAAGAAAAATGAAGGCATTCACATCAATAAGCATTTTCAAAGAGACTTTTGAGTCTTGAGTCTTAATGCAATCGGACTGCATTATCATTAAAAGACAAGTTGTATGCAACTATAATTAAAAGACAAGTTGTATGCAACTTCAGTAACAGAAGCCCAGCAGCCAGAGCCGTATGGCAGCATTGCTACTATGTACAGTACAACACAGAGATATTTTACTGTAGGAGCATAACCTCCCCCCACCCATGTATGCATTTATGTACTTTATTCTCATTGCCAAGCTCTTTAAATATTTTCTCTTCACATATTTACCTAAGGCTGTTTTTTTTCAGCCCGGAGAAGTTAGACGTAACTTGCACATTGCCCTGGGGAAAGAAAGATGCTACGCAACTAGAATAACAAAGGTAGCATAGTCTTGATTCTTAAGCAAAATATGCTGGTTTAGAAGGAAGACAGAAAAAAATCAGAAGCATCCTTATAGAACTAGTTTCTCTTATGGTCAAATCTGGGAAACGGGGATATGATGGAACCCTTTCTGAGGGTGCATTTTGGAAAATAGAGTGAAACTTATAACCACGGTTTGAACTAGGCAATGACAATTCTCAGGGAAATGATCCCTTCTCCCATGCCACCCTGATATAGCAGCTGACAGGTATAGATGAGAACTGGTGGCACAGTGGATCCAGGCAGGAGAGGGCCAGAGTCTCCTCAGTTTTATGTGCTCTTGAAGTTGTGGGCAAAGACATGTGAAAAGTTCCCCCAAACCCCTAGAGCATGTCACTGATCCAAGGTGAGGAGAACCACTGTGCTACATAGGTCTTGTTGTGGCAGGAATGAGGTGTTGCATTGTTAGCAGGGGGTTGAAGCTACCTGCTAGCGGATGGATGCCAGGATGCTACATGGGAGCCAGGCCAAGGTCTGCAGCTCCTCCAGCCACCATGGGAATAAGCACCACACTTCATGTGTCTGCCCAGGACCAGATAGGATGAGTCACACCTGGAGCGGGAGGCCAGCATGGGCCTGACACAGATATGGACACCTGCTGCCCACTGCTGCAGGGCTGCCATCTGCTTACATTCTCTCGCAGCTTATTAGGGTCAGCCCCAGGAGGAGGATACATAAAAACGATTCGTAACAGGCTGAGTTTTTTTTTTCTACTAAATTTTATATTTGAGATAATTGTCGATTCACTTGCAGTAAGACATCATACAGAGAGATCCGGGTACCATTTACCCAGTATTCCCTGTGGTAACAGTTTACAAAACAATGTAAACCACAGCCAGGATATTGTCAAGTTATCGAACATTTCCATCAACACAAGGAACTTCACGTTGCCTCCCCTCCCCCCACCTTTTTTTTTTCAGATAGAATCTCGCTCTGTTGCCAAGGCTGGAATGCAGTGGTGTGATCTTGGCTCACTGCAACCTCACTTCCCGGGTTCAAGCGATTCTGCCTCAGCCTCTTGAGTAGCTGGGACTACAGGTATGCGCCACCACGCCCAGCTAATTTTTGTATTTTTAGTAGAGACCGGGTTTCACCATATTGGCCAGGCTGGTCTCAAACTCCTGACCTCATGATCCACCCGCCTCAGCCTCCCAAAGTGCTGGGATTACAGGCATGAGCCACGGCACCTGGCCCATGTTGCCCTTTTATAAACACACCTGCTTCCCTCTCCAGCACTTACAGCTGGCAACCCCTGATCTGTCGTCTATTTCTATAATTTTGCTTTTCTGAGAAAGTCTTTATTTATTCTTCACTTTTGAAGAATAACTTTGCTGATATAAAATCCTAGGTTGGTGATTTCCCTTGTTGCTCCCATAGGTAAGGTATTTTTTCCTCCTTTGACTTTATTCAATACTTTCTCTTTGTCTCTGCCTCTTTTTTTTCATTTTAATATAATAAGCATAAATATGTATGGGTTATTTATTGATTTTTAAATTTATTATTCTGCTTGGAATACTCTGAGCTTCTTGGATATGTGATTTGATAACTATCATTCACTTTGGAAAGTTCCCCACATTACTTCAAATATTTTCAGAGTGTCTAGCTATTTTAGTACCTTTGCCTTCACATATAGATTTTACTATAATCTTTTAAATAGGTAAAAAAAATTGCTGAGATTTTATTGGAATTGTATTGAACCTGTATATTAATTTGAGGAGAGTGTCACTATATTGACTCTACTAATCTATAAAGACAGTATTTCCCTCCATTTATTTAGACCTTCTTTGATTTTTTAAATTAACATTTCACAATTTTCACCCTACAAGTCCTCTGTGTTTTGTTAGATTTACACCTAAGATATTTTTGTAAAAAGTGATTATAATGACAATGCATTTTTTATTTTAGTGTTTTTAATTACATGTTCATTGCTACTATATAAAAATACAATTAATTGTTGTATTTTTTGGTATCCTGAGACTTTGTTGAACTCATTTATTAGTCGTAGAAGGCTTGTTTTTTTGTTGTTGTTGTTTTGTTTTGTTTTGTTTGTTTTGTTTTTGTTTTTGTTTTTGGTACTTGGGATTTTCTCCAACTTTTCAAAGAGGGATAGTTTTGTTTCTTCTTTTCCAACCTGTATTCCTTTCCTTTCCTTTCCTTTCCTTTCTCCTTTCCTTTCTCCTTCCCTTTCCTTTCTCCTTCCCTTTCATTTCTCCTTTCCTTTCCTTTCCTTTCTCCTTTCCTTTCTTTTCCTTTCTCCTTTCCTTTCCTTTCCTTTCTCCTTTCCTTTCTACTTTCCTTTCCTTTCCATTCCTTTCCCCTTTCCTTTCTCCTTTCCTTTCTACTTTCCTTTCCTTTCCTTTCCTTTCTCCTTTCCTTTCCTTTCCTTTCATTTTCTTTCCTTTCCTTTCCTTTCTTCTTTCCTTTCCTTTCATTTTCTTTCCTTTCCTTTCCTTTCTTCTTTCCTTTCCTTTCTTCTTTTCTTTTCTTGCCTTATTGCACTGGTTGTGATTTCCAGCATTATGTTGAATAAGAATGGTGAGACTGGAAATTCTTGCTTTGTTCCCAATCTTAGGAGGAAAGCAATCAGTCTTTCATTACTGAGTATAATGATACATGTAAGTTTTTTTTATAAATGCTCTCCAAAAAGAGAGTAAGTTCTTTGTAAGAGAATAACTTGATTAACTTTCCTTCTATCTCTATTTCTCTGAGAGTTCTTAGTTATAGATATTGAATTTTGTCAAGTGTTTTTTCTTTATCAGTTGATATGGTCATGTAAATTTTTTAGCCTGTTAAAATGATAGATTACATTGATTCAATTTAGCATATTGTACCCGTCTGGTATCTCTGGAATAAACTCCACTTGGTCATGGTGTATAATTATTCTTCATTTTGTTGAATATCATATGTTTTCATTTTACAGAATTTTTTGAGCCTATATTATGAGCTTTATTGGCCTTAATTTTCTTTGTCTGGTTTTGATATCAAGGCAATACTAGCTTTATATAATACATTGAAAAGTGTTCCCTCCTTGTGATGATTGATTTCATGTGTCAATTTGACTAGCCTAGTCTATGGTAACCAGATATTTGGTCAAACATTATTCTAGATGTTTCTATGAATATACTCTTTAGATTATAGTAACATGTAAATCCACAGACATCAGGTAAAGCAGATTATCCTCCATAATATGAGTGGACCTCATTCAACCCTCTATGAGGGAGGGAGAATTCTATCAACAGGCTACCTTTGGACACAAACTGCAACATCAACTCTTCCCTGGGTCTGCAATATGCTGGCCTACCTTACAGATTTTGGGTTTGCCAACCTCTGCAACCATATCAGTCAATTCCTTAAAATAAATTTCCTCTCTCTTTCTATAGTAGGTAGATATATTCTGTTTATCTGGATAATTTTGACTACTCTACTTCTCTTCTATATTCTAGAACATATTACATACAAATGGTATTAATTTTTTCTTCAAATATTTGGTAAAATTCGCTGTTAAGCCATTGGGCCTGGAGATTTCTTTTCTTGAGATCTCAAGCGATTAAACCTTAATATTTATAGGTCTACTCGGATGATCCATTTAATTATTGGCTGAGTTGTGGTAATTTATATTTTTTGAGGAATTGGTCCATTTCATCTAAATTGTCAAATTTAGGTTTATAGGTTTGTTTCCAGTATTCTCATATTATCCTTTGATGTTCATACTGATATACCCGGTTACTGATATTGCATACTGTGTCTTCTTTCTTGTAGTCTTGGGGAGGTTGTCAATTATATCGATTAAAAAAAAAAAATCCTAGGTCTTTGTTTCATTGATTTTCTTTATTGCTTTATTGTTTTCTACTTAATTGACTGCTTTTTATTATTTCATACCATCTGCTTGCTTTGGGTTGATTTTGCTCCTCTTTTTCTAGTTTCTTTAGATGAAACCTTAACTATTGATTAGGGACTTTTCCTCTTTTATAATATTTACATTTGGGACTTTAAAATTCTATTTCAGCACTTCTGTAGAAATGTCCCACAAATTTTAATAGTGGTATTTTCATTTTCTTTTAGTTCAATGTACTTTTAAAATTTTTATTGGGACTTCTTTATCACATGGCTTACTTAGAAGTATATTGTTTAGCTTCCCAAGTTGGAGAACCAATTTTCCTATTATGGTTCTTTAATTGGTTTCTAGTTTAATCTTGTAGTGGTCAGAGAACACTATCTATATGATTTCGGTTCTTTTAAATTTTTTGCGATTGTTTCATGGCCCAAAATATGGTTTATCTTGGTATATGTTCCATGGGCACATAGAAAGAATGTGTATTATGGGTGCAGTGGCTCACACCTGTAATCCCAGCACTTTGGGAAGCCAAGATGGGCAGATCATGAAGTCAAGAGATCAAGACCATCCTGGCCAACATGGTGACACCCTGTGTCTACTAAAAATACAAAACTTAGCTGGGCGTGGTTGTGTGCGCCTCTAGTCCCAGCTACTCAGGAGGCTGAGGCAGGAGAATCGCTTGAACCCAGGAGGCAGAGGTTGCAGTGAGCTGAGATTGCACCACTGCACTCCAACCTGGGCAACAGAGCGAGACCCCTTCTCAAAAAAAAAAGAAGTAGAATGTGTATTCTTCTTTTGTTGGATGGAGTGTTCTATAAACGTTGATTAGATTTTAGTGATTAATGGTGCCATTAAGTCCTATATCCTTGTTGATTTTCTGTCTAGTTGTTCCATCAATTGTTGAAAGAGGGGTGTTGAAATCTTCAGCTATAATTTTGTATTTGTTTATTTTTCCTTTTAGTTCTCTCAGATTTTGTTTCATATGTTTTGCAGGTCTGTTTGGTGTATATACCTTCAGCATTGCTATGTCTTCTTGGTCGATTGACTTTTAAAAATCATAATATTCCTCTCTCATGCTAGTGATTTTCATTGCTCTGAAGCCTATTTTATCTCTTGTTAATAGAGCCACCCTTGCTTTCCTTTGATCACTGCTTGCATAATGCATCTTTTTTTATTTAAAAAATTTTAACCAGTCTGTGTTGTTACCTTTGAAATGAGTTTCTTAAAACTATATATTGAACATTATATAATTTGATATATAGTTTTGCCTACTCTACCATTATCTGTGTTTTAATCTGTGTATTTAGGCCATTTACATTTGCATGTAACCACTGCTGTTACAGGGTTTAACTCTGCATTTTGTTTCTTATTTTCTGTTTGTTCTTCTTTTTCTCTGTTTTCTTTTTTCTGTCTTTGTGTTATTTGAACATTTTTTAAATTCAGTTTTGATTCACTATACCATTTTTAAAGTATATTTCTTTGTATAGCTTAAGTGATTACTTTAGGTATTACATTCTATACACACAAGTTATTAAAATCTACTGTTGGCCAAGCATGGTGGCTTATACCTGCAATGCCAGCATTTTTGGAGGCCAAGACAGGTGGATAGCTTGAGCCTGGGAATTTGAGACCAATCTGGGCAACATACTGAGACCCTGTCTCTACAATAAATTAAAACAAAACAAAACAAAATGCCAGGAGCATGAGTACACAACAGTAGTCCCAGCTACTTGAGAGACTGAGGTGGGAGGATGCCTTGAGCCCAGGAGATCGAGGCTGCAGTGAGCCGTGATTGAGCCACTATACTCCAGCCCAGATGACAGAGTGATACCCATTCTCAAAGAAAAAAACAATCTACCATTGGAGATGAAAAAGTATTGCAAGATTTCAAATATTTTTTTTTTTCTCATTACAACCTTCACCTCCTGGGCCCAAGTGATCCTCCCACCTCAGTCTCCCAAGTAGTTGGGACAACAGGTACACAACAAGCTAATTTTTGTATTTTTTGTTGAGTTGAGGTTTCACCATGTTGCCCAGGCTGGTCTCAAACTCCTGGGCCCAAGCCATCTGCCAACCTCGGCCTCCCACAGTGCTGGGATTACAGGTGCGAGCCACTCTGCCTGGCCCTCAGTGAATTTTTAATGTTAGTTCTCTTAATCATGTGTGGATTATTTTCAGGCTGAAAGGTATATCAGTGCCATTTCATTATCTAACCCACTGTGATTCTATAGAACTCTTTCAAAGAAATGGAACAGAATGAAGACTCATAAAATGCTCTCTGACACAGAGGACAATTAAGTTGCTTATTTTGTGAAGCCACTGTACTCCACCATAACTTTGGTCACCAGAAGAGAAGGAAGAAGCATCTACGAGCATCTGATTGGTGTAAGACACAGTATGGGTGTGCTTTCCCAAGTTATCTCACTTTAAGGAAAGTTCTAATCAATCTCATTCTGGGGTAATTTTCACCAGACTCATAACAAACTTCACTGTCTCAGTGCTGGCTGGAAATAATACAACAATTTTAACTCTCTCTTTTCATTTATCTGGGTGAAGTGCTAAAGAAGTTCAGATCAGTAGTGTCCTGTTTAATCTTTAGCTATTGTAGTTAATCATGCCTACTCAAGACATCTGGAAAAACTCTAATTTAATCAAACATATAGGACAACTAAAGTAGTACAAAGAAGAAAATAACATGTATCTCGATTTTCCACTTAGTAACGTAACAGATGTCATTTCATCCAATGATTTGCTCTGTAGAGAGCTCACTAAATCAGTAGAATGTTTGTTTGTGTGTTGGGACTCAGGACTTACAGATTTACCACACATTTCCCTATGGGGAAAAATCCCAACTATCCCAGCCTATTAAGGGTTATTATTAGTACTGATGAGAAAAGGTGTTTCTTGGGATTGATTCCCTGGAAGATATTTTCCATGCATCTGTTTTGTAATGCAACTATTTTATTTTCCAATTTTAATTACTACAAAAGGAAATTTACATATAGACACAGGCTCTCTTTTAAAAATTTAATTCCTTTTTCTCAGTAGAGATTGAGTTCTCTAGTTCTTGCTGAAAAAGTAGCAGATGGGAATAAACCCTCTCAAATTACACATCACTCTAGGGGCCTATTGAATTTCAGTATTGGATGGGGTCTCAGGCAAGCGTCACTATGATCTGATGCTTGAAACAACTCCCACCATTATAGTTAGCCCTTCCACAGCCTGAGCTCCTGACTCACAGGCACTCTGACATCTTTACGAGATAACTACTATATTTCACAACTGTGGAGCAAACACCAAGAAGGAAAAACAATATTCTGTCTTCAGAATCTCAGTTTATTAAAGTATGTAGCAACCAGCAATCTAGAGAACAACCTCATGGAATGGGTCTAAGTTTC